>NC_064920.1:904773265-905495765 GCF_023897955.1 Schistocerca gregaria | reverse complement strand
CTGCGATTGTTCAAAAGGTTCAAAGGTGTGTGAAATCTTATGGGACTTAACTGCTAAGGTCACCAGTCCCTAAGCTTACACACTACTTAACCTAAATTATCCTAAGGACAAACACACACACCCATACCCGAGGGAGGACTCGAACCTCCGCCGCGATCAGCCGCTGGTTACAGCGCCTTAAACACTGCGATTGTGTTTAGCACTTCCATGTTCACTCTTCCTAGGAATGTAAGGATATAAGTTGACGGCTTCAAGCTATCTTCACCAAAAAGCATGTAAATTTAAAACAGCACAATGACGGCTATTAATTTTTGAACGTACAAGAAACTGAAGAGTTTAAATATATAATGGGCTGAGCAACAACAATAAGTTTTAGAGGAAAACGAGTTCTTTTAGGAAACGCATGTCTTAGTGGAATGAAATTTTCACTCTGCAGCGGAGTGTGTGGTGATATGATGCATCCTGGCAGATTAAAATTGAGTTCCGGACCGAGACTCGAACTCGGGAACTTTGCCTTTCCCGGGTATTTCTTAGTATCACAGTGAGTTTGTAAACATTTTGTTTCTACCTTGCACTGAACCACAGAGACGAAAAATATTATTATAAATCAAATAGTATGAAATGTGGCTTTGTGTCACAAGACTGAAAGAAAAAACGGGCCATATGAACTATATTGTAGTAAATATTGTGAGTGGAAAGAACTCACCAACATACCTATGGAAATAAATTATTTTCTTCAACTATTTCATACAAAACTAATAATTTCTTCATATTTAATCCAGAATAATTGTGCTTAAACTATTAAACATACTAAATTAATTCAAGAAAGACGTTTATGTGTACTCTTATTCTGCCGGCTTAAAACCTATTATATGAAACATTATCATACTACGTTTTAATGGAAGGATTTATTTTATTCCTCTAGGTATGGCATCATATCCTGCAAGTCTTCTTTCCTCTTAACCTCTTTAAAGGTTGTGCGAGTCATCACTACTCCAGATTTGTCTTCAGTTATTCCGATCAACTAATCTTTCTAGATCTGAAGTGTACCTGTTGTCAGAGATTCTTTAGAAGCGTAATAAAGTCACAGAACTCAGATCAGTCGCAGCTTATGGATGGTCAGTTGCTGAGGGAACAATCACTTAGATTAAATCTAATGGTATCTTAGAGTTACAAGTTGCGTTTTTCGATTTGGGCAAAATCTCGGTCACAGTTTAAAGAGAGTGTACTGAAATCAAATGGTGTCATCAGTCCCCTAGGCTTAGAACTACTTAAACCTAACTACCCTAAGGACATCACACACATCCATGCCCGAGGCAGGATTCAAACCTGCGACCGTAGCAGCCGCGTGGTTCCGGACTGAAGCGCCTAGAACCTCTCGGCCACAACAGTACAAGGCACTTTTGGTCAACTTCGTCAACAAATCCCATATGCCAAATTGCTTTGATGCGATTTTGCACTGTATTCTCTTCAATAAAGCTGGGACGATTTCACTACAACCTCCTCCAGTTATTCCTTCCTGCCGAATAAGTGTGTAAACACTATTATTGTCTTCGATCTGAATGCAGAAAATGTAGGTATCATAAGACCTGTAACTCCATGATCAAAGTGAATGTGTCGCTTGTAGGTATTTGTGACGTTTTGTGATCGTCAGTCATTTCTTTCCTTGCTTTCTAAGTCTCTCTTTGGTGGATCTCGAGATCTCTCTTTGATGTTTTGGTTCCAGGATCATTCCTACACTGCGAACATAGCAAATCGTACGTATTACATGTCAATTCTTGGGGGACGGAATGAGAGATTGGGGAATTCATTACCAAAATTTTTGTAATAAAAATTGTCTGAAATCATCTCCTCCCCATGTTTCTCATTAGATGCTTTATGCATTCTTAGTATACTCAAGTCTTGGCTTGAAGTATTATTTCCCTGTCTTTTCCCTACTATAATGACTTTCTTATCGGGGAACAGAGTTAACATGATCAATTATGCGTGAACTATCTTCTTATTTTGTCCTTGTGTCCTTTGTTATCTTGGAGCTCGGAATAAGCCGCCTTGCCCGCATTTTGTGAGTAACAAGAGTCTAAGTATTACTTTTTGTCAGTGATAAGGTTACCACAAACGTTCATGTACACACTTTTACTATGTTCCTCGAGTCATTTGGAAGACTGAACAACACAGATGTTTCCCTGTGGCTAGTATTAGGGTCAACACCCTAGCGTCTCCTTTTGATGGTATGTGGAAGAATGAGGCCCATAAGAAACGTATTCTATTCTAAAGACTCACCTAGCTTGTAGAATAGTTTCGTTCTATACTCATATAATAATTTGATACATTTGTTCCTGAATTTGAAATTTTCTTGAGAGCATAAATGTTTTAATTAGTGCTCACTATGTTTAAGTCACTTAATCTCTTTCACAATACAGGTGTATAGTTTAATGACAGACTATGCACATCTAACTTCAAAAGTACTGCAGTATTTTAAAAACCTACATTAATAACAAGAAAAAATACTAATACTAATTCTTATAACATAAAGATTAAGTTACGTCGGCCAAGGGAGGTCCGTTAACCTCTGCTAGTTTATTTGTTTTAGTTCTGTATGCTTTTCCTGAAGTACCCATATTTTTTCGAGCAGAAGACGAGGAACGTTGTCCTTATCCTTTCTTCCTCTTCCGTTTATGTTGACTGTCACTCATTTTGTAACAATATCAAATGGTTCAAATGGCTCTGAGCACTATGGGACTTAATATTTGAGGGCATCAGTCCCCTAGAACTTATAACTACTTAAACCTAACTAACCTAAGGACATCACACACATCCATGCCCGACCGTAGTAGTCGCGCGGCTCCGGACTGAAGTGCCTAGAACCGCTCGGCCACCAAGGCCGGCTAACAATATCACAGTATGGTATTACAAAATATATACGAGGAACTATTCGCCTGTCTTTCTGTACAAATGGCGCAGACATTCATTAGCGGTAAAAATGTAGGCCTCACTAATAACTTAAAGAACAGCACATGGTCCGTTACATCTGGAAACAGAATTATTTCTTGGAGCTCGCAATATCATTGGAATCGTTTAGGAAATACTTCCAGGTCTCGTCTTACATCGGGCGCCATACATTGCTTCATAGCTTACTTTAAGTAACAAGAACTGTAATTCTGTATTCTATTCTAGTTCACTTTTATCCAGTGTTTTCTCAGAAATTTATCACTACACAATAACAGCACACAAATTGGAAGAAGGAAAATAAAAGCAAGACAGTGCTAGGAAATGGTTTGGTTCAAATGGCTCCAAGCACTATGGGACTTAACATCTGAGGTCATCAGTACCCTAGAACTTAGAGCTACTTAAACCTAACCAACCTAAGGACATCACACACATCCATGCTCGAGGCAGGATTCGAACCTGCGGTCGTAGCGGTCGCGCGGTTCCAGGCTGAAGCGCCTAGAACCGCTCGGCCACACCGGCGCTAGGAAATGATGATCTATATTAGAAAACTTTGTCTTCTTCGTCTCAGTTACTACAAAGAAAGAAAAAATGGGTAATGAATATGGTGGGAGAAAGGGAATTGGAATCCAGCTTGATCAGAAACAAATAACATGTCCAAAATGTGATAGACTGAGCATAGAATGTAAAGACTAATCTGAAGCGAGAGAAAAGATCACTTTGTAAGATTACCCTGTGGGGGCTATATAAATGATTGAGAATGAAGCAGAATTTACTAGAGTTCTTTTAACATTTATTTTTCAAAAGAAAAAACAGAGATGAATTATGATAAACAAGTTATTGATTGAATACCGTAAACAACTACAAGGTACAATAGACAAGGATCCTTAACACTGCTAAGTGCTATACCACCTACTGCACCTCCCTGACTTAAGCCCTCGTAAGTTCAACTCGATTTCTAAACGGAAGGAAACAGTTTACGGCATTCGCTTCAGAACGGCTACAAATTCGTCGGGCAATAGACCGCGCCGCTCGAACTGTCAACACAACTCGCATTGCTAAGAGTATCCTACGACTTCCACGTCTCTGGCAATGGGCTATACGCAATGCTGGTGACTACTTTGAAGGTCAGCAAAACTCTGAAACACGTATCTATTTTGTACGAGCTATAAATAAATAGTTGCCACTATTAAAGTTCCATCAATCGTACTAACTTATTGTACTACCCTATGTCTTTACTAACATTACCGAAATGAATTTTCATGTACTTGATTCCTTGTGTGCCCCTCTTTTATTTTTCGATGTCCGCCGGTGTTGTCTGCTAATGTTGAAGTGGTCAGGAAGTGCGCCTACTCACCCAGGTGCTGGTGATTTGCCTGAAATCTGCTAAGTGGCATTTTGTGATTGTGTGCACGTAATTTTACATAGTACAAAGATGCCTCTGTACCCTCTGTCAGGATCACTGCTGCTGAAGTGGAACATGGTGTCACAAAAAGGTATGGCCAAACTTTCAGGAAACATCCTCACACACATATAAAGAAAATATGTTATGTGGACATGTGTCCGGAAACGCTTAATTTCCATGTTAGAGCTCATTTTAGTTTCGTCAGTATGTACTGTACATCCTCGATTCACCGCCAGTGGCCCAATTGAAGGAAGGTAATGTTGACTTCGGTGCTTGTGTTGACATGCGACTCATTGCTCTACAGTACTAGCATCAAGCTCATCAGTACGTCTCATCAAAAGGTTAGTGTTCATCACGAACGTGGTTTTGCAGTCAGTGCAATGTTTACAAATGCGGAGTTGGCAGATGCCCATTTGATGTATGGATTAGCTCGGGGCAATAGCCGTGGCGCGGTACGTTTGTATAGAGACAGATTTCCAGAACGTAGGTGTCCCGACAAGAAGACGTTCGAAGCTATTGATCGGCGTCTTAGGGAGCACGGAATATTCCAGCCCATGGCTCGCGACTGGGGAAGACCTAGAACGACGAGGACACCTGCAATGGACGAGGCAATTCTTCGTGCAGTTGACGATAACCCTAATGTCAGCGTCAGAGAAGCTGCTGCTGTACAAGGTAACGTTGACCACGTCACTGTATGGAGAGTGCTACGGGAGAACAAGTTGTTTCCGTACCATGTACAGCGTGTGCAGCTGTTGGCCTCCACGGGTACATTTGTGCAAATGGTTCATCCAACAATGAGTCCATCTTCATTTCAGTGCAAATGTTCTTTTTACGGATGAGGCTTCATTGCAACGTGATCAAATTGTAAATTTTCACAATCAACATGTGTGGGCTGACGACAATCCGCACGCAATTGTGCAATAAGGTCATCAACATAGATTTTCTGTGAAAGTTTGGGCACGCATTGTTGGTGATGTCTTGATTGGGCCCCATGTTCTTTCACCTATGCTCAAAGGAGCACGTTATCATGATTTCATACGGGATACTCTACCTATGCTGCTAGAACATGTGCCTTTACAAGTACGACACAACGTATGGTTCATGCACGATGGAGCTCCTGCACATTTCAGTCAAAGTGTTCGTACGCTTGTGTACAACAGATTCGATGACCGATGGATTGATAGAGGCGGACCAATTCCATGGCCTCCACGCTCTCCTGACCTCAACCCTCTTGACTTTCACTTATGGGGGCATTTGAAAGCTCTTGTCGACGCAACCCCGGTACCAAATGTAGAGACTCTTCGTGCTCGTATTGTGGACGGTTGTGATACAATACGCCATTCTCCAGGGCTGCATCAGCACATCAGGGATTCCATGCGACGGAGGGTGGATGCATGTATCCTCGCTAACGGAGGACATTTTGAACATTTCCTGTAACAAAGTGTTTGAAGTCACGCTGTTAGTTCTGTTGCTGTGTGTTTCCATTCCATGATTAATGTGATTTGCAGAGAAGTAATAAAATGAGCTCTAACATGGAAAGTAAGCGTTTCTGGACACATGTTCACATAACATATTTTCTTTCTTTGTGTGTCAGGAATGTTTCCTGAAAATTTGGCCGTACCTTTTTGTAACACCCTGTATATATATTTAAGTCTCATCCATGGTCCATGATTTCGTTTCTGCTTTCTGTGTCCGGGTCTGTGGTTCGCCTCTCTACCATGACTTGCACTTGTCCGTGCTAATGCCCTATACACAATATTTCGCTGACAGCGCTCACATCGCGCGGGTAAAATACCACCACAAGAGAGGCTACATCGCATGACAGACGATGGGTCATATCACACCGAGTCTTAGCGTCGACACGCACCCAAAGCGTGGACCGATAACACCATACGAAACACATTCGTCCCTTTGGCGGTGTACAAGAAACCGCGGAATGTAAACAGGAACAATTTCATATACCATGGTGACAGCTGTGAAGGCTCTTCTATGATAATGCTATGACAGAGTACGATGCTCAGTTGCGGAAATCGGACAATTGTGAGGTCCAAAGAAATAATAGTACTATTCAGTTGCTTGGAGTGACAAACAAACAAATTAACACTGAAATATAACAAATGGAAAATTACGCTACGCAACATTAAATTACGTTAAACAATTTCAAATGGCTCTGAGTACTATGGGACTTAACTTCTAAGGTCATCAGTCCCCTAGAACTTAGAACTAGTTAAACCTGACTATCCTAAGGACATCACACACATCCATGCCCGAGGCAGGATTCAAACCTGCGACCATAGCAGTCGCGCGGTTCCAGACTGTAGCGCCTAGAACCGCTCGGCCACCCCGGCCGGCTAAACAGTTCATCCATGGAGACTATTTACACACTACACCTCCTCTTCCTGAGGCAGTTCTCTTGTATCATCGAACTCTAACAGGTTAATATCGCTCGTTCCGATAGCTTCTGCGGCATTGTTTTGAGCTGAGTCCGCAGCGTCTGTGAATCAATTCCTGGTCGAATTTTCTCTGCGTGCCCCTTTTGATGGGTTAGGTGGCCTCAATTCCACAAATTCGCTACGTTTGTCATTCCATTGATCTTGACCGTTGTATGTCCTGTTATTGCTTTGATGTTGGTCCCTAGAATTCTGTTGGTCCTGGTTCGAGTTCTGTTGCTCTCTCCCGTTTCAGTTACGTCGGTAGTTGGTGTCGCTGTGATTATAATTTCCTCGCCATCTTCTGTTTTCCCATGGCGGCTGGTTATTCCCACTGAAGTCTGAATTTTGGTTTCGATTCGATCGATGTTCTCCTCCATTTCGTCCATCGTCATTCCTCTCTCGCGAATTCGGCCAGTTACGCTCATTATTTCTACTTCTTTCCCATGAGTTGTGAATTTCATTCACGTACTCAAGTTCGCACAGCGCACTCTTGAAAGCTTCGACTGAATCGCTGCATCTACCGATGAGCAGTTGCTGGTAACGTAAACTTATTGTAGCAGTAACTTATAATTTCCTTGGCACTGTATGGTTGATCCAAGAATCGGATCTTCTTCACCAGGAATTACAATAATTTGACAGGACTGCGGGATCCTGACGCTTCTAAGTCTTTCCCTAACATGATCTCCTGTTTTATCCTTTCCTGTGTGTCTTGCGACCAGTATGTGCTAAGGAATGCGTCCTTAAATTCTTGGTAGGAGCGACATCTCTCCACAACTTCTCGCATATGTTGTGCAATCGACCCCTCTAACAAACCACATATAAACTGCAGCTTGTACTTTAGTGGCCAAGATTCTGGTAGCACGTGATCGTACTGTGCCATCCAGGTCTTTGGATGAAATGCGTTATTTGCCTCCTTGTAGACTTGAAGATTTTGGCTGGTCAAGACAAGTTTGTGGTCGAAAAGTTCGACGCATCCGCCGTACGAATTTTCCCTCTCGTCTGCAGCAAGTGATTCCATATTGAGCCGTGGCTGGCTCATGCCATGCGTTGGATTAAACCTTGGTTGCTATTCTGTGCTTAGTCTCTCGCGGTTATCGCGATTGTGTTGTTATCCTCTCTTTCCGTGGGTGGCAGCAGCGGTGTGTATCGATATTCGCACCTTGGGCTATCTTTGGCCTGGCGGTTATAATTTCCGGTTGGGCTGTGTGCGGGCAGTTGGTCGGTTGGCGTGGAGCAGCGAGGATATCTCCGTGGTGCGTAGTTTGACCGGGCGCTGGCGGACTTTATCCGGTGTCGGAGAGTGTGGTGATGTTCCCATTGCTACGAGGTTCGTGCCTCACCGATCCTGGACATGGAAGTTGAGTTTCGACTTATTCTACCAGCAAGTCACGACTGTTCACATTGTGTCGTTTGGAGTTCGTTGTCGACTTTTGGGATATTCCCACGAGCAACAACGTGTGTTGAAACGTCCCCTTTGAACAATTTATACAAGGCTGTGCTTAAACTGACACACAATATTTTTAGCGCAACGCAATCTGACTTCCAAAAGTCCCTACGAAAGAATGGCTCTGACTAGCATTAAGCTATACGTTTCACAAATGACTTACTTCACAAAAATCTTCGTTACTCAAGCTACTGCAATACAGCGAACGCCACTACTGCCAGCTAAATAAAAGATTCAAACTACTGAAGGCACTAACTACTGATAGGCATAGTTAGCAAATGAAAGATTTTAATAGAGAACAAACAATGTATTTACCTTAGTAGTCATAATATATATATCAGTTCATGACACCAATTCTTACAAATTTCAAAACTCCGCCATCTCTCTCCCCACGTCCACCACTGCTGGCGGCTCACCTCCAACTGCGCAACGCTACGCGCTGTTAGCATCCAGCTGCCGCTGCCCAACACTACAATGGCAGATAACAATGCAGACTAAACACAGACTGCACACGGCACAGCTAGTGATTTTTTCATACCGAGCGCTATGTGGCGTTACCAACAAGAAAACCTAAACAGCCTATTTACAGTGTTTTCAAGTTGGCAAATTTTAGCCACCCTCCGGTGGAGTTTAACTGTACTTGGTTGCTTGAATTGAAGTGCACCAGTAGAATCTTCTGCATTGTGGCCGTTAACGTTGCGATTACCTGCCTTGGCCGTTGACGTAAATTCAGAAAGTGTATTTTCCTCGTCATGTTGTCGCTGTCCAGCACTGTGTGTAGTTTCACAGCTCAGTATTTAATTGGCTGTGGGCCGACTGCCTGTGTCACCTAAGCGAGCGTCAGTGTCTGAATTACAGGCCGACCCTCGGAAACTTCTGAGCGCCCTTGGGTGTACTTCCTCTTCATGTTTGTTCTTGTGCTTTGTTTTCCGGCTCTGTCTCTAACATGTTGCGTGTTACCGACGGAGAGTGTTCTACACTACTGGACATTAAAATTGCTACACCAAGAAGAAATGCAGATGATAAACGGGTATTTATTGGACGAATATACTAGGACATGTGATTACATTTTCATGCAATTTGGGTGCATAGATCCTGAGAAATCAGTACCCAGAACAACCACCTCTGGCCGTAATAACAGCCTTGATACGCCTGGGCATTGAGTCAAACAGAGCTTGGATGGCGTGTACAGGTACAGCCGCCCATGCAGCTTCAACACGATACCACAGTTCATCAAGAGTAGTGGCTAGCGTATTGTGACGAGCCAGTTGCTGGGCCACTATTGACCAGACGATTTCAATTGGTGAGAGGTCTGGAGAATGTGCTGGCCAGGGCAGCAGTCGAACATTTCCTGTATCCAGAAAGGCCCGTACAGGACCTGCAATATGCGGTCGTACATTATCCTGTTGAAATGTAGGGTTTCGCAGTGATCGAATGAAAGTAGAGCCACGGGTCGTAACACATCTGAAATGTAAAGTCCACTGTTCAAAATACCGTCAATGCGAACAAGAAGTGACCGAGACGTGTAAACAACGGCACCCCTTACCATCACGCCGGGTGATACGCCAGTATGGCGATGACCAATACACGCTTTCAATGTGCGTTCACCACGATATCGCCAAACACGGATGAGACCATCATGATGCTGTAAACAGAACTTGGATTCATCCGAAAAAATTACGTTTTGCCATTCGTGCACCCCGGTTCGTCGTTGAGTACACCATCGCCGGCGCTGCTGTGTGTGATGCAGCGTCAAGGGCTACGCAGCCATGGTCTCCGAGCTGATAGTCCATGCTGCTGCAAACGTCGTCGAACTATTCGTGCAGATAGTTGTTGTCTTGCAAATGTCCCCATCTGTTGACTCAGGGATCGAGACGCGGCTGCACGATCCGTTACAGCCATGCAGATAAGATGCCTGTCACCTCGACTCCTACTGATACGAGGCCATTGGGATCCAGCACGGCGTTCCGTATTATCCTCCTCAACCCACTGACTTCCATATTCTGCTAACAGTCATTGAATCTCGACCAACGCGAACAGAAATGTCGTGATACGATAAACCACAATCGCGATAGCCTACAATCCGACCTTTATCAAAGTCGGAAACGTGATGGTACGCATTTGTCCTCATTACACAAGGCCTCACACAACAACGTTTCACCAGGCAACGCCGGTCAACTGCTGTTTGTGTATGAGAAATCGGTTGGAAACTTTCCTCATATCAGCACGTTGTAGGTGTCGACACCGGCGCCAACCTTGTGTGAATGCTCTGAAAAGCTAATCATTTGCATATCACAGCATCTTCTTCCTGTCTGTTAAATTTCGCGTCTGTAGCACATCATCTTCGTGGTTTAGCAATTTTATTGGCCAGTAGTGTATTACGCGTTTTGCCGCAGTAGGAGCATATTACTGCTGTATTCGCCCATGTGCAGGGGTTGTGTCCTCATACGGTGGTTCGGAGAGTCGCAAAACTTTTTCTTCACTTCTGTGATGCTCTCGATGGCGCTCTACCGGACGAGTTTGTTTTTGCAATTGCGCGACCCGCTCGTGTACCTGCCGAACGTCCTTAGCCAACTTGTTTTGTGGCGCGGCGACTCGGGTCTGCTGATCTTTAACTTAAGAGATTCTGGCCTGTTTGACTTCTGTCTGTTCAATTCGCTTCCTAGCCTCACAAATTTTTTCCTGCGATTCTTGAAGTATTATTTTTTTTGCCTTGATTTTGGAGAGTTGCAAGTGCCTTTTTTGTCTTACACACCTCAGTTCTTGCCAGTTTAACTTGTTCTTTGGCCACTGATGCGTCCTTTCGTGCTACTTGTGCTAACAATCGCGCTGCTTTGGCATCGCGCTTCGCCTAGTCCGCGATCTCACTCTTTTCTACTGTCGTTTTCTTGACACTCTCTAGCTCTTCTTGGATTCTTACAATCTTTTTCTTGACTCTATCTATACCGTCTGTGACCGTTCTTATGACTAATTTGTGTCTTTTCCCCTCTTCTTCCCGTCTCTTTTTCTCTGCCTCTTGTCTCTTCCTATCCCTCTTGCATGAGAGCCTCAGACTGAGATCCACCGCTAAAACCTTCCGGTCTAGATGAACGTCATTCCATCATTCTGTGACGTTTTGTTACTTATTCTGGTCTGCCCGTTTTACTAATGGTGCGTCTCGTACCAGCGCCTACATTTCGCTCTGCCGCGGTCTCCCGTTCACTTTCGTCACCTAACCGAGACACGTCGTCATACTCTGCAGGTTCCACGTTTGACATTTCTGCCCGGTCTGCAACCGAATTTACCTGATAATCCCGTGTAATACCTGCCTGGCCACCGGTAATAATATGACGTGGATCCATTGTTAACAAAACACAATTACTTCCGCTACTCTGTAGCAAACGTGCCTTGCTCCTTGTAAGCGTGCACTCTGATTCTGACTCAATCGAGTTTAAACGCTACATATTCCTATGGCACACAGATCCTACTCTAAATTACGCTCCTGTGAGCTACTGATTCTTAGCTCCTGACAACGAATTCAAATAACAGCACACCTGTCTACGTTCACAAACGAAAATCTCAATCAATCCTGTCAAATCAATCCTGGCAGGGGTCGCCACAATGAAAGGTTACCCTGTGGAGGCTACATAAATGATTGAGAATGAAGCAAAATTTACTAGTGTTCTAACAGAATTTAATTTTCAAAAGAAAAACAGACATAAATTATGCTAAACAAGTTATTGATTGAATACTGAAAACAACTAACAGGTTGTTTAAGATTTCAATGAACAAGTAGCAGAAGTGAGTCAAGAACTCCGGCCCTAAAAATGTGGATAACGCGATCTGAATTATTCTGACGTTGAGGAGACTTTGAATGATCAAATCTACAGAAGTTTCTCTATATAGGTGCAGCTGAGAGCAATTGGCGACCTGTACGCCCTGATAATGCCGGAGCGGCAGTACGTTTCCCTGTTTGCTTTGTGCGGGCTGCGGAGACGTAACTTGCAGCTGGCGAGCTGTGTGCAGTGCAGGCGAGACGTGAGGCGGCACCTGTAAATCGATCGCGGCCACAAAAGAAATGCAAAAATCTCACGGTCTAACGATCAGGCAGACGGATCGCAGTTTACTCTCTACCAGAGCCCTGAGATTATCGTACATTTCAGTGTGTGACACACCCGTTCGCTGGTCGTACTCACTCATACGACAGAGCGCACAAGGATACCAAATGTCAAGACTGGTAAGCCAAAAACGAATAAGTGTGCCCCCAGCAAACGAGTAGTCCGGGACATTTGAAGTCAGACTGTCGGTACAGTAAGAACTTCACCACAGGCTCCCCAGTCTAACTACTCGCAAGTGAAGCCAGCCTCAGGACAGGTCCCAAGTACCAGCCACACATGCCAGAGTGTCGACCAGAAGTCCTCTTACCAGACCAAAGTCCAGCACCCGAAAACTTTGCACCTCTCCAGAAAAAAATCCTTTTTTCCACAAAGTGCACGAACGTCACCGCCTTCACTCTGTCTTGAGGAAATCACAGGGCTCTAGAAGCGCTGAATCTCCCCTCCCACACGACAGCACAAACTCATGTCGAACCAGGGCAAAAGTTAAGAAACATGCGTCTCTGAAAAAAAAAAAAGAAACCACTAATTTCGGGCTCATTTAAGTTTTCGCAGAGGGGGGAGATGATTTTCTCTGAAGTCGTAACGCTTCCCTTAGCAACAAGCGAACAAATACAAAGATCTTTATCTAAATCGCCTGTGCCTTGGAGGTTGTTATTCCTACCTGTGAGGTGTAATAAAGATTCTGTCTCCAAACATTTCTCAGGCTCCCGGCTTTCTTATACAGTCGAGGTGACCGATGGAAGTGGTTCACAGGCCTATTTGCAGTATCGGTGAACACGAAAATTTGTAAATTTTTATTACGCATGGCTCTGCACACAATGCCCAGTTTATGACTCCACTGTGTAGATGCAACCCTTCAGTCCATCGCCCTCAGCCCAGCCTTCTGCTGGCGCCTCTGCAGGTAGCATTGTTCTGCTGGAGACATGTCTGAAGGAGCGGCTGCCCTGTCTGCCCCGTGTGTCTGTGGACCTGTCTGGCAAGATTTACTGAGGGATGGGTTCACCGCCAATTGCTTTCAACTCCAAACATGCCGTTTCTACGACCTTATAACCACAAAACTACATCATGCTTTTACCGCCCTATCAGGCTCCATCAACGTTTGCTCAGGCCATTAACTTTCTGGAGTCTAGCTTAGGGGGTGTCAGGTTGTAACAAAATCTTTAATAATTTTCGATATACGGGATGTAGGTGAGAGAGTAACTTGTCCTCTCTCAGCTCATTTGCGTTTCTGCTGGATTTTTGATAAACTTCTACGTCGTGAAAACTTCATGATTATTGATATTATCATATGAACAAAACAATATCACTGGGAACATTTCGCCATTCCTGAGTTTGGTGACTTATGAAAATCAGTTTATCAGTATACATAATTCAAATCTGAATGAGTTGGTAGTTGATGGTTGGAGACACAACATCGTTGTTAGAGGCAGTCTGCGAGAACCACATGGATAGATGGTGGCTAGTGATGAATCATATATATGATTGGAGCTAACCCCGTCAGTGTCAGTTAAGCGCTGAGGATGGCGCACTGAAGCATCCAAACTGGTAGCCATATGGTAAATAATATCGTAAGGACGGCTATAAGTATTCAATTTTATTACAAGAAGTCCCTCAAACCTCCTATCATAAGGATGGACTTACAAAAACAATTCAAGGACGTTTCCTTACGTCTGAGAGGGTTAAAGTAAAAAGTTGTTCGTATAACTCTGTAAAAGAAACCGATTTCACTTAATGAATGTAGACACCAAGGACTACAACTGTAATACAACGATACAAAGTTTCTAGAAAACGCATACTCGTGAAAATATGTTTTTTTCAGAAGGATGAAGGTTGGTGTTAAGTAGGCAAATGTTAAGTAGATACAAAAGTATTCAATAAAAGCAGCGATAGGTTGGAAATTCATCTCAAAGCTTGAGTTTAAGGAATATTCTGCGTTATATTAAACGCAATGCTTTTCTTTTTTCTCCTATGCGTCATCTTCCGTGGGTATCATCTTTATCTTTTTACAAACTTTTCCTCGATCACGTATCTTATGCTTCGGAATTCTGAAGGCTAAGGTGCTACACATTCTACACAATATCATCGTTTGCTCAGCGCCAAACAAATGAATATGCATTTCTACACCACCAACAAATTTTTTCTACCGAAGCTGTACGGTCGTCAGTGGTATCTGTTTTTTTTTCGAGTACAGTTACTATCCTCATATATAGTTAAAGGCTACCTGACCATTGACCTTTGTCTGTGAAAATGCGCATAGGTTGCCCGAATTCTTACGGGAATCGTTACCTTAGTTGGCGCGAGTAATGAGTGGATAGGCAAATATCTATTAGGAACATAATGTATTTAGATTGTTGGCAGTTGGGACTGTGGGTCTCACAGGGGGCGTGCAGTGATCAGTCCCTGCAGTCCCACTGTTCATATGCGTCCTCGGTGGCTTAGCTGGATAGAGTGTCTGCCATGCATGCAGGAGATCCCGTGCTCGAGTCCTGGTTGGGGCACACATTTTCAGCTGTCCCCATCGAGGTATATCAGCAACACCTGTCGGCAGCGGAGGGTTTCAATTAGTTATCATATACATTAAAGTACATTGGGAGAAAAGGAAAAAAAAGATTCAGCTTTGTGGCCTCTTTCCGGCGCGTTTACACCGTGTCTTTTGCTAACAACATGACCAGGAGGGAAGCACACCCCTCCATAAAAAGCTTGTTGTCTCCCCTGTTGCGTCCTTTTCTAAGATCCCAAAGAATAGCCATAAACTCGCTAAAAGCCTGGTGCTTTCACAAATATGTTTTGTAACAAGTCTGGACGTCTGGGCGCCAGTGGCCTGTCCCACGGAAGTTTCGCAGAACGTTCACGGTTGTTTTGTCAGCTTCCTGTCTAACAAGGGTCCATCCTCTGCTTTATTGCCAGTCTACAATGCACTGGCCGTTGCAGCGGCGACTTCTCGGCACTAGTCATTCTACCTGGACATGAGTGCCTCCCGACTGGCGCCAACCAGTGTGCCTGCACAATGAGACCGCGGAACTCGGCCGTCTGGAAATGTTCCCACCCACGTTCGGCAGAAAAAACGCGTTTCCCTCGCCCCGCATCGCCGTGCTCTTTTACTGCAGTCGTTTAAATTGGCAACCTATTCCTTCGAACGCAGGTAAAGCTTACTGTTATTCCTTCCCCAGAACATGCAAGCAAGAGCATTAACTACTGCCCACCATTTCATCACGTTGTATCAAGTCAAACTGCTATAAAGATCATATTCCCTAAGAACATGAAGTGGCATAACACCGAATCAGAAGTGAGAGTGCCCTGCAATCTTTCACACTTCTGGTGTCTCTGGAGGGGATGCTAATCAGCACTCTGCAAATGCAGAATGTTGTTAAACGGGTTCTTTTGGTTTTGTTGCAACAGGAAGATGATATGTTCTTGCAGCAGGATAATGATTACGCACAAAGTGCCCATGGAACTCAACGTGCTCTACAAGACGTGGAGCAAATTCTGTGGCCAACACGATATCCAGACTTGTCCCTAATCGACCACATGTGTTACTTGGTGTGACAAGAAGTGACTTGTGCGCCTCGTCAGCCAACAATTCTTAAAGAAGTTCTGATACGTCCCAACGTATCAGACGACAGCATTCGCCATCTGAATGGCCGTCTGCATACCAAAGTCACTCTTGCACTGCCGCTACACCACGTAGCAATATAGGTGTTTCAGCATGGATCGATACCTGGTACCTTAGGACCACTTGTGCTGTTGATCTGTAAATGGATTAATTTCATGTACTCGACATGCACTGTTACAACAACAAATCTTGAGTGAATTGTAAACCTCTAATAACTGATGATGGTCGAAATAGAGAGGATATAAAATGTAGACTGGCAGTGGCAAGGAAAGCGTTTGTGAAGAAGAAAAATTTGTTAACGTCGAGTATAGATTTAAATGTCAGGAAGTCGTTTCTGAAAGTATTTGTATGGAGTGTAGCCATGTATGGAAGTGAATCATGGACGATAAATAATTTTGACAAGAAGAGAATAGAAGCTTTCTAAATGTGGTGCTACAGAAGAATGCTGAAGATTAGATGGATAGATCGCATAACTAATGAGGAAGTATTGAATAGGATTGGGGAGAAGAGAAGTTTGTGGCACAACTTGACCAGAAGAAGGGATCGGTTGGTAGGACATGTTCTGAGGCATCAAGGGATCACCAGTTTAGTATTGGAGGGCAGCGTGGAGGGTAAAAACCGTAGAGGGAGACCAAGAGATGACTACACTAAGCAGCTTGAGAAGGATGTAGGTTGCAGTAGGTACTGGGAGATGAAGAAGCTTGCACAGGATAGAGTAGCACGGAGAGCTGCATCAAACCAGTCTCAGGACTGAAGACCACAACAACAAGAAGAGGGTGTACTAACATTTTTCCGGCTGTGTATTGTCGATGTAGTTAGGAGGAATTCCTCTTGTGGTCTTGTTGAAAGAAAATTATTTTACGAAATATAAAATGGTTGACGTGGATCAAAATAACCTGGAGAAACATAGTGATTAAAATTCTTCAGGGTATTATGCCGCGTCATTGCTAAAAATTAACAACAATAATAAACTAAAACCGACGTTTCGTCCGAATTGCAACGGCCTTCCTCAGGCACAGCCGTTACAATTCGGCCGAAACCTCGGTTTTAGTTTATTATAGTTGTTAGTTTTTAGCAATGACGCAGCATAATACCCAGAAGAATTTTAATCACTATGACACCGGCCGCGGAACCCTACGTTCTTAAACCTGAAGAGACATTGAAAAGCTTGCTTGAAAAAATAAATAAAGTAAGTTCAAAATTTTGCAAGTTTCCAGAAAAAGCCCCCAAAAGAATACTGGTGCTAACCACACTGAAAGAAGAAAACAGCACCATGAAACAATAAATTAAGTGTGAAAGATAGAAAATATAGTTGTTCAAAGTGGCTGTTAGAGAAAGATAGAAGATAACTGAACCAAGTTCAAACGAATAAAAATAAAATTAAGCACTATGCTATAATACATGGATCCCGATAATTATACGTAAGGAAAGTGTATGCATGTTAAAGCCCAGCTTAAGACGTACGTGCGACCAGACCTGAAGCTTGCTGCTCCCCCTGTTAACACCCATGATGATGTCCATCTGTTTCGGTGCCCTCCTGTCGACTGGTGTTGGGCGCTGGAGCACGCTGACGGATGAGGGTTGCCAGTCGCTATACCGTACTAAAAGAAGGGCAATTGCCGAGCCAGTTCGTCACAGGGGGTGCGGCGCGGCCAAACTCAATCTGAGCGCCGGGGGCGGCTGCGGGGGCGGCGGCCGGCGGCCGGCGCGTGTGCCGCCCTGATGGAAAATCTGACACTGATGCAATATTAAAGGCGCGTGGCGGCCGGGCCGGGCGCCGGGGAATCAGCGCCAGCCGCCCCTCACCTCCCCACACCTACCCCTCCCACTCGCCTTTTTATTCAGCCCCAGTACTGCACCGTTTCCCTACGAGGAGGGCATAATTGACTCTTTTGAATTACAGAGGGGAGAATCAAAAGCGATAAGAACAGGAATTACTAATGACGATGACGCAAAACCAAATCAGTAAATCAATGAGTTGCACCCATCTTCCTGAGCCGTGGTAAAAGTTGCTGTTTTGAAGAACGCGCCGTAGCGCTTAGTGTCAAGCAGTCGCCCTCCGTTTTTGGCGATGGCGCCGCTGTGGCAATTGCAGCTTTGGTGTCTCCCTCTGGTGGGAAAGGGAGAAAGCCTGCTGTTTACGTGCATTTAAGGGGCGCTATGAGCTCGCCAGTCGGGCAGTCAGGGTCAGTCTCTCGTCCCTAGCTTGCTAGTCTGTGTCTCGTCCGCATTTGTTAGTCAGCTAGTCTCTGTCTGTCGTCCGGAGTGCTAGTATGTCTTTCGTTCGGATCAATCTTGAAAGCCGGATGAATGAGAGTCTTGCCACTCTGCCAGTAACGGAACTAAGCTAGTGGTTGCCCGGTCGGGGCTCAGTTCCTGCATCTGAGTCTGCGCGTTAGGCCGCCAGTCTGCTCGAGTTGCTCGGGCAACGGTCATTGGCGGTTGGATCGATCGGTTGGTCGGTCGCGCACTGAGACACAAGTTCACTTGTCCTCCTTGAGTGTCGGCGCATGCGAGGTCGCCACGTGAGTCCAGTAGGCCGCGCCATATAGCGAGGGACGACACGAGAGCAACAGGAGTCAACCCACGACATCGGTTTGGCCGGTGCGAGCTGCGACGCCGTGAGATGGAAGATCGGCGCGCCTTCCTGCGTCCGTTGAAGCGGCTGGCAGCGGACGGTTCGGGAGAGCGAATTGGGGATGTTGCGCCAGCTCTTCACCAGAAATCGCAGTTTATTAGAAGTTAAGTGATTGGTGATACGTTGTTTCATTTACTTGTTAAATTCGACTTGTTTTCTCGGTGAGGTGACCAGCCGCTTTGTTTTGGGGTCGTCCCACTATTCTTCTCCGTTTGCCCACCAGCGGGAAGGGGGTCATTTATGAATTGGGTGGTCCGTTTTTCCCTTGTGGAGTAGGGGCGGGTTAGAGCAACCTGCGGTTCAGGTTGTTCAGTAATCTCCCTATCAATCTGCCGTACGTTAGTAGATGCCTATGTCATGTTTGTCGTATTCGGTGTGTTAACGAATTTATTGCTTGGAGTGTAAAGGCCTAATTCCTGAAATATATTTTGATATTGCCTGTGATCTTGAGAGGCGGTATCTGTGCACTGTAGAGCATGTTAACTTGTTTGGCCAATCTTGTATAATTTTATATAAGATTTCATTTCATGGGCTTTTATTTAAATGGTTATTTTAGTATATAAAGTTGCCACCCTTCCACCGTAAGACTTTTCTTAGAAGTTAAAATCAAGTTGCACCTTCGGTGGCAAAGTTAATATTTTAATTTTAGTGTTTTGTACCATTCCCATCCCTCCTACGGAGTGCATAGTTTGTGTGCTTCTGTGAATTGTTAAAACTTTAAGTTTAAAGTAATCTGGTGTGTTGCAGATTTGAGCCAGTGTAGTCTTTCAGAGGTTGTTGTAAGCGGTCGTAACTACGGCCGAGTCAAAAGGGAGCGGAAAGTTTCTCAGCGCGAAAGCTCATACAGTCAAAAATTTATTTTTTTTCTGCCTCTGAATAAATTGTAACTTGATATTTAGAGGGCGCTTTCTGATTATAATTTTAAATGTTTCTTTTAAAAAATGCTTTAGGCACCATTAAAGTGAATAAATTACCATTTGTTAAAAGGGAATTTGCTTATGATTTCATCAGTTACTCCCTGGGAACTACTTCCATGCTCACTTAGTTTGATTAAATGTGTTAATGTTCTTGATGAATCGCTGGTAAGTAGAATAAATTCTCAAGAAAAAGCTTTGAAAATAAAGCACGGTTCACTTCCTTCTGTTTACGTTTTAACTTTACTGGGGATCAATATAAGAAAAAAAGGAAATGATGGAATTGAGCAAATTGTATGTTATACCACGGAAGAAACGAAGTTAAGTATTACCAATAACATATACCATATTCAAGGGGTGGACAAAAATACAGCATGCCTAATATGGTGTAGGAAAACCGTTGGCATTCGTACCACCTTCCATTCGCATCGCACAAGTCCTGTGAGGTTTCCAAGGGAATCTTATACAATTCTTCATGCAAAATACACTCCTGGAAATGGAAAAAAGAACACATTGACACCGGTGTGTCAGACCCATCATACTTGCTCCGGACACTGCGAGAGGGCTGTACAAGCAATGATCACACGCACGGCACAGCGGACACACCAGGAACCGCGGTGTTGGCCGTCGAACGGCGCTAACTGCGCAGCATTTGTGCACCGCCGCCGTCAGTGTCAGCCAGTTTGCCGTGGCATACGGAGCTCCATCGCAGTCTTTAACACTGGTAGCATGCCGCGACAGCGTGGACGTGAACCGTATGTGCAGTTGACGGACTTTGAGCGAGGGCGTATAGTGGGCATGCGGGAGGCCGGGTGGACGTACCGCCGAATTGCTCAACACGTGGGGCGTGAGGTCTCCGCAGTACATCGATGTTGTCGCCAGTGGTCGGCGGAAGGTGCACGTGCCCGTCGACCTGGGACCGGATCGCAGCGACGCACGGATGCACGCCAAGACCGTAGGATCCTACGCAGTGCCGTAGGGGACCGCACCGCCACTTCCCAGCAAATTAGGGACACTGTTGCTCCTGGGGTATCGGCGAGGACCATTCGCAACCGTCTCCATGAAGCTGGGCTACGGTCCCGCACCCGTTAGGCCGTCTTCCGCTCACGCCCCAACATCGTGCAGCCCGCCTCCAGTGGTGTCGCGACAGGCGTGAATGGAGGGACGAATGGAGACGTGTCGTCTTCAGCGATGAGTCGCTTCTGCCTTGGTGCCAATGATGGTCGTATGCGTGTTTGGCGCCGTGCAGGTGAGCGCCACAATCAGGACTGCATACGACCGAGGCACACAGGGCTAACACCCGGCATCATGGTGTGGGGAGCGATCTCCTCCACTGGCCGAACACCTCTGGTGATCGTCGAGGGGACACTGAATAGTGCACGGTACATCCAAACCGTCATCGAACCCATCGTTCTACCATTCCTAGACCGGCAAGGGAACTTGCTGTTCCAACAGGACAATGCACGTCCGCATATATCCCGTGCCACCCAACGTGCTCTAGAATGTGTAAGTCAACTACCCTGGCCAGAAAGATCTCCGGATCTGTCCCCCATTGAGCATGTTTGGGACTGGATGAAGCGTCGTCTCACGCGGTCTGCACGTCCAGCACGAACGCTGGTCCAACTGAGGCGCCAGGTGGAAATGGCATGGCAAGCCGTTCCACAGGACTACATCCAGCATCTCTACGATCGTCTCCATGGGAGAATAGCAGCCTGCATTGCTGCGAAAGGTGGATATACACTGTACTAGTGCCGACATTGTGCATGCTCTGTTGCCTGTGTCTATGTGCTTGTGGTTCTGTCAGTGTGATCATGTGATGTATCTGACCCGAGGAATGTGTCAATAAAGTTTCCCCTTCCTGGGACAATGAATTCACGGTGTTCTTATTTCAATTTCCAGAAGTGTAGGTTGAAGTGGTTAGTGATTGCATATCCTTATCTCAGAAGTACGTAATAAAGGCTCAGTAGCATTGGGCTTTGGTTGCTGTGGCGGCCTGAGGAGGTTCGACAGTTCATTCTCGTGCTCACAAAAACCAGTCCTGGACGTTGCGAGAAGTGCGAACAGGGGCCCTGTCGTCTTGGAAGACAGCATCACCATCGATGACAAACATTGTGCCATGGGATGGATCTGATGGATCAAACCGGTCACAGTCCTAGCCAGTAATGAGACCTTGCAGAGAGGCGCATCGAATACCATAATAGGGCTGCCCAAATCATCAACGAAGCCTCGCCATATTTCACTCCTGGGACGTAAAGTGCTTAGAAGTTGCAAACAGTGTACGATAGGAGTCATGTGCCGGAAATGACTTTCTTGTATTGCTCCACAGTTCAGGCTTTATGGCTTCGGCACCAAGTTTTCCTGTTACGGGCATTTGCATCCACTCATAAGTGATTTTGGGATTACAACTCGCCCTGCGATCATTGATTATGGAGTTCCCTTGTATTTTGTTGTAGACAGGGCTCGCAACATTTAGTTCTGCAGCGACTTTTGCTGCTGCCGCCGAAGTCTCCTTCAGTGACCGTCTGTCACGATCACTCAAATATATTTTTGTCCTCTTTCCGATTTAGCGGATGATGTTTTTCTGCTTTCGCTGTATGCGACATAACTCTTCGATATGGTGCTTCTTGAACCATAAGATACTTCGCCTCTCTTGGTTATTGAAGCATCAACAATGTGCCTGCATTCGAATTCACTTAGTTCC
This sequence comes from Schistocerca gregaria, assembly GCF_023897955.1. Classification (NCBI taxonomy): domain Eukaryota; kingdom Metazoa; phylum Arthropoda; class Insecta; order Orthoptera; family Acrididae; genus Schistocerca; species Schistocerca gregaria. The sequence goes on along the minus strand of NC_064920.1, from coordinate 905,473,575 downwards.
GATGTAATACACTCCCAACTACACAGAAGACGTTCTGACCACACTTGCAACGCATTGAGGACATTCCACAGGTGCAGGTGTGATCAAATACAACAGGGTAACCTACATGTTTGGCTACAATCTGCATTCATGTCTGAGCATGCACTTCTCTCAGTGTTTCCATATTTTTGTCCAACCTCTGTATTATAAAAATAGACCTGTAAGGATAAGGTGGAGGAACGTGGTCTGTTGTAAACTAATAAGAGGAGACGACAGAAATTTTACATTTGGAGTAGTAGAATTTTTCGCACTCATTAAAAAAAAAGTTTGGAGAATGGCCGGATGACGTTCTCTCGGCCCTAATGATAACGATTGAGAAGAAAAGGAATGTCAAGAATGTGTGCATTTTAGAAATTTCTCGTACAGCAAAAGCTTTATTAAGTCTTCACGGAAGACTGGAAAAAAGTATTGCAGAGGAGCAGAATGGATTTATGACAGGGAAAGATACAAAAGATGCCGTTGGACTACTGAGGATTATAGGTTATAGGTATACTAAAAGAGGAAGAGAAACTCATACCGTTTTCATTGAATTGGAGAAAAGCTTTGATAGACTACATTGGAATAAATTAATGGAAATTGTAAGGAAGAATGTGTCGACTGTAGGGAAAGAAGGCTGATTCAAAACCTATACCTATAACATAAAATACGAGTACAGATTGGGAATCAGATGACAGAGGAAAGCACAATTGGAAGGGGAATGAGGCAAGGCTGCTATCTCTCTCCAGTACTGTTTAACATACCTTTGGAATACATTGTTCAGAAGTGTCTGAAACAAAATAGAAGAGTGCTGATCTATGGTAGAAGGATAGAATGTATTAGATTTGTGGATGATACGATGTAGGGGCAGAGAGCGAAACAATTATGACCGGAACGTTGAAAGAAATTGAGGATTTCGAAATAAGAATTATTAAGAAAAACACAAAATGAATGGCAATAGGTGCAAGAAAAGTAAGAACAACTGTAAAGTTAGGACAGGAAGATATAGAACAAGCAAGTGCTTTCAAATGTCTGGGAAGCTTTAATGACGTGAAAACACAATAATAAGAAGAGGTTTCTATGTGGGTACATTGACAGAGACCTGAGGAAGATACTGGCGAAATGCTTCATAAAGAATGTGGCATTATTCGGATGTGTGATATGGACACGGAGGAAAGAGAAGAAAGAAGAATACAAGCATTTGAGATGTGGATTTGGAGAAGGATGGGAGCGATAAAATGGGTAGACAAAGAGATAAATTAGGGGATGTTGAGAAGAGTGGGGAAAGAAAAAGAACTTTTTAAGGCAGTCAGGAAGAGGAAACACAATTGGTCTGGACACTGGATGAGTAGATATTGTGTACTGATGGATGCTATGGAAAGAACGGTCAATGGAAAAGAAGAAGACTCAGAAGACACCAGATAGTAGTTAGTACTAGGATAGGAAACAATTTAGAGAAAACGAAGAGAGTAGCAAATGGCAGGACTTCATGTGAAGACCTGCCCTAGTGTAGACAACAGATGACAATGATCTTGTTATAACCAACATAAACTGCAAATTTGTTTGGTCCTAAAATTTATCCCTATACTGTTGCTTCTAGAGCCTAGTTAACTATTGCTGCTAGCTGTAGCAGATATTCTAATAACCAGTCCCTTCTTCTGGTAACGGTTTTGCACAAACTTCCATCATCGCCTGTTGTTTGTAGTATCTCCTCACGCCGCATCTTACCTTTCTACTGTAGATTTATTATTCTTCTACAGCATCGCACTTCAACTTCCTTCCACTTCCTTTTTTTCTGCATTTCCCATGGTCCATGTTTCGGTCCTCGTGACCTTTTTTTGCACATTCACACTATTTTTCAGTACCAAAGGAAAAAAAAGTTGTACACGCGCCAAACTACTTTGTTACATTACTTGATTTTGCTATCCTGTGTGAAATTCCTGTCACTAATGACATCGATGTCGACTTGACGCCAAACCCTAATCTTCTATTCTTCCTGTATAAGCTCATAATTGCCTCACACACTGGAGAATTATGTTATTCATCGTGCTGCTGCGTCATGCTCAACGTCGTTATTAAGTAGTGTCCTTTTACCATTTTGCATCTCTACATCAACTTCATACACTGTGTGCAACGTATGCTGTTCATATAGTTTAAAAGGAGAATAGATTCCTTGATTACAAGTCACTAGTTAAAACTATGTGCTGCACTGTGATATGATACCGTAACCCTGCATCTATCGTTACATCTACATACATAACGCACCACGCCACCGTACGTACGACTTCTAGTCGTTTCCTTTCGTTTTCAACTTGAAAACTGAGAGATGCAAAAACAATTGTCTACTTATGTACGAGCCCTGATTTCTCACATCTTATCTTCGTGGTCCTTACTGGATATGTATATTATGTTGGTGTCAGTAGTAGCATCTACACACATCAGAAAAATTTTGCATCACCTCGGTTCCGAGAGTTTCGGAACCTGTACAGAAAATTCGAATAGTGATAAACATAAACATCATTTCCACCCTTTTTATTGCTCATGAAAACCACACATTGCATGTTGCACCACCATACAGCGACACCTTCAGAGGTGGTGGTCCAGACTGCTGTACACCGGTAGCTCTAATACCCATTGATGCATGCCTGTACTCATCGTGGCATACTATCCACAAGTTCATCAAGGCACTGTTGGTCCAGATTGTCCCACTCCTCAACGGCGATTCGGCGTATATCCCTCAGAGTGGTTGGTGTGTCACGTCGTCCATAAACAGCCCTTTATAATCTATTCCAGGAATATTCGATAGGGTTCATGTCTGGAGAACATGCTGGCCACTCTAATCGAACGCTGTCGTTAATCTGAAGGAAGTCATTCACAAGATGTGCAAGATGTGGGAGCGAATTGTCGTCCTTGAAGACGAATGCCCCGATAATATGCTGCCGATACTGATTGCACTATCGGTCGGAGGATGGTCTTCAAGTATCGTACAGCCGCTACGTCGCCTTCCATGACCACCAGCGGCATACATCGGTCCCACATAATGCCACCTCAAAACAACAGGGAACCTCCACCTTTCTGCACTCACTGAACAGTGTAGCTAAGGCTTTCAGCCTGACCGGGCTGCCTCCAAACACGTCTCCGACTATAGTCTGGTTGAAGGCATATGCGACATTCATCGGTGAAGAGAACGTGATGCCAATCCTGAGAGGTCCATTTGGTATGTTGTTGGATCCATCTGTACTGCACTGCATGGTGTTTTGGTTACAAAGATGGACCTCGCCATAGATGACGGGAGTGCAGTTGCTCATCATGTAGCTTACTGCGCATAGTTTGAGTCGTAACACGACGTCCTGTGGCTGCACGAAAAACATTATTCAACATGGTGGCGTTGCTGTCAGGGTTCCTCCGAGCCATAATCCGTAGGTAGCGATCATCCACTGCAGTAGTAGCCCTTGGGCGGCCTGAGCGAGGCATGTCATCGACAGTTACTGTCTCTCTGTATCTCCTCCATGTCCAAACAACATCGCTTTGGTTCACTCCGAGACGCCTCGACATTTCCATTGCTGAGAGCCCTTCCTGGCATAAAGTAACATTGCGGACGCGATCGAACCGCGGTATTGACTGCCTAGGCATGGTTGAACTACAATCAACACTTGCCGTCTAGCTCCTTCCTGGTGGAATGACTGGAATTGACCGGCTTTCGGACCCTCTCCGTCTAATAGTCGCTGCTCGTGCATGGTTGTTTACATCTTTCGGCGGGTTTAGTGACATCTCTGAACAGTCAAAGATACTGTGTCTGTGATGCAATATCTACCATTAACGTCTATCTTCGTAAGGTGATTCAAAACTACGGGAGGATATACATACATTTTACAGCACTGTGTACTACGTGCAGGAGAGTAGTAGTTCAGGGATGACTCTTGTTTTTATCGACATTACAATGCACCCTGCCATAAAGGAGCATCTGTGAGGGAATGTGGGCAGTAACATTTCTGAAATGGACAGACCTGTGCAGAGTTCCGATCTGATCCGAATGGAACAGCTTTTGTTTGAGTGAGGTCGTCGGCGTGACATCGCTACCTTCTCTGATTTCGGCCCTTGAGGATGAGTGGGCGGCCATTCCTCCACAGATATTCAGACACCTCTTAAAAGTGTACACAGCAGAGTTCACGCTGCCATCAAAGCTAAGAGAGGACACATCACATGTTAATGTATGTTGATATGTATCCTGATATTTTTGATCAGACAGCGTGTTTTTGGACTGTTTTTTCTAATGACTGGTTTGAGGTGTCCCTCTTCGTTCAGCTTGCACCCTATATCCTCAGTTATTTGATGGATGTATTCCAATCATTGTCTACCCCTACAGTTTTTGCTCTCTACAGGTTATTCTAGTATCATGGAGGTTATTCCCTTCTTCTTGTCAGTGTTTTCCGTATTTTCCCTTCTTCACCATTTCTACGGAGAACCTCCTCATTCCTTATCAATCCATTTAATCTTCAACAATCTTTTGTAGCACCTCTCAAAGGCTTCGTTTCTCTTCTTTTCGGGCTTTCTCACTTTCCATGGTTCACTACGGTTCAAAACTGTGCTCCAGACGTACATTCTCTATATCTTCCTCAAATTGAGGCCTGTGCTTGACACTAGTTGATTTCTGTTGACTAGAAACGCCATCGTTTCCTGTGCTAGTCTGCTTTCTGTGTTCTCCTTTCTCAGTCTGTCATGAATTACTTTGCTTCCAAGATAGCAGAATTCCTTAACTTCGTCTGATTTGTGATCACCAATTTTGACGTCAAGTTCCTTGCTACTCCCATTTCTGCTGCTTCTCATTAACTGGTTTGTTATTTGCTTTACTCTCTGTCTGTAAATAGCACTGCTTAGACTCTTCATTCCAGTCAACAAATCCTGTTATTCTTCATTCTTCTACACTTTTACTGATGGTAGCAAATGCTAACAGCGAATCGTATGATTGATAGCCTTTAACCTTGAATTTTTACCCTGCTAATGCACCTTTCTTTTACTTTCTTCGTTGCTTATTCCACATATAGACTGAAAAGTAGTGGTGAAAGGCTACATCCCTGACTTTTACCTTTACTAATCCGAACACTGTGTTCTTGGTCATTCAATCTTATTCTAGCTTATTTGTTCTTATACATTCTCAGTATTACGCATCTTTCACAACAGGATACTCTTATTTATCTCAGAATTTCGCAAATATTATCCCATTTTACACTTTTTGCAGGTCGACAGATCCTGTGAGGGGTACCGATTTTTGTTCGTTGTTGTTTCAATTATGAAACGCAACGTTAGAACTGCCCCTATGGAGCCTTTGAACTGGTAGCTATCAAGAATGGGTGTTGCAACTGCTTCATTGTTAGGCGGTACTTCTGCAAACGAACACTGTTCATTGCATGTCCATCATCTCGAAGTCGTCCGCCTCCGGTAGCTGCGTGGTCAGCGCGACGGAATGTCAACCCTAAGGGTCCGGGTTCGATTCCCGGGTGAGCCGGAGATTTTCTCCTCTCAGGGACTGGATGTTGCGTTGTCCTAGTCGTCATCATCATTTCATTCCCATCGACGCGCAAGTCGCCAAAGTGGCGTCAAATCGAAAGACAGCACCCGGCGAACAGTCTACCCGACGCGAGGCCCTAGTCACATGACATTTCATTTCGTCTCTAAGAAACAGTTAAATATACTGCAGTGGTCAATGTGTGACGAGCAGCATTGAGGGCCAGTAACCTGGCCAAACTTCCCCTCTACGGAGGGAGGTTTAGCGCTGTACAGGTGCAGGAAGCGCGGGTAGTAACCTCACCCGTCGCACACGTGCCCGCCCTCCTGTCCGAACAGTGGTGCGCGCCCTCAGCGGCGGTGGGAGCGGGAGCGGCAGGAAGCCGGGCCTAAAAAAACCAGGCCGCCACGGCCTCTTCTGCCCCCCGCCCCGCAGGGAGTACGGGCGCCGATAGCCACGGCAGACCGGCAAGAGAGCCGTCCGCCGCCCGGTCCATTATAATAATGCCCTGGCCGCAGCCGCAGCCATGGCCCGCGGCGGGCCCGTCGTTTCGTACCGGACTTCGGACGCCTGCCTGCCCCAACTCCTCGTGCTCGTAATACCACCTTGTGCCCCCTGCTGCCTGCAGCGTCACGCGGTAGTGTATTTTCTAAAGCACGCGTTATCGGACCAGTGCTTCCTCCCAAGAGAACGAATACGCTGTAGCAGCGTCATCCGTTTCATACACTTGTACTGGGGGCTGTTTAGAGGCCCAAGCGACACTTGTGGCGAGAAGCTAAGAGGCTGCGGCGGCGCGGTTCTTTCCGTACCTTTACGACGCACCTGCACCTACCTGTGAACATTGTCTCAGCAGATCATCAGAAGTGAAGCCGAGCGAAACCTACTGTACTTCTACGTGAACCAGTTTGCAATTAAAGTCACTAATCTACGTTTGAGGAGAAAGTTTTCAATCTTAATGAAAGGTTGGAAATTTTTTCCTTAATTAGTATATTCTGAAACTTAGGTGAACAAGTATCACTGCCAAGCCTGTGCTAGTCTTAACACTGTTACTCACAATCCCTTTCACTCACGTTAGCAAGTTTATGGTGTTGCATTTCCCGAAAACGTAATAGCTACAAAAATACAGATTGTTTTTTGTTGAAAATGCTCGACAAATGTTAAGTCTGTAGGTACATAATGCAGTCCCAGTTTTTAGCCATCGACCTGCTCAATACGTTACACGCAATTTATGTCTTTTCTCGTCACAAAATTCACTAAAAATTCCGAAATTTCTACACACCCATCGGAATAATTATGCCGTCACTTTACAACGCTTTTGATGTATGTAACACTGCTAGAGCCAGCAACTTATCGTTTCCATCGGAACTACTACCACACACGTCCGAACTGTTTCATGGCTAGGCTCCCACTCTTCCCTAGAATACTCTAAGTCTTCTCGATTAGCAGAGAAAGGCGCGCGAAGAATATTGCTTTACCATTGGTCAGTTTACTCAACAGCCAACAGCAAAACAACATTCTCCCGCGTCAGTCCGCGCTTTTCATCAATAACCAATCGCAAAATAGTAAACCTAACGACTGCACTTTTTACCGACGTAATTATCTAATATGCTGAAGTTTCGTTTATGCATAAATTTATTTACTGTTGTTATTTATACCTGAATTAACTTTTCCTTTACCATAAACTTACTTTACAAATCTGTTCTACAAAAATCCCCTTTCTTCATATCCACACTTCTTCGAAATGTTCCCACACTAAATCCTACTACACAGCTAGTTAAACAGTTATCTTCATATTAACCGTAAACCACACTCACGCATCATTCATACTGCTAAAACACATTTATAACATTTTACCTACACAAAAAGATATAATAACACTTTATGAAAATACTAGGACAGTTTACGAAAAACATTCTATTCCTTTAGTGCAGTCTAGTGGGTACAATCGAAACTAAATCAGTTCCCTATCCAATATTGTCCTCTATCGGCTGATACATAAACTACGTGCACATCCAGTCTCGCGTCACCATCTGTCACTATCCAGCTCTGAGACACATCTCCCACTTAACCGCCTCCAAGGCACGATCAGTACACGGCGCTACGCCTCAAGGGGCGTCCAGAGATGCAAAATCTGTACTCAGGATGTGTCCTAATTTGTATCCTCGCGGAATGGCCGCGCGGTTTGAGGCGCCGTGTTACGGATTGCGCTGCCCCTCTCGCCGGAGGTTCGAGTCCTCCCTCGGGCATAGGTGTGTGTTTTGCTCTTATCATAAGTTAGTTTAAGTAGCGTGTAAGTCTAGGGACCGATGACCTCAGTAGCCGGCCGCGGTGGTCTCGCGGTTCTAGGCGCTCAGTCGGGAACAGCGCGACTGCTACGGTCGCAGGTTCGAATCCTGCCTCGGGCATGGATGTGTGCGATGTCCTTAGGTTAGTTAGGTTTAAGTAGTTCTAAGTTCTAGGGGACTGATGACCATAGATGTTAAGTCCCATAGTGCTCAGAGCCATTTGAACCATTTGATGACCTCAGTAGTTTGGTCCCCTAGAAATTCACAAACATTTGAATATTTTGAACATAATTTGTAGCGAAAACAACATATTTCCAGGCTCATTAAATTCATATTTATTGTTAACTATCTTACTACGAGCCGAAGGAACGACAACTAACGCATTAAGATTGTGAGGGGAACGCCTGACTATGTGTCGTTTGTGCTGAAAAATGGTGGGGGCGAATAATTTATACGGAATAATTTTCTCGGACTAGCACCGCCTGTACTGGTCCCAGGGTGTCTCGAAATATGAATTCATTAGCTATATTAATATCTGCCCCCCCCCCCCCATGAACCATGAACCTTGCCGTTGGTGGGGAGGCTAGCATGTCTCTGTGATACAGATAGCCGTACCGTAGGTGCAACCACAACGGAGGGGTATCTGTTGAGAGGCCAGACAAACGTGTGGTTCCTGAAGAGGGCCAGCAGCCTTTTCAGTAGTTGCAAGGGCAACAGTCTGGATGATTGACTGATCTGGCCTTGTAACAATAACCAAAGCAGCCTTGCTATGCTGGTACTGAGAACGGCTGAAAGCAAGGGGAAACTACAGCCATAATTTTTCCCGAGGGCATGCAGCTTCACTGTATGATTAAATGATGATGGCGTCCTCTTGGGTAAAATATTCCGGAGGTAAAATAGTCCCCCATTCGGATCTCCGTGCGGGGACTACTGAGGAGGATGTCTTTATCAGGAGAAAGAAAACTGGTGTTCTACGGATCGGAGCGTGGAATGTCAGATCCCTTAATCGGGCAGGTAGGTTAGAAAATTTAAAAAGGGAAATGGATAGGTTAAAGTTAGATATAGTGGGAATTAGTGAAGTTCGGTGGCAGGAGGAACAAGACTTTTGGTCAGGTGACTACAGGGTTATAAACACAAAATCAAATAGGGTTAATGCAGGAGTAGATTTAATAATGAATAGGAAAATAGGAATGCGGGTAAGCTACTACAAACAGCATAGTGAACGCATTATTGTGGCCAAGATAGATACGAAGCCCACACCTACTACAGTAGTACAAGTTTATATGCCAACTAGCTCTGCAGATGACGAAGAAATTGAAGAAATGTAGTAGGTGGATATAGATTGAGGCTAAGAAATGAAAGAAAAAGCCGCTTGGTAGAATTTTGCACAGAGCAGAACTTAATCATAGCTAAAACTTGGTTTAAGAATCATGAAAGAAGGTTGTATACATGGAAGAACCCTGGAGATACTAAAAGGTATCAGATAGATTATATAATGGTAAGACAGAGATCTAGGAACCAGGTTTTAAATTGTAAGACAGTTCCAGGGGCAGATGTGGACTCTGACCACAATCTATTGGTTGTGACCTATAGATTAAAACTGAAGAAACTACAAAAAGATGGGAATTTAAGGAGATGGAACCTGGATAAACTGAAAGAACCAGAGGTTGTACAGAGTTTCAGGGAGAGCATAAGGGAACAATTGACAGGAATGGAGGAAAGAAATACAGTAGAAGAAGAATGGGTAGCTTTGAGGGATGAAGTAGTGAAGGCAGCAGAGGATCAAGTAGTTAAAAAGAGGAGGGCTAGTAGAAATCCTTGGGTAACAGAAGAGATATTGAATTTAATTGATGAAAGGAGAAAATACAAGAATGCAATAAATGAAGCAGGCAAAAAGGAATACAAACGTCTCAAAAATGAGATCGACAGGAAGTGCAAAATGGCTAAGCAGGAATGGCTAGAGGACAAATGTAAGGATGTAGAGGCTTATCTCACTAGGGGTAAGATAGATACTGCCTACAGGAAAATTAAAGAGACCTTTGTAGATAAGAGAACCACTTGTATGAACATCAAGAGCTCAGATGGAAACCCAGTTCTAAGCAAAGAAGGGAAAGCAGAAAGGTGGAAGGAGTACACAGAGGGTCTATACAAGGGCGATGTATTGAGGACAATATTATGGAAATGGAAGAGGATGTAGATGAAGATGAAATGGGAGATAAGATCCTGCGTGAAGAGTTTGACAGAGCACTGAAGGACCTGAGTCGAAACAAGGCCTCCGGAGTAGATAACATTCCATTGGAACTACTGACGGCCTTGGGAGAGCCAGTCCTGACAAAACTCTACTATCTGGTGATCAAGATGTATGAAACAGGCGAAACACCCTCGGACTTCAAGAAGAATATAATAATTCCAATCCCAAAGAAAGCAGGTGTTGACAGATGTGAAAATTACCGAACTATCAGTTTAATAAGCCACAGCTGCAAAATATTAACACGAATTCTTTACAGACGAATGGAAAAACTAGTAGAAGCCGACCTCGGGAAAAATCAGTTTGGATTCCGTAGAAATACTGGAATACGTGAGGCAATACTGACCTTACGACTTATCTTAGAGGAAAGATTAAGGAAAGGCAATCCTACGTTTCCGGCATTTGTAGACTTATAGAAAGCTTTTGACAATGTTGATTGGAATACTCTCTTTCAAATTCTAAAGGTGGCAGCTGTAAAATACAGGGAGCGAAAGGCTATTTACAATTTGTACAGAAGCCAGATGGCAGTTATAAGAGTCGAGGGGTATGAAAGGGAAGCAGTAGTTGGGATGGAGTGAGACAGGGTTGTAGCCTCTCACCGATGTTTTTCAATCTGTATATTGAGAAAGCAATAAAGGAAACAAAAGAAAAATTTGGAGTAGGTATTAAAATCCATGGAGAAGAAATAAAAACTTTGAGGTTCGCCGATGACATTGTAATTCTGTCAGAGGCAGCAAAGGACTTGGAAGAGCAGTTGAATGGAATGGACAGTGTCTTGAGAGGAGTATATAAGATGAACATCAACAAAAGCAAAACGAGGATAATGGAATGTAGTCGAATTAAGTTGGGTGGTGCTGAATGAATTAGATTAGGAAATGAGACACTTAAAGTAGTAAAGGAGTTTTGCTATTTGGGGAGCAAAATAACTGATGATGGTCGAAGTAGAGAGGTTATCAAATCTAGACTGGCAATGGCAAAGAAAGCGTTTCTGAAGAAGAGAAATTTGTTAACATCGAGTATAGATTTAAAGTGTCAGTAAGTCTTTTCTGAAAGTATTTGTATGGAGTGCAGCCATGTATGGAAGTGAAACATGGACGATAAATAATTTGGACAAGAAGAGAATAGAAGCTTTCGAAATGTGGTGCTACAGAAGAATGCTGAAGATTAGATGGATAGATCGCTTAACTAATGAGGAAGTATTGAATAGGATTGGGGACAAGAGGAGCTTGTGGCACAACTTGACTAGAAGAAGGGATCGGTTGGTAGGACGTGTTCTGAGACATAGAGGGATCACCAATTTAGTATTGGAGGGCAGCGTGGAGGGTAAAAATCGTAGAGGGAGACCAAGAGATGAATACACCAAGCAGATTCAGAAGGATGTAGGTTGCAGTAGGTACTGCGAGATGAAGAAGCTTGCACAGGATAGAGTAGCATGTAGAGCTGCATCAGGCCAATCTCAGGACTGAAGACCACCACAACAACATCAATATCTGTGCTCCGCAAGTCACTTTATAGCGAGAGAACTTTGTGTACCACTGTCATTTCGTGCAATGAAGGTCTGTTTTAAACCCTCTGTGCGAGCTCGAATATCTCTAATTTTGCTTGCCTTGTCTATAGAAGAAACATCAGAGTATAATAATATCGGAATTTTATCAGGGGTGTTCGCCTCTTGTATAGTCTGCCATTTGAGTTGATACCGCGTCCGTGACGGTTTCGCTCTTACCAAACGAATCTGTGACGGCAATTGCTGGTCTTCTTTGCCCTTTTTTTATTTCTGGTATCAGTCTTAACTCGTAAGGGTTCAAAACTGACTAAACTATCAACTGAACGAGGATCTTGTAAGCTACATTTCTCTTTCACCGAATCTGAGCCCAGCATCTGCCTTTCCTACAATTATTTGATGAACCGCAGTATGGAACGACTAAAATATCCTGTAATTTAGATTGGTTGTTCAAAAATTCAGTGCCCAAACTAACGAGGACCATACAGGAGACAAAACAAATATATTTCGTAAAGCAACCATGCGCGGGCACTAAGCATGCGTAGGTAACACATGTGTAGAGCAGATAAAAGTCGTTGTTTCTTTGTTACACCAAGCCGGCCGCTGTGACCGAGCGGTTGTAGGTGCTTTAGTCCGCAACCACGGTGCTGCCACGGGCGCAAGTTCTAATCCTGCCTCGGTCACGGATGTGTGTGACGTCCTTAGGTTAGTTAGGTTTAAGTAGTTCTAAGTCTAGGGGACTGATGACCTCAGATGTTCTCATAGTACTCAGAGCCATTTGAGCCATTTTGTTACACCAAATGGTAGGAGACACAGTATCCTGTGTCATGCGGTTCGACACTCAGTCAGTAAACAGCGTGTTGCACTAGTAGTTAGGTTTAAGTAGTTCTAAGTCTAGGGGACTGATGACCTCAGATGTTCTCATAGTACTCAGAGCCATTTGAGCCATTTTGTTACACCAAATGGTAGGAGACACAGTATCCTGTGTCATGCGGTTCGACACTCAGTCAGTAAACAGCGTGTTGCACTAGTGCCTGCATGACAGTTACATTGTAAACATACAGTGCTCCTCATAGGAAGAACTGCGAGACATGCACTTTGATTACAGTGCTGCTGAAGGCAGAAGGTAGGAGGAAGGTGTGGTTTCACCACGATGGGTGCCCCAGCGCACTTTTACAGCACCAGCCCGAGCAGTAATAACCAGTATTGTTGGTCGGTTCAAAATGGCTCTGAGCACTATGGGACTTAACTTCTGAGGTTATCAGTCCCCTAGATTTAGAACTACTTAAACCTAACTAACCTAATGACATCGCACACATCCGTGTCCGAGGGAGGATTCTAACCTGCGACCTTAGCGGTCGCGCGGTTCCAGACTGTAGTGCCTAGAACCGCTCGGCCACACCGGCCGGCCCAGTATCGGTGGATCGGCCGGCGAGGACCTGTACATTGGCCTGTAAGATCCACGGTGTTTATCCCATTAGGTTTCTTTCGCTGGAGCTACATAAAAACAGAGCTGTATTCTATACTTATTGACTAGGAGGCGGAATTGGTTGCAATAACTCTTGCAGCATCCATTCAGATGCAGAACACACCACGCATTTTCCAACGTACTCCCTGCTACGTCGACACCGGCTCTGCACTGTTAATGGTGTTCATTTTGAACATTTATTATAATGGAATCGTGATCAGAATAAGAAAGAAATGAAAATGTATAATATCGTTTTATCTCAGTCACACGCAATAATCTCCAGCATACTGGGTACTCCAACAATATGCGTTTCCGACATATGGTTGCTTTACGATATTATTTCTTTTTGTCTCCGTCAGCACCCCATCAGTTTGGGCACTAAATTTTTGAACACCCTGTATTTACTCGCAGACACCGAGCGATGTGGGGCAGTGGCTAACACACTGGATTCACATTCGGAAGAACGATGGATGAAATTCTCGTGCGGTTATCCTGATTTAGACACTCCCCTACAAAAGCCGAGATGGTTCAGTTAAAATGTATAGCCGATATCCTTTGCCATCTCTAACGAGCTTGTTGTCGACGGGACATTAAACCCTCATCTCCCTTCGTTTTATTAACTGACAATCTCTTTTGCTCAAGCGGTCATCTGCAAGTAGTGGATTAATTTTGCTGTCCAAAGCAATGTTACGAAGTTTGGATAGACAATAGGAGCAGACTGTTGCAATGTGTCCTAGCCGCAGGAAACATGCAATATTAACCTACTATAAAAGATAGTAAGTCTCGATAGATTAGCGATCTGGTACACTCACATAAAGAAAGAATTGTCCACGCCGCACTTCGTTTATCCACATCAATTTACAGTCTATGTGGATCAGTGGAGTGCTATTTAGAAAATCCTCTGCTTATAAAAATTAATAGTTTGTTAAGGATTTTAAGTTGGGACGATTTTACATTCATAAGAAAACGAGTAATAATTGTATGTTCCGCCTTAGTGATGCTGTATATGGCTATGGTCGGAGTGAATACTTCTAGCCGGCCAGTATGGCCGAGCGGTTCTAGGTGCTTCAGTCTGAAACCGTGCGACCGCTACGGTCGCAGGTTCGAATCCTGCCTCGGGCATGGATGTGTGTGATGTCCTTGGGTTAGTTAGGTTTAAGTAGTTCTAAGTTCTAGGGGACTGATAACCTCAAAGCCAGTGGAACCATTTTTTTGATTGAAATAAACGGGTGAGTAACAGCAGACGGCAAGGGACGTATAAAATCCGCTCAAATTAGTCAGTGGTCAAATTAGTCTGATAGCAGCATTACTCGATTCAATAATGCAAAAGAGAACACTAATTAACCGTATCTCGCCATATGAGGAATGATAGGTGGCCCTCTTTAGAACTATATTGCGATTACACTAGGGGAGGGTTTTGAGCCCAGTCCACCAATACAATGTCTACTTTTCTGACCACGGGCCAGTGTAACAGGGCATGTTCTTCTCACATGGCTAGAGTACGTAGTCAATGGCGCCAAACATTCTTCGTGATCACACAGAAGAAAGGAAAACTTCAGTGCGAAAAATTACTTCTTCCAATGATCTCAAATACTGACATGGAGTCACCCAAACTATTCCTTTGGGGCATAGAAGGGGAAGCATAGGAGGGGAAGAAACCCAGTGTGCACTCCAGGTGGAGTCATTCCTGATGTGGAAAGGGTCCTTCCGGGTGCCGTGAAGAGCACAGGGTGCAGCCAGCTGCAGGTGGTGGCACACGTCGGCACTAATGACGTGTGTCGCTTTGGATCTGAGGAAATTCTCTCTGGATTCCAGCAACTATCTGATTTGGTGAAGGCTGCCGGTCTTGCTTACGAGATGAAGGCAGAGCTCACCATCTGCAGCATCGTTGACAGAACCGATTGCGGACCTTTGGTGCAGAGCCGGGTGGAGGGTCTGAATCAGAGGCTCAGACGGTTTTGCGACCGTGTTGGCTGCAGATTCCTTGACTTGCGCCATAGGGTGGTGGGGTTTCGGGTTCCGCTGAATATGTCAGGAGTTCACTACACTCAGCTGGCGGCTACACGGGTAGCGGAGGCTGTGTGGCATGGACTGGGCGGGGTTTTTAGGTTAGAAGGCCTCGGGAAAGTACGGGGTGGGCTGCAATCTCAAAGGGTGCATGGCAAATACAGGACGTGCTTGGATCAAGGAACAGTCGGAATTGTAGTTGTAAATTGTTGTAGTTGTGCTGCGAAAGTCCCTGAGCTTCAAGCGCTAATAGAAAGCACAGAAGCTGAAATCGTTATAGGTACAGAAAGCTGGCTAAAGCCTGAAATAAGTTCTGCAGAAAATTTTACGAAGTATCAGACGGTGTTCAGGAAAGATAAATTAGGCAGAATTGGTGGTGGAGTGTTTGTGTCTGTCAGTAGTGGTTTATCTTGTAGGGAAGTCGAAGTAGATACTCCACGCGAATTTCTATGGGTGGAGGTTATACTTAAGAACCGAACTAAGTTAATAATTGGCTCCTTCTACCGACCCTCAGATTCCGATGATATAGTTGCTGAACAGTTCAGAGAAAATTTTAGTCTCGTAACAAATAAATACCCCACTCATACGGTTATAGTTGGTGGGGACTTCAACATATGTTGGCAAAAATACTTGTTCAAAACCGGTTGTAGGCAGAAAACATCTTCCGAGATTGTCCTAAATGCTTTCTCCGAAAATTATTTCGAGCAGTTAGTCCACGAAACCACGCGAATTGTAAACTGTTGCGAAAACATACTTGACCTCTTAGCCACAAACAATCCAGAGCTGATAGAGAGCATCATGTCTGATACAGGGATTAGTGATCACAAGGTCGTTGTAGCTAGGCTCAATACCGTTACTTCCAAATCCACCAGAAACAAACGCAAAATAATTTTATTTAAAAAAGCGGATAAAGTGTCACTGAAGTTTTCCTAAGAGACAATCTCCATTCCTTCCGAACTGACTATGCAAATGTAGACGAGATGTGGCTCAATTTCAAAGATATAGTAGCAACAGCAATTGAGAGATTCATACCTCATAAATTGGTAAGAGATGGAACTGATCCCCCGTGGTACACAAAACAGGTCCGAACGCTGCTGCAGAGGCAACGGAAAAAGCATGCGAAGTTCAGAAGAACGCGAAATCCCGAAGACTGGCTAAAATTTACAGACGCGCGAAATTTGGCACAGATGCCAATTCGAGATGCCTTTAATAGGGTCCACAACGAAACATTGTCTCGAAATTTGGTAGAAAATCCGAAGAAAGTGGCAAGATGCAACCAATACCTTCGCTGCGCAGTGCCGATGGTAGTGTTACCGACCACTGTGCCACTAAAGCGGAGTTATTGAACGCAGTTATCCGAAATTCCTTCACCAGGGAAGACGAATGGGATAACCCAGAATTTGAAACACGAACAGCTGCTAGCATGAGTTTCTCAGAAGTAGATACCTTAGGGGATGCGAAGCAACTCAAATCACTTGATACGGGCAAGTCTTCAGGTCCAGATTGTATATCGATTAGGTTCCTTTCAGATTACGCTGATACAATAGGTCCCTACTTAGCAGTCATATACAGCCGCTCGCTCACCGATAGATCTGTACCTACAGATTGGAAAATTGCGCAGGTCGCGCCAGTGTTTAAGAAGGGTAGTAGGAGTAATCCAAAAAACTACAGACCTATATCATTGACGTCGGTTTGCAGTAGGGTTTTGGAGCAAATACTGTATTCAGACATTATGAATCACCTTGAAGGGAACGATCTATTGACACGTAATCAGCATGGCTTCAGAAAACATCGCTCTTGTGCAACGCAGCTAGCTCTTTATTCGCACGAAGTAATGGCCGCTATCGACAGGGGATCTCAAGTTGATTCCGTATTTCTAGATTTCCGGAAAGCTTTTGCACCGTTCCTCACAAGCGACTTCTAATCAAGCTGCGGGCCTATGGGATATCGTCTCAGTTGTGCGACTGGATTCGTGATTTCCTGTCAGGAAGGTCGCAGTTCGTAGTAATAGATGGCAAATCATCGAGGAAACTGAAGTGATATCAGGCGTTCCCCAGGGAAGCGTCCTGGGACCTCTGCTGGTCCTTATCTATATAAATGACCTGGGTGACAATCTGAGCAGTTCTCTTAGGTTGTTCGCAGATGATGCTGTAATTTACCGTCTAGTAAGGTCATCCGAAGACCAGTATTAGTTGCAAAGCTATTTAGAAAAAAGATTGCTGTATGGTGAGGCAGGTGGCAGTTGACGCAAAATAACGAAAAGTGTGAGGTGATACACACGAGTTCCAATAGAAATCCTTTTGAATTCGATTACTCGATAAATAGTACAATTCCCAAGGCTGTCAATTCAACTAAGTACCTGGGTGTTAAAATTACCAACAACTTCAGTTGGAAAGACGACATAGATAATATTATGGGAAAGGCGAGCCAAAGGTTGCGTTTCATTGGCAGGACACTTAGAGGATGCAAAAAGTCCACTAAAGAGACAGCTTACACTACACTCGTTCGTCCTCTGTTAGAATATTGCTGCGCGGTGTGGGATCCTCACCAGGTGGGATTGACGGAGGACATCGAAAAGGTGCAAAAAAGGTCAGCTCGTTTTGTATTATCACGTAATAGGGTAGAGAGTGTGGCATATGTGATACGCCAATTGGGATGGAAGTCATTAAAGCAAAGACGTTTTTCGTCGCGGCGAGATCTATTTACGAAATTTTAGTTACCAACTTTCTCTTCCGAATGCGAAAATATTTTGTTGAGCCCAACCTATATAGGTAGGAATGATCATCAAAATAAAATAAGTGAAATGGAACCTCGAACAGAAAGGTTTAGGTGTTCGTTTTTCCCGCGCGCTGTTCGGGAGTGGAATTGTAGAGAGATAGTATGATTGTGGTTGGATGAACCGTCTGCCAAACACTTAAATGTGAATTGCAGATTAGTCATGTAGATGTAGATAGAATTATACGAAAGTGATGCGTTTATCGCGAAAAGGCCGGAGAGAAAGAAACTAAAAGCAGCTGAAATGTAATGTTGGGTAGGGTGAGTGAGGTGGCAGACAAATTACCAAATGAAAAATCGTTAGAAGGAAAACACGTGTAAATGAGTCTATGACTAACTTTTACCAGAAGAATGCTAAAGTCATATGAACTGTTAAGTGGATTCTCCGTCAGTGCTTATCAGAACATTATAACAAAAAGTTCATGCTCTGCAATTTTTATTCATTCATTAGCTGATAACGAGTGCCGAGACCATAGTCAGGTGACAATTTAACGCTGATAAAATAACATGGCGCTAAGTTGCAGAAGATGATACAGGAGTCACTGTGACCTCTCTCTAAACTGGATATCGAACTGTAGCTGTCAGCGACAGATTCTCGGACTTCGTTTTCGACCTAACCGCAACACTGTGGCCATCAAGTTTCACTGGAAGGCAAAACAAACTTCTTTTCGATTCTGTGCCACCATGGGCCTATTATAAAGAAAAGAACAAAATAAACAGTTTCTAAATAAGTGCATGAAAACAGTGGCATCTCTGGTATCTTGTTTCGAAACTGTCATTATTGGAAGACACTACTCTGGACATAGAAATAAAGAGAACGTTAGGAGTTGATTGGTTCTGTCGTTCAGGAAACAAGAAATGGCCTACACGTTCGTCAGACTTAACTCCTTTTCGAGTTTCTTGTGTGGAAAAAATCAAAAAATGGTTTCCCACAAGAAAATACCGACGGCTACCGAAAATATGAAGTACTGTGTAACAAAGTGCTGTGGTGCGATAAGTCCAGATGAAATAAAACTGTCAGGAACCGCTTTGTAACATGTGCTAGTGCTAAACAGCAATATTCTGAACACTTGGTATAACACTCACAAAAAAAAGGCATGGACCGTACTCGAATTACTAGTTTGCTTACGTTTTGTACAACAGGGTAGATTTTGTGGGATCCCTTCACCTAACTATGTGACTTTGGTTTACGGCGCGCTGTTATCTTGTGTGGTCAGGTTTCACATACATTGCTTGCGTCGTTGGAGTCCTGTTCCAAGCCGTGTCCAAAAATATGTAATTCCATTAAAAAGAAACAGTCAGTGTCACAGTTCGATTCGAGGATAAAAAATACTGACGAACATCAGAAAATTCGCCACATTGTGCCGTATAACTTAGCAGAACCCGCTCATCGGTATATCCACTCGTTCTGGATGTATCTGAAATGGCCAGTCTTACCTGCCTCAATCTATAGAAATCAGTCAAAAGTTAGGTCATTCAAAATTATAAAGCAGATCTTCCCCATAGCCATCGTACAAAGAGAAACTGTTACATTTTGAAAACCGATTTCTCTGTTGTTGGTAGGTAACTCTCGTATGCGATCAAAAATGAAGGTTCTTTTAACGGACAAAATAACGCATTTTCATTTTAAAAAAGACTAGAATTCCAAATCATACGCATTTGGGTATGGGTATTTCCAGTAGTGTAATGGTTTTACCTAATTTTACCTTTCTTGGCTGTAAGAAGACTGTCATATCGTAAGTGATGATTTCCCGTTAGAAGTTGTTTGGAAGAGTTTAAATCTGTCTTTCACAATCTCCAGTGCCTCTAATGTTAAGCATAATCGCTGGCTGCAACATGACGGCAATAGGGTCCATCCCGCCTTTTGAATTTATTTACCGTTTAACCGTTGTAATTTCTGCAACTTGTTTATTTATGAAATATTATAATTTGCTAGCACGTTCTATGTAATTACAATAAAACATTTGTTGCTGAAACGGGTACTTCAGTTCCATGTGAACTTTCGTATGGCGGAACATTACTGATTACAGCAGCTTGAAACGATCCAGCAGGGCAAAATATGAGCTCGCATCGACCCTAACCTCACCGTGTGTGGGTGGACCGACATGGCACGGCTGATCCTGTAGGGCGTTTCGGTTCTCTGAGACTCCGTGGGGATCTGCTGCGCCGTACCGAGCCACGCCAGTTCACATGACGTTAGGCTCCGCATACGCAAATATTATCACCTGATTATTAATGTGGGCTTTATGATTAAAATGATTATCAATTAACTCACTTCTATGTAGCAAAAACATCCCGAAGACATCCTCTGTTACTGCAAAATTTTTAATGGTCCTCTACTGGGATTCGTAACTGGATGTTTGATTTCACGAACAACTCCTATTTTTAATGAGCTGAAGTTCCATTGCGACGTGTACTCCACTACAAAGCTAAAAATTTCATCTGGAAATAATTCCTAGTCTGTGGCTAAGCCATTCTGTGCAACGTCTCTACACCGAGAGGTGCTAGTTCATCAAGTTATACAACAGTTTGACAATTGTCGTTCCTCCTTAATTTGCTGCTAACTTGGTCCTATCTTGATGACACCCAGTACTCCAAATCTTCTTCGTCTCTTCTCTGCAATCTTTCCTTCAATGATTTTTGTTGCAGGTAACTACTTCGCAGAATATTTCTGGCCAGTGTGTTTTCCTCATTCTTGTAATTTTCACTACTGTACACACCAGGTAAAACACTCGGCACGTATCGGAATTCTTTAACTGTCAACAAGGTACTTTAGCCACAGATATTTTACTTGTTATTGACTGCACATAGCTTGCATTTCCTTTCACCAGAGTTCTTAAGTAAGTTACGTATTTTACATTTGCGTTAGCCTTTTCTTGCAATTAAACTTTGCCTCAACTTTCATGTTCCCTTATATTCATCCTCTGGTCATTCATTTACCTTTAGTGCAGTCTCTGTTCCCACTTTTTCGATCCACCTCATCATGGTTTCTTTGATCTTTGATTCAGGCAACACTGCTTGATCATCTGCATACTTCATTTTCTTTATATTTTCTCCTCCTTCTGTTTTGTCACTTGCTACTTCTAACGCTTTGTATCTTAGTTTGTTATCATAAATATTGAAAAGCGTTGATGATAAACAACACTCTGCCTCGAAGATGGAAACTTGCATTTCTACCTTGAGATGTAATGGATGGCCATTTGGACAGCTGGTTATTTATCGATGCCGAAGAGTTAACTCTAGTTCGACGTATCATTCTAATGCAATAAAATTGAATAAGTGCACATACTCCGCTACAGAATAATAGGTTTGCTTTCTTTTTGGGGGATGTCTTGATTTTTTTATACATTCGGCCAAAGAGGTTGTTGCAAAGCTTAGCGTCAAAAGTCAGTCGTTTCTGAAGCAGGTACTGGCAAAGCGGACGTAACACTGTCTGGCAGTGTAAGGATGTCATGTTTCGGTGATCACAAGCCAACTGACTCTCGCTCCGTGTCCAGGACGTCGTGCCGCTCTGAAAAGAATTCCGCTCTAACACCCGATACTTTTAATTCGAGGGACGGCTGCGGCTGTCAAGAGTCAAGTAATAGGAATCGCGCAGCCAGGCGCCCCTAAAAGTTTCCCCCGAAAGGTGAGACAGCTCATTCAGCATAGCTGCTGAGGCGCGCCGTGACGTCACGGCCTCAGGTAACGCTCTGCTCCTACCTGCCGGGGGTGCCACGGCCGTAACAATGGGATGACGGGAGGGGCAGGGGGTGGGGAGAGGGGCGGGAAGGCGAGCGAGCAGCAGGTCGATGCTGATTACGTGGAAGTCTCTCTTGCGAAGTGCCACCAATTGCATGAGGCTTTATCGAAATACACTTATTTACTTTATTTCTTTGCTAACTGTACCCGCCGTACGCTTTGCTTTTGCCCAGTTGGCTTAAATGGAAAAGAAAGAAAAGAGAAAACATGCTTTTCTAATATATATGGGAATTAGATACACATTGTTATCTCCTTTTCTCTTCTGTGTCTGTCTGTCTCCCTCACCCCCTTTTCTCCTCCTCCCGCTCCCTCTGTGCGTCACATCCTTCTTCTCTCTCCGTCCATCTTCTCTCCCCTTCTCTCCACCTCTTCCTGCCCTCTCTCTGTCGATCTTCTCCTTCCCGTTTTCTATGTCCATTTCCTCCCACCCATCTGTCAATTCCTGCCCCCCCCCCCCGTCTCTCTGTTTATTCTAAATTAAGGTTTTGTTGCAATAATCTATTTATAAACTAGTAAGCCATAAATACAACTCTCCTGTTTGCTAACAACGTTTCACTAGTCTGTGTTTTCATATGTACACATTATTTTACTATTGTTTTTAAGAAGTATTTCTGAATTGAGTTGTTGGTTTGGTGGGCTATTTTTATGCTTTGTTTATTGAAAATATTGGAAATTCTGAGTGTTTATTTGTGGTTGCATGTCGTTGTGTACCATCTTTTACTTTATGTTTTTCTGACACTTTGTGTTATTTCTATTCTTGTATTTTGTGTCTTTATTTGTGTGTGATTTTGACCTTGTGTTGGGGACAGCTGGGTTTTCTGTTTCTTGACTTTCTTGTTCAGCTTTGTTACTAAGTTGTCTTTGCATTTACTGTATTATGCTATTCATTTCTTTTTTGTAATTGTCTGTGTCTAATGGCACTGTGTTTAGTCTGTGGAGCATGTATCAAACTGCTGCCTGCTTTTGAGAACTGTTATGTATAATAGAGTCTATTGTTGTCGGTTTTTGGTACATGCCAAATGTATATTGTTGGTTGTTTTGAATCTTTATGGTGATGTCCAATAAATTTAACTATTTTGCTCCTTCTCTGTTTCAAAATGTATGTCATTATGAACAGAATTGATCTGTGTGTTTAACTGATCAATTTTATTGTTTGGTTCATCTATCAGGCACAACATATCCTCCCTATATCTAATCCAGTATAGGATCTTGTACCTTGTACTCTTCTATCTTACCTATTTGGCACTATTTTATTATATATAATCTGTTCTACATGGTTCATGAATATGTCTGCTATGGTTCCAGACACTAGGAATGACATTGGTAATCCTTCACTCCGTAAATAGAATTCATTACTGAACTGAAAACAGTTCTGTTCTGTTATTAGCTCTAGAAGCCTGACAGTTTCTTTGATGTAGTTATGTGGAGGAGTACACTGTGTTTTAAGATTTTTTCTATTATGTTTATTGTTTCAGTTATTGGTACCGGAATAAATACTGTCTGCATCAAATGACAGGAGGGTGGCTGTGTCTGGAACTTGTATGTCTTTTATGTACTGAATAAAATGTGTGGTGATTCTTATAGTTCTGTCCTCTTGTCTGCTCTGAGCACTATGGGTCTTAACATCTGAGGCCATCAGTCCCCTGTCCTCTTGTAATTTGTAGTTTTGTGATAAGATTTTCAATTTGTATCTTGCAAGTGGGTAAGTGGGAACGTTTCTATAATTGACAATAGCTTTGACCGTAAGATCTTTCTTGTGTAGCTTTGGTTGGCGTGGGAGGGAAGATGCACTGGGATTTGTTTGTAGTAGTTTTCTTTCTTCATTGTTTTCTAGTGTATGTTCAGTGTCTTTTAGAGTGCCGGCCGGGGTGACCGAACGGTTCTAGTCGCTACAGTCTGGAACTGCGAGACCACTACGGTCGCAAATTCGAATCCTGCCTCGGGCATGGACGTGTGTGATGTCCTTAGATTAGTTAGGTTTAAGTAGTTCTAAGTTCTAGGGGACAGATGACCATAGATGTTAAGTCCCATAGTGCTCAGAGACATTTGAGACATTTTTTGAGACAAATGGAAAAAAATAAGGACACTGTTCATTATTTCAAAAGTAATCGCCATAACTGTTAAATATTTAGACGGTCAGGGTCTGCATGGAAGAATGTTTCCGTTTGCCTACAAAACTACGCTATTGTTTGGTAAAAGTGATACTCCAAGACCGAGAGATGTGATCACAATGAAATTTATTCCACAGATTGGGGACATGACGCTACAGAAATGATTAGCATTACAGATCTGTACACGCCATGTGACTGTGGAAATTCAGTACGGGGTAACACCACCACGTGTTGCAGTGAGAAAAGCTAGACGTCGTAGCATGGCAACAATAAGCACCTGAATATGCTGATGGGGAACACTCCGCCACGCGGTTTGTAGGCGCGTCCACAAAGCATCAGCTGTGGCTGCATAACGAATTGAACATACAAATTAACGACCGGCCACATCCCAGACTTGTTTAATGGGTGGTATGTAAGGTGAACGGGCAGGCCCGTGGTACCCATCATTCTTTGAAGAAGGTTGCCATATTCGTCGCCACATGTGGCCGGGCGTTGTCCTATTCAAATATGGCATGTAGAACGGACAGCAGGAGGGACAATGTCTCGTGCTGCAAGACCTTCCTGCTGTAGCGGTAGCTGTCCAGAATGCCTCAAGACGTAGGAAGCGATATTACGTGTTATAGGCGATGATGCTCCAAACCATCATATTTAGCGTTTGTTCGCTATGCTGCTCAACAACATAATCTGTTCGACAGCGTTAACCACTGTTACGTCGAACGCGTGGGACAAGTTGAAACAGTACTCTTCCGAAAACACTACGTTTTGCAACTCAGCACGCCAGGGTCGGCATTCATGTGCTCATTGCAGTCTGCGGCATTGGTTGGTTCTGGTCAATAGAAGCCGACGCAATGACAGGTGTGCCACCAGCCCAGCCTGCAGAAGACGGCGTCGAACCGTCGACCCGTACATGTTCAACCACACACGTTGCAGAGCTCCAACGTGATGTGGAAGAAGTTCTGTCAGTCAGGCCAAGCAGACAAGAAGGCTATGGTCACATAATGTCGTCGAGCACTTCGTCAGCGCTGTGTACTGCCCTCTTCTCCCCAGTGGCTCCACACATGCCTCACTTTTGATGCAGCGTGCCTTCTACGAGCTGCAGTTTCACGGAACAACAGACCTGGCTGTCGGAGACCGCTCACTCTGTCACATTCGAATGCAATCACATGCCGATATTTCACCCTGTGATGTCGGCGAGACATTGCAGCACTTGGTTAATCATTTCAACTTCGTATGACGGCTCCATACCGATTGAGTGTTGCGTAATAACATGAACTGTCTGATGGCACAGAAGAGGGCGCTTTTGAGCCACGTGCACACCACTTCTCTGCCATTTAAATCGCTTATTATGATTCCGCTGTTCTACACGTCCGCTTATCGTGGCATATTTCAGACCATTGCCTCTGATTGATCCCTTTTTACAAAAATTTGTGTATCAGTGTGCCCAGGCGTGCACTTTTTCGTCCGAAGCTGATCGATACCCACGAATGTTGTCCGACCACATGTTTCCAACGTCTTTTCGAATGCGTTATAGAAGCTTCTCCGGGAAGCCCTTTCACAAGTTTCTTACAGCCTCGATCTCTCTCCAAACGATTTCTATATTTTCCTAGCCATGAAGAAAGACATTCATGGTCATCGATTTCCATCGGACGAAGGTGTGCACGCAAATGATAGGGCAAAGCAGGAATGGCGACACTCTGCATTGTTGCTAAATTTATTCAAGATGGCGGCCATATATGTAGCAATGTCGCAGTGACGTCGTGGTGGGAAGTTCAAAGTTTGGCGGAAAAGTAGGTCAAGTGGGCTATCTCCATTAACCGAACACCCCTCCCTACCACTTCCTTCCCCCTCTCCACCCCATTTGGAAATTGCAGGAAAGGACATGGTCTAGCTTGGGCTACTGGATAGGATGCATATAAGTTTTTATCTTGCATGCATTGCTCCCCTTCGCTTCCCCAACCTAACCCCCCACCTCCATCTGGAAATTGCCAGGAAAAGGACTCAGTACAGATCTAAGCATGCATTGTTTATTTAAACAGCTTGAGTTGTCATAGACAGTAGCTGCGTCCATAAGGTCCAGAGTCCAACTGATCTAGTTTACAACACCACCACCAGAGGGAGCTGTTGGCCCTTACACTCACCCCTCCCATGACATAATCCAAGATGGCGGTCTGTGGAAAAATGGCGAGTAAATGACTAAATCTGTGTCTAGCTGCTGAACTGGGAGGACAGACATAATTGTTTACTATGTTCAATGTACATCTGTGCTGGAGAAGAAGATCTATATTATCTGTAATCATGCATATGCGGAGTGTGCCAATAGCAATGATATGTGTGAAGATGAATACGCTTCATGAAATAATTAATATGTAGCAGGATGGGGTTAAGTTACGTTTCACAACTATTAGTGATAAATGCGTATGCTGTAACTGTAGATCATTCGATAAAAATCCAGTCAGTCTTCTGAAGCACAAGAGGCAAGACATTCATCCACTCTGGTGCAAGCATCCATGTGTACAATTGACGAAATGCTGCTGATGAGCAGGGAGAACTGGGGACTGTATCAAAAGCCTCCTTCACAATGAGCGGAAACAAAAGATAATGAAAGAGCATGTGGTGAATACTTTTAGACAAATAATGGCAATGCAGCTGGATGGTATGAACATGCATTTCAGTACTCACACGGACAGATGCTTGTGCTGAAAGTGTCTACCTGTTTTGAAATTGCCTAACACCCCACATAAACATGAACTATAGGCGTTCACTTTAAGGTTTGGAGACCAGCTGGCCTATTTCACAACGCTGCCACCATAGTGCGCTGTCGGCCCTCCACTACTCCTTACCATGATTTTATCCAAGATTGCGGTTCAGAAGAAAAAGGGCAGGTGTGCCCTAAATCCGGTCGTGTGATAGGCTTCAGTCAATACGATGGCAGTATCTGGTGATGTCATCGTAGGGGATATAGGGCAAGCTCAGCACGTCTCAGCAGCCTCGCTCACTCACTCACTCAGTCAGCCAGCAGCAGCAGCAGCAGAAGAAGAAGAAGAACCATCAAGTGTCAACAACAGTCGTAATCCAGCACAGCTCTGCAGAACAGGAAGAAACGGAAAAGTAAATATCCCATATCACATCTTTGTCCATAATCAGCGTTACTATTGTTGGTCGTTTTCCTGTCTTCGTCTGTGTGTAACAGTTCCTCCTCTTTGTTGAACGGGAGCCTTCAACACATACAAGCCTTCAAGGGCAAGCGCCAACATGTCCACCTCTGCCACGTCCACACCTACAGCAACCTCAGCCGCCATCTTGCCAAGACCTGCACCGACCTCTGGACCTGTGTTAGCAACACTGTGGGATCCTGTAGCTCCGATAGCCCACTTGTTGGAGCAGGCCACAGAGCTGTTATTGTCTGTCCCACTCATCGATTTATGTGATGAGGACATGCAGTCTGCTCTCAACACACTGAATGTTGCTGGCGGTCCTAAACAACAGCAGGATGGAGGACAGTACTGGTCACTGACATACGACTCATCCCAGCAGAACATCCCTGTGCTAGTGCTGGCACAGAGTGCAGGCGCTGTGGATAAGAAGGTATCAAGTGTACCCATGCTTTTCAGTTCTACATACAGAGTAAATCCTGGCAAATGAAATGTGTAAATGTGGGTATAGAAGCACATCGTGACTGTAACATGCATGTGAGAATAGAAATTTAAAATGCATCAAAGGGTATTAAAGTGCCTATTTCTGAGTTCGACTGGGTCGAAAAAATGCCGTGCAGAGCGCTACACCAATCAGCAGATGTTGTTGTTGTTGTGTTGTTGTGGTCTTCAGTCCTGAGACTGGTTTGATGCAGCTCTCCATGCTACTCTATCCTGTGCAAGCTTCTTCATCTCCCAGTACCTACTGATGATGACTACAGAGTATTATCCAACTCGAGCTCCCCTGGACATTCGCCTTACTGGTGTGACCCTATCTATTACAGCAGTGTATGATGACTCTGCGCTGTGTGTGAAACCAGTTATGAACTTATACGACGTGGAGGCTGCGCTATGCCTTGCATTAGAGAGACTGAATCGTTGGTTGCCAAACATAGACTCTGCATACAATGAATGATGTTGTAGACTTTCTAAGTGTGTATAGTGTACATCTAAATGATTTGGAGCAGCACCTTCGTTTGCCCATGAGCGTAGAGCAAGAAGAGAAATAGGATAAATGTGTGTGAAAAACCTGAGTATTGTGAGGTGCCCATCGATCTGAAGGAGATATGCGCGTAATTTATTGCATTTCAAAAACCTTTGTTTGGTAAATACAGTACAGGTGAGAAGAAGAAGATAAGGAAGAAGTCTAATGATTCTTTTGAGGTACTACATCTGAGGTATAATATTTAAATAAATAATATATATATATATATATATATATATATATATATATATATATCTCAAACTGTGTGTGTGTGTTTCATTTCATACTTCTCTCGTTATAGTCCAAGTATTACACTTATTAACATCATTATTTTCAATCCTGCACCTACAATCATGCAGCAGCAGACAATTGCCTCAAACAACTCACCAGTCACTGACAAAATTAGCGATAAAGTTACTCCTCATGAGTAAAATATGTGGCTGAATTTTCTGTGTATCCAATATATCTTAACTAGTTCAGTGCTGGAGTTATAGTGGCTACACATGCTATTACAATCCTTACAACTGTATGTTCCTTTGTATGCCAACTACTTGTCAGTACCTGATGTAGTTAGTATCATGGCAGGGTGGGTAAAACATCCTCAACACAAGGACTTTGTTGTCAGTGACTGGTTCTGTGAAGATGCAAAAGAAGACCTGAAGAAGAAGAATGGAATACTCCTTTCTGATAATGTACGAGCAATTATTGTATGTCCATCCAATTGTGGCAAGACTAATGTCCTCATGACGCTGCTAACACATATAGATGGAGTCCGATTTTAACATGTTTGTGCATTTTCAATAACACTGTTTCAATCCAAGTACAGATATTGCGCGGTGTAAAAGGCGTTACATACACGACGTTCATGAAAGGAGTGATATCCCCCGACGTGAAAAAGTAAAGCCAAACACTGTCTTTATATTTGACGATGTTGTTGTGGAAAACCAAGAGCCGGCCGGGGTGGCCGAGCAGTTCTAGGCGCTACAGTCTGGAATCGCGCGACCGCTACGGTCGCAGGTTCGAATCCTGCCTCGGGCATGGATGTGTGTGATGTCCTTAGGATAGTTTGGTTTAAGTAGTTCTAAGTTCTAGGGGACTGATGACCTTAGAAGTTAAGTCCCATAGAGCCATTTGAACCATTTTTTGAAAACGAAGACCAAATTCGAAAATATTTCTGTTTCTGTCGGCATATAGGTAACAGCCTTGCCGCAGTGGTAACACAGGTTCCCCGGGTGGGTGACCATCTGGTCGGCCGAGCACTGTGGGCAAGCGTGGTGCACTCAGCCCTTGTGAGGCGAACTGAGGAGCTACTGGACTGAGAAGTAGCGGATCCGGTCTCGGAAACTGACATACTGCTGGGAGAAGGGTGTGCTGACCACATGCCCCTCCATATCCGCATGCAGGACGCCTATGGTCTGAGGATGACACGGCGGCCGGTGGGTACCGTTGGGCCTTCATGGCCTGTTCGGGAGCTTTTTTTCGTCATATAGGTGCCGATATATTTTACCTAAACCAAACATATTGCAGAATCCTGAAACAGTTGATTAGGGATAATAAAAACCTCATTATAGCTTCCAAACAAGATAATATGAATTAAAAACACATTTACCATGCACATATAGAAACTGACGTGTTTTTCTATGATATTGTAATGATATGTGCCAATTGCTGGAATCATTCACAATGTGGGTTTCTCTTTATTGATAAAACAAGAATACTGAATGACGTTAGGGACAGGCGAAACTTCCAAGAGCCCAGTACGAGAGGTGATTACATCCGCATACGCTGCACCATAGACAAATTAGCGCGCATGTCTAGCTCTCAACCATAAGAGAGGGTGTATATAGACAGAACATTCGCTTGTACATGGATGTGAAAATTCAGGCTGTCGTGTTGGAGGTATGTGCAGGGAGCTACAGACGTTTTACCAGGCTCTTCTGAGAATGATCAACACGTTAGATGAGTTAGTTAATGAAATCGATAAGAAAGTAATCGACTTAACTGAAAAGGTCGAGGGTTCTGAGGCGACGGATGTAGAGGCCCTTGTTGAGAAGGGGGAGCAGGCACATAATAAGAGGAGGAAGAGCGGATGTATAAAGCCACGCACTGCAGAGACGTCTGATTGGTTTACACCGAAATGTCAACGAAGCAGAAAGTACTCAGGCGCGTAAAGTCGTTCGAGAGAAATTACGGTTGCTAAGGTTAGGGCGTACTGATCAACAGCAAACACTAAGAGAGGTCATTAAGCCGGTTACTGAATTTCTCAGGCAACTCTCAGCAAAATCTATACCACACGATAACAATGGTGTTGCTATTGACGAATTCTTTATCCGTTACGCCCCTGGTCTGATAGGTAGAACATTCGGCATTAGCAGGGGAACTCCATACATATTGTGCACTCAGCCCATAAATGTAACTGATAACAAAATACAGATTGGTGATAGGTGGTTTGGGAGAAGACGTTATTTTCCTAAGACCCACGAAAGAAATCCATAAATTATTCAGTTAATGAAAGAAAATGTACTGAGAAATACTGCATGTGACTGATGTACACAAGATCACAAAAAGCCTGGGCATCAAGAAATATGAAACCATTATAAAACCAATACTTGATGGTGGAAACAACAACTGCTGCAGCGGCGACGGTATTCTTATTGGGGATAAAGCAGTGAACAATCGAATCCCGCAGTGTATACTTATACAGGGTGATCAAAAAGTCAGTATAAATTTGAAAACGTAATAACCCACGGAATAATGTAGACAGAGAGGTAAAAGTTGACACACTTGCTTGGTATGACATGAGGTTTTATTAGAACCACCCCATATTGCTAGATGCGTGAAAGATCTCTTGCGCTCGTCGTTTGGTGATGATCGTGCGCTCAGCCACCACTTTCGTCATGCTTGGCCTCCCACGTCCCCAGACCTCAGTCCGTGCGATTATTGGCTTTGGGGTTACCTGAAGTCGCAAGTGTATCGTGATCGACCGACATCTCTAGGGATGCTGAAAGGCAACATCCGACTCCAATGCCTCACTCCGGACATGCTTTACAGTGCTGTTCACAACATTATTCCTCGACTACAAGTATTGTTGAGGAATGATGGCGGACATATTGAGCATTTCCTGTAATGAACATCATCTTTGCTTTGTCTTACTTTGTTATGCTAATTATCTATCGGACATTTTTTGAACTTTTGTATTTTTTGGTTCTAATAAAACCCCATGTCATTCCAAGCATGTGTGTCAATTTGTACCTCTCTATCTACGTTATTCCGTGATTTATTCACTTTTCAAATTTATACTGAGTTTTTGATCACCCTGTATTATGACGACTCCAACGAGCTAAAAATAGATCGACTACACCTGCTCATGGCATCAGCTGCTGCAGGTAATACAGCTCATTCGAATGAGGCTGTTTCAATAATTACTTAGTTTAGATAGAGAGGTATCATCGAATAAGTATATACGCAGTCGTTCCAGAGCTGCACAAGCCAATACGCAAAACGTATCCTCGTAGGCATTTTATGATTAAAGGTATGGATGACTTATGGCAGGCTGATGTTGTAATATGAGGGTCTATTCACATGAGAATAATGGATTCAAGTATATTTTAATGGTTAATGGTTATTGATACATACTCCAAGTTTTCCTTGGCATTACCTGTTAAAACAAAAAACGGGTGGGAACTTCGCGGATGTGTATCAGCGTTTGCTACAGAGAAGGACGAATCGATGCCCAGAAAACCTTCAAACCGATCACGGTGGAGAATTTTAGAGAAGGTATTTCAAGACCGTGATGCAGCGGTGTGGAATACATTACTGCTCAACATTCATCCAGCTAAAATCAAGTATCGTGGAGAGTCTGCACAGATCAATAACAGGTAAAATGTGGATGCGCTTTGATATTCATGGCTCATACGAATGGACACATATCCTCCCAGAAATAATTGCTCAGTGTAATAGAACGAAACATAGACAATAAAAATGAGACAAATTGATGCTCGTGATAATGGACTCATAGTTACGGTGTAATATCGCATAAGGATGCTGGATCCACTCAAATACACTCCTGGAAATTGAAATAAGAACACCGTGAATTCATTGTCCCAGGAAGGGGAAACTTTAATGACACATTTCTGGGGTCAGATACATCACATGATCACACTGACAGAACCACAGGCACATAGACACAGGCAACAGAGCATGCACAATGTCGACACACTAGTACAGTGTATATCCACCTTTCGCAGCAATGCAGGCTGCTATTCTCCCATGGAGACGATCGTAGAGATGCTGGATGTAGTCCTGTGGAACGGCTTGCCATGCCATTTCCACCTGGCGCCTCAGTTGGACCAGCGTTCGTGCTGGACGTCCAGACCGCGTGAGACGACGCTTCATCCAGTCCCAAACATGTTCAATGGGGGACAGATCCGGAGATCTTTCTGGCCAGGGTAGTTGACTTACACCTTTTAGAGCACGTTGGGTGGCACGGGATACATGCGGACGTGCATTGTCCTGTTGGAACAGCAAGTTCCCTTGCCGGTCTAGGAATGGTAGAACGATGGGTTCGATGACGGTTTGGATGTACCGTGCACTATTCAGTGTCCCCTCGACGATCACCAGAGGTGTACGGCCATTGTAGGAGATCCTCCCCACACCATGATGCCGGGTGTTGGCCCTGTGTGCCTCGGCCGTATGCAGTCCTGATTGTGGCGCCAAACACGCATACGACCATCATTGGCACCAAGGCAGAAGCGACTCTCATCGCTGAAGATGACACGTCTCCATTCGTCCCTCCATTCACGCCTGTCGCGACACCACTGGAGGCGGGCTGCACGATGTTGGGGCGTGAACGGAAGACGGCCTAACGGTGTGCGGGACCGTAGCCCAGCTTCATGGAGACGGTTGCGAATGGTCCTCGCCGATACCCCAGGAGCAACAGTGTCCCTAATTTGCTGGGAAGTGGCGGTGCGGTCCCCTACGGCACTGCGTAGGATCCTATGGTCTTGGCGTGCATCCGTGCGTCGCTGCGATCCGGTCCCAGGTCGACGGGCACGTGCACCTTCCGCCGACCACTGGCGACAACATCGATGTACTGTGGAGACCTCAGCCCCACGTGTTGAGCAATTCGGCGGTACGTCCACCCGGCCTCCCGCATGCCCACTAGACGCCCTCGCTCAAAGTCCGTCAGCTGCACATACGGTTCACGTCCACGCTGTCGCGGCATGCTACCAGTGTTAAAGACTGCGATGGAGCTCCGTATGCCACGGCAAACTGGCTGACACTGACGGCGGCGGTGCAGAAATGCTGCGCAGCTAGCGCCATTCGACGCCCCACACCGCGGTTCCTGGTGTGTCCGCTGTGCCGTGCGTGTGATCATTGCTTGTACAGCCCTCTCGCAGTGTCCGGAGCAAGTATGGTGGGTCTGACACACCGGTGTCAATGTGTTCTTTTTTCCATTTCCAGGAGTCTAGAAATTTAATGTAGGTGATTTGGTACGTATCTCAAAACACAACAGAGATATTTAGAGTTTCAGAGGCGCAAAATACGAATCCTAGAACTTACATATTGAAGGATTGTAAAGGTGAAGAAATTGCAGGTTGCTTCTGCAACGAGGAGTTGCAGAGAAGCTCAGAACCGGATGTATTTCTCGTGGAGAGAGTCGCACGACGTCGGGGAAACAGAGTGCTAGTCAAATGGCTTCGTTTTCCTGCCTCAGAAAACAGTTGGATTGATGCTAACGATTTGCTGTATAATGGGTTGCGCAGTCCACATCCACCGCAGTAGCATAACGTGTGTGCTAGGAGACCAAACAATGCAGAATGCGCGAAACTCCCAAGCACAGTTAGAAAAAGAAAGAAGAAATAATCGCATGATGGAAGCCACAGCCATCGGAAAAGGTCTATACTTGAAACCGTACAAAGAGCTTGGTCTATTCATAAATTAAAACAAGCCCATTAGCTGTCCTACCAGATCGGCCACTCACAAATATTAACCTCCTTACGTTTATTAGAAAAAAATTCAGCATTCCAAGATTCCGTGGCGTGTTTATGCGGGATAAATTGGCGAAGACTATGTGGAAATCTGGCGAATGTGGTATTGTGAATTTAGATGTTGCTGAAGGTCCCGGCACCCACTGGGTATCATATTTCATGAAAAATGCAGATAACGTCTACTATTTCGACTCATTTGGTGACCTATAACCTCCAGCAGAATTACAACGATATTTCACTAACAGAAGACGTGTGTCCTGCAATTTTCGGCGCTATCAGGACTTTAATACACACCTTTACGGACATATATGCATCATGTTTCTCTTGACATTTACAAAGAAGTTGAATCAGAATATATAAGGAAAAGCTTTAAATATTCCTTCATCAGTTGAGGTTCAGATGCAATGTCGTACGCTTTGACTTCAAAAGAAAGATCATCTGTATTACGTGCAAATTACTTCCTGCCAATGGATTTGAGCATTGGTGAATGGCGTATTGCATTGACTGGAATGGAGACGTAGAACAGCGTTCCAAGTATCATCATGACTAACAACGAACTGCATCTGGATATTATGGCGAAAAAGACATTGTGGAAATAGAAACTGGTGCATACGACATCGAAGATAAAAACCAAGTGTTAAAATAATCTGCAAAAGGTATTGAGCCACGTGCAAACATCAGTACACTTATGTCTGAATTAAGGACTGTGAATGCAACGATTGACTTTAACTAGATAGGTTCAATAGGGCGTCTACTTGGTTTCACAAAAGGACAAGTTCTGAAGAAGGATCATAGTAAATTTTACAAGCCAGATAAGACTGTGGACATACTACCCGTCAGCACAACCGAGTCAAGTGTAACATTGCAACGAACTCCCACCTCAAAGACAGTCTTATTCATACTATTTGCCGATTCTTCCCCTCAGTTGCAAATGGGTATAAGATTGTTTACACTTACACCAACGCAATATACCTTCCAGTGACAGTTCAGACAATGGAGTATTTGAAGTTGAGTATTGTAGATCAGAATAATCAACTTGTTGACTTTCGAGGTGAGGAAATCATTGTACGATTACATCTAAGGCAGGATGGGCAAACTTGTGCACGCAGTCCACAGCACGTCACTTCGCTGTCGAACAGCAAAGTTATAATACGTGCTAACTACGAGTTTCTTAAATCAGTTGGCTTGAAACCTCGCAATGACGTTCTCACTCAGTATAACCAGTCCAGTAGAGTATGATGAGCGAATTATACGTGAGGAATACTTCTCGCGTAAACCTTACGCTTCAACCACATTTAACAAGAGTTTCATATATTTGGAAGGATCATTCAAGAAAACCGACGGCAGCACTAAGCTTACACATAACGCTTTACCATTCCTGTTTCAAGAGATACGCTATCAACTCAACGGGTCTGAGATCGACCGTACACGCAATGTTGGCATAACATCAACATACGTCTCTGCATCACTCACGGATCTGATGGTTTAGAAAATGCAGCATGGTTCATAGATGATCCAGCGGATAGAGCAGTTGCAGAGTACAAGCGATTTACTGCATGCATACCTCTAAAAATGCTTAAGGATACTTTGAGGACATGAGGCATATTACTACGAATGGTAAACAGGAACTCATTCTGGTGCAACGGATAGTAACTCATAGATTCTTCCTCTGCTCTTTCGCCTACAGCCGTATTTTAGTTCCCCGTGTAGACCCCTGTGGCCCAGCGGTTCTAGATGCTTCAGTCTGGATTCGCGCGACCGCCTCGGGCATGGATGTGTATGATGTCCTTACGTTAGTTAGGTTTAAGTAGTTCTAAATTTTAGGGGACTGATGACCACAGATGTTAAGTCCCATAGTTCTCAGAGCCATTTGAACCATTTTGAATCAGTTCCCTGTGACTACTAGATTTTTACCGTTCAATATCCTACTATACATTATCTATCTTTTCATATTCTGACTTCGACATGTAGACCTAAACTATTGTTGTCGGTGTTTGTTTGTTGTCGATACTGATGAGAACACCTCTATCACTGAAACGTTCACAGTAACTAAACCTTTGCCCTATCTTCCTATTCATAACGAATCCTTCTGACGTTATACCATCTTCCGCTGCAATTGATATTACCCCACACTCATCTGACCAGAAATGTTTGTATTCTTTCTATTTCACTTCAGTGACTCCCACCATATCTACCTTTCATTTTTCCGATTTTGTAACTTCCCTACAACGTTCAAACTTCTAAATTCCGCGTCCCGATTCGTAGAACGTTACCCTCCTTCTCGTCGTCACCTCCACCTTGGCGATCCCCTCCCGGAGATCCGAATGGGGAACTAGCTCGGAATGTTTCGCTACTGGATAGACAATCGTGACACTTTTTCTATTACAGACCACATGCCTTGTGGATACACAATTTGTGTCTTTAATGCAGTGGTTTCCGTTGCCCCCTACATCCTGTTGCCATTGATCGTTTCTGATGCTTCTCTCTTATGAGGGCTGGTATATTAAGGAGAATAATATTTTTTTAACTTTGCTCTTTTATGTATTTCAACTGGTGGGCTGTTAGGTTTTTGATAGATTTCAAATTCGTTTTTCCAAGTAAAAAGTGATGAATTTTGTAGAAGTGTATATAATTTATATGACCATAAACTGATTTTCATATAACAACCCTACATTTCGCGCATCCTCTTCAAAAATTTTTAGTGCAAGGACGAGTGTAGTGACTTCTCGTGACATTGTAAAGAAAACAAATTTCCTGAATGTATCCGCCATCACTGCTGATCTGTTGTGAATAAAAACGTCCATACCGGATAATGCATTATTTTATAACGTCTTTTCGGTTATTCAGATCAAAACTTAGAACTTGTAAGACATCACTCAGTGTCAATCGAAAAAACCTAAACCTAACAGTTGGTGCGCTGCTTAGGCATAGGTTTTGCTGATTGACACTGAACGATGTTTAACAGGTTCTAAGTTTTGATCTGATGTTAACAGTGCGAGTAGCCGCAACGACGTTATAAATAAATATATTAAACGACCTACAGAGGAAAAGAAAAAAAAAGACCTCAAAAGAGGTTTACTTACAAACTAGCTGTAATGTTTTGCTTTCTCTTCCTACGCCCCTGTCAAAACTTAGGGAGTATTTATCCCATGCTATGATTGAGTTGAATATAAACTTCTATAGTAATAAGAATTGCAATCCAACACAGAGTTGGTCAGAACACATTACATGTAGAGGGCGTCTACCGAGTTAGGTCCTCAATATGCAGTCATAATATGACATTTAAAGAAACATCTTATTTATTTCTTTTGGATGTGAAGAGCGACAATAGACTGGACTGCAATTCTCTAGCGGAATAACATAGTGCATGAGTACTTTGGTACATACTCATTGTTTAGATTACTGCAAGCAGAAACTTTTTGCTTGGTAGTGAGACATTTGTGTAGTATTCGTGATCTGAAAAATATGTTTTCAATCCAGGTTTCGCAAATGAATCTGCAAAAGTCCAACAGCGCTGTAACATCACCTACTATAGAACTGCGGACGTCGCCGGCAGTGTGTCGCCTGACACATATGCAACATGTGCGACAGGAAGTCAAACAGCCATGGACGTGGCCGATTTCGTGTCGCCTGGCACATATGCAACATTCGTGACGGAATGTCAAAGAGGATGGTGATTCCCCAGCACTCTTATCTGTTCCATCAGGTTCATAAGGGTGTTCTTCAAGTAGAATATTCCTATTCGCTAATTATGAATTAATGCCTGGCAAATGTTGATTTCCAAAGTTCGATTTCCGTTTATGTTTGGCATCACATAGTTCTATCATCTGAGCTATTTTCAATCATTACTTCTCATACAGCGAGCTTTAAAAAATTGATGCACAGTTTCCTATTACAGTCTTACCACATTTATTTGAGAAAGACTTGCTTATGTGCACATCGTTGCCAACTAACGCGACTGGGAAAGAAATTTTTAGCACGCTTAACAATTTCCTTTCAAAAAACTATCTAGTTTGGAACGATTGTATCCATATTTGTATAGCCAGCGCAAAGGCAATGACTGGTTAACAAAAGAAGAGGTATCACTAATAAAAAGCAAAGCGCCAAACTGCATTTCCAGTAATTGTATCCGACGTAGCTAAGCATTTGTGATAAAGAAGATGCCACCAGATCTGAAACTGGTTCACCTTAAATCTCGCCCCTTTCGTTGCTTATTGTTTTCAATATTGTGTGAAGATTACGGGAGCAGACATAAAACACTGCTGCTCCACACCGAGGTTATGTTCTTGATCTACACAGTTTAATCTATGTTGTTTGTGAATTTTATCTTGGTAGCAGCTTTAGAAATGTCTTTAAATTGTTAAACTGATTAACTCTGCACTGGCGGACACTCCCATCTTTTCCGACATTTGGGAATTTTTGTCAGTGTGAAGGTTATTTTCTTTCGATCCCTTTGGCTGACATCTATATCTCTGGCTGACATCGATATCTTTGCCTGAAAATTTACATGCATGTTGTTTGTCTACATTGTGACAGTAGTAACACATATTAGTAGGTGGAAGACTGAATTCGCAAACCTTTACGTGGAAGTCAAGATTTATGCATAATGGGTAATGGAAAAACTGTGTTTAGAAAACGGAGGTTTCACGGCAATCGTTTTGCCAACAAAAACGATGAAGCAGCTCCAAATGAGGAACGTAAGCTCTCAGCTTCAGCATCGAAACTTGGGACAGGAGAAATGTACAGGTGCGTGAATGATGTTGATATGAATTCCACTGGATTCAGACTTACTGATTTAGAGCTTCCCTGCCAAGCTATAAGGTTTTCATGTTCATGTGTTAGCTCTAAAAATACGGAATGCATGATTGTGGTCGAAGAAAAGAGAGTGGGAATAGCTTGTGATTTTAAATAAATTCGTGTGGCTATGAATTTTCATTTTCCTCCTCCGAAAACACTAACACTGGTTCCTGTGAAAGCAATTTTAGTTTAGCATATCCTCTGAGATGCCTTGGACAGGGCAGGGAAGGAGGTAATTTATTGTCTAGTATTCTGAACATGACTGCACCTTGTGCAAGATTTGAAAAAATAAATAAAGAAATATCTCATGCTGTATGCAATACTGTCAAAGTTTCTATGAAGAAAGCAGTGGAGGAATTGGTGAAAATAAACCAAAAAGAAATAGATCCTGGGCTAGATATTCATGACAGTGAATCTCCTACAAATGTTACTGATGTGTGTGTGTCTGTAGATGGGACCTGGGTGAAAAAGCGTCACACAACACTGTATGGAGTGGCATCTGCTATTGGTATTGACTCAGGTAAAGTTTTAGATGTAGAAATAACGTCTAAGTAGTGCCTCCAGTGTGCAACAAGGAAAATGTCCAACAATGAAGACAGTGAGAAACTGTGTCAAGAAAACCATGCTGTAGCATGCTCCAAAAATTATAGTGGCTCAAGTGGTGACATGGAGGCTGCTGCAGTTGTGAGGATATTCTCCAGATATGTGAACCAGTATGGTAACACTGGTAATACCTTGGTGATGAGTCCGCAGCTCGTGGTCTAGTGGTTAGCGTTGCTACCTGTGGATCACGGGGGTCCCGGGTTCGATTCTCGGCCGAGTTGGGGATTTTCCATGCCTGGGGACTGGGTATTTGCGTTGTCCTCATCATTCGATCATCATTCTTGAAAGTGGCTAGATTGGACTGTGTAGAGAATGGGAATGTGTACGGACGTTAATGACCAAGCAGTCGACGGTCCCACAAACCATTATCATCATCATCACTTTGGTGATGAGAACTCCTCTGCATTCAAAGCTGTAACAGATAAAAATCCGTATAGCACAACAATAGAAAAGTTGTAATATGTTGACCAAATCCAAAAGAGTCTTGGTGGTAGGCTTCGTCGATTGCTGAAGGAAGTAAAAGGCAGTTATTTTATGGAAGAGCTATTAGGAAAAACACACATAATTTATAGGTAATGAGGCGTGCTGTGTGGGCGATTTTTTCCCACAAAAGTCCACTGCCCATACACCAATGCACAATCTGTGTCCAAAAGACGATTGGTGTAAGTCCAACAAGGTAATGAGACATATTCACATAGACACTCATTCCCAGAGCCTGTTATGAATGCAATTAAGCCCACATTCATGTTTCTTTCAAATCCTGATTTATTGAGGAAGTGTCTCCACGGAAAGATACAAAATGCAAATGAAAGCCTCAACAATTTAGTATGGATTAGATGCTCAAAAAGGACATTCTGTGGACTTGAAGTACTCAAAATAGGAGTCTATGATGCAGTTTTATGTTATAATAACGGAAATAAAGGCAGAATTGAAATGCTGAAGAGAGTTGGTATAGATCCTGGTGTGCTTACAACAAAAGCATTTTACACCATCGACGGGAGCAGGGTCAAGAAAGCTAACAATCAGTGTCTTAGTGTCTTACCGGCAAATATAGACCAGGCAGATTCGAAGAGGAGAGAAGAGAAACCTGGAGGATAAGGAGTATCAGTGTGGAGGGTTTTAAAATTGAGGTAAGCTTATTACATATAGAAGTATGAGAACAAAATCTTTGAACCTCATTACCTCTGTTTTACAATTTTTACGTCATTAGAAGCCTTTTCTCAAAAAAATGTATGTGCTAATGCTATGAGATTTTCAGGAACTATTCGCAACGTGTTGCTGTCTCCCGGAAACTAAAAAATAAGTGATCCTGTAATTAAATCTGATTTTTAGATGACTGTATGCAGAAAAAAGTGAATTTTGGATATGCAAAATTAAAAACTCTGTCAATGATACAGTTTTCACCATAAATTAATCACTGTAGTTCAGTGGTCTTACAAACTTCTCAGGACACTACAATAAACTTTTCAGATTAATTGTATGATTATAATTTCAGTTATGGCTTCTTATACAGAAGACAATTAAAATTTAAAAAATCCAAAGTTTCGTCAAAATAATAATTCTGCATATGTTATTATATTTTTCCGTTAAAACACAGCTCTTTTGCTTTACACATGCAAAATTTTTCATTTATACATTAATAAAATGGCTGTAATGCTTTTTAGATAAATATTTACATTTTCCGTTTCATCCCCCCTTAAAAATAGGTATTAAAACGAATTGGGAAGATGATGGATATATAGCACAACGAACTATTAGAATGTATTGGTTGAAAGGACAGATCCTTAGGCATCAAGGGCTCGTCAGCTTGGTAATGGTGCGAATGTGTGCGAGGGGGAGGGGGGGGGGAGGAGGGCTAAATATTATACGGGGAGACCAAGGCTTGATTATTGTAGACAGTTCCAAATGGATGTAAATAGCAGTAGTAACGCAGAGATGAAGAGACTTGTAACAGGACAGAGTAGTGTTGAGATCTGCTTCAAACCAATCGCCGACAAAAGGCCACAATAACACAGGAGGTTATTGACCATGTACACTCTGCCCTCACACCTTCGCCACTATTTTAATTTGTTGTAAACAGTGATCATTTCACACATTAAGTTCATTATCTTACCATGATTATAACTGGATACATGTAACACAATTTAAAAGCATTCGTATTTAAAATAAATTATAAATATAAGGACAATATATGTAAGACTGCGTCTCGAAGCGGCATGGCCTTTCTTATCTCCTCTATAGCAATTCTTCTTATCGCTTTCATTCTTTTCATGTAGGTGTGTGTGAGGAAGGTGTCTGTGTCTGTGAATTTTTCTCTCTCTTTGTGTGAACTTGTGTGTGTGTGTGTGTGTGTGTGTTTGTGTGTGTGTGTGTGTGTGAGAGAGAGAGAGAGAGAGAGAGAGAGAGAGCGAGAGAGAGAGAAATGCTACGTAGGAGACTTTTCGATGTCCTAGAGGCAAAAGGTTGATGGGTTAGGTATTATTATTATTATTATTACAGGGGCACTGAAGAGGAGCGCCTTCCATTGTAGAAGGTGAAAGAGAGGAGAATGCAGTAATGGCTGCTGGTTTCGTCACCGTGACTAACTCCGTTATAGTCAAGAGAAGCCACCCCCGTAAAGCGGCAGGTAGCAGGTCTCGGTTGTACAAAAAACTAAATACCCCAGAGCGGCGCTGAAGGGTGCGGTCGGGTCAGCTCCGCCCCCCCCCCCCCGGCCCTCTCTCTCTCCCTCCCTCCCTCCCTCTCTCTCTCTCTTCTAGATCCGAGTCCATTGTGCGAATCTCCACTGCTCCGAATAAAGGGTGAAGGTTTTGTCTCCTAACTACCTAAGAAATTAGGTGCACGTTACTGATCCAGTATGACACGGAGAAGAAAAACAGGTTATGGAAACTGTATAGGTAATTGAGCAATGTGATATACGTAGACACGAGAAAGCTAAACAGCTACACCAAAGGGGGATTTATTTATGCTGATCAGAAATTTTTTAATGAAAAGAGCCAAAGAACTAATAGAATATTAAAAAAAGAGCGAGTATGCAAATAAGTAGCACGTTAAGGGAAAAATTCTCTACTAGTGACAGGA
This sequence comes from Schistocerca gregaria, assembly GCF_023897955.1. Lineage (NCBI taxonomy): Eukaryota > Metazoa > Arthropoda > Insecta > Orthoptera > Acrididae > Schistocerca > Schistocerca gregaria. The sequence continues at coordinate 905,431,271 of NC_064920.1, read as the reverse complement.
AAACCTGTAAATAACAGGAATGTGCCACAAGAAAATCTGTCAAAGAAGATTTGAAGCCTCTGGGTTTATCATACAGTTTTTTCAGTTAGTTTGGAAGCGTACTGATTACTGCTCATCTTTCTGCACAAGTACATAACGAATTGTTACTCGTGTACGAATAGTTCATTCGTCTAGTGCTCACTGCACGAATGTAACAGTTTCTTCTGCATTAGTCAGAATTATCAACAACAAATCCCTTGATGGAAAACGTGTTCATGAATGACAGAATAATAATTCAGGGTCACCTGGTTAAATGCATGCACGCAGACGCATCACCACAGTAGAGCTCCGTGCCCGCCTTTTCCTAGATGAAGAAAATTCATTATGAGTGCACCTAACTGCCCCTAAATATGCCATAGAGGATGACAGACTGAAAATATGCAAAACAGACAAACTCTATCATTTCAGTGTCAGAGACAGTTCAAATTTTTGTCATAGTGAAGACAGCAGCGTTCAGTTCCTGCAAAATATCTTGAGCTTGATACTTCCAAGGAAGTTTTTCGTGTGCCCTCAGTGCTAAGAATTTAAAATGGTCAAGTTCAATTTTTTTAACTCTGGGACAATAAAACTTGCTTTTAATAGAGTTCCACCTAACGAACGTTTTCATTGAGTTCTGCCGCAGTTAAGCGTTAATATGTTCTTGAGAGCAACGTGTTGGTGTTAGCGGCTCTTCTTTTACAAAGATCATTTATGTTCCTCGTCTTTCACAAGAAAAATTAGGTCACTTGCGAAGAGCAGAAAATAGATTACACCCCAGACAAAAAATAAATGAAGCACGCAGAGGACTCGTGCAGATGTCGGTGCAACTTCTTACACATACACGCCATCGGCAGATATGTAACTGATTAAAGAGTTGCATTTCTCTGTCACAAATAGAACGCACATGACAATGCGTTAGTTTTTTCCGTATTTGCTGTTGCTACCAGGCCTGGTAGGATATGTAAGGCGCATCAATGGCGTCAGAAGTTGTGTGGTCACTTTGAAGGTGTTGAGTGGTACATAAGTAAATAAATTAGTGAAATCAAAGTGAAGTATAAACTAGAATATAAATGAAAAACTTAGTTTAGTTTAGAAGAATTACACACTGGCAGACAGCGGGCAGAACAGCAGAGCAGAAGAGACAATGGCCGTGAAGTCAGCAAGTTCCACATAAGCGGGCGCTGTCGATTCAGCCGTCAGGGCATCGCCCGACCGGCTCACGTGTTTCTCAGTTGTCACGTGTGAGCAAAGGCCCTCGCCTACATTCCAAGAGCCAATGACCGACGTTAAGAAGATTCTTCGAAAAGCTTTTCAACGTGACAGAAGAGGCAATGACCGTGAAGTCGTTCACCTCCAGTGAACTGAAGTGAATAAATACGCGAGACGCAGTGGGCCCGACGGACGAAGAGGCGAGAGACGACAAGAAGTGAAGGAGAGTAGCAGTACTTTCCAGTCAGTTTCGGTGCTGAAGACTGTAATGCAAGAAGAGACTACATCATGCACAGACGCACCAAGTCCGCCGCTGTAATGGAATAGCAAGCAGCAGCCTCGGCGCCAGAAGACAGAAGTTCAAAGGTATTTGAAGTCTGATTTTTACGTACCCGGGTGACTCGTGACGACGGGAAGGAGACGGCCTCACATCAGCAGTCACCTGTAAGCTGGGATGTAGACCTGACAGCCGAAGACTGGCAAGCGGGAGTCCGTGGTTCGAGTCCGGGACACTGGCCTTCCCCCGCCGCGCTGCTCCGCGGCCGCTTAGAGAAGAGAAACACTGGGACGCCACATCGAAGGTATCACCATCAGATGCACGACTTCGCTCGCAATAATTAAACGGGCCACCTCGCTCTGCGCGTCTCTAGTCAGCTGGGCGAGACGGCGACACGAGATACACACTGCCACGCGTAAACAGACACCGCCGCTGCCGCAGCAGAAGGCTACGGAAACGACACAGCTGCCGTTCTCCGAGCCAGAACATCGAGTAAGAAAACAGTTGTAGGAAACTTGCAATAAAAGTTATCTTATGTAAAAATGCTGTTTCATTCTACCTCATACCCGAGCCAAGGGAGAACCCACCCTGCCCACATGTTGTTAAGAAAGAAAAATTAATTAATTTAGGATTTTCACCCTGACATAATGCTTTGGAATTAAATGCCCATTGCAGTAATGCTTATCCTGACAACTGACTAGCATCAAAAGAGAAAACCCAGTTACATTTAGTAGCAGAAGTGCTACAATTAGTACCAGAACTGTTACAAAGGACCCGTAGATGCTGAGTACTAGTCTGAGACAGCGTTATCAGCAACTGGCAGAGTTTGAATGGGGCCTCATAGTGGGCCTCCAATTGGCCGGCTGGTCGAAATGAGCAAAACCTAGATTTGTGGTGCATTCGGATGTGACAGTGGCCCGACGCTGGACTGCATGGGAATGTGAGGGCGGGAATACTCGTCATCTAGGTACTGGTCGACTACATGTGACCACCACAAGGAAGGATCTATGTACTGTGCAAGCATGTCGTAACTCCTTTATATCTACTCCTGCCATCTGAGAACATTTTGTCATCCCAAACCTTTGGTAGGAGACCAGCGACATACAGGCTAGGGAGTTACCGTCCAATGATGAGGCTGCTAGTAACACCATAACAAAAACGGTTGTTTTTGGAGAGGCGTTGTGACCTGGAACTATGTACTGCTGATGAAAAGCACACATTGTGTTCAGCCATGAACTGTGGTTCTGTGCTATCCCACATGACCATCGTTGGCGAGAATGGCGATGGTCTGGGAAGCTGTTCTATTTCTGCCTTGTTCTGGAGAGGCAGAGCAGTATTTGTCTCAGTGCCCTCTGGTATGCCCTTAGGTAACAGGTGGTAGTGACTGAGGGAACTGATGGCAGAATGGTACGTTACACACATCTTACGTCCTCATGTGCTACTTATCGTACAACAGTATTGTGATCCTATTTTTCAACAGGACAATGCTCATTCACACATACAGCACCTGTATCTATGAACTGTCTGCACGAAGTTAATGTGCTCCTGTGGCCAGCAAGATCCCCAGATCTTTCCCCAACAGATTGTGTGTTGCACCAGTGCCATTATGCTGAATATCAATGAGTCGTGTTGTGGCTCGTGCTGGTGTCGTTGGTAGGTTGGCATCGCGTAATGGGGATAGTGACATCTCGTTCTTCTTGTGTTTACTGGCGTCACTACATTTGTCGGCGTTGTCTGTCCGCGAGTGGCAGCAGCAGCAGCAGTTATCGATATCTAGCACAGTGGTACTATCCTTGGAAGGACGTCAAGTGTTTTCCGGGTCGGAGTGCATCGGTCAGTTTGGTTGGGACGGAGCAGCAGTGAGGTCCGGCAGCGCGGGGACATGTTGGGACCACTGGCAGCGTGCAGGGCTTCTGATTAGGGTAATAAGGTGATCAGGAACCCACAGTCGAAAGCGTTGCTATCGTCCAAGGAAAAAATTTCTTTATCATGCACAAATCCAGTCTTACTCTAGCGATATGGAGAAGAACAAACAACGATGAATCTCATGAACTGCCTATTATGTCCAGAAAGTAGGTAATAATAATGTGCTCGCATGTACATGACGGGAAGCAGGATCTATGTATGTAGAAATACTGTTCATTTTACGTTGCAGACGAGTGAGAACTTTTGGGCAGAGGGAAGGTAAGCCGCTCAAAACAGTAGTACGTGGAGGGAACATCCAGTCACTGGGATCTGTGGACAGAATCCCATACCGTGGCTGGCGGCGTTCTCTTTTGATGCTGGATCTCAGGAGCCCGAGCGACGGACGCTCGCTATTTTTACAATGGCTAGGAGCAGTCTTCTGGCGAAAGCCTCATGTCTTGGGCAGGACTGCGCCAGCTCGGCGCCACGGCTGTGCTATTGTTCGGGATATTTCAGAGAAACCGTCTCCAAGCTTCACGGGATAGCCGACAGAATGACGTTACACGTAGCACCCTAATTATAGTACTCCGTTGGTGTCCGTCAATGGAAAGCTTCCTGCACAAAGTCCTGGCAGAGACTGTGATAGGCTGCTCGACTGTTACTTCAGCGCACGTTTGCAATCACTATCGGGAATTGGGGGGAAGGAATTATATTGGCACCTAACTTGACGGAGTATGGTAGTGGGTGTCTAGCCTAATTCGTTGTAAGGCCAAAACTGACGAAAGCTTTGTTAGTTGGCCATGAGTGGCCGAGTTCTGGCACAGTGGGACAGTCTCTGTCTGGACTTTGAGGTGGCAACACTCGGGCGCGTACTTTGCCGCCCATACTGCAGGGAAGTTTCCTTCACAGTTTCAGTTGTCTGCCCACACGGATAAAGGTTTAGTATTTTACGCATTTGCTCTTCGATCGGTCCCCAAGGGCTTAGGGACCGATGACTTCTACAGTTTGGTCCGATAAAATCTTTTCAAAAAATTACAGTTCCTCCGACCACGATTAACAGCTGTCGCCAGCACGCCGCCTTGCGCTGTGCTGTCAGTAATATATGTAGCTCCGGTCTGTAGGGCTTCAGCTGATTTTTTAGCCACCCATAATTCGAATTGTGGTTTCTCAGTGATGGCATCCGTAGAATCATTCTGCCTCCTTAGGTGATATCGTCGTACTGCATCCGATTACCCACTTGTTTACCGATATTATACGTTTCAATTGTTCTCTTTGCTTCCCCTTCTTGTAGTAGAGCAGCACATTAGATTCCATGCAAGTGTCATTTGTACTAGTTTCTTTCCAACACTTCAGTCAGATGAGGACAACTTAAATGTTTGGTTTACATTCATATTCATGATTGTTCTCTGTAAAAAATTCATGACCAATTTTGTATTCAATTTAAAGAAAATAAATGTAATTGTATTTTTTTAGGACGGTATTTATGTGTGAAGCCGTCACACTCACCTGAATACTTCTTCATCATCAATTTTTGAGAGGAGCTTTGATCAATTAATTAAAGAATATGTGAGAGGCTAGTCACCCTACGTAGGATTTATATGAGGGCTATTGTAAAATTGAGATGCACGCCTTGTGCAGATTCAACATAAATTCACTTGTGTATGATTTGCGTAACATCGTAATCCTGGCTCCAAACTTGCGTATCAGTTGAGGATCCCAAAATAACAAACACACTGCTAGTTTCATATGTTGGTGTTCATAGCGATGTTCTTTCAGTTTTTAGTGGTGTACATCACTGACAGTCCTGCTTTCGGATTTGGAAAACGAGTGGTTACAAAGTGAAAATGTGTTTCGGTTTTTATACAGCAGGTTGGAAAGCTTAAGAACGCAAGTAACTTTCGCATGATGTACCACTGTGTTGTAACTTGGACCATAAATAGAGCTCCTACTGTTCTGTACAGAAAATAGATGAAACAAATCTGCAATAAGACGAACAGAAATGACACTTTTATTAAAGACACCGCAGTCACCGCAGTTTATGGTGATTCCCTACACATTACAAAAGACGATGCCTGTTAAATATAGTGTGTGTGATCACCAGGGCGTGAATTTCAATTACCAAAAAAACAGGGAGATACACATTTATAACCTAGAACGATTAGAAATATGACCTCAAAAATAAAATATGACTTTATATAAGTTTATTTAGAAACATCCTTGTCGATTCTGTTATGTACCATGTATTGTAAAATTCACTTCGGAGCAAATTGTGAGTATACTACGAGTACTTACATTTTGCGGTGTTTAAAACAAACTAGCACTTGTCTTTGAAAAGTATTCATCTGCCTGAAAAATAGCATGAGCCACAGTGAAAATAATAACATTTATCCAAACAAAAAATACTATTTTTATTATTGCGCACCATTTGTTTACAGCGTTCCAAATTAGTTGACTCATCCTATCAGTCTTCAGTTTCTACGGAGTAGCAATGAGTCACAAAGTGAATGTTCAGGTTTTCCGTTTCCAAAGATCTATGGTAATCACTGATGATATTTTTGCACGCTTAGCGTAGCTTTTGCTCTGATTGTTCTGATTGTTGCCAGCATCATATTTAAAGCACCGGGGAAGCAGGTTGCTAGCCTTACTTGCCCCGAGTCCCATTGGGTTTTACTCCTAACGGTTGAGGGACTAATCGGTGGATTTGGTAGTCTTTGCCGTACGAGCACAAAGGTGACCACGACTCAGAATATGCCCGAGATGCCCAGCCTTATTCCAAAGTAACTGGTATCCCGACTGTCGGGAGCACTTACTTGGCCACTCATACGTTGCCCGTGGTTCATGAACTAGGACATGACTACAGGAACCCACACCATGAACCAGATAATTGCAGCATCCAACAAGAAATCTTGGGAAGACTCTGGAAACAGGTTGGAGACTATGGGTCAAGCTGCCGGAAAACCATTCTGGAGTGTAATTAGCAGTCTTCGAAAGGGAGGTAAGAAGGAAATGACAAGTATTTTGGACAGATCAGGAAAACTGCTGGTGAATCCTGTGGATGCCTTGGGCAGATGGAGGGAATATTTTGACGAGTTGCTCAATGTAGGTGAAAATACGATCAGTAATGTTTCAGATTTCGAGGTAGAATGGGATAGGAATGATGATGGAAATAGGATCACATTTGAGGAAGTGGAGAAAATGGTCAATAGATTGCAGTGCAATAAAGCATCTGGGGTAGATGAAATTAAGTCGGAACTCATCAAATGCAGTGGAATGTCAGGTCTTAAATGGCTACACAGGATAATTGAAATGGCCTGGGAGTCGGGACAGGTTCCATCAGACTGGACAAAAGCAGTAATCACACCAATCTTTAAACATGGAAACAGGAAAGATTGTAACAACTACAGAGGTATCTCTTTAATCAGCGTTGTGGGTAAAATCTTCTAAGGTATTGTTGAAAGAAAAGTGCGAGTATTAGTTGAGGACCAATTGGATGAAAATCAGTGTGGGTTTAGGCCTATTAGAGGTTGTCAGGACCAGATCTTTAGCTTACGGCAAATAATGGAGGAGAAGTGTTATGAGTGGAACAGGGAATTGTATATATGCTTTATAGATCTAGAAAAGACATATGATGGGGTTCCTAGGAGGGAGTTATTGTCTGTTCTACGAGATTATGGAATAGGAGGCAAATTTTTGCAAGCAATTAAAGGTCTTTACATGGATAGTCAGGCAGCAGTTACAGTTGACGGTAAATTGAGTTCATAGTTCAGAGTAGTTTCAGGGGTAAGACAAGGCTGCAACACGTCGCCACTGTTGTTCATATTATTTATGGATCGTATGTAGAAAACAATAGACTGGCTGGGTGAGATTAAGATATGTGAACACAAAATAAGCAGTCTTGCATATGCGGATGACTTAGTTATGATGGCAGATTCGATTGAAAGTTTGCAAAGTAATATTTCAGAGCTAGATCAGAAATGTAAGGACTATGGTATGAAGATTAGCATCTACAAAACGAAAGTAATGTCAGTGGGAAAGAAATATAAACAGATTGAGTGCCAAATAGGAGGAACAAAGTTAGAACAGGTGGACGGTTTCAAGTACTTAGGATGCATATTCTCACAGGATGAAACATAGTGAAAGAACCGGAAGCGAGGTGTAGCAAAGCTAATGCAGTGAGCGCTCAGCTACGATCTACTCTCTTCTGCAAGAAGGAAGTCAGTACCAAGACTAAGTTATCTGTGCACCGTTCAATCTTTCGACCAACTTTGTTGTATGGGAGCGAAAGCTGGGTGGATTCAGGTTACCTTATCAACAAGGTTGAGGTTACGGATATGAAAGTAGCTTGGATGATTGCAGGTACTAGTAGATGGGAACAATGGCAGGAGGGTGTCCACAATGAGGAAATCAAAGAAAAACTGGGAATGAACTCTATAGATGTAGCAGTCAGGGCGAACAGGCTTAGATGGTGGGGTCATGTTACACGCATGGGAGAAGCAAGAAGCAAAGTTACCCAAGAGACTCATGGGTTCAGCAGTAGAGGGTAGGAGGAGTCGGGGCAGACCAAGGAGAAGGTACCTGGATTCAGTTAAGAATGATTTTGAAGTATTAGGTTTAAAATCAGAAGAGGCACCAATGTTAGCACTGAATAGGGAATCGTGGAGGAATTTTATAAGGGGGCTATGCTCCAGACTGAACGCTGAAAGGCATAATCAGTCTTAAATGATGATGATGATAGCGGAGCTTTTACATAGATTTTCTTACCACAAGTATTTAATTTGTCCGCATCAGAGTAATTTGATCGCACCTTTCTGCAAGTCTTCCTAACGTATGTGCAAGGCAAGTGACGTACACCATACTGGGTAGAGAATCTGAACGCCCGAGGCTGCTTTAGCTATTGATGAAGCACCAACTGTTACTAGCAGCGAAGTATTTTCTCTCTTCACACTGTCCGACCACAGTGGCTCGTAGAGTTGTCAAGAAAAATGGCAACTGTCGAGATGTTTACTCTCTCGAGAGCTACACACGTTAGGAGGAATATTTCTCCAGTTCCGTTAACTTTTAGAACACCAACAGCCCATTCCAGCATAGCGGCCACCCACACCTATTCGTAGCACACAGATAAATATTTTCTATCTCACTGTAGATTCATCTGGAACTAGATGTGTTGTGTGCTTCTCTAACAACTCTCTGAAGTGTGGGTTCTTCGTCTTCTTCAATGGGATGTTGCAGGGCATCATCATCTCACGCAAGTACTTGCAGAATGATTGCATGCTTGAAGATGGACCTGTGTGCTCGAATAACAGAGTTTCTGTGCTGATATTTTCAGTCCTTCTCTTAGTACTGCTGTCGTGTTTGGAGTATTGCAGTGTTTTTCACATTACAGCGCTTTCTACAGTATCTTCAGCTTCCTGTAGTCTACAAAATAATACTTCCCTTCCAGCGCTGAACAGGTTCTCTTCTAAGTCGTGAACATCTCTCACAGCATCATATTGATGGAGAACTTAACTTCCCTCATTTTGAACCAGACTGACGAGGAAACATCACCAACTCGACCTCATGTTTTAAGGAGACAGAAGTACACTTGCAAGGCATCAGCCACTGCAAACGATCTGGTGCGAAAATTTAGGTCGTCATTCTGACAGTAGGCAGGTATGGCCTTCTGAATGTACATCTTTTAAATTTGGCGCACCGGTTGTTTGTCACTCGGTCCGCCCTACTGTAGCAGCCTGATGTTCGAGCGCGAAGTACTCTACAACGGAGAAAGAACCAGAGTCCTCTTATTTGCGGAGTTGAAGGTGAGGGAAGAGGACGGGGTGGTGGACACATCTGTGAAACGTGTAATGAAATTTAGTTTGAAAAAAACATGTTAATCTACCAGAAAAATATGTAAGTAATATCGCATCCCGTCAAGGAAAGTGACACAAACCAAAAAACAGCAATTTTTAGTTTTTGTCACTGAAAAATACTGTTAAGTACCCCAATGTGCATGAAGAAAGTCACGTTTCTATATCGCAATTTGTTGTGTCAGTTTTGTTGTAGGCTGCTTCATGATTAGCCACGGCAATAACAGTGTCACTTCAGTGTTGCCACTGGCAGGCGTGCGTCGGTTGCTCAATAAGAGCGACACATTATGAGCTGTAAAACTTTTCATAAAGGAGATAAATTGAATGTAATTTTTAATATAATTTATACAACGTCCGTGCAGTACTTTAAAATATCCTTCAGACATACATGCATTCTAAGGGAACAGACAATATGTTGACGATTACAGCTGTTGTAAGTATTTCGAAATTTCTTGATTTACAGCGTACAAGAAAAAATGGAAATTTATACTGTAAAGAAAGTTCATACTGAACACCTTTCCACGAAGAAAACAATTCCTACATAATAAAAGCACAATTATGATTCAGTGGTCTCGTAAATTGTATTCCTTAAATTGTACGTAAGCAGTGGTTTCGTAAATTGTATTCTTTAAATTGTGCCTAATTGGTTTTCCTTACTAAATTGTATTAATTTTCACAAATTACGATTTTGCAATTTTTATTTTTGTAATAAAACGATTTCAAATTATTTTCAATTTTTTATTTACAATTAAAAACAGCCTTGATCACGATTTATTTATCAAGGTGACCGGTTTCGACCACTACTGTGGTCACCTTCAGACCTACAAGTTGTATACAAAGCTTTAATTAGAGTGCTACATACATTAAAGAAAATACATAAGGTTATATAGCTATAAAATGATGAATTACCATTGAGTAGGAACCTCTTTCTGTTGGAAAATCACTACTGGCGAATCCAGTGCATGTCTTACTATATACACTCCTGGAAATGAAAAAAAGAACACATTGACACCGGTGTGCCAGACCCACCATACTTGCTCCGGACACTGCGAGAGGGCTGTACAAGCAATGATCACACGCACGGCACAGCGGACACACCAGGAACCGCGGTGTTGGCCGTCGAATGGCGCTAGCTGCGCAGCATTTGTGCACCGCCGCCGTCAGTGTCAGCCAGTTTGCCGTGGCATACGGAGCTCCATCGCAGTCTTTAACACTGGTACCATGCCGCGACAGCGTGGACGTGAACCGTATGTGCAGTTGACGGACTTTGAGCGAGGGCGTATAGTGAGCATGCGGGAGGCCGGGTGGACGTACCGCCGAATTGCTCAACACGTGGGGCGTGAGGTCTACACAGTACATCGATTTTGTCGCCAGTGGTCGGCGGAAGGTGCACGTGCCCGTCGACCTGGGACCGGACCGCAGCGACGCACGGATGCACGCCAAGACCGTAGGATCCTACGCAGTGCCGTAGGGGACCGCACCGCCACTTCCCAGCAAATTAGGGACACTGTTGCTCCTGGGGTATCGGCGTGGACCATTCGCAACCGTCTCCATGAAGCTGGGCTACGGTCCCGCACACCGTTAGGCCGTCTTCCGCTCACGCCCCAACATCGTGCAGCCCGCCTCCAGTGGTGTCGCGACAGGCGTGAATGGAGGGACGAATGGAGACGTGTCGTCTTCAGCGATGAGAGTCGCTTCTGCCTTGGTGCCAATGATGGTCGTATGCGTGTTTGGCGCCGTGCAGGTGAGCGCCACAATCAGGACTGCATACGACCGAGGCACACAGGGCCAACACCCGGCATCATGGTGTGGGGAGCAATCTCCTACACTGGCCGTACACCTCTGGTGATCGTCGAGGGGACACTGAATAGTGCACGGTACATCCAAACCGTCATCGAACCCATCGTTCTACGATTCCTAGACCGGCAAGGGAAATTGCTGTTCCAACAGGACAATGCTCGTCCGCATGTATCCCTTGCCACCCAACGTGCTCTAGAAGGTGTAAGTCAACTACCCTGGCCAGCAAGATCTCCGGATCTGTCCCCCATTGAGCATGTTTGGGACTGGATGAAGCGTCGTCTCACGTCCAGCACGAACGCTTGTCCAACTGAGGCGCCAGGTGGAAATGGCATGGCAAGCCATTCCACAGGACTACATCCAGCATCTGTACGATCGTCTCCATGGGAGAATAGCAGCCTGCATTGCTGCGAAAGGTGGATATACACTGTACTAGTGCCGACATTGTGCATGCTCTGTTGCCTGTGTCTATGTGCCTGTGGTTCTGTGAGTGTGATCATGTGATGTATCTGACCCCAGGAATGTGTCAATAAAGTTTCCCCTTCCTGGGACAATGAATTCACGGTGTTCTTATTTCAATTTCCAGGAGTGTATAATGGAGGCTCTACCCACTTCTGACGGCATGATGTCATTGTTATCCAATGATTTATAAGTCGAATTACAATTTAAAATTTCTTAGTAAAAAAAACATTGTCAACAATTAAAAATAAATACACACTAAACTTAGCTTATTAAACAGCTATTGTCAATTAAGAAGCGTTAAAAATATTTAAATATGTAGAATAAATGAACTTTGGTTTGGCAGTACATGGGTTGCCCTCTCAAGGCCTGTTAGTGAATCATTAGGAACCACTGCTTGCCATGGTGTAGTTGGACGCCGTTCTAAAGATGAGGCAGCAGGCTTCTTTCCAACGAAGTTGTTGCGAAAGTGGAATGGCGAAGACTGTCACGTCAGACGATGTGTTATTGAGCAGCAACATGTCTTTATTGAAACGATTTTCAATGAGTAGGCTGCAATAACCTGCAATAACGTCTCGCCAACGTATCCCGCACATGCTCTATGGGATTTATCTCCGGGAAAGGGGCAAGTCAGTCCATTCGCCGAATGTCCTCTCACTCCAGGAGCTCCTACACCTGCGCTTTTCGATGCAGTCGCGCATTGTCATCCAAAAAAACGAATTCAGAGCCGAATGGACCAGTGAAAAGATACACATGTGGAACGAGTACAATGTCACAATAACGATAAGCGGGTAGTGATCCGTGTTCAAAGATTTGGAGGTCAGTAAGTCCACGCAACATTATGACTCAACACACCGTAACATGTGGACCACCAAATGATCATCTTTGAGAATATTTCTAAGTGCATTTTGTATTCCCACCTCTCGTCACTTGAGGATACGCCGGGCGTTGTTTAACATGATTATTTTCGCGGACCCGGTGTGTCGTGAGGCGTATTGCTGCGTAGACGCCTGACCTCCAGTTCTTTAAACGCGGTACACTCATCTGTCAACGACACAGACACACACTACTTCTTTTCCTTATTCTCGTGGATGACAATGCTTAATTGCATCGAACAATGCAAGTGGGGGAGCTCTCGGAACGAGTAGATACTCGGCGAATGAAATGAGCTACCGGTTCCCCCATCATAAATTCTATCAAGCATGTATCAGATGTGTTGGGGTGTCGTATTACAGCACGCTCAATGCACCATCTAGCAGTTTTCAAACGCGCTGGCGGAGGAATGCTACACCCTACCATAAGAATTTCCTACCAACTTCATGGCCAGGATGTGAGCACGTTGCAGAACACTCGTTATTGTCCATGGTTATCAGACACCATATTACAAACGATGTCCCGCCTTTTGTAATGTCTAAGGAACTTCAGTGTTATTAATGTCTTGGACGGAAAGTGTCATTTCTATTCGTCTCATTGCGTATTTCTTTCGAACTATAGTGTAGCAGTTGTTCCCATGTATGGTCCAAGTTTCATCGAGCCATGTTACTTCACAGTGATAAATCATACGACAATTACTTTCGTACTTAAATTTTGCTTACGAATGCACTTATGTACTACGTACTTGAAATTTCTTTTTATGTTGTGCTCATCCTCCGTTTCGTCTATATTTTTCGTGAAACTTCTGACACGAATGTATGAACGACAAAACGTTTTCAAGGAGACACACAGAAGAATAACAGTGAAAATACGTAAAGGTCGTTAGCAGTCGAGTGTACGCATATACTAGTGGAAGATTCTGATGTAATACAGTGACTCAGAGAGCAGTCGTGTTTCTTTTAGTTAAAAAGTTTCCATGTAATTGAGATTTCTGTGGTACAGAATTATCTCGAACTGAAAGCCTAAACATCGTGCTACCTCTGATTCGGCTGCTTCTTCCGTGCTCTCACGCTCGGCCTCCTCGCTTAAGCGAGGAACGCTGCAACGAATTCTGTTGCTAATCGCCTGTCACCAAACAGTTGCGAGAAGCTTAGCACAAAACTAAACTGTCTGTCTCGCTTGTTACAAGAACGTATTCTACCGTGAATGCCAGTTACTTTCCTAGTTAAAGAAACTTCTCGTCTGCCTGTCCACGAAGACACGCTCCTTGAATTCTAGAAACAGCGTCACGGCCTTTTCATGACGCATTTTGCCTGCCACACAAACTATTCTTGCTTAACGTCCATTTCAAAATAAGGGTACTTACTATCACTCATGTTTTTTTCTTCTTATGTTAAAGCTGGCTCTTCTGCCCTTAAGTTTTGACACCTGCATTCTGTAGCGGCCATGCCTAACTATGGTAATCCCATAACCGATTAATTTATTCCCATTGCTGCCTAATTTCGTGTATACGATCACCTTGAGTATCACAAGAGGTTTTAGATCATTATTTTGTCCTTTTCACTTTGCTGATTCTCAGTTTTCATTTTTAGATAAAAGGCCACAAAGATTTGTTGGAATAGCGCAAGGGGACGCAGACGTAAAACGTCGAAGCAGGAGCAGACAGATGGCCAGTCGCTTTTTGTTCTACGCTCTCTGTAGGCTACCGCCAGACGGGGCCAAACTTTGGAGGTAGTTTAGTCTGTGAAGTGTAAAAGATTCATGTTCGGAGAACACAAATCGTTCTGGGTATTTAAAATTATCTCCTCTGCCGCTCAGTTAACGCGGATGCAATAAGTGTCTGGTACATGCTAGTTCCTATGACAGGGATCAATCTAGCAGTAGCACTTACCCAGTTCCATTCGTGTATGAAACGGAACGAAATATTAAATCATAAAACAAAAACAACTTTCTAGCACAATCATAAATATCCGATTTTACATACAAACAATCTTAATTCCTTCAAGAATTCCATTGATGTCGAGCGACTGTTTCAGTATCAATAATGGAAGCTGGCATATATAAACCAGATTAGTTAAAATAATGGCACTCTTGGCTAGTAGTGTAGCTATGTGGGAGCAAGTCCAGGCTGCATTGATCACAGATTTTCCTCTCTCTTTCTACGACATCATGCAACTTTGCCAGATTTCCTCCTCTGACATAGCCAATTGCCCTAAGTATAAAACAGCGGGAAATTAAAGAATTGGCGGGAAATTCTAAAAAGCCCAATTTCACTATGAATAAAATGGCGGAAAATAAAATACCCACAGAAAATTTAAATAATTCAGTCGTGCTAAATGAAAAATGGCACTAAATAAAAATTCAAGATGAACAAATACCCTACTGGTTGAACATCTAAGTGTTTCACTTGCGCTAAGTATAGAATCCAAGAAGGCGCATGAGGAGTGTACATGGTTGTCAGAACTGCTCATCTCTATGACAACAGAATCCAAGATAGTGGACCTGAGGGATACGAGCCCAGTCTCCATGGTTGTCAAATTTAATGAGTGTTCTAAGTTTAGAAACCAAGATGGCAATGCAGTTGTAGTATTCCTATGTCGTCAACCAAGATTGCTGCACCTGAGGATATTAGTACACCGTATATGGTATTCAAATTTTCGATATCACTGGCGCAGTCTGCATGGTTGACGGGTCACTTGCTCTAAGAGTAGAATCCTGACATTTGTTTAAAACGGTAGTTAATTCCTAGGCTCGTAATTTTTGTTTAAACGACAGCCACCTCTGTTAGGATAGGATAGGAAAAACTGCGTCTTTGTTTAAATAAAAACTTTTTCGGGAAGTGCTCCTACACTGATGCCCACTACCTCCTCGCCCAAAAAAAAAATCACTCTCCCATAGCCACCCCCCCCCCCCACCCTCCCACCAGCAACAGACGACTTGTAATCGTAGTGATTTCCACACATGACTCTCAGACCAGTCCAAAATTTTGTGACTGTACTGGATGATTTCCACATACACTATGTGATCAAAAGTATCCGGACACCTGGCTGAAAATGACTAACAAGTTCGTGGCACCCTCTATCGGTAATGCTGGAATTCAGTATGGTGTTGGCCCAATTGTAGCCTTTTTGACAGCTTCCACTCCCACAGGTATACATTCAATCAGGTGCTGGAAGGTTTCTTGGGGAATGGCAGCCCTTTCTTCACGGAGTGCTGCACCGAGGAGAAGTATCGATGTCACTCGGTGAGGGCTGGCACGAAGTCGACGTTTCAAAACATCCCATGAGTGTTCTATAGGATTCAGGTCAGGACTCCGTGTAGGCCAGTCCATTACAGGGACATGTGTATCTTTCCAGGGGTGCATTCGATTCCGCCATAGGCCGTGCAATATGACCTAGTAACTCGATCGTGTTGCAAGATGCAGTCGCCATCCCCGAATTGCTCTTCAACAGTGGGAAGCAAAACATCAATGTAGACCTATGCTGTGATAGTGCCACGCAAACAACAAGAGGTGCAAGCCCCTTCATGAAAAACACGACCACACCATAACACCACCGCCTCCAAATTTTAATGTTGGCACTATGCACGCTGGTAGTTGACGTTCACCGGGCATTCGCCATACCGACACCGTGCCATCGGATCGCTACATTGTGTACCGTAATTTGTCACTCCACACACCATTTTTCCACTGTTCAATCGTCCAATGTTTAAGCTCCTTACCCCAAGCGAGGCATCGTTTTGCATTTACTGCCGAGATGTGTGGCTTGTGAGGAGCTGCTCGACCATGAAATCCAAATTTTCTCACCTCCCACCTAGCTGTAATAGCACTTGCAGTGGATCCTGATGCGGTTTGGAATTCCTATTATATATTACGACGCTCTTCAACTGTCGGCGGTCTCTGTTAGTCAACAAGGAGGTCGGCCAGTACGCTTTTGGGCTATACGTGTCCCTTCAAGTTTCCAGTTCAGTATCACATCGAAAGCAGTGGACATAGGGATGTTTAAGAGTGAGGAAATCTCACGTACAGGCGTATGACACAAGTGACACTCAATCACCTGACCACGTTCGAAGTCCGTGAGATCTGCGAGCCGCCCCATTCTGCTCTCTCACGATGTCTAATGACCTCTGAGGTCGCTGATATGGAATACATGGCAGTAGGTGGCAGCACAACACACCTAATATGAAAACGTGTGTTTTTGGTGATGTACTGATACTTTCTATCACATAGTGTATGTGGAGGAAGTTTCGTGACAAACAAAAAAAAAAATATTTATAGGTACTGAAAGTCAGTTGAATGACGTAATAATTGCAGCATGGGATGCAACTGACACTAGATTTCGGAAAGTTGTAACTGTTATTAGTCCCAAGGAATCAAGTGCATCATCATGTGTACAACATGCAGCCATGAGGGTTATCGAAACATTTGTTACCTTGACAAGATGGAAATGTTATTTTTTTCAAAGCATACATACTTCTGTTTAGTTCAAATGGTTCCAATGGCTCTGAACACTATGTGACTTAACTGCTGAGGTCATCAGTCCCCTAGAACTTAGAACTACTTAAACCTAACTAACCTAAGGACATCACACACATCCATGCCCGAGGCAGGATTCGAACCAGCGACAGTAGTGGTTGTGTGGTTCCATACTGTAGCGCCTAGAATCGCTCAGCCACTCTGGCCGGCACTTCTGTCTGCGTTAGATATGTAACATCCATACAATTAAGCGCTTTTGTATCGGAACCCAATTTTAGCTAGAGTAGAAGCATTTTTGTCGGAATAAATTCAGAATGAACGAATGTAAAATGTTTAAGTACAGTAATTTCATTCGTTATATACTTCCTCTAAAAATGAAGTGTGAAGTCCAATAACAGCTGAAAAATGTATGAATAGTTATATCCCATTCTATGACATTGCATCAGCTGAACAGTTAAATTTCAGTTCAGATAGAAATGTCCTAATTCTCCCCAAAGCAGCAAAAACTCAATTTTAAAGTCGCTCTGACACCACAGAAATATGAACTACTAAAACACTCTCTCTCCAACTGATAAACTGTGAAGTACACTACTGGCCATTAAAATTGCTACACCAAGAAGAAATGCAGATGATAAACGGGTATTCATGGAACAAATATATTATACTAGAACTCACATGTGATTACATTTTCACACAATTTGGGTGCATAGATCCTGAGAAATCAGTACCCAGAACAACCACCTCAGGCCGTAATAACGGCCTTGGTACGCCTGGGCATTGAGTAAACATAGCTTTGATGGCGTGTACAGGTACAGCTGCCCATGCAGCTTCAGCAGGATACCACAGTTCGTCACGAGTAGTAACTGGCGTATTGTGACGAGTCAGTTGCTCGGCCACAATTGACCAGACGTTTTCAGTTGGTGAGAGATATGGAAAATGTGCTGGCCAGAGCAGCAGTCGAACATTTTCTGTATCCAGAAAGGCCCGTACAGGACCTGCAACATGCGGTTGCTCATTATCCTGTTGAAATGCAGGGTTTCGCAGGGATCGAATGAAGGGTAGAGCCACGGGTCGTAACACATGTGAAATGTAACGTCCACTGTTCAAAGTGCCGTCAATGCGAACAAGAGGTGATCGAGCCGTGTAACTAATAGCACCCATACCATCACGCTGGTGGATACGCCAGTATGGCGATGACGAATACACGTTTCGAATATACGTTCACCGCGATTCCAAACATGGATGCGACCATCATGATGCTGTAAACAGAACCTCGAGCCATCCGAAGAAATGACGTTTTGCCATTCCTGCACCCAGGTTCGTCGTTGAGTACAGCATCGCAGGCGCTCCTGTCTTTGATGCAGCGTCAAGGGTAACCGCACCCATGGTCTCCGAGCTGATAGCCCATACTGCTGCAGACATCGTCGAACTGTTCGTGCAGATGGTTGTTGTCTAGCAAACGTCCCCATCTGTTGACTCAGGGATCGAGACGTGGCTGCACGATCCGTTACAGCAATGCGGATAAGATGCCTGTCATCTCGACTGCTACTGATACGAGGCAGTTGGGATCCAGCACGGCGTACCTAATTACCCTCCTGAACCGACCGATCCCATATTCCGCTAACATCCATTAGATCTCGACCAACGCGATGAGTAATGCCGCGATACGATAAACCGCATTCGCGATAGGCTACAATCCGACCTTTATCAAAGTCGGAAACGTGATGGTAAGCATTTCTCCTCCTTACACGAGGCATCACAACAACGTTTCACCAGGCAACGCCGGTCAACTGCTGTTTGTGTACGAGAAATCGGTTGGAAACTTTCCTCATGTCAGCACGTTGTAGGTGTCGCCACCGGCGCCAACCTTGTGTGAATGCTCTGAAAAGCTAATCATTTGCATATCACAGCATCTTATTCCTGTCGGTTAAATTTCGCCTCTGTAGCACGTCATCTTCTTGGAGTAGCAGTTTTAGTTGTCAGTAGTGTACCGTGAGATAAGTGTATGACGGACTAAAACAACGCATTGCAGCTTATATATATATATATATATATATATATATATATATATATATATATATATATATGTGTGTGTGTGTGTGTGTGTGTGTGTGTGTACTACATCAGTTGAATTTAAGGCATATAAAAAACCAGTTAATTGGAAAAGATTGCCGACTGATGAATAAAGAATGTACGAAAAAGTGGCAATGTTTTAACGACAGTGATTTATTTTCCATAGTTAACAAAGCACAAAATGTCTACTATACTAACGATGTGCAAGAGTTAGTTTATATCGAAAAGATTGGCGAGTGATGAAGAAACAATGCAGAAAAAAAGGATAACGGTGTTCCAACGATGGTGATTTATTTTTCATTGTTAGCCTTCGCTAACTATGGAAAATAAATGACCATCATTGAAATAACTGTTTTTTATATGCTTTAAATTCAGCTGGTGTATTGCACAATCCAAGAGGAGCACTAATATACTCATGTATGCCATAAATAAACTGTGGTTGGGTGGAGTATCTGTTTGTGAAAGGTTAGGTATAGCACACATACTCGGATTTATACACTGATCTGTCTCCTCCTCATCGTGAACTTTATGTTCCAACAAATGCATGACGACATCATCGACTAACGGTATCACGTATGTTTGTCATAGACTGAATGTGTCCATATCGATCCATATTGCAGCATACAAGCTGAGCAGTTTTACGTCACTTGGTCATATTAAGTATTTGCTCTGCGTAGGGTCTTGGGATGTTAACTTCGTTATAAAACCTCCAGACATGCCGACGATGGATGCACTGTTGCTGCTGAAGATATAGGTATCTCCAGGGAACTGACTGTAAACGACTGTCATGCAGTCTTCAAAGCATTTCAGCCTGCTGCACAGTTCATCCCACTCCTTATCACTGAACTGTACTTGTGTGCCTTATATAAGAGTCCATATCAGGTGCTGAACGAACATTAACATTATTCAACCTGTTGGTGGTCAGTTGATAAGTAATTATGTACGGTGTCTGTTAGATTCGAAGTAAATTGGAAGTAACAGTGAACATTCAAGTCCCAATTAAATTTCCCTGATTAAAGGTGTCCTGTCAATAGATGAATAAAACCCGAAGTATGTGATATCGTTACAAGAACTGATTATCCTTAGGAATAATTAATCACAACGGAAATTCCCTTGACATCAGAAATAATCTGCTAATGCCACAGAACATAGTAGCGATACGGAACAGCTGCTGCCCACGGGCTATTGAGACAAACTTTCCTTCATGATATTTGAAATTAAATTGCTAAAGCGAAGAGTGGTTCTTTGTGGACATTTACCGTCAGCAGGAAATATTTTGATTAAAAATGTGATCTGGATTAGGCACGAGAATATTTAATTCAATTATTTTTACGTAGACACTGCCAACGTTTCGTGCCTGCTGACTTCTGCTCTCTGGTAAAATCGATGCTCCTGTTCATTAAATTTGTAAAAGGTGCGAATTCGAAATATGGATATGAGATTTGCATTAACTTTATGAATGTTACTGTGCTTGAAAATTACAGAAGTCATACACAGCTCCAGGGTTATTCAAAACACATGCTGGTTTCCATGCTGTCATACAATGACCTTTTCGTTAACACACATTTGTAAACAGAAAAAAGTGAAACTTCTTTGCCGAATGAGATATCTGCTAGCTAAATCCGATCTCAAATCTAGACATCACCTAAACAATACAATATGTGCTTCAGATTGATTGTAACCACAGCTGTCATTCTGCTACTCATTAGACACCATTGTCTAAGTAACCACACTGTTCCAACACAGTTCGGCAAACTCTAAAACAAAGACCACATTACCACGTCTTACAGAATAGGTGCAGAGAGGAGAGCTGGATATACTTGTAATAACTTCATCGACAGAAGATCATTGCTGTCTTCGTGTATGACTCCCTTTCTCTCAGTCTATGTTAAAGCAACCACACTCATTATCACAAAATATAACACACTTGCAAAGCATACCTTCACTCCAAAGCAGCACAAGCGGAGTAGACTGAAGCAGAACGCTTTGTTTTTCTTAAAAATCACCAGCCACGTGGAGCGACAATGCCTTCGCAAGACATTGGCCAAAGCCTTCTGGTCTCAAAGACTTCAGGCAGATAGACCCTTTTAGCCGAAGTAGTCATGAATATATGGAAGTCGATCAATATGCTACGGATATAACAGCATAGATTGTCCATGAAGTGAACCTATGTTAAAACAGAATGTCCGGGAGATAGCTAATTATAATAGATACTTCTTATGCTGAATAGCGCCATTCTGAAACGACTTAACTGATGTTTGAGAAGTGGTGCACCTGATCTATAAAGTGGAAACTCAAAATCTGGAAACATTTGTTTGTCCTGCTCTGTATACAGGGTGTTACAAAAAGGTACGGCCAAACTTTCAGGAAACATTCCTCACACACAAATAAAGAAAAGATGTTATGTGGACATGTGTCCGGAAACGCTTAATTTCCATGTTAGAGCTCATTTTAGTTTCTTCCACCTACGCTCAATGGAGCACGTTATCAGGATTTCATACGGGATACTGTACCTGTGCTGCTAGAACATGTGCCTTTACAAATACGACACAACATGTTCGTGCACGATGGAGCTCCTGCACATTTCAGTCGAAGTGTTCGTACGCTTCTCAACAACAGATTCTGTGACCGATTGATTGGTAGAGGCGGACAAATTCCATGGCCTCCACGCTTTCCTGACCTCAACCCTCTTGACTTTCATTTATTGGGGCATTTGAAAGCTCTTGTCTACGCAACCCCGGTACCAAGCGTAAAGATTCTGCGTGCTCGTATTGTGGACGGCTGTGATACATTCTCCAGGGCTGAATCAGCGCATCAGGGATTCCATGCGACGGAGGGTGGATGCATGTATCCTCGCTAACGGAGGACATTTTGAACATTTCCTGTAACAAAGTGTTTGAAGTCACGCTGGTACGTTCCGTTGCTGTGTGTTTCCATTCCATGATTAATGTGATTTGAAGAGAAGTAATAAAATGAGCTCTGACATGGAAAGTAAGCGTTTCCGGACACATGTCCACATAACACATTTTCTTTCTTTGTGTGTGAGGAACGTTTCCTGAAAGTTTGGCCGTACCTTTTTGTAACACTCTGCATTAGGAAGGTTGACTGCAGGCCCGAGTTAATGCTGCAGGTGATGGATATAGTAGAAACTCGATATCTGGAAACAGTTCTGCATTCTGACTTGATTTACATTTCAATGTGCTGGGAACTGCATCATGGAGCAATGTCTGTATGCTTGCTTGATTTCAGCTGCTGCCCAAATGTATAAGGCAGTGCATCGCACACATCAGGGCGCAGTTTTGGTGAAGAAGAAATGAGAGAAAACTATGAAACTACTATACATACAAATCAAGCTGCGGAGCTATGGGGTATCGTCTCAGTTGTGCGACTGGATTCGTGATTTCCTGTCAGGAAGGTCGCAGTTCGTAGTAATAGACGGCAAATCATCGAGTAAAACTGAAGTGATATCAGGTGTTCCCCTGGTAAGCGTCCTGGGACCTCTACTGTTCCTGATCTATATTAATGACCTGGGTGACAATCTGAGCAGTTCTCTTAGACTGTTCGCAGATGATGCTGTAATTTACCGTCTAGTAAGGTCATCCGAAGACCAGTATCAGCTGCAAAGCGATTTAGAAAAGATTGCTGTATGGTGTGTCAGGTGGCAGTTGACGCTAAATAACGAAAAGTGTGAGGTGATCCACATGAGTTCCAAAAGAAATCCGTTGGAATTCGATTACTCGATAAATAGTACAATTCTCAAGGCTGTCAATTCAACTAAGTACCTGGGTGTTAAAATTACTAACAACTTCAGTTGGAAGGACCACATAGATAATATTGTCGGGAAGGCGAGCCAAAGGTTGCGTTTCATTGGCAGGACACTTAGAAGATGCAACAAGTCCACTAAAGAGACAGCTTACACTACACTCGTTCGTCCTCTGTTAGAATATTGCTGCGCGGTGTGGGATCCTTACCAGGTGGGATTGACGGAGGACATCGAAAGGGTGCAAGAAAGGGCAGCTCGTTTTGTATTATCACGTTATAGGGGAGAGAGTGTGGCAGATATGATACAGGAGTTGGGATGGAAGTCATTACAGCATAGACGTTTTTCGTCGTGGCGAGACCTTTTTACGAAATTTCAGTCACCAACTTTCTCTTCCGAATGCGAAAATATTTTGTTGAGCCCAACCCACATAGGTAGGAATGATCATCAAAATAAAATAAGAGAAATAAGAGCTCGAAGGTTTAGGTGTTCGTTTTTCCCGCTCGCTGTTCGGGAGTGGAATAGTAGAGAGATAGTATGATTGTGGTTCGATGAACCCTCTGCCAAGCACTTAAATGTGAATTTCAGAGTAGTCATGTAGATGTAGATGTAGATGTACACACAAAAAGACTAACATAATACTCATTTAGAGAGAGAGAGAGAGAGAGAGAGAGGAAAGGGTTGGCAACTGTGCGAATCCTTCTTTTTTTCTGGTTGTGGGTAGTAGATTTCTAATGTTGCTTCGTGATGATGGTAAATTTTCCACTGTGGTGTACAGAGCACAAGTGGTAGGGCGACTGGATATCATTAGTACGCCTAGATACTGTATGGATGAGTAGTGGCGGTGGGAGGGGCGGGGGGGGGGGGGGAGGGGTAGCGGAGGGTGGCCGGTGGGGGGGGGGGGGGGGGGAGTTAGCGACTGTATTGTCATGGAAATCGGAAGTAGTTCTTTGGATTGCACCTGTATCCCAATGTCAACCATCTTGGATCACCATCTTGAATTCTGATGTCATCGCTGACATTCTGGGTCTCTGTCTTGGACTGTGACACCATTGGTCCACCATCTTGGATTTTAAACACTGCACAAGTGACCAACTTCGACTGCAGTTTCAGGAAAACTCCAGTAGAACATGACTGTGAAGGATCCAATAGGTCTTTGGTAACAGCAACAAACTTGCAAAAGCTTTGAAGTTTTACCTATTGTTGATGATAACACTACAGAAATCACACCCAACAAACAAGAATTAGCTGAAGAAAGAGTAAATAATATCTTTCAGATAGTTATTAAATGCTTCTCTGTAAAAGAGCTCCCACTAAATTTTGAGAAAACACAGTATATACAGTTCTAACAGTAATTCGAAATTTCTGGTTGTGTGAATTGATGAGAAATTGAGTAGGAAGAAACACATTGATGATCTGCTGAAACTGTTTTGTTCAGCTACATATGCTATTTGCGTTATTGGAAATTTGTTGATAAACATATCAGTAAATTAGCCTAATATGCCTACTTTCATCACTGCTTCATATGACGTCATTTGGGGTAACACATCATTAAGAGAAAAGTATTCATTGCGCAAAAGCATGTAATCAGAGTAATAGCTGGAGTCTACCGAAGATCACCTTGTAGACATTTATTTAAGGAACTCGGGATATTCACTGTACCTATGCTATAAATATAATGACTTACAAAATTTGTTCTTAATAACACATCCTAGTTAAAAAAATTATAGCAAAGTACATAGATACAACACCAGAAGAAGAAATGATCTTCACTACTCTGGGTTAATGTGACTTTGCTGCTACAAATATCTTTCGTCATTTGCCAAATAGCATTAAAAGTCTAACAGATAACCAACCTGAATTTAAAAACATTTTAAAAGTTTCTGAGAATATATATACAGGGTGAGTCACCTAACATTACCGCTGGATATATTTCGTAAACCACATCAAATACTGACGAATCGATTCCACAGACCGAACGTGAGGAGAGGGGCTAGTGCAATTGGTCAATACAAACCATACAAAAATGCACGGAAGTATGTTTTTTAACACAAACCTACTTTTTTAAAAAAATCGAACCCCGTTAGTTTTGTAAGCACATCTGAACATATAAACAAATACGTAATCACTGCCGTTTGTTGCACTGTAAAATGTTAATTACATCCGGAGATATTGTAACCTAAATTTGACGCTTGAGTACCACTCCTCCGCTGTTCGATCGTGTGTATCGGAGAGCACCAAATTACGTAGGGATCCAAAGGGATCGGTGATGGACCTTAAGTACAGAAGAGACTGGAACAGCACATTACGTCCACATGCTAACACCTTTTTATTGGTCTTTTTCACTGGCGCACATATACATTACCATGCGAGGTGAGGTACACGTACACACGTGGTTTCCGTTTTCAATTACGGAGTGGAATAGAGTGTGTACCGACATGTCAGGCCAATAGATGTTCAATGTGGTGGCCATCATTTGCTGCACACAATTGCAATCTCTGGCGTAATGAGTGTCGTACATGCCGCAGTACATCTGGTGCAATGTCGCCGCAGGCTGCCACAATGCGTTGTTTCTTATCCTCTGGGGTTGTAGGCACATCACGATACACATTCTCCACAGAAAGAAGTCCAGAGGTGTAAGATCAGGAGCACGGGCTGGCCAATTTATGCGTCCTCCACGTCCTACGAAAAGCCCGTCGAACATCCTGTCAAGGGTCAGCCTAGTGTTAATTGCGGAATATGCAGGTGCACCATCATGCTGATACCACATACGTCGACGCGTTTCCAGTGGGACATTTTCGAGCAATGTTGGCAGATCATTCTGTAGGAACGCGATGTATGTTGTAGCTGTTTGGGACCCTGCAATGAAGTGAGGACCAATGAGGTGGTCGCCAATGATTCCGCACCATGCATTTACAGTCCACGGTCGCTGTCGCTCTACATGTCTGAGCCAGCGAGGATTGTCCACGGACCAGTAATGCATGTTTCGTAGATTCACTGCCCCGTGGTTTGTGAAACCCGCTTCATCGGTAAACAGGTAGAACTGCAACGCATTCTCTGTTAATGCCCATTGACAGAATTGAACTCGATGATTAAAGTCATCACCATGTAATTGCTGATGTAGCGACACATGAAACGGGTGAAAGCGGTGACGATGCAGTATGCGCATGACACTACTTCGACTCAGCCCACCGGCTCTCGCAATGTCCCCTGTACTCATGTGTGGGTTCATGGCAACAGCAGCTAACTCACCAACTGCACCCGCTTCTCCTGTGACGGGCCCGTTACGGACCCGTTTGCGTGCTACGACCATACCTGTTGCATACAGTTGGCGGTAGATGTTTTGCAAAGTGAGGCACGTTGGATGCTCACTGTCTGGGTACCGTTCTGCATACACCCTGAAGGCTTCAGCTGCATTTCGTCGACACTCGCCATAGATGAGTATCATCTCCGCCTTTTCAGAGTTCGAACACACCATGATCACTGTTCCTACAACACTACACTATCACAGACGTCTGGTAACACGGTGTACTACAGTTGGTCTGCGTGCGGAGACGAATGCAGAACAACATTAGCAGCAAGCGCTACACGCGGACACTGCGACAGCTAGACCAAACCACAACAATGCACTACATCCACACTCGTAAACACGGTCGTCATCGTAAACATGTCCCTGCAGATGCTACTCGCCGACCGTGGCCCGTGTTTGTTACAACACCCAACTGAACGTCGGAGGTTTCAAGCGTCCACTTTAGGTTACAATGTCTCCGGATATAATTAACATTTTACAATGCAACAAACGGCACTGATTACGTATTTGTTTATATGTTCAGATGTGCTAGCAAAACTAACGTGGTTCCATTTAAAAAAAACGTAGGTTTGTGTTAAAAAACATACTTCCGTGCAATTTTGTGTGGTTTGTATTAAATAATTACACTAGCCCCTCTCCTCACGTTCGGTCTGTGGAATCGGTTCGTCAATATTTGATGTGGTTTACGAAATATATCCAGCGGTAACGTTAGGGGACTTACCCTATATATATATATATATATATATATATATATATATATATATATATATATATATATGTGTGTGTGTGTGTGTGTGTGTGTGCATAAATGAAACGTTCCAGATTATTACGAAATGTCGTATTCACGATCTATGGAACGAGTATTACAGTAATGTAACAGTCTTCAAATCAGTACGATCGGTGTGCTTATGACATATAACTTTTACTGACCTGTCATAGTGGTCAGTTGTCTGACTTACAGCTCTAATGGAACTCTATTGTTTGAAGGAGTTCAGCAGTGAATTTTGTTGTAACGTACACCGAGGTGACATAGTCATGGGATAACTACATGCACATATACAGATGGCAGTAGTATCACGTACACAAGGTATAAAATTTCAGTGCATTGGCGGAGTTGTCATTTGTACTCAGGTGACTGACTGGAAAAGGTCCGACATGATAACTAATACGAGATTGCAATTAACAGACTTTGAACTAGGAACGGTAATAAGAGCTCGAAGCGTAGGACATTACATTTCGGAAATCGTTTGGGAATTCAATATTCCGAAGTCCACAGTGTCAAGAGTGTGCCAAGAATACCAAATATCAGGCATTACGTCTCACCACAGACAACACAGTGGCGGACGGCTTTCGCCTAACAGCCGAGAGGAGTGACGTTTGTTTAGAGGTGTCGGTGCTAACAGACAAGCAACACTACTTGAAAAAACCGCAGAAATCAACGTGGGACGTATGATAAATATATCTGTTAGGACAGTGTGGTGAAATTAGGGGTTAACGGACTATGGCAGCGGACGACTGATGTGAGTGCCTTTGCTGACAACGCGACATCGGCTGTAGCACCTCTCCTGAGCTCGACTGGACTGGAAAACCGTGGCCTGGCCAGATGAGGCCCGATTTCACTTGGTAAGAGCTGAGGACAGTGTTCGGTTGCGGCGCAGACAGCGCCAAGACATGAATGCAAATTGTCAATAAGTCAATATGCAAGCTGGTGGCGGCTCCATAATGATGTGGGCTGTGTTTACATGGAATTCACTGTGTCCTTTGGTCCAACTGAATCGATCGTTGACTGGAAATAGTTATATTTGGCTAATTTACTGACTATTTGCAGCCACTCATGGGCTTCACGTTCCAAAAAAAACGATGGAATTTTTTATGGACGACAGTGTACCATGTCACTGGGCGACAATGTTAACAACTGGACTGAACAACATTCTGAAGAATTCGAGCGAATGTCTTGGCCATCCAGATCACCCGACAGGAATCCCATCGAACATATATATGCTATGCCAGCCGTTGTGGCCGTGCGGTTGTAGGCGCTTCAGTCCGTAACCGCGCTGCTGCTACGGTCGCAGGTCGAATCCTGCCTCGGGCATGGATGTGTGTGATGTCCTTAGGTTAGTTAGGTTTAAGTAGTGCTACGTCTAGGGGACTGGTGGCCTCAGATGTTAAGCCCCATTTGAACATATATGGACCACATCCAAGAGATCAGTTCATATAGAAAATCCTACACTGGCAGCGCTTTCACAATTGTGGACGACTACAGAGGCAACATGACTCAATATTTCTGCTGAGGACTTCCAGCGACTTGTTGAATCTATGTCATGTCGGATTGCTACACTACGCTGGGTAAAAGGACGTCCAACGCGGTACTGGGAAGTATCCCATGACCTTTATCAGATCACTGTAGTGGTTTATTGGATAATTTATAACAAATTTGGATGTATCATTGAGTGTTTTTTACAAGTCAATTGTATATGTGATAATTTGCTACAAATTTCACTGCAACACAGGACAAAATGTTACAATTTTGCTATGGCATTGGGTGAATAGTTAGTTTCACTGTAACATGGTTTGATTTATTATAACGTTTGCAGTGACATGGGGTGATTTGTTATTATTTTTGCTGTGACGTGTTCTAACTTGTTGCAGTTTTTACTGCGGTGTGCGGTAATTTGTCGCAATTTGGCTGAAAAACAGAAAATTTTGTTATAGTTTCACTTTAACGGAGGGAATTTTACTACAGTTTCACTATACCATGGATACTGTTTGTTACAATTTCTCTATAATACGTAGATGTGTTATGTAGTCCGGAACTGTGCAGAATGTGAATTGTTGTATGCCCCTCTATATCCCCACTTCATGTAAAATATTCTGAGTCTGAATTTCATCTGACACATTTTGAGTAGACATTAAAATAAAACCCCCACAGCTTTGAATAACTCTTTGTTCGACGATAGTAGGATATATTTCACCATAGTTCTTGATGCTACTGAGCAACTGTCACACAATAATTTTTAAATGAACGCACCGCTATTTATCTGTGTTGTTGTTTATTTAATTACGACCTAGGATTTGGCCTTTTATGCCATTTTCAAGTGATAGCTCAAAATTCCATTACAGTTGAAAATATATCAATGTGCCACGACTTTCAAGATTGTAAAACTTTACCAGGACATCAAAAATGGTTATTTCACATCTCTTGATGATCACCAAGGTATAAGCAAAAACTTCCTGCACAAGTTCTTTTATAACTGTGTGGGGTATAAGGCTCAAACTGTGCTGCAGTGATTTAAGGGTCATCACTTTAATGTCATAATCACATTTGTCTTATGTGAACACATATGAGACATAGTTGTATGTCAGCTCCGCACTTGCAGCTTAGACGAGTTTTGTGCGAACATATAGTGCCATATACTTCCAGCATGATTTATCAGTTGACAATCTTAAACTATCGTGTGGAATACTGTATAAGAGATAACAACAGGCCTTCACTTACCCGATCACCTGCAAAAGACTTCCAACAAACACCTACATTCATCATAAAATATTTAGAAATCCTGTGAAAATATGCATTGTCTGTGTCTGTCACACTTACTAATAGGTGTACTGTACTGCCATTTATCTTCGATCGAAGACCTGTGACACTTACCATCATTCATCTAGTATGTAGCAAGATAAGACTTTCATCAATCACTAGGGTTTCTCTACAACGTCTAAAGATACTTATAGTGCTCGTTGGTTCTAGACTTTTACACTATTTCTGAAAAAAATGTGATCTTAGAAATATGGAGTGATTGGAATCACGTACAGCACACCTCCATGTCAATGTTTCCGCTGTACTAAGTAAGGCAATACCACAGATCTACTCATGTGAGGTCTATCTGTAGAGCACCTTTGTTCATCTCCCTTACGATGATATTGAACTCCATGGCTCACAGATCCAGCTGATGTTGAACCTCAGACGATAATACCTTTATAAATCCTCTGGAAATGTGAGATGTCCCATGTACAATGTAAATCACTTACAGTATATGTGAGGAATCGTTAAAAAGAATTTAATGTTAGCTTGAATATTAGATCACTTTCTGTTTACAGGAACGATGACTAGAGTTTAACGTGTCCTCTACATTGTTATCATAAGAGACAAAATGCTGGCATACACTGGCGAGGGTGTGCATTTGTAGTGATCTTGTCGAAGGAACCTTCTTCTTCCCCGGACCGAATCCGCTTGGAGGATTAACGACGAGGGTCAATGGGCAGACCAACTTTAATGTGTGTTTTAGGCATCTTCACGCATCCCACTTGATGAATACCAGGCTGGCACCCAATTCTCGCCTCAGTTAGACGATTGGAAACATCGAGAAAACTTTCGCTCACTTTCACATGAAGGACACTGCACGCAGTCAGCTAGGATTAACGACAAGGGTTAATGGGCAGACCAACTTTAATGTGTGTTTTAGGCGTCTTCACGCATCCCACTTGATGAATACCAGGCTGGCACCCAATTCTCGCCTCAGTTAGACGATTGGAAACATCGAGAAAACTTTCGCTCACTTTCACATGAAGGACACTGCACGCAGTCAGCTAGGATTAACGACAAGGGTCAATGGGCAGACCAACTTTAATGTGTGTTTTAGGCATCTTCACGCATCCCACTTGATGAATACCAGGCTGGCACCCAATTCTCGCCTCAGTTAGACGATTGGAAACATCGAGAAAACTTTCGCTCACTTTCACATGAAGGACACTGCACGCAGTCAGCTAGGATTAACGACGAGGGTTAATGGGCAGACCAACTTTAATGTGTGTTTTAGGCGTCTTCACGCATCCCACTTGATGAATACCAGGCTGGCACCCAATTCTCGCCTCAGTTAGACGATTGGAAACATCGAGAAAACTTTCGCTCACTTTCACATGAAGGACACTGCACGCAGTCAGCTAGGATTAACGACAAGGGTCAATGGGCAGATCAACTTTAATGTGTGTTTTAGGCATCTTCACGCATCCCACTTGATGAATACCAGGCTGGCACCCAATTCTCGCCTCAGTTAGACGATTGGAAACATCGAGAAAACTTTCGCTCACTTTCACATGAAGGACACTGCACGCAGTCAGCTAGGATTAACGACGAGGGTTAATGGGCAGACCAACTTTAATGTGTGTTTTAGGCGTCTTCACGCATCCCACTTGATGAATACCAGGCTGGCACCCAATTCTCGCCTCAGTTAGACGATTGGAAACATCGAGAAAACTTTCGCTCACTTTCACATGAAGGACACTGCACGCAGTCAGCTAGGATTAACGACAAGGGTCAATGGGCAGACCAACTTTAATGTGTGTTTTAGGCGTGTTCACGCATCCCACTTGATGAATACCAGGCTGGCACCCAATTCTCGCCTCAGTTAGACGATTGGAAACATCGAGAAAACGTTCGCTCACTTCCACATGAAGGACACTGCACGCAGTCAGCTAGGATTAACGACAAGGGTCAATGGGCAGACCAACTTTAATGTGTGTTTTAGGCGTCTTCACGCATCCCACTTGATGAATACCAGGCTGGCACCCAATTCTCGCCTCAGTTAGACGATTGGAAACATCGAGAAAACTTTCGCTCACTTTCACATGAAGGACACTGCACGCAGTCAGCTAGGATTAACGACAAGGGTCAATGGGCAGACCAACTTTAATGTGTGTTTTAGGCATCTTCACACATCCCACTTGATGAATACCAGGCTGGCACCCAATTCTCGCCTCAGTTAGACGATTGGAAACATCGAGAAAACTTTCGCTCACTTTCACATGAAGGACACTGCACGCAGTCAGCTAGGATTAACGACAAGGGTCATTGGGCAGACCAACTTTAATGTGTGTTTTAGGCATCTTCACGCATCCCACTTGATGAATACCAGGCTGGCACCCAATTCTCGCCTCAGTTAGACGATTGGAAACATCGAGAAAACGTTCGCTCACTTCCACATGAAGGACACTGCACGCAGTCAGCTAGGATTAACGACAAGGGTCAATGGGCAGACCAACTTTAATGTGTGTTTTAGGCGTCTTCACGCATCCCACTTGATGAATACCAGGCTGGCACCCAATTCTCGCCTCAGTTAGACGATTGGAAACATCGAGAAAACGTTCGCTCACTTCCACATGAAGGACACTGCACGCAGTCAGCTAGGATTAACGACAAGGGTTAATGGGCAGACCAACTTTAATGTGTGTTTTAGGCGTCTTCACGCATCCCACTTGATGAATACCAGGCTGGCACCCAATTCTCGCCTCAGTTAGACGATTGGAAACATCGAGAAAACGTTCGCTCACTTTCACATGAAGGACACTGCACGCAGTCAGCTAGGATTAACGACAGGGTCAATGGGCAGACCAACTTTAATGTGTGTTTTAGGCATCTTCACGCATCCCACTTGATGAATACCAGGCTGGCACCCAATTCTCGCCTCAGTTAGACGATTGGAAACATCGAGAAAACTTTCGCTCACTTTCACATGAAGGACACTGCACGCAGTCAGCTAGGATTAACGACAAGGGTCATTGGGCAGACCAACTTTAATGTGTGTTTTAGGCATCTTCACGCATCCCACTTGATGAATACCAGGCTGGCACCCAATTCTCGCCTCAGTTAGACGATTGGAAACATCGAGAAAACGTTCGCTCACTTCCACATGAAGGACACTGCACGCAGTCAGCTAGGATTAACGACAAGGGTCAATGGGCAGACCAACTTTAATGTGTGTTTTAGGCGTCTTCACGCATCCCACTTGATGAATACCAGGCTGGCACCCAATTCTCGCCTCAGTTAGACGATTGGAAACATCGAGAAAACGTTCGCTCACTTCCACATGAAGGACACTGCACGCAGTCAGCTAGGATTAACGACAAGGGTTAATGGGCAGACCAACTTTAATGTGTGTTTTAGGCGTCTTCACGCATCCCACTTGATGAATACCAGGCTGGCACCCAATTCTCGCCTCAGTTAGACGATTGGAAACATCGAGAAAACGTTCGCTCACTTTCACATGAAGGACACTGCACGCAGTCAGCTAGGATTAACGACAGGGTCAATGGGCAGACCAACTTTAATGTGTGTTTTAGGCATCTTCACGCATCCCACTTGATGAATACCAGGCTGGCACCCAATTCTCGCCTCAGTTAGACGATTGGAAACATCGAGAAAACTTTCGCTCACTTTCACATGAAGGACACTGCATGCAGTCAGCTAGGATTAACGACAAGGGTCATTGGGCAGACCAACTTTAATGTGTGTTTTAGGCGTCTTCACGCATCCCACTTGATGAATACCAGGCTGGCACCCAATTCTCGCCTCAGTTAGACGATTGGAAACATCGAGAAAACTTTCGCTCACTTTCACATGAAGGACACTGCACGCAGTCAGCTAGGATTAACGACAAGGGTCAATGGGCAGACCAACTTTAATGTGTGTTTTAGGCGTGTTCACGCATCCCACTTGATGAATACCAGGCTGGCACCCAATTCTCGCCTCAGTTAGACGATTGGAAACATCGAGAAAACTTTCGCTCACTTTCACATGAAGGACACTGCACGCAGTCAGCTAGGATTAACGACAAGGGTCAATGGGCAGACCAACTTTAATGTGTGTTTTAGGCGTCTTCACGCATCCCACTTGATGAATACCAGGCTGGCACCCAATTCTCGCCTCAGTTAGACGATTGGAAACATCGAGAAAACTTTCGCTCACTTTCACATGAAGGACACTGCACGCAGTCAGCTAGGATTAACGACAAGGGTCAATGGGCAGACCAACTTTAATGTGTGTTTTAGGCATCTTCACGCATCCCACTTGATGAATATCAGGCTGGCACCCAATTCTCGCCTCAGTTAGACGATTGGAAACATCGAGAAAACTTTCGCTCACTTTCACATGAAGGACACTGCACGCAGTCAGCTAGGATTAACGACAAGGGTCAATGGGCAGACCAACTTTAATGTGTGTTTTAGGCATCTTCACGCATCCCACTTGATGAATACCAGGCTGGCACCCAATTCTCGCCTCAGTTAGACGATTGGAAACATCGAGAAAACTTTCGCTCACTTTCACATGAAGGACACTGCACGCAGTCAGCTAGGATTAACGACGAGGGTTAATGGGCAGACCAACTTTAATGTGTGTTTTAGGCGTCTTCACGCATCCCACTTGATGAATACCAGGCTGGCACCCAATTCTCGCCTCAGTTAGACGATTGGAAACATCGAGAAAACGTTCGCTCACTTTCACATGAAGGACACTGCACGCAGTCAGCTAGGATTAACGACAGGGTCAATGGGCAGACCAACTTTAATGTGTGTTTTAGGCATCTTCACGCATCCCACTTGATGAATACCAGGCTGGCACCCAATTCTCGCCTCAGTTAGACGATTGGAAACATCGAGAAAACGTTCGCTCACTTTCACATGAAGGACACTGCACGCAGTCAGCTAGGATTAACGACAAGGGTCAATGGGCAGACCAACTTTAATGTGTGTTTTAGGCGTCTTCACGCATCCCACTTGATGAATACCAGGCTGGCACCCAATTCTCGCCTCAGTTAGACGATTGGAAACATCGAGAAAACTTTCGCTCACTTTCACATGAAGGACACTGCACGCAGTCAGCTAGGATTAACGACGAGGGTTAATGGGCAGACCAACTTTAATGTGTGTTTTAGGCGTGTTCACGCATCCCACTTGATGAATACCAGGCTGGCACCCAATTCTCGCCTCAGTTAGACGATTGGAAACATCGAGAAAACGTTCGCTCACTTTCACATGAAGGACACTGCACGCAGTCAGCTAGGGTACACATATTTCGTCCCGTGGAGGGGTGGGAGGCGGCGGTAACGGTATGCCTACAGGGGAAGGCAATCAGGTCACCCTTAAAATAACCTTACCAATTCCGTAAGAAAGCATTCCAACCCTCCACCCTGGCGTGACCGTCAAATTTGTCTGATGTGAACACATCTGGAGCACTGCAATTTCCAGCATTCGCCATTACGATTTAGAAATCTTGTGGAAAGGTGTCAGATCGCTTCTAGAGGTTTGTCTGGGGTGCTTATGAAGTAAATATGACAACCGACATCGAACGAAACTGGAGGCACCCTGTGAGGATCGTAACAGATCTGTACAGCCCAGACGAAACAAAGAAAGAAAGAGTACTGGGGAAAGAGGACAGAAGACTTAGACTTGATACATTGTAAAGAAAATTGCACAGACGACACTAGAACGATGAGTTGTAGAGGTTTCTATGGCGTAATTATGAAGTAACCATGACGTCAGATATCGAAAGAAATCTGCGACGTCCTGCTAAAGGCAGGGGAGGGGAACTCTGGAACCGGTGTGGCCTGGACTACATGGTTGTTTAATATGTACTCTGAAAATGTATGCGAAGAATACACCGTCACTGGAAAGATGCCATATACTTTTAAGCTTTGCCACTGAATCTGTTTTGTTACAAACGGAAATGCTCCACTCGTTACACTGTTTATACAGATGGTCTGTGGTCACCATGTGTTGCAAATAGTATAAACCACCATTCATGTTTGGGTGCATATTCGTATTATTGCACTTCGGTGATACGAATTTCCCCTCTGCAGGTTATTGCGGTTAGTTCTGTAACAGACATACATGCTGTTTCGTAAGTAATCTGTGTGTGGGAGTACTAGTACCGTGGTGTTAAACGGCGCCCAAATGTTCTGTTATACCAGCCGAATAAGGTAGTGAAGCTGTTAAGATGCTGACAGCGTATTTGGGAGGATGGAGTTTGTCATATCCAGCCATGCTGATTCATTTTCCCATGGTTTTCCTCAATCATTTCAGGCAAATGCCAGGATTATGCTTTCATGAAGGCCATGAGTGTCCAATACGTCCCATCCTCAAGAAACGTACTTCTATATTCTGTTTACATGTGTCTTCTGATCCACTTGTTTTCATTGTATTGCCATGAGATGTTCTATGCACTCTGACTTTATCCTTGGATGGATAAATAAATCTGTATTTCTCTCCGAGATGAGAGCGAGGCATAAATTACATGAAATCATTCCCTCTTACAGGGTTAATTTTAGATCAGGTTAATTTTAATGCTGCCCCCTCCCAATTGTATCTATAGGTGATCACCAAGACCGCGGCGATCACCAGAGAGTCTCTTTGGTTTGAAGAATGAACCAAGGAGCACAGGGATACCTTCCTGGGAAATTACGACTAGCCACCTAATGACAACTTAGCAGATCTGGGAAACTGTGTCAGAACTCTCTTCTAAGTCGGACACAGCTTTAGGTAGCAACGACCATTTTGGGGGCAATAGAAAATAATTGTTACCCTGTCAGTCAGCTGTTTTCTTTCTGGAACCGAATTTTAAACAAGATATAGTAAAGTCACTCAGGCTCACTTTTGTTGGCACCCTGAAGCACTCAACACGACAAGTCAACAAGTACTATCTGCCAGTCAGCTACTATCTCAGAGTACCTCGTCGTAGGGAGTACCTCGTCGTAGGCGCTATGTTGGCCAAAGACGGCCTTTAAAGGCTCGTCCACTTACAGGACCAGTAAGAGCCTTCGAAAATAGTGTATGACATTTACTATTATCGAGACGTATACTATCTACGTGACTCACACGATCAGAAGACAACCACCAGGCGCCATCTGCATAACACGGCGATATGTTGCGGCCTACAGACAAGATAACATGCCCTCATGCTGCTGTATTGTTCAAAAAATGGTTCAAATGGCTTTGAGCACTATGGGACTTAATTTCTAAGGTCATCAGTCCCCTAGAACTTAGAACTACTTAAACCTAACTAACATAAGGACATCACACACAACCATGCCCGAGGCAGGATTCGAACCTGCCACCGTAGCGGTCTCGCAGTTCTAGACTGTAGCCCCTAGAACCGCACGGCCACCCCGGCCGGCTGCTGTATTGTTCCTCATTGCTAGTATTTCTCTCTGTCGCTCGTCTGAACCCGAGAGTGATTTCTCTGGTGTAATTTTTTGATCTATATTTTAAATGATGCCTGATTACATGACAACTTTGCGCAAACCTTCATCCTGATTCCAGTGCTTAAAGCTGCTATTACACGACACACATAACCACACCTAATACATACAAGTCAGGTGCAGACGGCCTGCCACCTAGCGGCAAAACGGATGAAGCTGCGAATGTAGCTGATGATTTATCCATCGGAAGAAAATACGAACCGTTCTATTCTGCCGTGGATCCGCCATGTGCAGTAGAAGAAGTATATGATTCCATGCACTGACCGCAGCATTTCGAGCGGGATGTCTGCGTGTTATTGTTTTCACTTCTGGTCGGCTGACGAGAATCGTATGAGAAATTCAGGGCTCACCTTGGATACTGATCGAAATACTCTACACATTTTTCAGTAATTTCCTGTAAATACAGAACTAAAACAAACAGAAATTCCCTTTTTCGTGCTGTAGTTGAGGAAATCTGTATATCTAATGGTAGTTTCTTATTCTAGAAATGGAGTGAAACAACGAAACTGAAACCGAGCTTAGTTGGGAGTAGAGCGAGGAAAGGTGTCTATACTATCCTCTTGATATGCTGTACCATAAGAAGATACGTCTACAGATGTTTAGTCTGAGTTAGTATGTTTTACGTCAATGTACAGATGATTTTGCTTTCGATATGTGTAAGTATTACTTTGGCTGGTGAAAGTATTTGACTGAAACTTTTTATTAATTCAGCATCCGAGGAAGGATAATGTCGAGAGAACAGCCATAAGAGATAAAGCGTCCTTGTCGACCGCAAGCAGTGAGGAGTTCTGAAGTCGTTTTTTATCTTTGCGGTCGCACTACCGTGAAGTAGCTTCCCTCCCTGGCTTCAATCCTTCTTCCCAGCCAGGGTCGAACCAAATGCCTACTCCTTTCATTACGTCGTCGTCCTACCCTTCTCCTAAAGTCTAAGGCAGAAAGTGTCACGGCAAAAGCTGTGTAGATAATAGTGCTCTCCATGTCTAAAATGCTCAGATGCGTAAAAATAGATAACCATTTGTTGCACCAGCGTGACATAAAACAAACAATTTAGTCCAAATCATAATGTAATATGATTCTACCTGCGCAAGATAACAATAACTGCTTAATAAATACTAATCTAGAGCTCTAAGAAGTTTCAGTCTGAGTAAACAGCAGCATTACAAAAATATCAGCATTCACATTCAACGAAGCAAACGACGTACGTAAGACTGTAGTTCCGAATATGGACCCTTGTGGCGCTGGTGCAGACTTGTATAACGCACCTCCTTAATTATTTGCTGCATATATTCCATTCCCTGTCTTCCTCTACAGTTTTTGCCCTCTACAGCACTCTCTAGTACCATGGAAGTCATTCCCTGATGTCTTAACGGATGTCCTACCATCATGTCCTTTCTTCTTGTCAGTGTTTTCCAGATATTCCTTTCCTCTTTGATCATGGCAAAACCTCTCCATTCCATACCATGTCAGTCCACCTAATTTTCAACATTCGTCTGTAGCACCACATCACAAACGCTTTGATTCTCTTGTGTTCCGGTTGCCCCACGGTACATGTTTCACTGCCATGCAGTGGTGTGCTCCATACGTACATTCTAGAAGTTTCTTCCTGAAATTAAGTCCTTCGTTTGATACGAGTAGATTCCTCTTGGCCAGGACTGCCCTTTTTACCAATGCTAGTCTGCTTTGGATGTCCTCGTTGCGCCGTCCGTCATTGGTTATTTTGCTGCCTAGCTACTAGAATTCCTTAACTTCATCTACTTCGTGACGATCAATCCTGAAGTTAAGTTTCTCGCTGTTTTCATTTCTGCTACTTCTCATTACTTTCCTCTTCCGTCGGTTTACTCTCAATCCATATTTTCTTCTCATTAGATTCTTCATTATATTCAGTAGACCATGTAATTTTTCTCCACTTTCACTCAGGATAGCAATGTCTTCAGCGAATCGTATCACTGATTTCCTTTCATCTTGAATTTTAATTCCAATCCTGAACGTTTCTTTTATTTACGTCATTGCTTCTTCGATGTACAGATTGAACAACAGCGGTGAAAGACTACATCCCTGTCTCACAGCGTTTTTAACCCGAGTACTTCGGTCTTGGTCGTCCACTCTCATTATTTTCTCATATCTCTTGTACATATTGTACTCGTATATTACCTATCTCTCTCCTATTTTTCTCAGAATTTCGAACACCTTAACCTTTTACATTGTCGAACGCTTTTTCCAGGTCGACAAATCCTATGAACGTGTCTTGATTTTTTAAAAGTCGTGCTTCCATTTTCAACCACAACGTCAGAATTCTTCTATAGTGCCTTTACCTTTTCCAAAGCCAAACTGATCGTCATCTAAAAAAAAAAATACATTCTCCATTTTCTTTTCCGTCCATCCATATGTTATTCTTGCCGGAAACTTGTATGTATGAGCTGTGAAGCTGACTGTGCGATGATTCACACGCTTGTCAGCTCCTGCAGCCTTGGAACTGTGTGGATGATATTTTTACGAAAGTCACATGGTATGTCGCCAGATTCATGCATTCTACACACCAACGTGAAGAGTCGTTTTGTTGCCACTTCCCGAAAGATTTTAGAAATTCTGTTGGAATGTTATCCATCCCTTCTGCCTTATCTGAACTTAAAGTTCTATAAAGTTCTCTTAAATTCTGATTCTAGTACTCGATTCCCTATCACTTCGGAACCGACTCCTGTTTCTTCTTCTATCACATCACATGAATATTCCCTCTTATAGAGGTTTTCAACATTGCTCTTTCCAACTATCCGCTGCCGGCCAGAGTGGCCGAGCGGTTCTAGGTGCTTCAGTCTGGAACCGCGCGCCCGCTAAGGTCGCAGTTTCGAATTCTGCCTCGGGCATGGCTGCGTGTGATGTCCTTAGGTTAGTTAGGTTTAATAGTTCTAAGTTGAAGGGGACTGATGACCTCAGATGTTAAGTCCCATATTGCTCAGAGCCATTTGAACCATTTGAACCTATCCTCTCTCACCTCTGCATTTAACAGCAGAATTCCCGTTGCACTCCTAATGTTACCACCCTTGCTTTTAATGTCACCGAGGAGTGTTCTGACTACCATGTTTGATGAGTCTGTCTTCTGACAATTTTTTTCAATTTCTTCACATTTTTTATGCAGCAATTTCGTCTTAGCTTCCCTGCACTTCCTAGTCATTTCATTCCTCAGCGACTTGTATTTCTGAATTCCTGACTCTCCTGGAACATTTTTGTACTTCCTCCTTCCATCGATCACTGAAGTATTTCCGCTGTTACCCATGGTTTCTTGGCAGTTACCTTCTTTGTACCTGTGCTTTTCTTTCCAACTTCTGTGATGGCCTTTTTTTAAGATTTCCATTCCTGTTCAACTGTACTGCCTACTGAGCTGTTTCTTATTGCTGTATCTATAGCCTTAGAGTACTTCAACCGTATCTCGTCATTTCTTAAGTCTTCCGTACCCCAATCCTTTGCGTACTGATTCTTCATGACGTCTTAAACTTTAGCCTAGTCTTGATCGCTACTAATTTGTGATCTGAGTCCATATCTGCTTCTGGGTACGCTTTACAATCCAGTATCTGATTTCGGAATCTCTGATCATGATGTAATCTAACTGACATCTTCCGGTACCAAACTATATCTCCTCCTCTTGTGGTTCTTGAACAGAGTATTCGCTATTACTTGCTGAAATTTATTACAGGACTCATTTAGTCTTTCTTCTCTCTCATTCCTTGTCCCAAGCCCATATTCTCCTGCAACCGTTTCTTGTATTCCTTCCCGTACAGCTGCATTCCAGACCCCCGTGACCATTAGAATTTCATCTCCGTTTACGTACTGTATTACCCTTTCAGTATCCTCTTGCACTGTCTCTATCTCCTCGTCTCCAGCTTGTCACCTTGGCATGTATATCTCAACTATCGTTGTCGGTGTTGGTCTGCTGTCGATTGTGATGAGAACAACCCTATCAATGAACTGTTCACAGCAGCACACTCTCTGCCCTACTTTCCTATTCATAATGAATCCTACTACAATTATACCATTTTCTACTGCTACTACTGCATTGCTCTATACTCATCTGGGTATAAATCCTTGCCTTCTTTTCAGTTCACTTCACTGACCCCTACTATATCTAGATTGATTCTTTGCATTTCCCCTTTCATATTTTATAAGTACGCTGCCACGTTCAAGCTTCTTACGTTCCACACCTAGACTCGTAGAACGTTATTCTTTTGTTGGGTATTCCTTTCCTCATGTTCACCTCTCCTTTGGCTTTCCCCTCCCGGAAGTCGGAATTGGTACTATTCCGGAATCTTTTGCTAATACGGAGATCATCATGGCACTTTTCCAGTTACTGGCCACATGTCGCGTAAATACACCTTATGTGTCTTTAATGCAGTGAATCGTCATGACGCTGATAATTGGTGATTCTTCGGTCTTGAGGGTCAGTTTCCTTCCCCAATGACAAGACAGTGCCCCCTGAACCTCCGTCCGCTCTTTCGCCCTCTTTGACAAAGCGGTTGGCAGAATAAATGTGCTTATGCTGGAAGCTATCGGCTGCCAAATGATGATTATTAATCAAAACATGGGCGGTGGCGAGTTTCGAACCCGGGACCGAGGACTTGTTGATTACTAATCAAAGTCGTTACCCCCTTTTTTTCGTTACATTTGTTCAGGGCAGATGTCCCAAGACACCCGTCCAAGTTCATCGTCGATCCATTCACTCAG
Organism: Schistocerca gregaria; assembly: GCF_023897955.1. Classification (NCBI taxonomy): domain Eukaryota; kingdom Metazoa; phylum Arthropoda; class Insecta; order Orthoptera; family Acrididae; genus Schistocerca; species Schistocerca gregaria. Next base: position 905,389,533 of record NC_064920.1, on the reverse strand, counting down.
TTTTTTATTATTATTACAGAGGGTAGCTACGACTCTAATTGGACACGCTGAGCTACCGTGCCAGCTATCCTTAGACCATTATCGTTTCTTTGTGTTTGTAAATTTTAAAAGCAAAATGCGAGTACATTTCAATTAATGAGTCACATTTGGACTCTCCTGTTGTTATGATTGTGGTATATTCCTTCCTGTTCAAATACATCGTCGTGAAAAACTTCGATTAAATGACATTCACACTAACTGCTTCATTTAGTCCAGTAAGGCCTCACGTTCCTTGGCTTGTACTTGTTAAAGGAAGTTCGTGATGTTGGGATTGGGGGCGGGAGGGGGGGGGGGCAGCAAAGTGTATCATCACAGCCGGAAAGGCAATCGGTTTTTACACGAGATGGTACTTCGATACGTTGACCGTTGTGACAGTTTCTAGTTCTAGACATTCGTCAACGATGTTTTACGGGGAATCCTCCAAACTACACTTTAAAAGGAGAATCCCCGTATAAGTTAAATCTCTGAAAGCAGTCCCGAGCTAAAACGCCTCTCAACAGCACCTGAGGCCACCTACGAAGCCGGACGCCCACTGGAGCCGGCCGCCGAGCTTCCTCCGCGTGCGGCACGTGCGGCCGGCGCCCCTGAGCGGCCGGTCCCTCAGACTGGCAGTGAGGCCGCGCCGAGCGCTCTCAAATTACTCTCTGCCGGCTGGAATTATCTTTCCGGTGATTCACGCAATTGTTTCCAGCATCTCTCTGTTGCGGCGCTGAACAATTCTGTTTGAGCTAGCTCACGAACCGACGCGTCGTTCCGGTGCCATCATCCTTAGTCATTCGACCATTCACTTTTCTCTCGTCCACTGCCGTTCTCAGTCCCGCACCTCTAAACTTGTCCATATATCCTCGCTTTCCAATGAATGCTGAAAGTTCTAGCCATAAACTGTCTGACTGCAGTTTAATTTAATATCGCTTACGTGGGATGTCCCAGATCTTTACGATAAAAATTACAACATACAGTAGGGGACTGTAAACTTACTGTTTGAAAAATGGAACAAATGGTCTTCAGCGAGCATTTCACGCAACAGACATCTTCAGTCAATAGCCTGTGTGAGGAAAGTTCTTTAAAATTTATTATGTTTTCATACCTGCGTTGGTGGTACCAGCTCGGCAATCATGATTCGGCGCTGCAATTTTGTTTCTAGGGGTTACATGAAGCCAGTAGTGTACGAAACCTCTGTAGAAATTGAAGATTAACTGATTGATAGGAACCTAGCCATCTGTATCATTGTAGCAGAGACAAAGAGGATATGAAACACGACTAGCGATCGTCGTCATTGAGTATTCGTTTTCGCCAGAAGCTTTTGTTTACATCCCGTAGTAAACTGTTCTGTGTCACCGATCTGATCCATGTATCACAATCATGTTCTTTCATCTGGTGATGTATTAACATACATCTGTACATTCAGCTTGCTGAAAAAAGATTTTCTTGACCTACATTTAATGTATTTCTCCTACCGTGTTCTTTTCTGAGCAAGAGTATACTTAATTTTTCCGCTTTAATGTTTCTTCTCTCATTTCATACTCGACTAATATTAAAAAGTGTTTTTATAGACTATGAATATATAGTAGTTGTTTCATAACCGCTTCTTAGCTTTTAGCATCGGAAATGATTCAACAAGTTTCAGTTCATTCTTCGACTTTTCATTTGAAAGTATCTAATAAATCCAAATCTCCAATAAATTCTCCTACATAATCTCACGTACAATGCAGTAAATTAATTCAGGCGATGAGGAAAGAAATGGATTAGATAATTATACACCAGAAGTAGTCGATGTGTTTTGTTATTGGGCAGCAAAGTAACTAACAATTACCGAAATACAGAGGTTATAAAAATGCAGACTGGCAGTGGCAAGAAAAGTTTTTCTGATAAAGAGAAATTTGTTAACATCGAACATAAGCTTAAGTGTTACGAAGTTTTTCCTGAATGTATTTGTAATGGAGTGTAGTTTTGCACAGAAGTTAAATAAGAGCGATAAGCAGTTGAGACAAGAAGAGAGTATAAGTTCTTGAAATGTAGTACTGCCCATGAATGTTGCAAACCAAATGAATAGATCACTTAACTGATGAGGAGAAATGTGACTAGAAAAAGCGATCAGTTATAGGGAACATCATGAATCATCAAGGAATCATCATTCGATAATATAAGGAAATGTGGGGGTAGAGGGTAAAAATTGAAATTGCAGATGGAAACTGAGGCTTGACGACGGGAAGTAAGTATAGACGGATTTAGGTAACAGTAGCTATGCAGATATAAAGAAAACCGCCCAGGACAAACTAGCGCAACTATCTGCATGAAAACAGTTTTCTGATAGAGGACCACAACAATAATCTTACACTTTCCATCTTCCTCGAAGAAATTGTGAACGTTAGCTGATGTACACTTTTTTGGGAGTCTAATGTATTTATTGTTATTTATGAACCGCTATCAATTGCGAAGAGCTCGACGCTTCCTCATAAGACACCTATGACATTAAAAAAAGTATACCCATCCAAACAGCCATTGCGGTGGTAAACGTAGATTCGGAGTGACGTGTACGTACTACCGTACTATCACGAAATATATGAGGTACTGTATGTAAACATGACAGCCTATAATGCAAATACGTGGTACAATCATATTTACATCGAAATATTAATTGATAGTAACAGTGACGAAAACTAAAGGGATAGCATTAAGTCTTTTTTTCTTTATTATTCCTTCATATACCTCGGCCCCAATCAACAAGGGGTGGACTGTCGGTGGTATAAACATGCCGCTCTCAGCCAAGCGTTTTTAAAAATTCATGAAAATCTCATAATACAATTTAAAGACGAACAGATTATGTATGATCTGAAATATATTAAATTTTTTTTCGAATGACGATTAAAACTAGTAAAGATTTGTACTCTTTGTTCATTTTTAAAACTAAAGAATAGAGGAGTTTAAAACGAAATTGCATGCATAAATGTAAAGAATATCGACTCAGAGAAGAGGATTTTTTTAACGCACTCCACAATGACAAAACATTGAATTGATCTGTTGTGGAAACGAATAGCGTTAGGTCAGAGGTTCTTTAGGATCTCAGGATGTGAGCACAGATAATGATAGTGAGATGGGGTGTAACGTAATGATGAGAGCATGTGGGAGGGATGGAAGGTGGGAAATAGACATAAGTAGCAGTGGAAGAGAATAGGAGTAGGGCAGGATATAGATAGACATGGGTAGCCATGACATTGCGTAGGATGGGGAGGGAAGTTTACATACTATTGGATGGCTGAAAATCGAAGCAGATTTAATCTGGGAGGGGAATCGGTTGAAGTTCCCTTGTGTTAGGTTATAGAGTGTGTGTATATCTGGTGATTGCAGAATGTGCTGGTAGTGGCACAGCAACACTATTGTTGGAGATCAGAGAGGAACAATGAGGTTGTTGGAAAATATAATGCCTGACGAAAAACGTGAACCATCCTTAAACGGAGGAGAAAACGAAATGAAACATAACTTGTTTAGAGGGTACATGACGTTATGTCAGTCATTACAATATCGATTGAAATTACAAGGAACTTAGTCATAATTGTCCACTTATCAGTACGACGTTGTACTACCTCTGACTTGGATACATGCACTAAATTAAATTTAAAATTTCTCGTAAGGTCTTATGGGACCAAATTGCTCAGGTCTTCGGTCCCTAAGCTTACGAACTACTTAATCTAACTTCAACTAACGTGCGCTAACGACGACACACACGATGCCCGAGGGACGACGAACCATCGACGGGGCAAGCCGCGCGGACCGTGACAAGCCGCCTCAGACCATGCGGCTACCCCGAGCGGCCGATGCATGCACTGATCCGATTGAGAAGAATGCCATAAAGCTGTTGTATCCTCTCCTGAGGCAACTGCCCCGCAACTATTGTCACATTCTTTGAGACCTTGGATAATGGCTCTGCGACAATGTGGACATCTGATCTAGTCCCATGTATGTCCTATCGAGGACAGATCTGGTGATCTCGTTGGCCATGGTAGAACCTCAGTATTACGCAGATAGTTCACAGAGACATGCGGCAAGTGCGACTAGCACCAGATTACTGCTGTATGAATGATAACTCGTGAGGACGCAGGATTTCTGAGTAGCACTGATGTGTTATCATAGTTCCACCAGTTCCTACCAGCCATATCCTGATATAATACCCTATGGCTCCCCATATGATGACACTAGGTGTAACACCGCTGTGCCTCTCCAAACCATCGGAACATTGGGACCTTTCCCATTGTCGCCGCCGTACGCGCAGACGATGGTCATTCAGGGCAGTGCATAACCACGATTCATCTCTGAAAACAGTGCAAATCATTGTTTCCTGGTCATAGCACCACTCGAAACGTAGCCGTTTGTGTTGTGGCATTACTGACAGCCTTCGGACAGTATTTCCGTTGTGGCTGCTGCTTTTCGGCTACAAATGGTACAGTATGACACAGAATGTTTCAAGGTTCAAGTGGTTCAAATGGCTCTGAGCACTATGGGACTTAACTTCTGTGGTCATCAGTCCCCTATAAATTAGAACTACTTAAACCTAACTAACCTAAAGACATCACACACAGCCATGCCTGAGGCAGGATTCGAACCTGCGACCGTAGCGGTTGCGCGGTTCCAGACTGTAGCGCCTAGAACTTCTCGGCCACCCCGGCCGGCAATGTTTCAAGGAGACCACTACAATTGTACAGATGGGAAGCACATGTGTAAAGTGGTTAAGATGCACTTGGCTCATAGTACAGCGATTCCTCCTTGTGGTGCCCAGACGTGGCCTACTGGAATCTTGACAGTGTTCCGATGCAATCCAACATGGAGCCCCCATCACATCCTTAACCCCAAAAATCTGGATACCACATGATTCGACCAGCTGGCCGCATGGAATCCACAATGAGAGGCCTTTCGGTGCTGATAACACTGTCCCACAAGAGTACATGGCCTATCCATGTCCTACACAGAGATCATCCAACATCTGACGCTGTTCAGGATCATTATATAACCTACCAGGTTTTGTAACAAAACGGAACTGAAGAACATCAATGCACCCGGTCGGCCATTCTATCTGATGCAGAAAGGAAGATAGAGTTGGAAGGAGTAACAGAATTTGGGGAAAGCGGACATCCAAGCAATGTTGGCATAAGGAAGGATAGGACAGATCAACATTCTTTGGCTTTACAATGCAGTGGAGGGCTACTATCCTCAAGTTCGACCAGTTAGAGGCTTTAGTCTACTGTGGGCTTTCTGGGGATGGTTAGTAGGTGAAGTTTCCACGCTGGTTACTTGAGTGTTAGTCCAAGACCTTTTAGTGTGGTAGTTAACTGTATAGTACAATTGTAACTGGACAGATAGAAGTCATGGATACAGAAGTTGCACATCGTTTGTTCTATGATTATTGTCTATTTGTCTATATTTTGGAGCGCTTTATGGTCAGGAGCCATCAGTTACCTGAGTTAACTGAGTGAAATGTGTGGGTGGTTTGATCATATCAGTAGTGCAAATATATAAAGGAGAGGAAAGAAGGCAGAACCTTGGGGCACACATGCAACAGGATAGGAGATATGGGAATTCACATCATATCCTAAATAGTGACGAACATTTGGCAACTGGAACAAAGGTCCAGCAGGCGGAAACATTTAATTGGAAGCGCAAATGTCAGGAGTTTGAAGGGAGACCAGAATACCACAGTTGGTCATGGGCTTTTACACAAGACACAAAATTTGAGAATATTCTGTTGTTAATGGAATAGAAGATTTATTAGACACGGGGGTTGATTATCAGTGGCGCAGCTGGACTGTAAGCTGTACTGGGTAACACAAGGTGTTAGTGCTGGTTAAGATGTTCAGGATCCATTGTTCAGAGGGTGGATTCGAAGATCTTGATAAAGGCTACAGTGAGGTTTATACGTTGATAGGAGGTTGTTAAGGGTTCTTTTGGTTTAAGGAAAAGTAGTATTTTTGAGGTTCTCCACAGCTAAGGGTTGTAGCCTGTGAGAACGACTGCGTTGTAAATGGTTACAATGGTTGCTAAGGAGGAATGGAGATGTTCTTTTCGGTATCTGAGGGTAACACAGTTGTGACAGGTAGAAGTGTCGCTTTTTCTGTGTCATAATCGTTTAATGTCATGTACTAGGATGAGTGATATCAGTATTGTCGGTGGTATATCGTCCCAGGTGTGTAAGTTGGGAACAAATGCTGGGATATTGGTACCTGTACTGTTGTTGCCTGTAGGGAGCTGTGAGTGGTCGAAATGAGGTTTATCAAGAGCTGTGAAGATATCGGAAGTATATGATTCAAACTGAATTGCTTTGCTCAGGTTGTCAGCAACGGATTAGTTACTCTGAAGGAGTGGATGACGGGGAACGGATTTTCTACCAGTTAGTCGGCGGTAAACTTTCCAACACTTGGAGGAGTTAATGTGGAGATCAAAATTAACTCTAGTGCATGTTTGCAGCCAGTCCAGGCTTTTTTTGACGTTTAAGTAATTTTATGATGTGTGTCTGCAGTTACTGGTGAGTTTATCCTGGTCAGCAACTACAAGAACGAGCGGTATATGAAACGGGATTCACAGAAGAGGAGTGTGGGGCAGTTGCGGTAAATTGACTTCGTAGGGATTTGGGTTTATATGACATCTAGCCAGGTCAGCTCTACGAAGGAAGCAGTGTGAAGGTTATCAGTAGGTGCTGAAATTTTCTTAGCTGCTGCCAATACGGCTTTCCAGTTGTTGAAGTAATATTCTTTGATAATCTTTGGGTGGATATTGGCATGACATACATGAGGAGAAGGTGAAGAGTGGCAGATGGTGAGTGGGTGCTTATTCCAGTTAAATCCTCGACCTCTGGAATGACAGATTTAAAGAATCTAGCTGGTGCTGCGATGTCGTATAGGGTTGTATTACTTTCAGGATTGGTATGTAGTGGGATGGGGACTATGTCACTGTGGAGGGAGTCAGTTAACTGGTGCCAACATTGTGCTTCTGCAGAGGATGTACTATGGATGTTTGGGTCTCAAACAATAATATAGGTGGAAAACGTATGATTTATGTTGGTGAGAAGGTCTTAGTGAATTCAGAGGTACAGCCAGATATACGAATATACACTCCTGGAAATTGAAATAAGAACACCGTGAATTCATTGTCCCAGGAAGGGGAAACTTTATTGACACATTCCTCGGGTCAGATACATCACATGATCACACTGACAGAACCACAGGCACATAGACACAGGCAACAGAGCATGCACAATGTCGGCACTAGTACAGTGTATATCCACCTTTCGCAGCAATGCAGGCTGCTATTCTAACATGGAGACGATCGTAGAGATGCTGGATGTAGTCCTGTGGAACGGCTTGCCATGCCATTTCCACCTGGCGCCTCAGTTGGACCAGCGTTCGTGCTGGACGTGCAGACCGCGTGAGACGACGCTTCATCCAGTCCCAAACATGCTCAATGGGGGACAGATCCGGAGATCTTGCTGGCCAGGGTAGTTGACTTACACCTTCCAGAGCACGTTGGGTGGCACGGGATACATGCGGACGTGCATTGTCCTGTTGGAACAGCAATTTCCCTTGCCGGTCTAGGAATGGTAGAACGATGGGTTCGATGACGGTTTGGATGTACCGTGCACTATTCAGTGTCCCCTCGACGATCACCAGAGGTGTACGGCCAGTGTAGGAGATTGCTCCCCACACCATGATGCCGGGTGTTGGCCCTGTGTGCCTCGGTCGTATGCAGTCCTGATTGTGGCGCTCACCTGCACGGCGCCAAACACGCATACAACTATCATTGGCACCAAGGCAGAAGCGACTCTCATCGCTGAAGACAACACGTCTCCATTCGTCCCTCCATTCACGCCTGTCGCGACACCACTGGAGGCAGGCTGCACGATGTTGGGGCGTGAGCGGAAGACGGCCTAACGGTGTGCGGGACCGTAGCCCAGCTTCATGGAGACGGTTGCGAGTGGTCCTCGCCGATACCCCAGGAGCAACAGTGTCCCTAATTTGCTGGGAAGTGGCGGTGCGGTCCCCTACGGCACTGCGTAGGATCCTACGGTCTTGGCGTGCATCCGTGCGTCGCTGCGGTCCGGTCCCAGGTCGACGGGCACGTGCACCTTCCGCCGACCACTGGCGACAACATCGATGTACTGCGGAGACCTCACGCCCCACGTGTTGAGCGATTCGGTGGTACGTCCACCCGGCCTCCCGCATGCCCACTATACGCCCTCGCTCAAAGTCCGTCAACTGCACATACGGTTCACGTCCACGCTGTCGCGGCATGCTACCAGTGTTAAAGACTGTGATGGAGCTCCGTATGCCACGGCAAACTGGCTGACACTGACGGCGGCTGTGCACAAATGCTGCGCAGCTAGCGCCATTCGACGGCGAACACCGCGGTTCCTGGTGTGTCCGCTGTGGCGTGCGTGTGATCATTGCTTGTACAGCCCTCTCGCAGTGTCCGGAGCAAGTATGGTGGGTCTGACACACCGGTGTCAATGTGTTCTTTTTTCCATTTCCAGGAGTGTATAATAGCACAGATAACGGTTAAGGCTTCCAAGAAAAGAGTAAGGATGAAGTGTACAGTAGGAATATTATACAGGGGACGTGGCCAGTTGAGAACATTCTCTTGGTGCCTACTGCCAGTCCCCCTCTGGCCAAGGGTATCTATATAATGTAGAATGTATGGGATGGTTTGGACAGTGTGACAGGTGATAAGGAATTTCTTATGAAGGCATGAAGTATGTGTTGGGACCAGGTGATCATAAATAGATGTTTATTTGTTGGTAGGTAAAATCATATTGTATTCCTGTCACGCGATGGTTGTATGGGTAAGGACTAGTGAGACTTTATACTAGGGTGTCGAAGCTGGATAAAGACAAAGTGGACTTGGTTGTAAGAGTAGGTGGCTTGGGTGTTTAGCTGGAATACGGAGCAAGAAGCAAAAGAGCTTCGTTACAGGTAATCATGGGGCATTATTGAAGTTGAGAAACGGAGACTTAATTAGGAGTGAGTGTTTCTTAGAGATAATTTATTATACTTGGTGGTTTGAGAGATAGTTTTTTAGTATTAGGGTTACAAGTTTGAGTTCCAGGAAAAATGGGCCTGGACTGGAGTGAACAAATGCGCAAATGCCAGGGGAGGATGTTACAGGGGCTACAGTTGTGTTCGTGTAAACAGAGTTGCTGGTTGGATATGGGTTATTCTGGTGTGGGACCGGGAGCAGTTTCGGTGTTTTGGAGGTTTGGTGGTTGCTCGGTAATTATTGAATGGAATGATTGTTTCGGATGGGAAGTCATGGTAGATGGTGGAGTTGAGGGTTGCATAAGGATGATGTCGGTGTGCTGCTGCTTGTTAATTGGTTGCCTGGGACTTTTGACGTGTGTACTGTTGTTTGCTAGGTTGTGATTCCTACTGCAATGGTCGATGTAGTAACTGAAAGAAGGCAAGAAATGAGACACTGGACGAGTTAGTTCTTGGTGGAGGAGAGGATTGCCAAAGGGTGGTTGATTAGAAGACGTTCTCCATGTGGTAACAGTGGGAACAGGACGAGGAGAATTAGTTGGTTGTTATGGACAGAAGTTCGATGACAGTAGATGGCGATCAGTGGTATAGGCAGCCACCGAAGCGGCAAAGACGACGCGGCGACGAGTTAGAGTGGAGTCGAAGACGGTGAACAGGCGGCCTGCAAGGCGACTTTGGCTGACGGTCGAAGAGGGGAGGTACACGGAGTCAATGTGCAGCACATGAAGACGACAAGAAGGCAGGTTTCTTGGCCAACAAGCAATGAGACACGGCAGTGAGCAGCGGCAAGACGAACTGGCGCACAGGCGACGAGACGAACAGCAATAAACACCGAAGACACGGAATTTTAGCTAATCAATAAACACACACAAAATGTATCCTTTCCAGAGTTATCTGACTCACTGTAACATTCCAACCCATGGATGGTCATAATATCCATAATACCTTTCTTCCTGATTATGATTTCACCCCCTTTGCTACATATGGACACTAAGCTCTAGGAAAGATATGTTTGATTAATATTTAATGTGTTTGCATAATTATAATTGTTTTATATGTGTAGTAATTAGCAGTTTGAGTGTTGTATGAGTGAAGAAGAACAGAAGTAAATGAAAATTGTTTTGTTTATACATGAAGCACCAGTTAAACTATACAGGGGACTTACTATAATTAAATGTGCAGTCAGTTTATGGTGCTAATTAATCGTGTGTAGAACACATATTAATCGGTAATTTCAGAAGGAGTAATTTTATATTTGATTCTTTTCTAAATTTATTTATTTAGCAATTGCCATAGAAAGAAATAATTTACTATGATTGGTCATTGAAGTAAAGCGCGGGTTAGCGCGGGATAATACTGCAATCTGATTTGCTGTTTGTGATATCAGCCAATCAGAAAAATGCAGGCTCGCGCCAATCTATGCTGGGAACGAAACCTTTGGTGTGATCTAAGTCAAGTCGTGGCTGAGGGTTCGAACTAGTAAGATCTCGTTGAAAGCAGCTCCGACGAAAGTACTTTAAAATCGCGGAAAAATGCTAAATACGAGTTCGCGAAGTAGTACAAAGTGTATTTAAGTGAACGGTATAGTGGAAGTCGTGTGGAATTTCGGATACAATATCAAAATTATTGCTTTTGACTGTTAGTTAAAACCGCGTGGCGTGTTGTGTGGTCCAAGACTCGAACAGATATTAGGTGTTGAGCAGAGTGCACAACATTTGAGCGAGCATTTTCATAACTAAACGATCCGGTGAACTTTATTAACTTCGGTAACGGGTGTAAATACCATAAAATGGCTACGTGTGTGATTGTGGTGTGCGTGTGAACTTTACATTGTATTTCCACTTACTACGGACTTGGAAGTATTAGCTGTGATCTTTATCGTAAAAATACACCCGAAAATTTACATTGCGAAGTTAAAACTTTTATATCAGTAATTAGTCGCATCCCGTTTACCGGACAATTCTATGTATGTTGCGACCTGCAATAGACAGTAGTGGTCTAGTATTTTCTACCACAGCTTTTAGCTAGACAAATGAACATTGCTGGACACTGGCAGGGCGGTAAAAAGAAACATGCCGCGCCGCTGGTTCTAGGCGCTACAGTCTTGAACCGCACGACGGCTACGGTCGCAGGTTCGAATCCTGCCTCGGGCATGGATGTGTGTGATGTCCTTAGGTTAGTGAGGTTTAAGTAGTTCTAAGTTCTAGTGGACTGATGACCTCAGCAGTTATGTCCCATAGTGCTCAGAGCCATTTCAACCAATCTGTCTGTGGTACAGCGTCAAAGGTAACCGCAGCAATGATCTCCGAGCTCATAGTCTATGCTGCTGCAAACGTCGTCAAACTGTTCCTGCAGATGGTTGTCGTCTTGCAAACGTCCCCATCTGTTGACACAGAGATCGAGACGTGGCTGCACGATCCCTTACAGCCATGCGGATAAGATGCCTGTCATCTCGACTGCTAGTGATACGAGGCCGTTGGGATCAATCACTGCGTTCCGTATTACCCTCCTGAACCCACCGATTCCATATTGTGCTAACAGTCGGATCTCGACCAACGCGAGCAGCAATGTCGCGACACGAAAAACCGCAATCACGATACGCTACAATCCGACCTTTATCAAAGTCCTGGAACGTGATGGTACACATTTCTCCTCCTTAAACGAGGCATCACAACAACGTTTCACCAGGCAACGCCGGTCAACTGCTGTTTGTGTATGAGAAATCGGTTGGAAACTTTCCTCATGTCAGCACGTTGTAGGTGTCGCCACCGGCGCCAACCTTGTGTGAATGCTCTGAAAAGCCAATCATTTGCATATCACAGCATCTTCTTCCTGTCGGTTAAATTTCGCATGTGTAGCACGTCATCTTCGTGGTGTAGCAATTTAGTGCCCAGTAGTGTAGATCGCGATTATTTTAATACAGACTGGAAGTCATAGATCCGGTGTTGCGTATACTTTTACCAAAAGTAATTACTGTCAGCCCTACAGCTGGTTAGAAATCATCATCGTAGTTGTACTGAACCCAGCAATTACCGACGTCGTGGTGGTACGGATGAAAGATCACTCCGGGATACTTGAAAATGGAGAAGCAGATGCTCTGTCAAAGAAAGCATCTCTACATGGAGCTATTAAATAAGATATTCATTGAAACTTCCCGGCAGATCAAAACTGTGTGCCGGATCGAGACTCGAACTCAGGACCTTTGCCTTTCGCGGGCAAGTGCTCGCAGAAGAGCTTCTGTGAAGTTTGGAAGGTAGGACACGAGGTACTGGCAGAATTGAAGCTGTTTGTAAGGACTGGTCATGAGTCGTGCTTGAGTAGCTTGCCCGCAGAAGGCGAGGTCCCGAGTTCGAGTTAGGGTCCGGCACACAGGTTTAATCTACCAGGAAGTTTCATATTAGCGCACACTCCGCTGTAGAGTGAAAATCTCATTCAACATACTCATTCTCAGAAAGCGTTTGTCATCGGACTGTCATGGAAAAATTGAGTCATTTAAAAATAAGCTATTCTGCAACACATGTTTATTCATTCAAAGTATTTCCATATCTTGAGATAGGACCACACTTACACTCTAGGAGTATTCACAAGTTGGAAGCTAAATATTTTCTCAATTTTCCACCAAATGAACTGTACGAGTAACATGCACAGGTCTGTAGGCGCATTGCTTTGTTCCTTAAAAAAATAAAAAAAAATTCAAGTCCGAAAACTAAACTCTGAAATCCGTTGTTGGTATGGACAGCTCTACCCTTCAGGAGGAATGAGCGTAGTTGTATCACCTGTGCAGCAATTCCGGCTACCTGGGTGGCGGTTTGTTATCCGCATGACTCATCGCAAGAATCTCTTCAGACAGAAGTGTCCGCCGTGTGGGCAGAGCGTCAGTTTCGAGTGGTATCTTCATCTCGGGCAGCGCCTGTAATTTCGCTCTGCTGTTGCCTGCACTGATCACGGCTGTTTGTTCACACACGAGCTCACCACACGCAGGCAAGAACAACTTGATGGCCGTCGCCTGGAGCTGGTATTTTTTGTGCGACGTGTGTAGCGGACAGTAATGCTGGGTCAGCACTGCTCGCTGTAATTTGCATCTGAAAATATCCAGACGAGTGCCTGCGCCCTAGCCCGAAGGCCGAGAAGGCGATAGGGCTGCACTTCGTCCACACCAGCGTCTCTCCGCAGACGCTAAGTTCCAGGGAAATCAGGCACGGTATCTACAACACCACTCAGTAGCTCCACATGAATCACAAAAGGATAAAAATTGTCAAACTGATTTTTGTTACGGGATGTGGTGTTGTCTGTTGAGACTTAATGGACATGAAAAATTCAAACAACATGAAGAAATTATTACGACGGAACTGAACTGACATAACCACACGATTCAAGTATCAACCCAGTTTGATCAAATAACTGCCACAGTTATTCATAGTTTCTGAAGCGTTGCTACCAGAAATAGAATTACCTATAGGTGTAATCATTTCATTACGAAATTATCAACTGAAACAATAGCTGCAGGCAACTTGATGTTACTTTGCTGAGATGACATGGTCGCCACCTGCTAGCAGATTCTCTAACCCTCCGTGCAGCCCACGAGGTAGTGAAGAGTAATGTACTTGGAGAGTAGTGTACCTAGGATAACATGATGTTTCCCGGTCTTTGTTTCAATATAGTGACCGATTTTAGAATCACATGAAGGAACGAGCGTTAGAGACCTCTATAATCAGTTTCCCGCATTTATACCGTTTTTGAAACTGTGAGACATAAGGTTGTATTTTGTGCAGCATTTGTAAACTGTACGAGTTATAGATATTTAAGCATGTGTAGTATGGACGACTAATGTTATTTCGTCATTCTTCAACTACAGAGTTTCATGTTGAATAAGACCGTGTATATTTTTAAAACGTTTTGTAAATGTGTGTGCAGGCAAGCCATACTTCGTTAGCAGTGTATTATCTTGTACATAGGAGCGGACGGAGATCTTCTACTATGGGGCACTTGATATTTCCAAATGAACTAAATTTCTTTAACGTCTTAATAACTACTGAGTTTCTTTGATGTCTTAATAACTATCCCTGTCTTGAAACAGAAACTTGTATTAAATGCCAGTAGCTTCTATATCATAATGTTTTTAACTTGCAACTGATTTAACTTACTGTTTATTAGTATGTAGTAGACTAATTAGGTAACACATAGACTATTAAATACAGCACTGAGAAGATTTTATCGTTTGCAACAATTTTATATTTGAATAGGATATTTGTACCTAGAAACAGTTTTTCACATTTCGAAAATCCTTACTTTTCCAGAATACTTTTGCGTCATTCCAGAAAACACTAGAGCACACATAAAGTGACTGATTTCATTTCAAAATGGAATAAGAAAATGCATAAACTTCTATTATAGAAAGCAAGTAAGGCCTGGAAAAGTTTCCAAGGTAACTGTCCCCTACCCATCAGCGTCGCAGAGCAGACTGCCGTAGTGTTAGTTCAGCAAGGAACTCACAACCGACGCAGTAATTCTGGAGCAGAATCAAATAATGTTTACTGCTCAGTGCGTAAGATTGTACTGTCGCTACATTTAGGTTGGAATGTACGCAGCACCAAATGTCAAGTACAATCACGAGCTGAGGATAGTGAAAACTCAAGTGCCGCTAAACAGCATCACACTTTCACAAAGGATCAGCATCTCGATCTCTCAGAGCGGACATGACAAGTCGTTTGCTACTGGAAGAAGGCATTCTTGGCAATGTGCTACTGCCAGAAGTAGGATATGAAGTGAACTATCTCCTATTTCTGGCAGTAGCACATTGGACAAAATGATGGATTAATGAAGGTAAAAGTAATTGATACAGCCCGATTAAGGCGCTGTGCTGGACTACTAACCAAACTTCAAAGATACTCTCTACCATACTGGACTTACAGTACTCGAAGAAAGAACATGACTGAAACGTGGCTTATCTACTGCCTAGAGGGATATCCACAACGAATCTTTTCTCTGTACCGGAATGTGAGCTGTTTTTAAATTTTTCGAAAAATTAAAACTGTGAGGACGTTTCGTGAGCTGTGGTAGGGTTTCCTCGGTGTTAGTAGCATTGCTACTCAAATACGATTCCGTGTCTGAGTTCCGGCACACAGAAGTTTCAATATAGGACTCACTCCTCTGCACAGTGAAAGATTCATTCTGGACAAAAATAACTGACAGACGTCATGGGCTTCGTAACATATGTTTCATATATAACTTTAACAAAATATATGAATAATTATTGGCAGATACTGTTTTCTCCACAAGTGAGACGACACTGACTGTACTCTGGAACGTCGAAAAAGTATGGAAGCTAACGTATCTGCAATAACCCACAAGACTGCAGTCTCACGAGACGAAGCGCAAAGCCACTCAGAATGCTGTGGACAACATAGGGTTGGCTGTTTGCCTACAAATCGTTTTCTTCTAGATAACTCAATGTTCGAACACAGTATATATTCCAAGATTCTACTGAAAATCGACGTTAGCTGTATATTTCTGTAATTCATTGAATTACTCCTATTTCCTTTCTTGGATATTGGTGTGACTTGTGCAGCTTTCCAGTCTTCAGATACGGATCATCCAACGAGCGATTGGTTGTATATGATTGATTAATATGGAGCTATTGTATCAGCATCCTATGAGAGGAACCTGACTGGTATACAGTCAGGACTGGAGGCCTTGCCTTTATTGATTTAAGCTGCTTTGCTAAACCAAGGATATCTACTCTAAGTTACGTTGACAATTGTTCTTGGTCCGAATCCTAGAACATTTACTTCGTCTTCTCTGATGAAAAAATTTCAGAAAACAGTATTTAGTAATTCTGCTTTAGTGGCACTGTCATCAGTAACATCGCCATTGTTATCGCGCAATGAAGGTATTGATTGTGTCTTTCCTCTGGTGTACTTTACATATGACCAGAATTTCTGTCCACTTTCCGCCAGATGTCGAGACAGATTTTCGCTGTGGCAAGTATTAAAAACATCACGCATTGAAGTTCGCGCTACGTTTCAAGTTTCTGTAAAACATGCGTTTTTCGCTCTTTCAATTGTGGTATGATTTTTCTTGGCTTCTGCAGCAGTTTTATAACCTTTCTAGAGCACCATGGGCGATCATGCACCATGGGTCATTAGTACCATCTCTTATTAATCTATCTGGTATACGTCTCTCAACAGTCGACTATACTGTTTCTCTCAATTTCGTGGGTAGTGGACAAACAATTACGATAACTGTGCTCACTTCACGGATCAAAAGCGAAGAGAGCTTATCACAGATTCAAGTGAAGTCAAAGTCTAACTGACGTACAGAAGCTGAACGAAGCCAAAATGAGACAAAGCATAGCTGTGTTGGAAGCATCCGATGAATTCGAAAGTTAAATGTTGTCAAGTGATATGACAAAAAGTTTAAGATTTGGCCGCAGCTAAGGCCAGTAAGTGGATCGAAATCATCTGTTCAGTTGATCGGTTACCATACTGATAACGAAACGCAAAATGAAACAAAAGACTGAATTAATGTTTCCGCTATTCTGAAATTATTTAACCGCAGGTAATACAGTGCCTTCTTTCAATAATCCGAAGAAAGTTGAAATGCCAAATACTGAGCTAAGCTATTGTGGTACTGAAACTTAATTAAAACTGCTCAACTGCAAAAAGGCGTCTGCTCTAAATGAGGTACCTGTGATATTCTACAGACATTATGCCAAAGAGCTTGCTCACATTCTTGCAGCAGTTTATCATAGTATTGTTAATAGATGCAGCCATATAGCTCAGATGGTAAACTGACAGATCTTCTTTTTTAAGCAGAATGAATTATTAAGCTTAAGGAGGGATGTAATGGATTTTAGTCCAAAAAATCGATATTTCAAAAATATTATTTTCTTGATCTACACAGTTTAACCTATGTTGTGTGTGAATTTTGTCGTGATAGCAGTCTTAGAAATGCCTTTAAACTGTTAAACTGATTAACTCTGCACTGGCGGCCACTCTGACCTTTTCTGACATTTCGGAAACTGCTTGCTTCAGCGGAATTTTTGTCAGTGTGAAGGCTATTTTCTTTCGTTATCTTTGGCTGACATCTATATCTCCGTCTGACATCTGTATCTTTGCCAGAAAATTTCTTGCATGTGGTTTATTTACGTTCTCACAATACTAACACATATTAGAAGGTAGACAACTGAATTCGCAAACCTTTACGTGGAAGTCAAGATTATGGATAATAGGTGGTGGGAAAACTTTGTTTAGGGAACGGAGGTTTCATGGAAATCGGTTTACCAACAGAAAAGACGAAGCAGGTCGAAATGAAGGACATAAGCTCTCCGCTTCAGCATCGAAACTTGCGACAGGAGAATTGTACAGGTGCGTGAATGATGTTGATATGGATTCCAAAGGATTCAGACTTACTGATGTAGAGTTTCTCTC
Source organism: Schistocerca gregaria (assembly GCF_023897955.1). Lineage (NCBI taxonomy): Eukaryota > Metazoa > Arthropoda > Insecta > Orthoptera > Acrididae > Schistocerca > Schistocerca gregaria. Next base: position 905,372,048 of record NC_064920.1, on the reverse strand, counting down.
CCGCTCTATAAAGTTTTCATGTTCATGTGTTAGCTGTAAAAATACGGAATGCATGATTGTTGTTGAAGAAAGAAGAGTGGGAAAAGCTTGGGATTTTAAATTAATTTGTAATTCGTGTGGCTGTGAATTTTCGTTTTCCTCCTCCAAAAAAACTGACATTACGACCTATGAAAGCAACTGTAGGTTAGCATATGCTCTGAGATGCCTTGGACAGGGCAGGGATGAAGGAAAATTATTGTGTGGTTTTCTAAAATTGCCTCCACCTTGTGCAAGGTCTGAAAAAATAAATAAAGAAATGTCTGCTGCTGTATGCAATACTGCCAGAGTTAGAAGGAAGGTCAGCGTTGGCAGTAATTTTGATGGTTATTTTGAGAGCAAAATCGATTTTCGATCACATAATGATCACATTCAGTGCTGTAGTGTACAAATTAAAGCTCATAGGCACTGGTGCCAAGTTATTAGCAGTAACCAAAGCTATGAAACGATCACAATAATAAGAGCTCTTTTGCTTTACACATGCAAAATTTTAGATTTGTACATTAATAAATATGGCTGTATTGGTTTCTTAAATAAATGTTTGAATTTTCCATTACATCCCCCTTAAAGTAGTTTTGCTCAGGGATCATCTTTTGATTTTTATAAGTTCTTCTACAGTGTTTTTGTTAAGTTCTGGGATTCCTGTCAGTTGCATTGTTATACTGTTTGTTGTATCATCGAGCTGGTTTCAGGTATACACGTGTTTCACATCAAATAATAACAATTTTACAGTTGCTGTGATGGGTGTATATTCTAAACTTTGAATTAATTCTAAGGATTTTTATAGGTCTATTATTTTATAGTTTGAAATGTTCGGTTGTGTGTGCAAACGTTGCAAAGTGTTAGGTTGTAGGACTTTTGAAAGTAATAGGGGCTGTCATAGGAATTCTATTTATATGTATTTTTGGTTGGCTTTTATGCCTTGGTCTTGCTGGTTCTTTTCGTACTAAGTTTTGTTTCTATTTTTGTGAGTTTGGTTTTGATATCTTTTTGTATATTTCTCAGTCTTGTTTTAAATCTATTAGTCCTAGATGAAAGGGGGCAATAACTATAAATGCAGACAAAAGTAACAGTGTAATGCTGATGAATAAATAGGAATAAATGAATAAAACTGAAGAACATACTAAAATATATAAAACCATACACACAAAAAGAAACAAAACTTAGTAAAAAAATCCAGCTTCACCGCAGAAGTCAACCCAAAATATTACAAGAGAACAACTGACAGGAAATACAGAAATTCCAAAACCAACTACAAGTTACGCAAATCATAAATGTGATCATTGAGCAAAACTACTATGTTTAAGAACTGATTCTATTTACAAAAAGGAGGCCAGCCAATGGGAAGCCCAGTCTCGTACATACTAGAAAATGTCCTCATGAATCACACGAAAAACAGAATTTTTGCAGATTTTATAAAACCTAAATAGATATGAGTATAAAATAATATATTGGTACAGATATGTAGATGATATCCTATGTCTCACATACGAACCATAAGAACATATAAACTGATTACACAGACAAATGAATAATATACATGTGAACATTCAATCTGTCATGGAAACAGAAACTAACGTGACCTCAAAATCACAAAATCTAAGAACAGGTAAAGCTTCAACATTTACAGAAAGGAAGCAGCGTAATTCGCCAGGACTCAAGCCTCACGCATCCTCAAAAGCTTGCAGCCATCAGATATATAGTACACAGACTATGCAGAATATCTCCAACCAAATGAACTATCAAAAAGAACTGAACATTATCATTAATATAGGACAAAACAACGGATACAGCAGCAACATAGTACACAAATAACAGACAAAAATAAAAAACAATCAAAATATACCAACAAACAACAGTAACATGCAATTCACACTCACACCAGAAAACTTATTTCTCAACAAAAATTAGTATACCATGACATAACACGAAGATTTCGATCATAAAATTAGTAACATCTTAAAAAATATAATATTAGTATATCCTTGAAGACAAATAGTACACTACAAAAGAAACCAAAGATAGAAAAGGAAGGTAAATACAATAATTCAAGAATGTATGACTTAACATGTAATGACAGCAACTCTAAATATTTAACGATGGCTGCATAAAATTTTAAGATCAGATACAAAGAACACAAAAGGACGTTGAAGAGTGAATGTACCCTCTCCACATACTTCGAAAATCCAATAAAAGAATATCACCATCACTGAGCGATGAAAAGAGTCACAGCAATCTATTGCATAGCAACAGAAAGCGAATGCACGGTCTACAGGACGAATAAAAGTCATAAGTAAAACCGAAAATATTTTTAATGGCCAAAAGAACAACAGGAGACCAATATTCAAACTAATACGCAGTCTAGCAAGATAAAATAGTAAAGAGAAAGAAGGAGTAAAGAAATAAAAAATACACACACATAAACACACACATACAGCGCCCCATCACCCACACTTCCTCCAGGCTAACCTAACACCTTACTCCACTCTTCTATGATCCCTTAGTGAATTCTTGTGATTCCTCAGTCAGCTCTAAGGCATGTGACTAACAATAGAGCAATCGTGTGCAGTATACTACAGTACAGGTTATTTGCAAAAAAAAATTTACTGCAAGAAACCTGTACTACGTGAATTTACCACAGAACAACAAATGACAACATGAATAGCACACCAAAATGTATGTAAGTAGAGAACACTACCATGTAAACAGATATAGGAACATCTGGGAGCACCTGCCGACTAGGGGAGCGTCTCTGATTAGAAATCAAAACGTACTCGGTCCTGGGAAGACGCTCCTCAAAGTGGAAGAATCAGCTATGATCAACGGCATGAGGATGCAGCAGGCAATGGAAACCACTGCATTAAAGACACATAACGGGTATATAAAGGACATGTGGCTTGTAATTAAAAAACTGTTATGTAATTTCTTCATTGGCAAAAGATTCCAGAATAGTCACCCATACGGATCTCTGGGAGGGTTTTACCAAGGGGGAGATGACCTTGAGAAAGAAGAAACAGGAGTCGATTTAGAAGAGATAGGCGATCCAAATTAGAAGCACAATTTTATAAAGGTCAAATAAGACAGATGGGATAGATAACATTACATCAGGATTTCTAACATCATTGAGGTAAGTGGCAACAAAACGACTGTTCACGTTGGTGTGTGGAATGTATGCAGCTGGCGACATACCATCTGACTTTCGAAAAAATAACATCCACAACGCAAAGAAAATTGAGGATGTGTTAGATGACAGTCTGCTTGGCTTTAGGAAAGGTAAAGGCACCAGAGAGGCAATTCTGACGTTGCGGTTGGCAATGGAAGCAAGACTAAAGAAAAATAAAAACACCTTCATAGGATTTGTCAACCTGGAGAAAGTGTTTGACAATGTAAAGTGGTGCAAGATGTTAGAAATTCTGAGAAAAAAGGGTAAGGCTTAGGGAGGGACGGGAAATATACAATATGCACAAGAGGGAAGAGGGAATAACACGAGTGGACCACTAAGAATAATGTGACTGGGTTAAAAAGGGTTTAAGGCAGGGATGTAGTCTTTCGCTGCTACTTTCAATCTATACATCGAAGAGACAATGGTGGAAATGAAAGGTTCAGGATTGGAATTAATATTCAAGGTGAAACGATATCAGTAATACAATTCGCTGTGACATTGCTATAACGAGTGAAAATGAAGAAGGATTACATGAGATGATGAGTGGAATGAACAATCTAATGAGTGCAGGATATGGACTGAGAGTAAATCGAAGAAAGACGAAATTAATGAGAAGTAGCAGAAATGAGAACAGCGAGAATCTTAATATCAGGGTTAATAGTCACAAAGTAGATGAAGTTAAGGTGTTACACTACCTAGGCAGCAAAATAACCAATGACGGACGGAGAAAGATGTCGTGTGTGTGTGTGTGTGTGTGTGTTGGGGCTTATGGGCGCTCAACATCGAGGTCATCAGCGCCCTGACACACATTAAAAGAAACGAATGTGGACAGACTGAAGAAAACTGAAGACCACACTCAAAGAAAGCAGTAAAAGAATGAAAATACTACATAAGAAAGTAAAACCGAAGGAAAGGGAAAACATAGCAACAAGAATGCCACACAAAATTGTCATTGGTTGGCCACTTACATAAAATATGGGCGAGCTTGTCACACAGGGAGCAAATTAAAATCCTCTCCCTAAAATCTTTGTAAAAACATTTGACATGGCACAGAACTTTAAAACTTTAACCACAGTCGTCCGAGTGTTGCCTGAAAGAGATGGCAGGTCCGCCGGCAAATCAGCCGCGGCCCGCTGGTCAGAAAATAAAACACAATCCAATAAAACGTGGCGCACAGTGACCTGAACGCCACAAGCACCACAAATTGGAGGGTCCTCCCGCCGGAGCAGGAAGCCATGCGTCAGAGGGCTGTGGCCTATTCGAAGCCGAGTGAGCAGAACCTCGTCCCGTCGATGGGGCTGAAAGGAAGTACACCACACACGCGTTGTGGGCTTGACTATACGGAGCTTATTGTCAGTCACTTCCAGCCACTCATCCTCCCACCGACGCATGACCCGTGAGCTCAACAGCGAGGTGGGTGCGTGCAGGGGGATAGCACACTGAGATACTTGTGGGGCGAGACACGCCTCCTTGGCTGCGAGATCTGCCCTTTCATTCCCAGCAATGCTGACATGCCCCGAAACCCAGCAGAAAGTTACAACCTTCCCCAGTCGCTGTAGTTGGAGGAGGGCATCCTGGATGGTTTGAACGAGTTTATCTGCCGGATACAAACGGTGCAATGAGTGAAGGGCACTGAGTGAATCGGAACAGACAAGAAATTTAGGAGAGGAAGAATGTCTCATCTGCTTCAGAGCCCGCAAGACCGCAGACAATTCTGCATCAAAGACAGTAAAAGTCTGAGGCAGTCTGACCTTGAGGACACGATCCGGAAAAACAACTGAGCAACCAACGGAATCCCCTTGTTTCGACCCATCCGTAAAAACAGCTACATAGTCGTGGTGCTTAGATAAAGTGGCAGAAAGTGGTGCATTAAAAACGGTGGCAGGAGTCCAATCTCTCTTGTACTGCAATAAATCTAAAATCACTCCGGGCCGCTTCAGTAACCAGGGGGGCAGGCGGTTAAAACCCTGGATTTGGGGTTGTACAGACTCAACACCAAGTGACTATAGCACACGTTGCACACGGATCCCAAACGACAACGTAGCCCGGGAGGCGGCGGGAAAGAAGGCGGTCCAGAGGTGGATGGGCAACAAGATGGTGAGCAGGCGAGCTGGGAGCTGCAAGAAACTTACAAGCCTTGCGCACCAGCAGGAGCTGCCGCCAGATGGTAAGTGGCGGTTCGCCAGCCTCAGCACAGAAGCTGGGTACGGGACTGGTCCGATAAGCACCCGTGGCCAGACGAATCCCAGCATGGTGAACAGCGTCAAGCACCCGCAAATAAGACGGCCCCGCTGACCCATATACTGTGCACCCATAGTCCAGCCGTGAAGGTACAAAAGCTCGATAAAACTGAAGGAGACACCTTGTCCACCCCCCAAGACCTGTGGCCGAGGCACTTGAGGATGTTCAGTGCCTTCAACGTTCTGGCTTTCAAGTCGCGTAGGTGAGGCAGCCATGACAACCTGGAGTCAAAAATTAGCCCAGAAACCGCACTGTGTCTCTAAAATGGAGGACAGTATCCCCCATAAGCAAGGCAGGCAAAGTAAAAAGACGACGAGAACGATTAAAATGAACACAAACACACTTATCGGCAGAAAACCGAAAACGCGTATTTGCAGCCCACTCCTCTAACCGCCGCACTGTGAGCTGCAATTGACGGCTCGCGGTTGCAACACTGGAGGAGGAACAGAAAACAGCAAAGTCGTCCACAAACAAGGAGCACTGTACTGGATTCCTCACTGTAGACGTTATACTGTTGATGGCTATGGCAAAGAGGGTAACGCTTAAAACACTGCCCTGGGGGACACCGTTCTCTTGCTCAAAGCAATCAGACAGTGTGTTACCAACGCGGGTCCGAAAAAACCGCTGAGACAGGCGCGGGTCCGAAAAAACCGCTGAGACAGGAAAGACCGAATGAAACTGGGGAAGCGCCCACGAAAGCCCCATTGATGCAGTTGTGCAAGAATACAGTGTTTCCAAGTAGTATCATATGCCTTAATGATATCAAAGAAGATTCCAATACAGTGATGCTGACAGAGGAAAGCCTGCTGAATAGCCGCCCCTAGGAGGGTGAGGTTGTCGACCGTGGACGGAAATTTTCGGAATCCATACTGAAAGCGGCTAAGGAGCTGTCTGGTCTCTAGCAGCCAGACCAGATGGCGATTAACCATCCGTTCCAGGGTCTTTCCGACACAGCTTGTCAAGGTGATACTACGATAACTACTGGGACATGTGCGGTCCTTTCCTGGTTTGAGGAGAGGGATGAGGATTGCCTCCCTCCACGAGGTGGGGAACACTTCTGTCTGCCATATGAGATTAAAACATTCGCTTGATACGGGCAAGTCTTCAGGTCCAGATTGTATACCGATTAGGTTCCTTTCAGATTACGCTGATACTATAGCTCCCTACTTAGCACTCATATACAACCGCTCGCTCACCGATAGATCTGTACCTACAGATTGGAAAATTGCGCAGGTCGCACCAGTGTTCAAGAAGGGTAGTAGGAGTAATCCATTTAACTACAGACCTATATCATTGACGTCGGTTTGCAGTAGGGTTTTGGAGCATATACTGTATTCAAACATTATGAATCACCTCGAAGGGAACGATCTATTGACACGTAATCAGCATGGCTTCAGAAAACATCGCTCTTGTGCAACGCAGCTAGCTCTATATTCGCACGAAGTAATGGCCGCTATCGACAGGGGATCTCAAGTTGATTCCGTATTTCTAGATTTCCGGAAAGCTTTTGACACCGTTCCTCACAAGAGACTTCTAATCAAGCTGCGGAGCTATGGGGTATCGTCTCAGTTGTGCGACTGGATTCGTGATTTCCTGTCAGGAAGGTCGCAGTTCGTAGTAATAGACGGCAAATCATCGAGTAAAACTGAAGTGATATCAGGTGTTCCCCAGGGAAGCGTCCTGGGACCTGTACTGTTCCTGATCTATATAAATGACCTGGGTGACAATCTGAGCAGTTCTCTTAGACTGTTCGCAGATGATGCTGTAATTTACCGTCTAGTAAGGTCATCCGAAGACCAGTATCAGCTGCAAAGCGATTTAGAAAAGATTGCTGTATGGTGTGTCAGGTGGCAGTTGACGCTAAATAACGAAAAGTGTGAGATGATCCACATGAGTTCCAAAAGAAATCCGTTGGAATTCGATTACTCGATAAATAGTACAATTCTCAAGGCTGTCAATTCAACTAAGTACCTGGGTGTTAAAATTACTAACAACTTCAGTTGGAAGGACCACATAGATAATATTGTCGGGAAGGCGAGCCAAAGGTTGCGTTTCATTGGCAGGACACTTAGAAGATGCAACGAGTCCACTAAAGAGACAGCTTACACTACACTCGTTCGTCCTCTGTTAGAATATTGCTGCGCGGTGTGGGATCCTTACCAGGTGGGATTGACGGAGGACATCGAGAGGGTGCAAAGAAGGGCAGCTCGTTTTGTATTATCGCGTTATAGGGGAGAGAGTGTGGCAGATATGATACACGAGTTGGGATGGAAGTCATTACAGCATAGACGTTTTTCGTCGCGGCGAGACCTTTTTACGAAATTTCAGTCACCAACTTTCTCTTCCGAATGCGAAAATATTTTGTTGAGCCCAACCTACATAGGTAGGAATGATCATCAAAATAAAATAAGAGAAATAAGAGCTCGAACAGAAAGGTTTAGGTGTTCGTTTTTCCCGCTCGCTGTTCGGGAGTGGAATAGTAGAGAGATAGTATGATTGTGGTTCGATGAACCCTCTGCCAAGCACTTAAATGTGAATTGCAGAGTAGTCATGTAGATGTAGATGTAGAGGAGGATTTCCTTTGACGCCGCTTGTAGATGGCGAAGCATGGAGTACCGGATGCGGTCGTAACCTGGTGCAGTGTCAGAAGTCTCACTAAGAGCCGATTCAAGTTGCCACATAGAAAAGGGGAGTTGTAGGCCTCAGAACTGTTCTGCCGAAAGTCCAAGTTCGCTCTTTCGACAGTCGTACGGTAGCGACGAAACGCTGGATCCTGGGTTGCAGTGGCAGTACTTAGTGCAAAATGCTCTGCCAGCGTCTGAGCAATGGCTCTGGGTGTCGTTTGGAGGCATTCCTGGTTCAGGACTGCAGCTAGTGGTAAACGGCTTCGTTTAACGGAAATCCTCCGGATGGCTTCCCATACTTTTGTGGAAGAAGTGGAACGGTTGATGGATTCCAGGAACCCCTGCCATGACCTTTTATTGCTCTCTCTAATGACACGGCGTGCCCTGGCTCTCGCGATTCGACAGGCGGTAAGATTGACCGCTGTTGGGCGGCACTTAAATCGGCGAAGAGCTGCACGCCTGTCCCGGATGGCTGAACGGCACTCTTCTGTCCACCAAGGCATAAGGCGCCGCTTAAGAGTGACAGAAGACTGTGGTATGGACAGGTCAGCAGCATGATGGATCACAAGTGTGATGTGATCCACCCATTCCTGTACGCTATTGTGGCGTTCAAAGACAGCCAACCGAGTGAACAGTGGCCATTTAGCCCCGACAATCATCCACGATGGTGGCCGCTGCTCCTGCAATACACCATCCAGGAGATGAATGCGGATAGGGAAGTGATCGCTGGAATGAAGGTCGTCAATGACCTCCCAGTGAACAGAGTCGGTGAGGGTTGGAGAGCAGAAAGATGGGTCAATGGCTGAGAATGACCCAGTAGCAGCAGAGAAATGAGTCGGAGTACCAGTGTTGAGGATGCACAACAGTTGAGACGTTAGGAGGCTCTCCAAAATTCGACCTCGAGCGCAAAGAGAAGTGGAGCCCCACAGTACATGATGGGCATTGAAGTCTCCCAGGAGGAGAAATGGGCGGGGGAGTTGGTCGATAAGATCTGTGAGAGCATCTAAGGTCATTGCATCCAGAGGGGGTAAATAAAGGGAGCAAACGGTAAGCCTCCGATGAGAATGAATTTCAACTGCAACTGCTTGCAGGTCAGTATCCAGGAGGAGAGCAGAGGAGTGGTGCTCATTATTGACAAACATGGCGACTCCGCCTTTGGCCCTTTCGCCAGTCAGATCATCTTTGCGATATGATGTATATCCCCTGAGTACAGGAGCATCAGACGGTTTTAAATGCGTTTCCTGTAAACACAAGCACAGGGGTCGTTCTTGTGCTAGGAGGTTCAGTGCCTCCACACGTGCCCGGAATCCATTCATCTTCCACTGTATAATGGGAGCCATCTATCAGGGTGGGAGTACCTTCATTCTCACTTTCTGTCGGTGAGGAGAGTCCACAGCAGATGGAGGCTCAGTTTTGGGGCGAGATGATTGCCCCTGTCTGACATCAACCTCCATCGCCTCTGAAGAGGTGAGAGACGTCAGAGAGAATGACATCCACATCAGCAGACTGTATAACTTCGGTCTCCTTTAGCGGGCGAGTCTTCACCTTTGTCTTTGGCTTCGATTTTCTGGCCTGAGGCGGCATTGGAGCCAAAATCTCAGAAGCAGTAGGGGATGTAGCAGCGCTGGGCAGTGCACAAGACTGGATCCGGGAAGGGGCAGGAAGTTCCATGACGTCAGCTACCACGGGCTGGTCAGTAGGCCGGAGGGGAGCAGCAGGCTTCACAGGAACGGCAGCAGCACACGTACATTGACAAACGCAGGTGCTAGTGCTGACAGCAGCAACCTCCGTTTGTGTAGCGGCATCGGTTTTCAAGACTGGCTGTTTGAGAACGGAAGAAAAGGAAGCAGCGAACGTGGGCGGCTGCATGGACTTGTATATTTTCCTTGCCTCACCATACGGGATGCGTTATGTAGTTTTAAGTTCCTGGATCTTCCGTTCCTCAAGGAAAACTCTGCATTCCCTTCTCCACACAGGGTGTTCCTCAGAGCAGTTGACACACTTGGGAGAAGAGGAGCAACCAACACCCTCATGGGCGGCTTTACCACAATTCTCGCAAGTGGCTTCCCCTCTACAGCCGAGAGTAGTGTGTCCAAAGTGTTGGCATTTAAAACACCGCATGGGGTTGGGGTAATAAAGCCGTACACTGAGACGGAGGAAACCTGCCTTCACATGCTCAGGCAATTTGGTGCTGTTAAATGTAAGGATAAACGAGTCAGTCTTTACGAGAGCACCATCCACCCGTTTCATAACGTGTTGCACGTCGACAATTCCTTCCCGGGACCATTCAGCCTTCAGTTCGTCTTCGGGAATGTCAACGAGATCTCTGCAAGTCACAACACCCTTGCTGTAGTTCAAGGTGTTGTGAAATTCAGTCTCTATCGCAAACTTCCCAAGAAATTGTGCCTTCTGAAGGTTCTGGGCTTGCTGGAAGCTAGATGTTTCAACCGACAAGGTGCCATTTCGCAAGCGCTTTACAGATTTTAGTGTGCCAGCAATACCTTCTAAGCCCTTCTGAATATAAAATGGTGAAATTTTTTCGAAACTCCCATCTTTTCTTTTAATTACAAGAAACACATTCGGCGAAGCAGCCTGCGTTCTGTTACGACTACCTGAATCAGGAGGACTGGCTACACGAGCCCTCTTGTAAGATTGGGTGTTACAACCTACCAGCGGCCCACCCTTTCTGCTGGGAGGAGAAGAAGAAAAGTTCGAGGGTTCCATCTCGGTCCCACGAGCAGCTAGGGAACTAAGAGTCCACCTAGACAGAGCCCCGCGTGCGTGGGTAAGCCTTATACAACTGAGGTGCGCAGGTTCCCCAGAGGTTGCCCGCTAACGACTGTTCCACCTCAACAGCCATGCATCTCATCGGCGCGCAGCACACCTTGAGATTGAGGGGTTGTTTATAGAGGTTTATTCCATCCTCGCGAACCGGGAGGTCAAGCCAAGATCCCCATTCCACCTCCGCGTCGCATGGTGGTCGTTGAAGTATGCCCAGAGCTTACGGTGACAGAGGACTAGCGGCGCTTTCCAGTCCCCAGCTCAGGAACCCCGGGGTCGCCAAGTCCGTACCCAGCAAATGAATGCTGAGCCCCTGGGGGCGAGAAAGATGTCAAAAGCGGACTAGCAGTGGGGGGAAAGGGCACTCCGGCCAAGAGAAGTCTACTAGTATCAAACATAGTCTTTAGTTTGAGGAAGGAATTTTTGAGAATGTACTTCTTGAGCACAGCATTGTATGCTAATGAAACATGGACTGTGGGAAAACCGAAACAGAAGAGAATAGTAGCATTTGTGATGTTGTGCTACAGTCGAATGTTGAAAATTAGGTGGACTGATAAGTTAAGGAACGAGGAGGTTCTGCGCAGAATCTGAGAGGAAATAAAAATGTGGAAAACACTGACAAGGATGATAGTACATACGTTAAGACTTCAGTGAAGGACTTACATGGAACTAGAGGGAGCTCTAGAGGGCAAAAACTGTAGAGGAAGACAGATATTGGAATAAATCCACCAAATAACTGAAGACGTCCTTGATGGAAAAGAGCCACTGTGGTACAACAACCGAGTTAAAAAACTGCTGCGGAAGCAAAGGGAACTTCACAGCAAACATAAACATAGCCAAAGCCTTGCAGACAAACAAAAATTACGCGAAGCGAAATGTAGTGTGAGGAGCACTATGCGAGAGGCGGACAATGAATTCGAAAGTAAAGTTCTATGTACTGACTTGGGAGAAAATCCAAAGAAATTTTGGTCTTATGTCAAAGCGGTAGGTGGATCAAAACAAAGTGTCCAGACACTCTGTGACCAAAATGGTACTGAAACAGAGGATGACAGACTAAAGGCCGAAATACTAAATGTCTTTTTCCAAAGTTGTTTCACAGAGGAAGATTGCACTGTAGTTCCTTCTCTAGATTGTCGTACGGATGACAAAATGGTAGACATCGAAATAGACGATAGAGAGATGGAGAAACAATTAAAATCGCTCAAAAGAGGAAAGGCCGCTGGACCTGATGGGATACCAGTTCGATTTTACACAGAGTACGCGAAGGAACTTGCCCCACTTGTTGCAGCGGTGTACCGTAGCCCTCTAGAAGAGCGTAGCGTTTCAAAGGATTGGAAAAGGGCACAGGTTATCCCCGTTTTCAAGAAGGGACGTCGAACAGATGTGCAGAGCTATAGACCTGTATCTCTAACGTCGATCAGTTGTAGAATTTTGGAACACGTATTATGTTCGAGTATAATGACTTTTCTGGAGACTAGAAATCTACTCTGTAGGAGTCAGCATGGGTTTTGGAAAAGACGGTCGTGTGAAACCCAGATGGTGCTACTCGTCCACAAGACTCAGAGGGCCATAGACACGGGTTCGCAGGTAGATGCCGTGTTTCTTGACTTCCGCAAGGCGTTCGATACAGTTCCCCACAGTCGTTTAATGAGCAAAGTAAGAGCATATGGACTATCAGATCAATTGTGTGATTGGATTGAGGAGTTCCTAGATAACAGAACGCAGCATGTCATTCTCAATGGAGAGAAGTTTTCCGAAGTAAGAGTGATTTCAAGTGTGCCGCAGGGGAGTGTCGTAGGACCGTTGCTATTCACAGTATACATAAATGACCTTGTGGATGACATCGGAAGTTCATTGAGGCTTTTTGCGGATGATGCTGTGGTATATTGAGAGGTTGTAACAATGGAAAATTATACTGAAATGCAGGAGGATCTGCAGCGAATTGACGCATGGTGCAGGTAATGGCAATTGAATCTCAATGTAGACAAGTGTAATGTGCTGCGAATACATAGAAAGATAGATCCCTTATCATTTAGCTACAAAATAACGGGTCAGCAACTGGAAGCAGTTAATTCCTTAAATTATCTGGCAGTACGTATTAGGAGTGATTTAAAATGGAATGATCATATAAAGTTGATCGTTGGTAAAGCAGATGCCAGACTGAGATTCATTGGAAGAGTCCTAAGGAAATGCAATCGGAGAACAAAGGAAGTAGGTTACAGTATGCTTGTTCGCCCACTGCTTGAATACTGCTCAGCAGTGTGGGATCCGTACCAGTTAGGGTTGATAGAAGAGATAGAGAAGATCCAACGGAGAGCAGCGCGCTTAGTTACAGGATCATTTAGTAATCGCGAAAGCGTCACGGAGATGATAGATAAAGTGGAAGACTCTGCAGGTGAGACGCTCAGTAGCTCGGTACGGGCTTTTGTTGAAGTTTCGAGAACATACCTTCACCGAGAAGTCAAGTAGTATATTGTTCCCTCCTACGTATATCTCGCGAAGAGACCATGAGGATAAAATCAGAGAGATTAGAGCCCACACAGAAGCATACCGACAATGCTTGTTTCCACGAACAATACGAGACAGATATAGAAGAGAGAACTTATAGAGGTACCCTCCGCCACACACCGTCAGGTAGCTTGTGGAGTATGGATGTAGACTAGATGTAGACGTAGGTTGCAAATGCTGCTCTTAGGTGAAGAGGTTGACACAGGAGAGGAATTCATGGCGGGCCGCATCAAACCAGTCTGGAGACGGATGACTTAAAAAACGAAAAAATAGTTATATCCAAACAAATTGTCAGTTTCACCAGAAATCTCATATCAAAACACATATAATTTTGCCAGCTGTAGTCATCACAAGCTGCAGCTACTTGAATTCCCGGGCCCGCCTCTCCTGAACTCGCTGCAGTGCAGCACCCTAAGCAGCGCTGAGTGTGGCTCCGCCTAGCTGCAGCTGCAGCTTACTCGACTCACCACGGGAACTGCTGTCTGGACGGGGTCTGAAAACCGGAAGGGTTAACTTCGCGTCGCTCTACCTGCAGCACGGCGTTCGCTACACCGACGCTGCTTGTCAACATGGTTGGTATCGGTGGCAATTGCGGTCACCATCACAATTGTCACTGGAGCACTACTTGGTGCCTATCGTCAAGAAGACTTGTTGCTGAGCTTGAAATTTGTTGGGTGCCACTCAGTAAAGCATCTGATGTGTCTGTGCAACCATTGTGCTGGATAATAGCGTATAAAGACGGGCCATTGTTATCCTGAAGGAAGTAACAATGACTGGGCTGAAGATGATGGACCTTACTGTGGAAGAATATGTCTTGATAACTGTGACTGGTGTTGAGATGTAATGTTTTCTCATTTAGTAAGTTAGACAGCTAGTGTTACCTATGTGGCTTGCAGAATTGTTATCCAGGCACGTTCTTCATAAACTGAGTGTATGACTAGGTAGTGTTCAGTTAAAACTTTTATATTGTAAAACGGGTGCATTCTCAAAATCATTTATGTTGTGTGCTAGCTTGCAACCCTCAGTCATAAATTTATATCAGGGCTTCTTTTGGTTGGGTGTAAGTGTTTGAAATCCTGCCTTGTTATAATTATGTGAGAAATTATTTGTAATTTAGATTCTGAATCTCTGCCTTATTATTAATATTATTGTGTGAGACGTTATCTGAAGTATTTCGAAGTTCATAGTCATTATTATTATTGTTACTATCACTGTTGATTATAATTGCATGAGAAATCATTACAATAGACTTGCTAGGAATGTTGAGATTTTAAACTTCTAACACAGAAATAGTTAGTGGCGATTTTTGTATTTATGTTAAAGAAATATTTGTTGGTTTTTCATATTGTAGGAAATGGATGTTGTCTTAAATGAATGTCGCACCAACTTCATACTACCGCTTCCACTCACTGAAACTGTAACATTTACGATATGTATTATAGACCACTAAAAATGACTACCAGGAAAATCCGAAACGTGACTGATCCTCAAGAATAAATTTCAGTTGCAAAAGACTGAAATTTTCTTATATACTATGATAATACATAGTTGGTTCATCATGAGTCATTCGAGCACTCGCATTGACCAATGGCATCGCTCTGTACACCACCTCAGGCGTCACTTAAAGTTTACTACGGAAATGTACGACTTAACGAGGAACTGCTCAACCATTATGAGCCATTCTTCTTAACTCCTCGCGCTCGGTCGTTGTGGTAACTGGACTGTTGGTAGCACTAGGGACTTTCGGGTGATTACTTTCGTTTATTTCATGCTTTTAAACAACCAGGCTCCTCAATGTTCGACGATCTTTGCTTGTCAGTACATGCGACCTACGCGGTCCATATTTAGAGGTGGCTCATTCGTGTTTCCGCTTCACATCACAGACAGTCGAGTTGGTCAGTTTTAGGATGGCTGAATTTGTCCCTTATTGAGCTGTTACTCAGGGGACATCCAGTGACTAGTGCATGCTTGAAATCACCGAGTTCTCCTGATCGACTTACCCTGCCGTTGCTGCTTCGCTAGTGACAACACAATACTTTCCGCCTCGTTTTATACCGGCGGGTCCGACTCTTGTAAAATCTGGCGGTCAGTTCCGCATTATTAGTCCGGATATTTCTGATAGCGTATATCTACGTGGGTCGTCCACAAAGTAAGCGCTGTTTATATTTCTATAATTGGCAGCGCTGGGTTCGCAGTTCCGAGAACGCGCAGCAGTGACTGACTCAAGGAGAAGGCATGTACGCCATTTTCAGATCGCTGCTGCCGACATGTGCTTTGTAGTGCTTCTTTATAATGTCAACCGTATTTGCAAATGCCACCGCGTGTGAAATCAGATCTGTGATTCGTTTTCTAAACGCAAAGAAACTAAATCAAAGGAAATTCATCGGCAAATCTGCGAGGTTTACGGACAAAATGATATGAGTGATTCAATGGTCAGAAGATGGGTCAGACTGTTCAATGAAGAACATGATCAGGTGCACGATGAAGAACGAAGTGGACGCCCGTCTGTGGTTACTGATGAACTCGTTTACGCAACTGAAGAGAAGATTAAGCACAACGGTAAGTTTACACTTAGCGCCCTTGCTGTGGAAGCTCCGCAAATCTCACGATCACTAATTCATGAAATTGTTGCTGAAAAACTGAAGTTTAGAAAACTTTGCTCACCTTGGGTACCCAAAATTCTTACTGCTTACTGAACAACACAAAAAACAAGGATAGGCAGTGCACTTGAGGTTTTGACACGCTACAATGAAGAAGGCGATGGTTTTCTTTCTCGGATAGTCGTGGGGGGATGAAACTTGGTTATCATACGACACTTCTGAAACAAAACGGTAATCAATGGAATGGAGGCACGCTTCATCCTTGACACCTCGAAAAGTCATTTACACCGTTTTTTGGGACAGAAAACGCATTTTGCTGATTGATTTCTTACCGCGAAATACGGAACAACCACCGAGAATTACTGTCAAAAGGTTTTTTTCCCACGATAATGCCCGACATCACACGGCGAATGTGACTAAACAACTCTTACGGGTATTTCACTGTGACGCGTTTGATCATCCTCCGTACAGCTCGGATCTCGATCCTAGCGTCTTTCATCTCTTCTTACACCTAAAATCTGTCTTTGGTGGGCAACACGTCAACGATGATGACGAGCGGAAAGAACATGTTACCACATTGTTGAATACACAGGCGGCAACCTTCTATGAAGAAGGCATACAAAAACTTGTGCAGCGCTCGGAAAAGTGCCTGCAAAATTTCGGAATCTATGTATAAAAGTTTAACAGTTTTGTACAATAAATATTTTTTCTGTATCTGTACACGTTTGTTTTATATAACCAAACGGAACGTGCTTTGTGGACATACCTCGTATATGGTTAACTTATTAACACTTCTGCAGCTTGGAATGTTCACACGAGTGCTTTACACATACTTGTAAATATTTTATTCTGTAATGTACTGCATCTCATGTTGAAGATTATGATACTCAGCATTCTCGGAATTTGTCATGTATACCACGAGGCAGAGTATTGCAAGTTTCGTAAAACATAATCTTTTCCTTTCGTAAATGTTTCAGTAACTTGTGCTTCTGTTTTCGTCATGCTACCACGATGTTCACCAGCTTCTAGTTGCATAACATATGCACCTTACGATGAGCCGGCACAGGCGCTAAAACTAGCTAATAGTACAAATAATCGTATCAGATTCAAAGAGCGATTCGTTGCAAAAGTCATAAAAGATTGTTGTGGCGTAAACTCTTCTAAAATGCAGGAAATGTGATCTCTGGTGAAAAAGCGGATCGTAAGATCAACAATAATTGAAATCCCAAATTCTTAACGGTATTTTCTGGCGTTTGATATGAATAAAGATGTGAACTACGCGGGCTTCTGCGACCAGTGTCATGATGATTCAAATTCTTCTGGGTGTCATACCGTGCCATTGCATTAAATACTTTAATTGTAAACTTAAAACCATACAACGGCGTTCCTTAGGGCAAGATTAGTGTTTGTGGAGGAAAGGTGGCTCCATTTATTGCACACGATCGGTGTCAAGATGTAATTCTGAAACTTCATTGGCCCTAGAATATAATAGGGTAATCATCGCGGAAGGCGAGAGGATGGGAAGTAAGCGATTTGTTCTCTATCTGGATGCAGGGGAATTGTCAGTCCATTTCCGTGCCATCAGAAGATTTTCAGACTGCCGCCAATCTCTGACAAGACCTAGACCACAAATAGCTTCCTTCCTACACCCGCCCCCCTTCCCCCCTCCATGGCTACCTTATTATGTTCTAATGTCAACAACATTTTAAAACTATGGCGTCTTGATACCGATCATCTGCAGTAAATAGAGCCACTTTCCTCCACCAAAACCACTCCTGTCAGGAGGAAGGCCGTTGTAATGTGCTCGAAAATATGGTTTTAACTTTATAACTAAATTATTTCATACAGCGACGTGGTAAACACCCATAAGAAGTTTAATCATGATACAACAACAGGTGACATTGTCAAGAAGCGACGTTGCGTGTAACAGGCAGCTGGATGTCTGACAGCAGGTGAGGAGCAAAGCGTCGTCTGCCTTGCCGGCTGGAGGCGTGCCCGGCAGAGAGGCGGCGAGCGTGCTCTTACATTCTACGGTATTCCAGCCGGCGACCGCACACCTGCTGGCTGTGGGCACGCGTTTGAAGGCGACGGCGACGGCCGCTCCCCGCAGCAGACGGCGGCAGCGGCTCTACAAAGCACTCGCCTCGTCCTACACACGGCACTCGTGGGGCGTCCGCACAAAGCAGGGCGCGCAGCTGTAGCGCTTTGAAGTACTTTGAAATGCGGCGCCGATAGCACGATACCGCTCCGAGTTAACGGCCTCTTTACGTTCGTCACGACCGGGACACGACTTTACTTCAGCGGAGCCTCCGCTGTGGCGTTCTTTCACCTGTCCCGCGGTGCCACAGTGAAAGGATCTCTCGCATGGGCGGCGTAAGCGGGCGCACTTCTCCCTGCGCTATTCACCCGTGGGACACCTAGGGTTGCTCTGGAAGAAACCGGTACGTCAGTGCTAAGGAGTGTCTTATCCAGCATGGCTGCTGACTCACTCATGATGGGTATTTGAACGACAGTGTACACATTTTGTTATATACTCATTTTTTTAACGCATTAAGTTAGTTTACGTAACATTAGGGTTGTTCCGCGGAGTGTAAACAGTTTTCTCAGCGATAACCCGAAACCAACAGTTTCACTTGAGAGATATCATTCAAGAAAAATCTAGACCTGAGCTTTTATAACGCTCTGTTGCATTGAAATAGGCTAAGGTTTGTTTGGTACACACTAGTAAAACCTATAGGTAATCATGTATCTACAAAAGACAACCTCTCGACAACTCAAATGCCACACACTCAGGCAGTGATCATATTACGCTTATAATCCACAAACAAATAACGAGAAGTGGTTAATGTTGAAAGCGTCTAACGAGCAGAAAAACTAAAGTAAGTAACAAACCGCAACCCTAACATTGTAAATAGATAATTTAATGGGAAACGAGAAACCACTACACTGTGCCTAACAAAATACGTGTTATTAAAAAGTTTTATTTATTTCCTACATTACTGAATATGCCCAAGATTAGTAACTGAAACATGCTTCATTCAAAACAAAATAAACATTCAGCTGCAAAAGACGGATTTTATCATTTCTGCATTATAAACCTAATTCAAGTAGCAACTGAGGAAGAACAACACCACTCGTTATCAACTACTAAACTCTGAATATTAATTTTATACAGTTCTAGAGGAAATCCGGAGATGACGACAGAGTACTAATGTTCCTGAGATATAACGCTACATTTTTCCCGATTTTGCGCCTAAGTAAGTGCTGACTGAATTGTTTTTCATTACTCATCAGTCTCCTAACTGATTTGATGCTGCCCTCCATGTATTACTGTCTTGCATCAACCTTTTCATCTCATACTAACACTTGCAATGTACGTTCTGTGTTATTTGTTGGATATATTCCAATCTTTGTCTTCCGCTTCAAATTTGTAACATCTGCAGTGAGCTCCCAGCACCGTAAGTTATTCCCTGTCGTCTTAACTCATGTCCTACCACCCTTCTCATTGGTTTCCGTATACTCCTTGCTTCGCCGATTCTGCAGAGTGCCCCTCCCCCCAATTACTTATCTTATCAATTCACCTAATTTTCAATATCCTTCTATAGGATCACATTACAAATGTTTCGATTTCCTTCTCCAGTTTTCCTACTGCCTACAATTCAATACTATACACTGCTGAGCTCCAAACTTACATTCTCAGAAATTTCATCCTCAAGTTAAGGCCAATATTTCTTTGGTTTATACTCAATCATTATTCCGTACTCATTACACAAGCCCTGTAATTCTTCTTCTCTTTCACCGAGGATTGTAATGTCATCAGCGTATCTTATCACTGATATTCTTTCACCCTGAATCTTAGTAGCATTTTAGAATCTTTCTTTTATTTTCGTAATCGGTTCTTCGGTGTATAGATTTAAAGTGGCGGCAGAAGACTGCGTCCCTTTCTTAAATCCGGTTTAATCTGAGCACATCGTTCTTAGTCTTCCGTTCTTATTGCTTCCTCTTGGTCATTTCATACATTGCACTGGTGTACACAATGTGCAGCGGGTGTAAGAGTAAATGTTTCTACTGATGACGGAGGACAACGTACCGAAAAACTTTACATCAGTACTTATTTCATTTGCAGACTAACAATTATAGCTGTTACAAGTTGTATGTTTTCAGGTTTGTTAATACTTACAAATACATGTGCCCATTAATATTTATTTTTCCCCCGGCAGCTGGTCAGTTGTTGAACTGTGGATACGTGGAAGCAAAATGTTTACTCTATACTGGCAGGTATAACCCGCTTAGTAGTTCAGTTACAGCCTTGCAGAAAACATCAGATCGTAAAGTTTATGACATGTTTGTTGGAAGACGGTTCAATGAGGAGAAAAAAGAGCCAGCACACTGATGTGTGCCACATAAATAGATATCTGCACTTGTACCCGTTACAACCTGCATTGTCTTTCACATTAACTTACTCATATTTTATTGAGAATTTCGAAAATCCTGCACCATTTTACATCGTCAGTGCTTTTTCTCGTGCCATGTTAGCACCACGGGGGTTAACTGAATCGCTGAGTAGAGATCGTATTTGCTCCTTTTTGCGGAAACACTGGTATCTCGCGGCTGTTGGCGGTGGAGGCAGCGGACGGCAACAGCGGAGGCAGCCCCGTGTCCTACCAGGCGAAGGATAGACTTGGTGTTTGAAATGTGTCGCTCGGTTATGTTGTGTGGGTAGTTGACGCTGTTGTTTCTGACATATTGGACAAGGTGCCTTATTGCGTGTTCTGCAGGTAGATGTGTTTACAACGTGCCTAATGAGGTAGCGCTTCGATTAAGTATTGTATAGAGATAGTTTGATAACTCAGCCCTCGCTTAGCAGCAATAATTGCATTTTTGCTTCCATTGAAACTGGTGTTAATTGTGTTTGATGTATTGGCCAGAATACATAGGGCATGTTGCCTTGCATCTTCAATTGTGGGTGGGGGTCGGGGGGAAGGGCGGGGAGGGGATGAATTGTTTCAAGTGAACATTCTAAGGGTTAGTTATGATGAAACCTACATAGGCTGATGAGAATTGACTGTTTAACAGTCTGCACGTGCAATTCACCCAGATGGATATTAACACCGGCCAGGTTTTGAGCAACGTTGTCCCGGATCCAAACCTGTAACAAACCAAGTTCACTGTAAAAGGGAAGATTTTAAAGTTATGAAGTTCTGCAAGATTTGGTTTTACTGCCATTGAGTTGTATTCTTAAAAGTGCTCCGTTAAGAATGTCGTTTTCACGGTTGTTAATTTTTTGAAGTTATTAATAGATGGAGGGATTTTGCTTCTGAACTTTGTTGTTTGTTGATCCCGTTAATCTAGTCTCTGTTTACCTGAGCTCAAGTTAAAGGTGGAAAGATGCACTATGAAGTGATCTAAAGTGACTTTTTATGTTTTCTGTCCGCAGCTCGTGGTCGTGCGGTATCGTTCTCGCTTCCCACGCCCGGGTTCCCGGGTTCGATTCCCGGCGGGGTGAGGGATTTTCTCTGCCTCGTGATGACTGGGTGTTGTGTGCTGTCCTTAGGTTAGTTAGGTTTAAGTAGTTCTAAGTTCTAGGGGACTGATGAACATAGATGTTAAGTCCCATAGTGCTCAGAGCCATTTGAACCATTTATGTTTTTTTTCTAAGTTGCGATTTAATAAATGTACATAATTTGTTATTGGTAACTCAGCTCAGTCAATCAGTCCTGTCATTCCTGCCCAGACCTGTCACATTCTAGATTGATAAATCATATGAACGTATCTTAAGTTTTCAGCTTTGTTTTCATCATCACACCCAACGTCGCCCACTACCTGTCTTGTACCTTTACATTTACGGAAGCAAAACTGATCGTCTTCTAATTTACGCTCAATTTTCTTTTTTCGTTCTTCTGTACATTGTTGTTGTCAACAATTTGGATGCACAAGCTATTAATCAGATCGTGTTATAGAGCACTCTCTTATCTGCCGTTGCTGTCCTCGGAATTTTGCGCATCATATTTTTCCGAAAGAGTAATATTTACCTCCAGTCTCATAGATTCTCCATAGCAACTTGTATAGTAGTCGGGTTGTCACTTTCCCCAATTATTTTAGACATTCCGAAATATTCGTTCAATCTGCCTTATCTGATCGCGAATCTTTCAGCGTTCTATTATACTCTGAATTCAATTCTGAATCTCCTATGTCTTCCGTATCGACTTCCATTTCTCCTCTAATCTTGTCATCAGATAGGACTTCGCCCTTGTAGAGGCATTCAGTATACTCCACCGAGCGAGGTGGCGCAGTGGTTAGCACACTGGACTTGCATTCGGGAGGACGACGGTTCAATCCCGCGTCCGGCCATCCTGATTTAGGTTTTCCGTGATTTCCCTAAATCTCTCCAGGCAAATGCCGGGATGATTCCTTCGAAAGGGCACGGCCGACTTCCTTCCCCGTCCTTCCGTAATCCGCTGAGACCGATGACCTCGCAGTTTGGTCTCTTCCCCCAAAACAACCAACCAACCAACCAGTATACTCCTTCCATCTACACTCCTGGAAATTGAAATAAGAACACCGTGAATTCATTGTCCCAGGAAGGGGAAACTTTATTGACACATTCCTGGGGTCAGATACATCACATGATCACACTGACAGAACCACAGGCACATAGACACAGGCAATAGAGCATGCACAATGTCGGCACTAGTACAGTGTATATCCACCTTTCGCAGCAATGCAGGCTGCTATTCTCCCATGGAGACGATCGTAGAGATGCTGGATGTAGTCCTGTGGAACGGCTTGCCATGCCATTTCCACCTGGCGCCTCAGTTGGACCAGCGTTCGTGCTGGACGTGCAGACCGCGTGAGACGACGCTTCATCCAGTCCCAAACATGCTCAATGGGGGACAGATCCGGAGATCTTGCTGGCCAGGGTAGTTGACTTACACCTTCTAGAGCACGTTGGGTGGCACGGGATACATGCGGACGTGCATTGTCCTGTTGGAACAGCAAGTTCCCTTGCCGGTCTAGGAATGGTAGAACGATGGGTTCGATGACGGTTAGGATGTACAGTGCACTATTCAGTGTCCCCTCGACGATCACCAGAGGTGTACGGCCAGTGTAGGAGATCGCTCCCCACACCATGATGCCGGGTGTTGGCCCTGTGTGCCTCGGTCGTATGCAGTCCTGATTGTGGCACTCACCTGCACGGCACCAAACACGCATACGACCATCATTGGCACCAAGGCAGAAGCGACTCTCATCGCTGAAGACGACACGTCTCCATTCGTCCCTCCATTCACGCCTGTCGCGACACCACTGGAGGCGGGCTGCACGATGTTGGGGCGTGAGCGGAAGACGGCCTAACGGTGTGCGGGACCGTAGCCCAGCTTCATGGAGACGGTTGCGAATGGTCCTCGCCAATACCCCAGGAGCAACAGTGTCCCTAATTTGCTGGGAAGTGGCGGTGCGGTCCCCTAAGGCACTGCGTAGGATCCTACGGTCTTGGCGTGCATCCGTGCGTCGCTGCGATCTGGTCCCAGGTCGACGGGCACGTGCACCTTCCGCCGACCATTGGCGACAACATCGATGTACTGTGGAGACCTCACGCCCCACGTGTTGAGCAAGTCGGCGGTACGTCCAGCCGGCCTCCCGCATGCCCACTATACGCCCTCGCTCAAAGTCCGTCAACTGCACATACGGTTCACGTCCACGCTGTCGCGGCATGCTACCAGTGTTAAAGACTGCGATGGAGCTCCGTATGCCACGGCAAACTGGCTGACACTGACGGCGGCGGTGCACAAATGCTGCGCAGCTAGCGCCATTCGACGGCCAACACCGCGGTTCCTGGTGTGTCCGCTGTGCCGTGCGTGTGATCATTGCTTGTACAGCCCTCTCGCAGTGTCCGGAGCAAGTATGGTGTGTCTGACACACCGATGTCAATGTGTTCTTTTTTCCATTTCCAGGAGTGTATTTGCTACGTCCTCTGCCTAGGACGGAGGGATTCCCGTAGCACTCTTAATTTTTACTCCTTTACTTTTAATTTCAGCGAAATTTGTCTTGGGTTTTCTATATTCTGAATCAGTCATTCCAACGACCACATCTTTTTCGATTTCTTCACACTTTTTCTGCTGGATTTTCTCCTTTGCTTCCCTGGCCTTCTTATTTATTTAGTTCCTAAGTGATTTCTGTTATTGTATTCCGGTCTTTCCCTGTACATTTTGGTAAATTATTCTTTGAAGAACTTCTTCTGTTCAGCAGATTCCTTCGCAATTACCTTCCTTGTACCTATATTTGTCTGTCCAACTTGCGCGATTACTCTTTTTAATGAAAACTTCAACTGAACTGCCCACTGCAATATTCATTATCTCGGTATCTGCACCATTATAGAGCTTCAAAGGCATCCTATAATACTTCAGTACTTGAGTATCCCACTTCTTTCAACATTGATTCTTCCAGACACTCTTAAACTTAAGTCTTCATTACTACTAAAATATGATCCGAGTCTATATTTGTTCCCACCGTACACCTCAGAATTAAATTTCTGGTTTCGGACTCCTTGTTTGACCACCATGTTTCCCAGCTGGAATCTCCCGAAACTCCAGGCCTTTTCCAACTATTCCTCCTCCTCTTGTGATTTATGAACATTGTATTCGCTATTATTAGCCGAAAGTTATTGCAGAACTCAATTAGTCTTTCTCCTCTTATTCCTATTATCAAGTCCACATTTTCCTGCAACTACATCTTCCATTCCTTTCCCTACTACTGTGTTTCAGTTCTCCAAAATTACTTGATTATCATCTTCCTTTAATTCTAAGTTGCCTGTTGAATCTTCTCATATACTTTAACTTCTGCTTCTGATGTCGGCCTGCGTAACTCAACTATTATTGCTGGCGTTCTGAGAATAACTCTGTCATTGAATTATTCACAGTAACACACGCTCTGCCCTACCTTCCTATTCATAACGAATTCCAGCCTCATTATACCATTTACTGCACATGTTGGTATTTACGTCACTTCACTGACCCCTATTACATCTAGATTGAACCTCTGCGTTTACCTTCTCAAAGTTTCTACGTGTAGTGCATCATATCGAACCTATGTTAAGTAAGAGAGGTTAGCAGGCAGGCAGCGTCATACATGTAATGCCTCACATGACAGATGCGATGGGATCCATTAGTTAGCTGCCAACAATTTCGGCTGTAGCCGAAAGGTGTCAGCATCTTACGAACTATTAAATTATCAAATAATTAAAACTGTATATTTGGAAAAAACTGGATTTTTGTGATTATTGCGACTTTCATTAATTATTACTAGTTTGTTTAATTATTAGAGCGAATGATGGTGTAATTCCGAAGTATTAAACAAACGAATGTTGTTATGTCTATTAACTGAGTCTACGTCAGCGTGAGAAATATGTACTCAGAGGGTGAATAACACCCAGACGAAACTGTAAAGTGCAAATAGTGAGTTTATGGGACAGAGGAAAGAGATACATTTTACGACACTTTCGATATTTAAAGAAGGAGTTATTTTGATATTTGTGGAGTGGTCAAAAGTAAAAGACGCGGGATTGTGTGTTTTAATGCTAATATTGGGTTGGTTACGGTATATATCAGCCAGTCAGAGGACAGTACTTTCGCGCATACTTTGTGGACTAAGAAGGTTGCTTTACGAAGCCTAAGTTCGCTTCGCATCTCAGCTGTGATCATGTTCGTACGTGGATATAAGAAGCTCTAAATACATGTGAAAATTTTACGCAATAATGGTTAAGACGTGACCTAGAAGTTCTGCAAAATGGACATGAACACGTGAAATTCCGGTTTTAATATGTAAATGTGACTTTTGAATAACCAGAATCCACGTGGCTTGTTATACATGGTGTGACCACAAACTGAAAATTCGCAGTAGCCAAATTGTGAAATATTTGAGCCAGCATTCTGCCACAGACAATCTACTTGTTAATCCTTTTGATAACAGGTTTCATTAATTAGCATAAGTTTGCCATTACGAGTAAATGATTGTGTGTTCGTTGAAACTAGAACTTAGCTTAGCACGGAATCGGCAGTGTTTTTGTATCAAACAGGTGACAATGTATCGAAGTTTTCACTCACAGACTACCTTCCAATTCTTCGTTCAGTTAACCCGATAATGAGAAACATTTGATGGACCCCTTGGATCCGTGTAATGTTACTGGTTCTACTGCAGCCTTTCCACTAGAGGAAAATCACTCGTTTTGAACAGGGAAATCGTGTGGATCGGACTGAAGAACGAAAGATAACAGCAAGGTGGGCGGAAAGCTGTTCCATAGGACGAGCAAAATTAACCGCGTCGTTGCAAATTACACATCGCATGCTGGAAATAATAGCTGTAGTAGATCGACACCGAAGTCGGGAATAGTTTTGAAAAAGGATAGTGCTGTATAGCGAGCAGGTGACAGAATGATGCAGAGAAACTGATTAAGAAGGTCAAATGCAACGAGAATTGGATATTTCCATCGGGAAACGGATAACGAACCTCAAGACGATGGAGTACGCAGCGTAGAACTGGACAAGAGAGAGGCAGATGCAGTTAGCAGCCGGCGCAGTAAAGCCGCACTGACCGCAGCAAGGTATGCCTTATTTAAGCGAGGTACGAGATCAGATCCGCAAAGACAAGATGCCGCGACCACAACAGACAGCTAGAGATAAGTGTGTTTTATTTATTGTGTGCTTGTATTGAAAGACTTGGAAGGATGGAAGAGAGTGACAGTTCTGTAGTTATCACAGGAAGTGACGAGGTTCAGTGTAGTGTGAGTGCCAGGCAAACAAGCACTCAAGAACAAATGCAAGAAGGTGACTCAGACAGTAATGATGTTTTAGTTAATGATGTACCTCAGTTATCACAATTGTGGGGTTAAACTTGGAATAAAATGTTTCAATAAATGCAACTTCGGGAGTGTTTAAATTTTGATAGTAATCAGATGTACGATTTGATTGATACTCATTTCTTTGGTGTTAACAAGGAAGTATATATTCAGACCCCTAATGGCTCTGACGTCTATCGAAAGTGGAAAACAGAGAATAGCAGGACAGAAAGTATGCAGGAAGTATCTGCTGCTTTGATGGGCACTATGAAAAACAATTTTATGGCGATAAACAACAATTTTACTGAGGTTAAAAAATTCACTCATATAAATAAAAATATAGAACAACAGACGAGCAATCTTAACAAGAAACGAAACAACCGACTGATGATCTTGATAATAAAACTGAACAGCAGTCTTGTAGTATTAATAGTTTGGCTAGTGCCAATAAAAAGTTGAAACCTGAATTTAATCTAAAGTTCGAAAACCTGGCTGCTGAGTTAAAGACAATGTCTGGCAAAGATTTGGATTTGTTTGATACTTAGGATGACGATGGAATTTCTCAATTTGAGAAAGATTGTAAAAAATGCTCAGAAAATGGTAAGCCAGTTAACAGAGGTTATTAGAAAGGAAGTTACTGGAAGCAAGCAAAGAGTAGATCAAGTTAATCCC
This sequence comes from Schistocerca gregaria, assembly GCF_023897955.1. Classification (NCBI taxonomy): domain Eukaryota; kingdom Metazoa; phylum Arthropoda; class Insecta; order Orthoptera; family Acrididae; genus Schistocerca; species Schistocerca gregaria. The sequence goes on along the minus strand of NC_064920.1, from coordinate 905,344,592 downwards.
TTAATGCCCGAATAAATTTGTAGATAAAAGACAAAAATAAAAAAATCATAAATCATGGTGCTTTAGAGGCACACGAAACACTCGAGAGAATGCAGCACTTGTCAGAAGCTTTGTTAACTTCATGCAGAATCTGCTTCTACTGGCATTGGCATTCAAAAACGGTTAACCTTTCAATTATTAGCACAGCATTGGTATGATGCTAATTTGTGACACTCGGCAGTAAGGGCTTAAAGAAAATTTATATAAAACTGAGCAAACAGTTGATGCTGTAGGATCTGTTTGCGAGACTGACCACGTAGTAAAATTAATGCTGAAAGTGAAAACTGTTAAAAATCTGTGAAGGACGTGTCCGATCATGTAGAAGAAACAGAATGTACTGCGGACCATTTGACTTATCAAGGTGAAACAAAACAAACTATGAGAAGAGGCGTGCCACTTTCTCACTTTAACAACATTGTAGTCAGATTACCATTAATATTTTGCGTCATGATCGCGGTATGCCCCAGTACTAGATTTGCTATGTGTGGTTTATGACTTTTTACATGGGGAAATTGTGGGCTAAATGTTCTTATAACTGCATGTGTAACCTGTAGAGAACTTGTACAGGCCGGCCGGAGTGGCCGTGCGGTTCTAGGTGCTACAGTCTTGAACCGGGCGACCGCTACGGTCGCAGGTTCTAATCCTGCCTCGGGCATGGATGTGTGTGATGTCCTTAGGTTAGTTATGTTTAATTAGTTCTAAGTTCTAGGCGACTGATGACCTCAGAAGTTAAGTCGCATAGTGCTCAGAGCCATTTGAACGATTTTTGAACTTGTACACGTGGGGCCATAATGGAGGTGGCGGAGAACAGAGAGCGAGAGAGAGAGAGAGAGAGAGAGAGAGAGAGAGAGAGAGAGAGAGAGACGAATTGGGGGCCATAAATGCTGAGTGCAGTGACTTGGCCGCGTGAGTGATTCTGGGAAGCAGCGTTCAGTGGACCGTATCAGCAGAGAGACTTCTGGCCGAAGCTCCGTTCCGCTTAGGGTCAGACAGAAGTGTGCCGGTTCGCAAAATATGTTGCCTGGATCAGGCGGTAGTCCATGAAGGCCGTCAGATGACGGAAAGTGAGTTGGAGAAGCCATTTAAGAGAGACTGCTCTAAACTGAACTTTTGTGCAAACAGTGGGAAGATCATAAAATTTCGTGCATTTTCGTGTTAGAAGCTGGGACGATACGGACAGGGTGGCTGGTGAGCGTGTTTAGTAGAGGCAAGACTGTAGCCCTCCCTGACGCCAGGAAGTCGTCAGGTTCTTTTAGCGGGTGGCAATAACATATATTTCATGGGCATGACTGTCTGGGAAGACAGAAAGATTAGATCATTCTGTAAATCAGGAACTATGGTCCTCACTAGGTAGATGTTTTTTGTTAAAACAAGGTCACATTTCCCGTGAGAACGACGCCTTCCTAGTGTAAAATCTTCTTTCTTCAGACAAGAGAGATTTGCACTTATTGGATCCTCCCAGGATAAGCAAAGTATGGGCTTGCTCTCCTAGCATGGGAATACCGGTGCTGTGTCTGATTGGATCTCAATCCAACAGAACAGTCAAGAGGAGGGATTCAATGAATAGAAGGTAGTTCGATTGGTTTGTACAGTGTGGGGGCGGTTTCGTTTTTGCTAATTCGGCTCCAGTCTCAAGGCTTGGTAGAGAGGGGTTGTGATTCTTTGGCAGTTTCCGTCATTTGGTCCTCCTGTGATGCTGAACTTACGGTCTTTCCCTAGGGGGTGAGACCTGTGGTCTCTATGTGATGGTGGACTAAGAGCCAGTGGCAGTTTCCAACTGTACCAGCAGCGGAACTGCATATCATCTTGGAGACATCTTGTGTCACGAGGGTGAACTTATTCGTCTTGAGTCGGCCTCTGACGCTTGACAATTCCAGCACCCGCCGTCATGCCTGTGAATAGAATTGGCCTGGCCAGGTCAGCGAATGGGTGCACCTCAGACTGAAATCTGCCGCGATTTCAGGGCTCTGATTTCGAAGTTTCCCGCATTCTGATAATCAGAACACCAGGCCGCGTAGTTTGGATATTTTAGTGGCCGCGTCAGAACGTACAACTGCGGCAGGGAACCGCTCCTCGGCCACAGCGCGCAGTTTTTGCTGTCGTCTGAATCAAGATGAAAGAGTTCAGTATTGCTGCACTGGCATAGGATTGTTAAATGATATTCACCGCTCCCTGTTCTTAGGTGAACCATAGTTTGTAGTATACTTGATTGTAGTTGATTTTATGTAAATAGAGTTGAGCCTAACAGTGGGTTCAGGCGAACAAAGTCAGATTGCATTGTAAAAAGGATTAATTCAGGGGAGAATTAGAATAGCTCCTACCGCAATGTTTGCTTTTTCCTGTCAAACGCTATTCCTTAACTGATTTGTATTTGATTAATAAAATTCTTTTCCGGGCTATTATGCCGTGGTCTGATGGATTTCGCATTGTAACCCAACGTTTCGTCCCCATCTGCGGAGGACATCTTCAAGGGGGTTCGTGGCTTCTGTTAACTTCCGAAACACACACTGTCTCACTACTGACTGCAGCAAATTTTTGTTTTCGAGTGCTCCCGCGCATAGGCATGACGTCACATGTTTTGAACACGCGAGCGCAATTGGCCGTTGTCGGTTGCCGCCGTCCGCTGTTGCTATCATCCCATGGCGGAAGACTGGTACACATCTTCTTCAGCACCGGCATCCAGATGTCATTCAATTTTACGCCCTCCTCCTTCCTATTAAAATTCCTGGGGTGTTTCATAATCTCTATAGCCTCTCTGTAAAGCCTTTCATGATATCCGCTTGTGGCTGCCAGTACTTGAGTTCTATCAAAATAAATGTGGTGGTCTCCTGACTGCAAAGCGTGTTCCGCAACAGCTGATCTATCAATCTCTCCCCTTCTACAATTGCCCTTGTGCTCTTCTAGTCGTTTTTTGACCGTTCTTTTTGTGGTGCCCACATATACCTCCCCACAACTACACGGGATCCTGTAAATTCCTGCTTTTTCCAGCGGTTTACGAGCATCCTTAGCCAATCTCAGGTGTTCTTGTATCTTCCGGGTAGGTTTGTAAATCACCGCGATATTCCGTTTTTTCAATATTTTCCCTATGCGGTCAGTGACGTCCTTAATAAAAGGCAGGAAAACTTTCGATTTTGCAAGCGCTTGTGCTTTGCTATGATTTTCACGCGGCGGTCTTAACGCTCATTTTATCTCAGCAGCCGAGTAACCATTCCTGAGTAATGCATCAGTGAGGTGTTCCAGTTTCGTATCCAGTAGCCCAGGTTCACAGATGTTCCTCGCTCTATCCGCCAACGTTTTTATTATGCCTCGCTTTTGTTGTGGGTGGTGGTTCGAATCCCGGTGTAGATAACGATCCGTGTGCGTGGGTTTCCGGTAAACTGTATGGCCTAAGCTACCATCCTGTTTCTTGTAAACTAGCACATCCAGAAAATTTAGTCTCCCTTCTGCCTCCTCCTCCATGGTAAACTGAATCTTCGGATTAATACCGTTTAGATGTTTGTGAAAACGGCCTAGTTCCTCTCTGCCATGCCTCCACAACACAAACGTATCATCTACGTAGCGGAACCAGATATTCGGTTTTTTGTTGGCAGTTTCTAGAGCCTGTGCCTCGAATTTTTCCATGAAAAAGTTAGCTATAACCGGGCTTAAGGGGCTCCCCATTACCACGCCATCAGTCTGTTCGTAGAACTCATCGTTCCATTTGAAATATGTGGTCGTAAGGCAATATTTAAATAGTTCTGCAATGTCGGGAGGAAAAATTCTATTCAGCTGTTGCAACAACTCATTGAGAGGAACCATAGTAAATAGCGATGCCACATCGAAACTGACTAACATGTCCTCCGACTGGACCACTATGCCGCTTAATTTACTGATGAAATGTGCAGAATTCTTGATATAGGAGTCCGATCGTCCCTCATGCGGCCGTAATAGCGTTGTCAAAAACTTGGCAATAGAATAGGTGGGCGAACCAATGGCACTCACTATAGGTCTCAGAGGAACAAGTTGTTTATGAACCTTCGGCAAGCCATAGAGTCTTGGTGGCAGCGCAACTGAATTGAACAGACTTTTCTGAACGTTCTGTTCGATAGAGGATTTCTTAATTAACCGCGTAACCGTTCTAAGAACTTTATCAGTCGGGTCTTTACTCAGCTTCTTGTAAGTCTGCGGATCTAGTAAGTCATTAATCTTGCTGTGATAGTCAATAACATTCAAAACCACCGTCGCATTTCCCTTGTCAGCGGGGACAATGATAATACTATCGTCCTCATTTAGGCGTTTTATTGCATTCCTCTCACCCACGATTAAATTACTTTTTGGAGGCTTTGCGCGAGCTAATACTCTCACAGTTTCTATGCGGATTTCTTCGGCTGTAATCGCGTCCACACTACGAATGCCTGCGGACGGCGGCAACCGGCAACCGACAACGGCCAATTGCGCTCGCGTATTCAAAACATGTGACGTCACGCCTATGCGCGGGAGCACGCGAAAACAAAAATTTGCTACAGTCAGCAGTGAGACAGTGTGTGTTTCGGAAGTTAACAGAAGCCACGAACCCCCTTGAAGATGTCCTCCGCAGATGGGGACGAAACGTTGGGTTACAATGCGAAATCCATCAGACCACGGCATAATAGCCCGGAAAAGAATTTTATTAATCATGACAGTTCCGGCCGTGAAAGTTTACATTTTACAATTTGATTTGCATTTGTCATTTTTGTGTAAGATTTATCAGCTAGTTCTCCAGAAAGTTGTAGTTACTAAAGGTTTAATAAACTTTCTCATTATTTTGTAAACTTAAGTACGCCACTGTTCTCATTCATACTTCATCTACTATTCACTGTTTTTATTCTTTTGTGGTGATACATGGGTACATCAGCAAATTAATGATCAATGTCATTGAATTAGTTAATTTGATATTAAATTTCAGTCCTGTAAGTACTTAAAAACATAGGGCAGCAAAAGAGCCAAAAGGAAATTCACTAATGCATATACAAAATTTAAGGATGTAGCACACGATCTGAAGATTATTGGAAAGACAATATTTTTATTTATATAAGTATTTTAGCTTCACTCAGACATATGTTTAAGATTAAAGCTTGCTGTTGGCGTCCCTTTGTCAGGATCTCGAATCGTGGCATTTTTATATTTTTATGAAGTCGTTAGTGCCTTACCTTGCGGAACAGGCTCATGTTTTCCTTCTTTTTTTCTGAAGTGAGGCTTTGGTACTCTGACAACATTTGGACTCGGGTCTGGTGCTGTGCATAATATCTCAGCAATTTGTAGTATATTGCAGCTTTTTATTTCAATGTATGTATGGTTTGTGTCATTTATTTATTTTTGTTTCTCATTGTGCCTTGTCAGTGACTTCTGCATCACTTGTTGTCTGATGTCCCTTCTTCGTTAATAGCGTTGTGCAAGCTTTTATGGAAGAAATTTGAGTATGGGGATGTGTACCAGATTTTAGAGTAGGTTTTGTTCCTCGGACTAAGGCATAAATGTGTGCACTATTTAAATGAAGATCAGAGTAGAGTTGTGGGACTTGATGCGTTAGAATCGGAAACTTGCGGAAGTAGCAATCGAATTGAATGCTTACGAGAAGCGAAGCTCATTTATATAGTGAGAAAGGCTGTACACCAATGTCGTCCAAAATGGAGCACGAGCCACCCACTGAAGCAGAACAAGACAGAATGGCGGAAGAAGTTCATTTAAATCACTCTGCAAATTGGGCACAAATGACAAATGCAGAATACTTGGATGATGAAGGTTCATTTCACCCAGGAAATGAAAGTGAAACCAATGCCGAGCTAGCAAGTCATGTGAGTTCTATAAATACGGAAAGAGGTACAGTCAGGGATAGTACCAGTCCGATCTTGCCTGCAAGGCATCACAGAGCAGTTCAGTCGCTTGCGCCTAGTCCGGGAACGTTAGTGAAGGTACGCAATTGGAATCTATCATTCAACGTACATGCAAGAGCCAGAGAAGGCACGGCAAGAGGAGCGAAAACAGAGGAAGGCAGGGAAGAAAAGAGACAACAGGAAGACGACTTAAAACAGGAGATCCCCATCATTGAAATTAAGGAAATTCAGAAGAGACTAGACAAGGAGGAAAAGAGACAGGACGTAGTCATGAAAGAAATTAAAGAATTGCGAAGTTCGTCGAAAACGTAAATCAAGTCAGGAATGATTAAAAGTGTAAATGTACAGGATGAAGATATTAGGAAACCGTCATATGAGACTCGAGAAGTAGCCATAGAGATGAAACTTGAGGCTAAGATAGCCAGATCAGTAGCACGAGATGCGCAAAATAAAAAAAAATTAAAAAAAACTCGAATTGCGCGAGATGATGCAACGATGGCAATAGTCGAAAAGAGTGCAACCAAGAAGGCTGTATCTGCTATAAAAGACACAGACAGAAAGTAACTGAAATGACACAGGAAGAAATGTTAGAAATCAAAGATGAGGAAACACGTCTCACCACCCAGCAGAATGAGCAGGTGGATGAGATGAGACAAATGTGCCAATGGCTCGCTAGTGTAGAAATTAAGCCAGAAGCAACAGCACGTCGCTGTGAGTTAGTTGGTCACCAAGAATGTCAAAGACAAAAGTCTGTTGCTCAACCCGTAGCTACATTTCCGGCACAGGCCGATATACGGCAAGAGCGCCCGCTTAACAGGGTACGGCGCTCGGCGGAGCGGGCACAGTCAGTGGCGCGTGGCGATCAAAGTACCGACCTGGACAACAATTGCGCGCGACTCATACGTACGGAAACATTACTACATGACTCTGAGGACAGGACAGGAGGTTACGACAACATTCAGGGATCGGTCGACAATGAAATCTAGAGAAAGTCCAGTGCCGCGAAATCGTGAATACTTCGACTTAAAATATTTTCTCTCAGTTCAAAATTTTTAGGTGTACTAAGAGAACCGTAATTCATTACATACAAACTGGGATTTGTCTGTGGATACCTGGAAGGTTCAATAGCAGAACACATGCGTAGTGTTGCAGTACACTGCCGCAGCTACTGCGAATTCAGAGAGACTTTCCTAAAGACCTACTGGTCACAGGACATTCAGGAAAGGATAAAACCTGAGATTATGTTAGGGAAGAATTATATAGTGATAAGGAGATAATGCGACAGTACTACATGAAACTGTCATCGAGGTACCACGAATTGCTTATTGGCAAATGTAATGACACAATAGAGTCATTCGAAAGAGCTCTACAAGAGTCAGACTCGCACACGTTAAGTGGACATTAGCGCGCCGGAGACTATCGCCATCGGTTTTGTGTGTGTGCCGTCGTGTTTGTGCTTCAGTGTTTTCGCCGCCAACGCTCCTTCGTTCACGTGTGTCGTCTAAATCCTCAGTGTTTGTGACAGTGCTGACAGTTTTCTTGTTTTTCTTCGCGTGTGAACGGCTTCACGTTTTTTTAACTACTGTGTCTAATGTTTTTTAAACCCCCTTATGTTACTTTTGTGTCTTCATTTTTTTCTCTTATTGTACTACTTGTGGCTGAAGAGCGGAATAAAGTTGCCACTGCCAGGCCACCTTGTATGAGGTGTAAAATGACAATAAAGAAAAAACAGAAGAAGCTCTGCAAGGCAGTCTGATTTTCGCATGTGTCTATTGACATCTCGCCTACGGACAGCGTGTTTACTTTACTTTGTTTCCATGTACGAGTGGACGTTGTGGATTCGTGAGGTTTTCGCTTGTGACCCCGTTGCTTCTTGCGTGTTGTTGTTCATAAGGTCTTGCTCGTTCGTCCGTCGTTGTTCATGCCCGTCCTTTCCCGTCCGTTTTGTTAGTTCGCTGGCCGCTCTCGTTGGGTCCCGCCACGCTTTCGTTCTCGGCAACCCCGCGACCGTTCTGGTTGTGGTTACAACTATCAAGGTCAAAGAATTTATAAGCCTCAGTGGAACGATAGAAGCAGATGGGGCGTTAATTTTCAAGAAAAGAGGAAAGAGAAATAACGACATGAGGGAAATGCAACTTTCTAACCAGTTCATGCAGTCGGCCTGCAACTCTGGGCAAACAAGGAATAATGCAACGATTGGTAGGGGAAGCCTGCAACATGATAACCGGAATAACTTAGTGGAAATCAGACCAGCTAACCCCTCAAGCAGAAACCCCCTTCAGAAGTCTGCGTAGGTGTTGACAGTCGGCCTCTGCTGCCTCAGCCCATAATACACACATAACATGAATAGGACTTACACGGTTATACCATTAATTTAGTGTTAAGAATCATTTGTTTCCAATTCAACTTAGTATATCGTCTCAGTTATGTGACTAGATCTGCGGTTTCCTTTCAGTGAGGTCACATTTCGTTGTAATTGACGGAAAGTCATCGAGTAAAAAAGAAGTGATTTCTGGCATTCCCCAAGGTAGTGTTATAGGCCCTTTGCTGTTCCTTGTCTATGTTAATAATTTGGGAGACAATCTGACCAGCCGTCTTCGGTTGTTTGCAGATGACGCTATCGTTTATCGACTAATAAAGTCATCAGAAGACAAAAACAAACTGCAAAACGATCTAGAAGAAATATCGGAATGGTGCGAAAAGTGGCAGTTGACCTTAAACAACGAAAACTGTGAGGTCATCCACGTGAGTGCTAAAAGGAACGCGTTAAACTTCGGTTACACGATAAATCAGTCTAATCTAAAAGCCATAAATTCAACTAAATACCTAGGTATTACAATTACGAATAATTTAAATTGGAAGGAACACACAGAAAATGTTGTTGGGAAGGCTAACCAAAGACTGCGTTTTATTGGCAGGACACTTAGAAAATGTAACAGATCTACTAAGGAGACTGCCTACACTACTCTTGTCCGTCCACTTTTACAATATTGTTGCGCGGTGTGGGATCCTTACCAGATAGGTCTGACTGAGTACATGGAAAAAGTTCAAACAAAGGCAGCACGTTTTGTACTATCGCGAAATATGGGAGAGAGTGTCACAGAAATGATACAGGATTTTGGATGGAAATCATTAATAGAAAGGCGTTTTCCGTTGCGACAGAATCTTCTCACGAAATTACAATCACCAACTTTCTCCTCCGAATGCAAAAATATTTTGTTGACACCGACTTACATAGGGAGGAACGATCACCAAGATAAAATAAGGGAAATCGGAGCTCGTACAGAAAGATATAGGTGTTCATTCTTCCCGCGGCCTGTACGAGATTGGAATAATAGAGAATGGTGAAGGTGGTTCGATGAACCCTCTTCCAGGCACTTAAATGTCATTTGCAGAGTATCTATGTAGATGTAGATTCTTTGCACTTACACTTTTTGGATGATTCTTTATTTTAATTAGAGTATATTATGTTCCATATAATTGCGGGCGTGCAGCCGCATAAATTCGACTTCTTGTATATTTTGGCTGGAAACCGTCCAGCCACCTTCAGAATGAGTTGAGGGGACTGATGTTCCAGCACGTACTCCGTCCTTTTAATCCACGGACCGCACGTTTGCGCATGCGGCCACGGATACAAGAGGCGCCAGAGACGTTGATCGGCGGCAAAGAGGAATGACATGTTGTGGTTTTCCGTCCTGAGACTGGTTTGATGCAGCTCTCCATGCTACTCTTGTAAGTAGGCTGTTTAGGTTTTTTTATTGGTAACGCCGCCGCCACGTAGCGCTCTGTTTGAAAATCACTGGCTGTGCCGTGTGCAGTCTGTGGCTGGTTTGCATTGTTGTCTGCCATTGTAGTGTTGGGCAGCGGCAGCTGGATGCTAACAGCGCGTAGCGTTGCGCAGTTGGAGGTGAGTCGCCAGCAGTGGTGGACGTGGGGAGAGAGATGGCGGAGTTTTGAAATTTGTAAGAATTGGTGTCATGAACTGATATATATATATATATATATATATATATATATATATATATATATATATATATATAATGACTATTAAGGTAAATACATTGTTTGTTCTCTATTTAAATCTTTCATTCGCTAACTATGCCTATCAGTAGTTAGTGCCTTCAGTAGTTTGAATCTTTTATTTAGCTGGCAGTAGTGGTGTTCGCTGTATTGCAGTAGTTCGAGTAACGAAGATTTTTTGTGAGGTAAGTGATTTGTGAAAGGTATAGCTTAATGTTAGTCAGGGCAATTCTTTTGTAGGGATTTTTGAAAGTCAGCTTGCGTTGCGCTAAAAATATTGTGCATCAGTGTAACCACAGGCATGTATAATTTTTCTAAGGGGACGTTTCATATGTCGACCCTTAGCCGAGGATACCTCACTGGAATCTTCTGATTTTTTTCTTGTAGTTTGTGTAATTAGTGTAGATTTTGTTTATTGCTAGCACGTAATTGTAGAGAGAATCTCCTTTGTAGTTGTAGTCTTTCATTGTTGTACAGTACAACAGTTGTAGCATACATGTAGAGTTGCACCAAGTATTTCGCAGCTGCGCTTGCAATTAACTAGATGTTATTTTCTATGTTAATGTATTCTCTTATTTTTGCTCTTCAAATTGTTTTTTTTTTCTGTGTTGTCATGTGAAATATTGTGACAATAATGGCGTGTGAAAAACGTAATACTAGGCTCCAAGGTAAACTGAGAAATGACAGTGAAGACGAAAGCAGTGTGTTAGTGCCACCGAGTAATGAATTAACTAATGTTCAAAGTAGTAATTTGGTAATTGTACATAGGGAAATGGAGCGGGCTGCAAACAATGGTGTAGACAGTGAAATAAGTAGTGAACAGGGAACAATTATCGATCGATCAGTCGGCAACAGCTCGCCTCAAGATTCCGAAATGACAGGACACATTCTTGCAAATACTGTAGATTCAGGTTTTGCGTCCTCACCGCTTTCTCAAATAAGTCAAGACACATTTTCTGTTTTTCAAACTGCGAATATTGCCGGTTCAAATGCATTGCCGAATAGCACTAAGGAACATGTTTCAGACACCAGTGCATTGTTATTACAATTAATGCAACAAATGGGACAAAAGCTTCAAAAGTTAGACACAATGGAACAAAATCAGAGACAAAAACAGCAAAAGCTTCAAAAGTTAGACACAATGGAACAAAATCTTCAAAAGTTAGACACAATGGAACAAAATCAGAGACAAACACAGCAAAAGTTAGACGCAATGGAGCAAAAGCTTCAAAAGTTAGACTCAGTGGAACATATGCTTGAACAAACACGTGAAGATTTAACTACTGAATTACATAAAATCGAATCGAAATGTCAAAAAGTCTGTAATGACGTAAAAACACAAATTTGTGAGCATTTCCAACCTATTTTTTCGCGGCATGAAAATGCATTACAGAATCACGAAGCAGCCATAAAAGAACTGCAAACAGTTGTTCATGAAAATCATGAGACCTTCCAAGCTAAAATTGACTCAGTTGCATCTACCGATTCGGTTACGCAACTTGCAAAAACTCAAGAAAACTTAAAGGACACACTAGATACTCTGAAAATTGGTTCAGAAAGACACATGGAGGACATTAGTTCATTATCAGAGAAAGTAGTTGAACTTTCGGATCAGCTAAATAATTTATCTACGAAGGTAGATGATAATCTGAATGACACAAAAGCGGTAGTCTTTAATGACACAGAAGAGTTCGAACAAATTAGGAAATTCAAACAAAATCAGAATCAAATTAATACGCAACACCAAAGAGAAATCCGGGAAGTACAAGATCAGCTGACACAGGTAATACAAGAATTACGTATTTCAGAGGACACTCGCACTCCAATATGGGAAGAGGGACATAAAAATACGGAACTGCCACAAAATAACAACACAGGGCACTTTGGAGATTATGAAAGAAATTGGCAAAGTACACCGAATTTTGAGATGGAACCGCCGAAACGACGTAACAATGACCGACATGCGACTCGCCGACATGATGATTTTGACTATAAGCTGTTCATTACTACATGTAAATTCAAAACATTTAAGAATTCTGGCAACGACATTCATCCACAAGCGTGGCTCCATCAATTCTCTCATTGTTTTCCTCCAAACTGGTCGCTAGAGCACAGATTATAATTTATGTGTGGCTACTTAGAGAATGAACCAGCTGTAAGAATGCGATCGGTCATTCACGACTGCCACAGTGAAGGAGAATTTTACCACGCCTTCCTCTCATCATATTGGTCCCAAGCCACACAAGACCGAGTAAAACATGGCATCATGATGATGAAACATTTCGAACAATCTGAATTTTCCAGTCTTGTGAAATATTTTGAAGACATGTTGCACAAGAATCAGTACCTGTCAAACCCATACAGCCCGTCAGAAATCATCCGCATTTGCTTAATCAAATTGCCTGAACATTTACGGCATATTATTTTGGCAGGCCGTTGCAAAGACGACATTGAAGCTTTTCAGGGACTCTTACAAGAATTAGAAATTGACACTGACAATCGCGGAACGCGAAAATAGGAACACAACAATTACAGGTCACATCCGTCGCAATTCCGCGATGAAAGAAATAATAACTGGACACGACAAGGCTATTCTTACAACGCAAATCGTGACCAAAACAGACACGACCCATATGACAACCACTGGCGGAGTAATAATAGTTACAGAGAAAGATAGCATTTCCGTACTAATGACTATCACAGAGACAATAAGAGAAACAGACAATATGGGAACCAAAATAATTATTATGACGGGAGACAGAATAATTTCAGACGAAAGGGTCCACCGCGCAGTGATAATTCAGGGAGAAATTCTCCACCACTTAACCGACAAGAAAGAAACTACAGGAACTACCGACATGGCGACAGACGGTATTATCATAACGACAGACCGGAATTTCATCAGAACTGCTGGGATTCAAACAGAGCTGGGCCCTCTCGGCAAGGTGAATTTGTAGAAGTTAAGTCTCCTAATCCCAATAACGGCGCGCGCCAACAAAGAGACAGACAATGACTCGCACCGCAGGCAGCCACGTACGCCGCCCGGCTCAGAGAAAAATAACATAGGCGCTAACCTTGAGAAAAATTTTAGCATTCCTTACCGATGTATACATCGTGGTAATTGCGTTGAAACTGAAATTCTGCTTTATGAAGAGTAAAGGATTGCACCGTATTTCACATGTAAAACAGTTTATTGAAAGATAATCTGCTTTTTAACTTTGTCTTTGCCATAAAACATATCACTTCACATTTCTAGTGTGCTTTGTCACACTGAGAAACTGTTAACATGCAACAATGTTTTGAAGTTAACTATCCAGTCTAAAACCTAGGGAACATTTTTAAACAGAAATTACGAATGCATTGTTATAGTGAACAGACGACAGTGTTGTTATTTGTACATTCTTGCTTGTTAGCTGCACGATTACGTAACGACTATAAGGCTTACTTACTTAGAACATATACTGTTAATGAGATTTTAATGCAACATTTTGGTTTACTTGAAAACAAATTCTTTATTTGAAGTTCATTCGGTGAGATTAAAGATGACTTAGAATTTGGTTTCTCTAATAGCTACACGATTATATCACGACGCTACTAATATGTGACACGACTTACATTGTTGCTTTTGCGGTGTATCTGTTTTATACCTGCACAGTTTTTCTGAATTCTTCTGGAAAGGAAAACATGTTTTAGTAGTAACTTTGTGGTATAGCTACAATGAGACAGCCTTTTCTGTAGCACAACAATACGTTACAGTACAGTACTTACTTCATCACAGCAATAAGCGTAGTAACTATGATATCTATACGTAAAGCATTTCACTTTTGTTTATCATGAGGTCAGTACATTGACTTCTGCAGAACTTAGCTTTCGGAGGTCGATAACTACGACACTTCCACAGAGATTACCTTACAACACGACGCATAGTTTAGCGCTACAGTACATGTAGTTGAGTGATTAATTTTGTACTGTTGTTGTTGTTGTCTTCAGTCCTGAGACTGGTTTGATGCAGCTCTCCATGCTACTCTATCCTGTGCAAGCTGCTTCATCTCCCAGTACCTACTGCAACCTACATCCTTCTGAATCTGCTTAGTGTACTCATCTCTCGGTCTCCAAACATTTATTTTTAAAGATATTTGAAGTACAATGATACAAAGGTTTTCCGTGATACATTTCATTCCATTGATGTAATCTGTAACACCTGAGGATATAATTACACAATCCTCAGGGGGGTACACGCTTACTTTGTGTACCAAGTGTTTGGCAAGCACAAGGAGCCCTAGCTAATATGGTATTTGCTTATACAAATTTACACATCGGTACCATATTTCTCTAACACATAAATTACACAGCTATCTGATCATTTAACAGAGGAACAAACATTTTTTTTACTACAGCAGTGACAGATGTTTACGCAATTACGCAGTTCGATAATTTTAACTTATGAAATTGTATTTTGTCTGTACTTTGTGAACTGTTCATATTTTTCCAGAACCATTGTGATACTATGAGAGCTTTGAATGATATATTTGGTATGGGATCATGATTTTAAAGTATGTTTGAGGTAGATGACACTATTGAAATGAGCAGAGAATTTTTTTTAGGTTTTGAAATTATTGAAGGAAGCTATGACGATTTTGAGATTCGGCTGAGGTTTTATGATGTTATGATGACGATGTGTATTACGCTGTTGCGGTATGTTTATGATCAATAAGCTGATACTATATGAGGAATTTGATTATGCTACATATTTCTTATGATTAAATATTGAAGAAGTGTTGACAAATATGTATATGTGTAATAAAACAAGGAATAATGAGTAGTGGTTAGGGACTCTGGTTTGTGCAAAAGGTTGTTGGAAACCAAGAATCGTACTTTAAGAGTTATGAAATGTATGTAAATGTGTGAATGTATTACAATGCCGACGAAAATTTTTTGGACACTATTATATTTTAAGAATTTTGTTTCTACAGATTTGTAACGCAAATTCTTGACCTGTGAAATATTTTTATATGAGACTATCACTGTAGCGGAAAATGCTGTCGTAAATATTTCGGTAAGAGAGTTAAGTGACCACCTGCACGTAATTCGTCGTGGGCACCCAGCTTGGCGACAGCCACCTGGAAACAAGCCATTAGTGTGTGCCTTTCAGAGGCACAGGTGGAGAAAAAAAATAAATTGGCCATTATCCTCGCTATTGACATTCCTTTGTAGAAAGCATCGCAAAAACGACACGCTCATTACTTGGTAAAGATACTTTCTTACATCTGCACACCTGATAATGACAAGCGTCTTTCTACGAGAGTTGAGAGAATTTGTACTAACTTATGAAATGTCACATGACTATTGAATGATATTTTTATGCTTCGCCTTTCATAGTCGCTTATTTCATTTGATATCTGTTTTACAGCTGTGTTGCAGCATTGGTTTTATAAAATAAAATTAAATGCATTTGCTAATGTGAACACTTTCTGTCAACAGATCTAATAAATAATTATTTTATGATCAACATTCTTCGAAAAAGGAGCTCTTGGAATGGAAAGAGCAATAAGAAGCGACTAATTACAGTAACTGTATATATAATTTTCTTTTCAAGTACTTGGTAATTTGCTGTAGCATTAGTTTTTGTGGTGCACCACTTTAATTACATAGTCATTAAGATGTGATTATAACTTTCCCTTATCTGCATTGTTGTCTTTAGTGTACTATTTTTTCTGCTTGTGGGTTTCTCATGTTTAGATATAAGTTATTACATTTACTGCTGCTTGCTTTGCAAATTTGCATTTTTTGGGGTCATTGCTGTTTGTGTTAATTTGTTTTGTGCTGGTGCATTGCGTCGTCCCTTAGTTTAGCATCTGAGCTCAGTAGGTTTAAGTTAGCTTAAGAGGGTGTAGACTATATAAGAAACTAACTATGATGAATTGGAAGAAAAGCATTGAGAAGCTATAAGAAAGTGTTTTGGCCAAAAAAGTAGTGTATAGTGGAGAAAACTATTTTCAAAAGAGGATGTGAACAGAATACAGAAAGCATGCTTGGATAGGATTTTTTTGGCGGAAACAAATGTTGAAATAAGACGAAAGATCTATGGAATGAAGTTTTGGGTTGGACTGCAGTACCCAATGTTACAGTGAAAACAAACCCTGTCCTTTCCTTTTGTGCTATCCCACTATGTGTTTGTGTACCCTTGTGTATTTGTTTTCTTCCTGTCTCTGTGTACTATTCATAGAATTTTTTCTCTTCTAATACTAAGCTACATTAACTATGATGAGGAATACTCTTATCCTCAAATATAATTTGCATTAATAACATGTTATTTACTTAGTAAAGATGTTTACACATTATTTATTCTGTTTTGTTCTAATGCTCATGTATGAAGTTGATGTTTCAAAAGTTATTCAGATCTTTTATGTATGTACTTATGTCGTAATTTTTGTAACACTGATGTATTCTAAAGCCTGTACTACTACAAATGTTATCTGTATTGTTATGTTCTTTAAAGATGTATTTTGTACCTTTGTTATTGTATTCTTATGTTATAAAATTGTAATTGACACCAGTTCATCAAATTAAGTAACTTGTAAATTACATTTCACTGCACACGTTTCTGTTGGTCATAGTATATGGACAATATGTGAGAAGTAGGGACTGATAGTGTTTGCACGTGTGTTAATAATTCAGTGGACTGGATAACAGCATTGCTGGTTGTAAGGACATCTCAAAAACAATTTTTGTGAGAGCACAATTGGTGGGTAATGGACTTGCTATATTATCCGCAAGACTCTTCAGTGATGATTGTGCGCCTGTACAGGCTGCTGGCCATCTCTACAAGGACTACAGTGAGTCTACACCTTTGATGACCCACCAATACCATTATCTCTACAAGGACTGCAGTGGGTCTGCACCTCTGGTGGGCCACCAGTTCCGTAATCTCTACCAGGACTACAATGGGTCTACTCTGTGACGACCTACCTACCAATGTTCTTTAAAACTTCGACTGACTCTGCTGTGGGTTTGCTCTGTTGTGGCCCATTACCTGTCTGCATGTCAAGAGTCAGCACTGTCTTTCCGTTGGAAGGACAACACTACTTCTTCTACACTGCATGGAAATCCACTACTTCCGTGTGCATTTTCTTATATTGCTCAGTCTTTGAGAAAAACACTACTATTTTACTGTGATGAATGATCAGGACTGTCTATATGGACTGTGAGAAAATTTTAGCTTTTGACCAACATTGTATCAATAAGTGTGTGCATTTGATTTCTTTGCTATTGTAATCATAATTATGAAAAAAATTTTCAAATCTGTATTGGCCACTGCCCAAAACAATTTGTAATTTTTTTGTGGGGAGCATGGGGGCTATGTAAGTAGGCTGTTTAGGTTTTTTATTGGTAATGCCGCCGCCACGTAGCGCTCTGTATGAAAATCACTGGCTGTGCCGTGTGCAGTCTGTGGCTGGTTTGCATTGTTGTCAGCCATTGTAGTGTTGGGCAGTGGCAGCTGGATGCTAACAGCGCGTAGCGTTGCGCAGTTGGAGGTGAGTCGACAGCAGTGGTGGACGTGGGGAGAGAGATGGCGCAGTTTTGAAATTTGTAAGAATTGGTGTCATGAACTGATATACATATTATGACTGTTAAGGTAAATACATTGTTTGTTCTCTATTAAAATCTTTCATTCACTAACTATGCCTATCAGTAGTTAGTGCCTTCAGTAGTTTGAATCTTTTATTTAGCTGGCAGTAGTGGTGCTCGCTGTATTGCAGTAGTTCGAGTAACGAAGATTTTTTGTGAGGTAAGTGATATGTGAAAGGTATAGGTTAATGTTAGTCAGGGCCATTCTTTTGTAGGGATTATTGAAAGTCAGATTGCGGTGCGCTAAAAACTATTGTGTGTCAGTTTAAGCACAGTCTTGTACAATTTTTCTAAGGGGACGTTTCACTCTATCCTGTGCAAGCTACTTCATCTCCCAGTACCTACTGCAACCTATGTCCTTCTGAATCTGCTTAGTGTATTCATCTCTTGGTCTCCCTCTACGATTTTTACCCTCCACGGTGCCCTCCAATACTAAATTGGTGATCCCTTGATGCCCCAGAACATGTCCTGCCAATCGATCCCTTCTTCTGGTCAAGTTGTGCCACAAACTTCTCCCCAATCCTATTCAATACTTCCTCATTAGTTATGTGATCTACCCATTTCATCTTCAGCATTCTTCTGTAGCACCACATTTCGAAAGCTTCTATTCTCTTCTTGCCCAAACTATTTATCGTCCATGTTTCACTTCCATACATGGCTACACTCCATACAAATACTTTCAGAAATGACTTCCTGACACTTAAATCTATACTTGATGTTAACAAATTTCTCTTTTTCAGAAACGCTTTCCTTGCCATTGCCAGTCTACATTTTATATCCTCTCTACTTCGACCATCATCAGTTATTTTGCTCCCCAAATAGCAAAACTCGTTTACTACTTTAAGTGTCTCATTTCCTAATCTAATTCCTTCAGCATCACCCGACTTAATTCGACTATATTCCATTATCCTCGTTTTGCTTTTGTTGATGTTCATTTTATATCCTCCTTTCAAGACATTATCCATTCCGTTCAACTGCTCTTCCAAGTCCTTTGCTGTCTCTGACAGAATTACCATGTCATCGGCGAACCTCAAAGTTTTTATTTCTTCTTCATGGAGTTTAATACCTTCTCCAAATTTTTCTTTTGTTTCCTTTACTGCTTGCTCAATATACAGATTGAATAACATAGGGGAGAGGCTACAACCCTGTCTTACTCCCTTCCCAACCACTGCTTCCCTTTCATGTCCCTCGACTCTTATAACTGCCATCTGGTTTCTGTACAAATTGTAAATAGCCTTTCGCTCCCTGTATTTTACTCCTGCCACCTTCAGAATTTGAAGAAGAGTAATCCAGTCAACATTGTCAAAAGCTTTCTCTAAGTATACAAATGCTAGAAATGTAGGTTTGCCTTTCCTTAATCTTTCTTCTAAGATAAGTCGTAGGGTCAGTATTGCTTCATGTGTTCCAACATTTCTACGGAAGCGAAACTGATCTTCCCCGAGGTCGGCTTCTACTAGTTTTTCCATTCGTCTGTAAAAAATTCGTGTTAGTATTTTGCAGCTGTGACTTATTAAACTGATAGTTCGGTAATTTTCACATCTGTCAACACCTGCTTTCTTTGGGATTGGAATTATTATATTCTTCTTGAAGTCTGAGGGTATTTCGCCTGTCTCATACATCTTGCTCACCAGATGGCAGAGTTTTGTAAGGAAGAATGAACTTCATTATTTAACTAAGATGCTGTAAACAATCTGAACTTTCCGAGAAACAGAAGATAACTCGTAGTTGTGAAAAAGAATTTGGATAATTAATGATTTTGTAAAGAATGGCAGGGAAATTGAGTGTTTGTAAAATGATAAGCTAGGTTAGTGTTAGAATTGCCAAGTTCGGAGTAAGAATTAGATTTTTCACTTTACTAAGTTTGCTTTTGAAAATTTGTTATATTTTGAAAATTAGTTGTGATGTATATGCATTAAAATCTGTTGGCAAATTTTTATAATCGTAGGGAGTGTAAGAAATAGTGTATCCTATCATGCCTATGTTAAGTAAGAGATGGTAACAGGCAGACAGCTTGATACATGAGTCATGTCTCACGTGACACATGCACTGGGATCCAGTAGCTAGCTGCAAGTAATTTCCCCTGTGGCCAAAAGTGTCAGTGTCCTATGGACTACAAAGTTATCAAGTAGTTAAAACTGTATATTTGGAAAACAGAACTGCATTTATCTCGGTTACTGCGATTTTTACTATCACTAATTTGTTTAATTATTGGTGTGAATGATGATATGCTTGCAAAGTATGAAATAAGTGTATATTTTTATGTGTATTAGCTGAGTATATATTAGTATGATAACTGTGTACTAAGAGAATAAATCGTACTCAGGGGAAATTGTAAAGTGCAACCTGCGAGTTCATGGGACTGGAAAATAAGGTACGTGTATGATGGTTTTGGTTTTTAAAGAGGGAGTTACTTTGATATTTGTAGGTTTTATAAATTTGTTCTTTTAATAAACTGTTCCTGTTACATTGTGATCAGTCCAAAGTAAAAGACGCGGGATTACGTGGCTTAGTATTAACATTGGAGTGGTAACAACATTTAGGAACCAAATACCTTCATGCATATTTCGTGGTCTAAGAAGACTGCTTTGTGAAGCCTTAGTTCATATATTTAATAGACAATGAAAACTTCTTACAATGCGTAAATGAAGCTTTAGTCAACAAAAACCTGACACACAGGAACACAATATATGAAAGAAGTAACTATCAGTGTACCGTAATTCCATTCTCCACGGCTCAACGGACTACCTTTGTTTATTTAGTAGTACTTTTGCCCTGTATGTTTCGTATGGATCTTTAATGGTACTACAATAATCTGTAAGTAATCCAAGATGCATATGAGTTTCAAACACTGGTAAGTCACTAGTACACAGTACTCGGATATTATTCTTTTGAATCTTTTTACCATGCTTTGAATACTGGTGTGCACCTACTTCATAATGGCAATCGCAATTCCATACTTCCTTAACAAGTAGCCTGTAAACTTTGTTCCAGAAGCAGTAAAAATAAAATAATGTAAAACTTCTCATAGGTTTGAGGTTTCTGTATCGGAGATGGCAATATGGATATGAGAATGGGTACATCTTAGAATTGTATCATATCTACTGTATTCAGTCAAGAAATACGTCAGAGTGGAAGTGAGTTGCAAAAAATTCAGTGGGAGGCAGGTGAGGGTGTTCCACATTGCAAAACAAAACATGGCCGACTGGCGTTGTGAAGTGGAGCCAACTGGGCATGGTAAAGCAACAGCTGGCGCTGCAATATACTAGTAGAAGGATGGAAGCCTTTCCTCATATGCAACTACAGAACTGTTCAGTGTGCATGCCTTAAACACCAAACGAACAAGGTCTGTAGCGTATAAGTACTCTGCCATTCAGGTACTAAATTATCCTCGTCTCTGTATCACAGCCTGCACCACGAGCGTGTGACATCTGGAGCGGTACCCTGGGCAGCAGTATGGGATTAGCTGTTCGACCACGAGGCAGGGCAGCCTGTCCTGAGGCATGAGGGAGCTGCCTACTTGTCAGAGGGAGTTGATAGCCATCGTAAGCTGCGCTGCGACTCTGTCATCATGGTCTCAGACCAGATGTCACTGAGTGTGGCATTTGAGTGATGCCCTGCCCAGCCCTTCTCTTTGCACTATCAGGAATGCCGAATGTGTATTATTTCACATGGAAGGCAGCTAGATGCGTCCACCAAGCTCTTTCTGTTGTACTATCGCTGAGGCTCGGAATCAAGAAATTAAATGAACAAATATACAATTGTCCTGACGTCTCATTTCACTCTCTGTGGGTGACAATCCAAGGATCATTTAACACTGGTGTCAGAACACTGACATCACCTTCTTACAGAAACCTCTTGATCTACATCCTATGGTATGGTGAGTCAAAAAGAAATTGAACTTCGGTCTAGGAGAACAGGTTTTACATTCGTACATTTTGTAGATTAGATTTTATTACAAGTAGAGAACCAGTGGATTTGTCTACTTTTAAAGGTACTGGAAGTCACTCAGCGCCATGTACGAAATCAGTTCTAGTAAAATGTTATACCTTTAATCGTTAAGGGCATATAGCTGGCAATGCTGGGAGTCGATATGACTCACAATTAGACGTAAGGATTAAGTTAGCGTATTTTATTTTCTTACAAAGTGAATGTTAGTTGTCAAAATCAATGTTGTCAAGGAAAAAACTGTGACAAAACCGGATATGCAAGGTGTGCCAGAACCAGAAGCAGTATGTATGTTGTCAGAAAGTGTAGCACAATTATAAGTGGATAATACAGAACTGCATGGGTTGGTAGAATCATGATCGTCACAGTGAGTTGTAGATGTAGTCACAACTGTTTCTTTTTCTGGTAAGGTAACTGAGGGTGTGCAGGCCTTAGGGGGTGACATTGGAAATCTGTCTCTGATGGTAGATCGGTCTGATAAGTAATTATTGAGTGTTGCAAAATTGAGACTAACAGGGGAAGCAAAAACATGTAGGATGATCAGCAGCTCTCAAGGGAGCCACAACATTCGAAGTCAAAGAAGGATTCATTCAGAGACATACAAAGAAAAATAGTGCCACACACTATAGCAAACAATTAGGGGTGATAACTAAGAAAAATACGGAAATACTGAAAAAAATTGTATATAGGACAAGAAAAATTACTGGATGTACCTATGAATTAGGACAGGATACTGTAGTCAATGAAATTACTTTGGAAGAGGGTGAGCAGAGGGCGCTCGATGCTTTTTCAAGAGCGTTGCATGAGGTAATGTCAAGATGGGTGCTGACAGGGAGTCCAACGAATTTGCGCACAGTTGTGCGTTTAGCTACAAAGTGTGAGGAGATCGATTTATCTACTGGAATGCAGGGTAAATGGTCAGTACTTGCAGCTAATTTAAAATGTTTCAGGTATATGCGAAAAGGCCATGTAAAGAAGCAATGTCACCAGCCTCAGGGTGATGTGAATAAAGTTTTAGAAACAGAGAACCAGAACTCCAATGGGAACCCCAAATCCACCTACAGTCCTTTCCAGTAAGATTGTGTGCTACAGAATCATGTGCAAAAGTCGACTATGCGATAAGAGGAATAGTAGATAAAAATGGTTGTAGGATATTATTGGACACAGGCGTGTATGTGATGGTCACTAGTAATGAACTGGTGAAATGAAAGCGATGGGACCCACCATAGCACAGGCTTCACGGAACAAGTCATAAGGATGTCACACCTTTAGTATCGATGGACATAGACATCTGCCTAGGTTTGGTTCAATTTCGACTATCTGTAATGATTGCGCCACACATGAGTGAGGGATACGACATGATTCTAGGATTAGACTTTTTGTATCAACATTGCGCCATAATCGATCTTTGCCAATATAGGGTGGAACTTGATGGAAAATATTTCAAGTTTCATGAAACCATTGCCAGTGTAATGATGCCGTGAGGGGGGTTTTTCAAGGAAGGCAAACTGATTAAGCTGTGAATGACCACACTATGATTTGATTCACACAACTGTGTGCCTAAGGGTGCTGGGAAATCACTTTGGGTCAATGCTGAGTCTAGCTTGCTGGTAGGAATTTTGTGTGGTGAAACAGTTAGAAGAGAATGAAGTATAAGATCAGGTTGGTTGTTTACTAGAAGGAGGTAATGTATGCATGTAATAAATAAAGTGTGGAAAAAGGGTACCTGTTTCTATGGTAATTTTACCAAAGAGGACATAGGGCTAACACAGAGGTTGGAGGAGGACATATTGACACAAGGGGTGTCAGCTAAGGATAATCGCCAGACGCCATTGAAACTGGTTTACAAGGAAAAGTGAAGCACCTAGTAGAAAGCAATAGGAAAAGGATGAAAAAATTACTTTTGGAATTTAAGAATTTATTTTTTTCCAAAAGGTCCATTACCAGTTACAGATATAGCACATCATCACATACCAACAGGAAATGAATCACCAACCTACAGCTGGCCATACAGAATATACTTGCAGGCAATTTTGGAGGACTTTATCGATCATTGGCTGAAACATGGAAATAACTGAAGCAAGTAATAGTCCATGGGATGCAGGAACAGTCATAGTGCAAAAAACCAAAGGATGGAACACCTAAAGCCGAAAACGGTGCTGGGCACCTAACCTTTGCCAAACATCACATAAACCTTGGATCATTTAGGGTAACACAAATCTTTTTCAACAATGGATTTGAGTAGGAGTCATCACCAGATAGAGGTTGCACCACAGGATGGAAACAAAACAGCGTTTTCAGAATCCAGGGTGCACTACCAATTCAGAAAACTGACTTTAGGATTAAAAATGGACGTGTAGTGTTTCAGACATTCATGTATGGAGTACTCAGACGCTTAAAACCATGGCAGTGTTTAGTGTAACTCGTCTACGGGAGTGATATGGAATATCATATGAAGCAATTGAGGGAAGTATTCGTAAGTCTTAAAGCACCAAAGTTAGCATTGAGTACGGCAAAGTTTAATTTTGTGATGGAAGAGTTAGCATATCTGGGTCATAATAAATTAGAGATGTACATCAATTTCCCACACCATAATCTGTGAAGGAGTTGTAATCATTCTTTGGTCTCATGTGAACTATTACTGCCAGTTCATAAAAGGGTTTGCAGATACTGCCAAACAATTGATGCAATTGTTGGAAAAGAGTACTCAATTTGTTTGGTCACAAGAGTACCAGCAGGCTTTCAAGGAGCTAAAAGAAGCTTTAACATCGAGTCTGATGTTGGTATTTCTGGATTTTAGTAGAGAGTTTGTTTTATCATATGATTTACCAAACCATGCACTTCGCTGTGTGTTGTCACAAGACATAGAAGGCACAGAACGTCCAGTACCTTACACATCAAGTCAACTACATTCTGCAGAAAGAAGTTATTCCACAATGGAGAAAGAGATGTTAAGCCTTATTTATGGAGTTACGTATTATCTGTACAGTAAAAAGTTGAGAGTAATAACAGATCATGTGGCATTAAAATTTTTGTTGGGTTTGAAGAATCTTTCCAGCAGGTTGACACGACCGGCCATAAGACTAAGAGAATTTGATTTCAAAGTTATGCATAAACCTGTGAGAAAGCACGGAAATGCAAGTGGCTTAAGTAGAAAAGTAGCAGTACTACATATTGAGGGTAATGAGCATAAGGAGTGGCAACTGCACAGGCAGCAAATGACAAATGTAAGCAGTATTTTAAGTTGGGTTGAGTTGTTTGGGGGAAGAGACCAAACAGCTAGGTCATCGGTCTCATTGGGTTAAGGAAGGACTGGTAAGGACGTCGGACATGCCCTGTCAAAGGAACCATACCGGCATTTGCCTGGAGCGATTTAGGGAAATCACGGTAAACCTAAATCAGGATGGCTCGCCGAGGGATTGAACCATCGTCCTATCGAATGTGAGTCCAGTGTGCTAACCACTGCGCCACCTCGCTCGGTAGTATTTTAAGTAGTCACAGTTTTGTATGTAGTATGGGTTGCTACAGAAAGAAACCCATTTTGGACTGTGGGTCGTGGTATCAGCGACGATAAGGAATAGAGTGCTACTAGAAGCTCATGATCACTCATTATTGGGTCAAGGAGGCTGCAGATCTACCAACAGAAGAGGTATTGGTCGATTAATAGGCAGATGGACGTAAACCAGTACATGTGGAATTGCATACAGAGTGCACAGAGAGAGTGCATTTGTGTCGAACAAGCGTACCTTTGCAGAGGTTATCTGAAGCATTAGCATCTTTCGAATTCCTGGGGATTGATGTTTTAGTTCCACTCAATAAAGCACCTGTAGAGAATAAGTATGAACTTACAATCATAGACCATTTTTCAAGATACATAGAAATTGTCAGTGCCAAACCAGCTGGCAGCAACAGTGACACAAGCATTTGTGAATAACAACAAACGAGGGAACAAACTTAAAGAAGTGGAAGACTAGAGAGTCTGTTAACGAATGTGTCAGAATGAATAGGGAAATTTGGAGTAGAGTACAGAGGGCAAATACAAGAGCACTGCAGAAACAGGAAGGAGTGAGCCGTATGGCAAGAATGTTGCAGTATAAGGTTGGTCTGTGGTTGATGATAACAACTTCAGAAACGGCAAAGGGTAGACAAAGAAGGTTTCTGCAAAATATCAAGGGCCATACCAAGTGAAAGAGGCTACATCACCAGTAAAGTCAAGATTCATTTGTGATGAGAACGATAATTGTGCCTGTGGGGCAGTTAATACCTTTTCCAGGATGTCCAGTAGTTATTCCAGGCATAGGAGATGCGGACCAGAAAGGATGAGTGAGGAGAAAAGTAACA
Source organism: Schistocerca gregaria (assembly GCF_023897955.1). Classification (NCBI taxonomy): domain Eukaryota; kingdom Metazoa; phylum Arthropoda; class Insecta; order Orthoptera; family Acrididae; genus Schistocerca; species Schistocerca gregaria. The sequence continues at coordinate 905,318,766 of NC_064920.1, read as the reverse complement.
GACGATAAACAAGAGGTTGTGAATGAAACAGTAACAAGCAACCCATATAGATTATAGGCTAGGAGATGGTCACATAATATTTTTCTGAGTTAGGTGTAGATTTAGTGTAATGAGCATAAGCAGCTGCACATCAGCAATAAATTAAAGGGAAAGAAAAGTCATAGGTATTCCTAAACAAAGATAAGGTGCAGAGATGGGGAGATGATGTGGTTCATAGTTCGTTGGGGTGAGTGTTATGGAATCAGCATCTGGAAAGGAGAGTGCTGTTTGCCAACCAGGAAAACATAGTGACCACCAGTCATCGCTGGGTGATACAGATAGCATTAAACTCATGGGAGATCCGTAACGAGGTGAGAAGACTGGAAGAAGCATTTGACAGATTACTTTAGGGAATGTATAGGCACAGGAAGCTCAAAGAAAGTGGCAGGGTATTTGATAGAATACATGGAACATACGCGAAATTAAAGTAGTGGGATGAACCACGTGCTGGGGGCTATTCCACATACATGAAGGAAGAGGGGTTCGATCAATGTTGGAGGTCGGCTTATGAAAATAGTATTTGGCACTCCTGATGTGGAAGACATTTGAAGGGCGGACGACACTGTGGAATAGATCAAACAGTGGGCAAAAGGGATCAAAGCTATGAGTGACTGACACACTATACAGATTAAAAGTTTAGAGAAGGATGTATTGAACAAAACATGACTTCTACAACAACTGACTGGAGAAGTAATGCAGTATGCAACAGCCACAGAAGAGGCAGTTACTCAGAATATCAGGGAACTACAAGCTGAAATATAAACTCTAGACAGGGAAGTAGTATAACAAAATGGTTTCAGTCATAGAAGATGGGTTTGTGAAGTACGAGGGAAAGTAAGAGAACTACAGATGGCTATGCAGCAAGTTGTAAGAGATCAGCAAGGTACCAATTGTTGTCGCCAGAGCAACATTTAGAGGATGGGGTTGGTTATAGGACCCAAGCACAAAAGCTTACCCTTTTATATCAAGATTGGTAAGAACTGACAAAGCGAAAGTTTACATTTCCGTTTCTGTATCACTAGCAGGGAAACAAGCATGACACAGTTGCTACATAGTTCATGCATATTTTCTTCAAGTGGAGAATACTAAAAAATTTGATTGGTAAAAAAAATGGAGGATGCAAAGTTAAAACAGTGCACTGAGATGAAATCACAGTCCCTCCGAATATAGTAATTAAAGAGGGCCAGGCTTCCAGTGAAATTCCTAATCAGACAAAGGGAGGTAAGAGAATGCAGTAAAGAAATGTTCAAGTTGGAATTGTACTTTCGGCAGGCCAAGGCATATTGTTTATACTCTATGTGTGACAAAATGGTGGTAGTGGGTAGTTCTTTCGGACAGCAAAGAGCCTAGAATTAAACAGAAGTGCTTTGTTACTAAATGGAACAGAATGCAAGACAATGAGGCCTAGCTTCCATCTGCCCACCGTGGTTTCAGGGATATCTCACTTGAATTATTCGCTGTTTCATTTAAATTTGCCATAGCAGCCCATGGAAGTGCTACATGCTGGAAACCTACCCAGCTTAGATTCAACACTAGGGCCAGAGTGAATTCAGTCTAAAAACATGCTTCTGTACCAGCAGGAGGGATAAGTCTCCTTGGACACGTTACTGCAGCATGTAAACTCGTATCAGAGAAATCATTGCCGGAAAGACACAACACTGACTATTGTAATACCAACCAGTATGGTGGCAATTGTTCTGCTGAGGGTAGCCCATGTTATGGTACATGAAAAACAAAGTACATTATTTTTGAACACCCACCCAGCCATCATTCAGATTCCCAAGCATAAAAGTAGTAGAAGTGAGTTGAATGCAGAAGGGATTAGTATTAAGAAGAGTAGTATATGTTTGTCGGTTATGGCTCATTTTTCAAAAATCGCTTACAATATTAAATTTTGACAAATATTTTCATATTCTTGACAAAAGGTTGTTTGAGGTTCATTTTGGAAATTTGGTGAAAGTATTCAATTTTAGGTTCAAAAAGACTATTTTAACTCTCATTTGGTTCAAAGATTTATACAAATGAAACAGATAAACTATTGTTGAACTTCAGTTTCAAGTTTCATATTTTTTTTTACAATTATTAATTCGTTTATTTAATAATGACCATGTGGTAAAGTGCTTATTCCATCTTGCGATATAAACGTTTTATCATATTTCAAGTTTAGAAGATCTAATGAAATTCATTTGTTATCTTGTTATAGTTTGTTGTTTAAAAAGTTTTTATAATAATTAAAACTTATTTCAGTTTTTGTTACAGACTTTTGAACTTCAAAGAGAATTTTTTTATTCATCATCTGTTGTATTGCCTACATTTTCGACCATAAACTAACATGTTCTAACATATTTCTTTCACTATTTTTGTCTTTCATTTTTCATGAAACTTTCTTCTTTACTTGTGGAATTTCATAAAACATTGGTTTTTGGATAATCACTGGTGACCGGTTCGCTTCTTATCGATTTCATGTCTTCATAAAAATCTTCAGTTCTTATATCATAAATAAAAGGATCTGTATCCATATAACATTAATCAATATTTTCACAGTATTTTGCTTTCATACTATTGTAGTGAAAATCGTATATTTGTATTTTCGAAATGTGTAAAATACCGATTCGAATATAAATTGTGTATCGAATTATATTGTTTTTCTTTTAAAATGAATTGCCACTAGATTTTCTGAAAGTACCATTGGATGTACAAAATTTGCTTTAGAAATACATTTGATGTGTTTTCTAGAAATATTATTATTTTAATATTTTCCATCATTTTATCGAAAAGGCATTATTCATTAGTTCATAAACATCTTTTTCAAATTCGTTAGCCCCACATTTTCTCATTTCTTTATTAAAATCAATGTAGATCTTAAACAAATCTAATATGTTAAATACGAAATTTCACGGATGTTTGTTTTATTTAATCCAAGGTATGGACACTGCATAATATTTGTATAATGCAAAAGACATCTTCCTTTATTATTTAATATTGTTAATAGTTTATTTCCTCCCTTGGGTGGTGTAGATAGATCCTCATGTGAATCATATAATTCAATTGGATATTCCAAATCGACTTCTAAAATCAATCCATGTTAATAATAATTGGTGTTTTGAGTATTTTTTAAATATTACATTATCCAAGACCTAAACAACTCTAGTTTTAAATGGTGAGAATTTACTCATAGGCCAACTTTATAAATTATTTGCATCCCAGTATGTAATATAGTGTGAGTCTTCTACTGGTTCAAAATATTTTTAATTTAATATAAAATTGGGAATATCCAATACTTTGAGAAATTCCTCCTTGAATTCGTTTTTCATTAACAAATTATGTTGTTATTAAATATAAATCAATCTTAGTCATTTTTAGTGTAGAATTCCAAGATAAACACGGAAATACCAAATTGTATAAGGTTTATAAGATTTAGTACCAGTATCTCTGAAATTTTCAAAAATATTCAATAATATTAAAACATGAGATGTTATATATAATCTCGTATATATGTTTCGGTTATAAATATTGAATTCTATTTATTACATTTTCAATGAGAATAATTTTCATTTCTTAATTTTGTTACTTCTCATTTTTCTTTTGAATCCACATGTTTGTAATATGCCTTTTTTAATTATTAAGTCTAAGTCCTTTGAAATGTTCGTATTTTGACAGTTCTTTAAATTGTTCTTTTTTAAGATCAGAAGACATTTTATCAATATATTAGGCCATAAATTTAAAAGCATCCAAAACTAAAAGAAATGTATTTTTGTTCATTATTTGGAACACCATTAATTTCTTTAATATATCTTGCAAGTTCCATGATAAACAATTCAACTTCCCAGTTCACAAAGTATGAGTACAACTTAGAATGAAAGAAGGATTTCTGTAATTAAGGTTACAATCTTCATGACTGATTCTTCACATTTTTTTTGTTAAATGTCAGTAATCTCCAACTACAAATTTTTCGCCACAAATAAAAGAGGTTTCTCAATTTTTAAAATTTATTTTATATTTTTAGACATTATTATTGGTACATTTTGTTCACACAATTGTTTTTATTTCTCTAGTTTCTTTTTTAACGTCTGAACAAATTTTTTCACTGAATCTTTACCAGTAAACGTTACTGGTGTTTTATCATTATAATTGGAAGATTTTATATAATTTTGATACATATAAATAAGCTTTTTCAAGATGTGGTTGACAAGTAGTTGTATTTTTAATAAGGATTTAGAATCAACATTAGTAAGAAAAGTGCCCTTAATGAATTATTATATTTTTTAAATATAGTTTTTAATCTTTTTGGTCATACATATTTTTACATCTCTTTGTTCTTTGTACTGTACAATCGTTTTTGTAATTGTCTGATAATTCTTGTGAATGGAAAAATTCTGGAGCAACTATCAAAATGGTAAATTTTTCCTTAATGTTTAACTGATTGTGATCTCATTAATCTAGATAAATCTTTTATCCAGCAATAATATGAATCATTTTCTTCTCAAATTTAGAGAAGATTTATGTACTCCTATAGTTTATTTTTTGTTTTTTGGTAGAGTAGATTTACAATTATATTGTCAGTATAAGCATAAACATTAATGGAAATATTAATATTTTTAAAATTTTGGAATATGTGTCAAGCGAACAGGAAAATTTATTTTTTCTCTTTCAAAACACTGTTGGACATAAAGGTGATTTGCCTGAATAAATAAGACATTTTCATCGGTATTTTTAATATTAATTGCGGCTATCTAGTCTTCCAGTCCTCATGGTAAATTGATGTAACAAGCATTACAAATTGGATTACGTCTGTTGACCCTTAATCCCAATTTATTTTTGAAAAATGAAGACCAACCAGATTTTTTTCATTTACATTTCTTTCCATTTCTGTTAGTAATTAAATTGTCGATCTGGGGTAATAATTTTCTAAATTCATTGGCTGTAATGAAACTTCATTACTTTTTAAAATTTACATTCTTGTATCTCTTCTTGTTTCTTAACACTACTATGAAATTTCGCATTATTATTAATTGATCTCCTTTCTATTAACATATTCATATATTAATTGACTGCTTCTTCTTTAACTTGAATAAACATTTCTTGTGGGTCAACAGTATTATCACTATTCTTCATTTCATAAGTTATCTAGATTTAAATGCTGAAGTTTTTCTGTTAATTCGTTGAGCTGTTTTAAATTAGAAAACATCAAAATTTAGAATGATACAACATAAAAATATTTATTGATTTTTTCTTTGTTTAATTTATTGTTATTTATCCATTAGAAGTACTGGCATAATTTAATTAGAATGGTCATTAGCTCAAGAAATACTCGCATATTAATATGACCCACAGATTTTTCAATACAATCGATTAATTGCTGTTTATTATGTCAAGAATAACACTTCAAACTTCCCATTTTACAGATGTTTCAATGTTGTTTTACAGTTTTATTTTTTGAGTCACTATTGTGATTATTATTATATTTTCAATAAGTTCGATGAAGTGTCAGTTATTAAGTTTAGAATAATTCTTATACGTATTTTATTTACAGTAACTTTTTTACAATAATCTTGTAACCTGTGTAATAAATCTAGGTTAGAATAATCTTTTCTTTTATTTAATAAAAATAGAGATTTTATAAAATAAAATATATATTGTTGAAATGTACCTTTTAGATTTCCTTTGATTTACATATTAAGATTTAGGTTTTTTGCTGTTAAATGTTTACAATTGAAATATAGTGTTGAGTTCATCTAATTATTTAAAAGTTTTCAGTAAATTAAATTATGTTTACCATACATAATGACATAAGGAAATGTATCATTCAGTATATTTTCATTACAAGTGGCACACAGTTATATTTTAGTTTTTGTGTAGTTAAAATGTTCTTTCATCTAGTTATATTTCTTACATAGATAGCGTAAATTTTAATGAAATTGAAGGTATCTGTATTAATATAGAGAAAACATCGTAAGCTTTTATATAGTTATTTATTGGAACAAGATACTATAACTTTGAGGAAAAAGGTCGTTTCTCTATTTTAAGTAGATATTTTGCTAAATTAATTATGACTGAATGAAGAAGAGTTAATTAGCTGATTGTTTTTTAATTTTGTCTGGAAAAAAGAAAAAGAAAATAAGGAATATGAAATTCTGAAGAATTCTAATATTAAAATATAAATCAAAATTTTCATTTCCACTTCATCTGGCAATTTCAAGAGTTTGAGTTCGAAAGAAAGAAATGGGAAATTTATGATTTTTCAGTCTTTCATTTTCTACTTTGAGTGAATATTTCAGTTCATATTAAATGAAAGAGAAACAGATTTCCAACGATTTGAAGACAATTTTACCTTCTTCTGCAAGTGCATCTATTACCTTGACTGCAGCATGATCACATTCAATCCACATACGAATGTTATCTCCAGATCTTAGCCTCCAAGTGAAAACTGCTGTTAGGTCTCCTTTGCAAATTATTTATTTAAAACATTCAAAATCCCCCAAATAATTCTAATACACATAAAGTACTTTGTTTTTTTCTCTTTATTTTTCCATTGTTGAGAATATGTCCTTCAATAGCTAATTTATATGAAAGAGACAAAGTTAATTGAACTAAAATTGATAAAGACATAAATGTGTGTTTTATTCTAGGCAGAATATATTTTAAAATTGTGATAATGCTCAACAGTTTTATCACATAATTATCAACTAATTTGTACTGGGTTTTTCCATTGTATGTTGGATAGTCTGTTCCATCATTTCCAGTTTTACTGAAATTCCACAAAGGTTGTGAGTGATTAGGATCAACAAATCTATCTTCAATAATAATATTAATTCCCAATTCTTAGTTTGGAATATTTAAATTATGCATAGATTTTTCATTAGTAGGAAAAAAGTAAAACAGGTTAATTTCATTCTTATTCATTAATAAATAAATAATTTTTAAGGATGTTTTAAAACAACTATTACAGTTGAAGTCAATCAAATTGCCTTTAGTCAGTTATAGTAATTTCTAATCTGTGAGTAGTATCAAGAATTGGAATATTTACAGGACAGTTAGGTTCATACTTTACTCATCCTCGAAATTCAGTATTTGATTTCAATGAAGAAGTAATATTAGTATCTTAATAGAAATTTTCAGTACATTTAACATTCCATTTGCCAAATTAAAATTTATATTTATAATTGGCATTGTTTTCAGTAAATTGTTACCATTCACTTTTTGCCTGGGTTCAATTAATTGACCATTAATACCCAAACTTTCACCAATACTATCTTTTTTACCTGTACATAATTTAATGTCATTTTCATTAGTGAAGCAATTTAAAATTTTGTCTTTTGTAATGTGCATGATTTATTTTTACATTAATAAATTATCCTCACTTTTCAAACTTTATTGAATGACAACAATTTCCATTTCTTCTTTACCACAATGCAGTTTGCTACTTCATATTGTAATATTCAGTGTTAAAAGTTGTACAAAACCAACCAGTTCCATTTTTATAAGTATCTCTTTTTGGAACTGTTAATCTTTTTTTAAGCACAGATGAATTATTGCTTAATTGAAATAATCTACTCATTTAGTAATATAAATATATTTCATTAATTAAAAACAGGTGTGGAACCAGAATTCCAGAGAAGAAACTGAAAAAGAAATAAAGTAAACTTTTATTGATCTGAGCATCTATGGTAAAAACTACATTAACGTATGATTATTATATTCTAGCACCTGGATGGCTGAACTGGAACTTCATTTTGGCAGATTTGAAAAGAAAAATTAATAAAGTAAAACACATAAAAAGGTTAAGAAATGTGTGAACACTGTGTATTGAAGATTGTACATTAAACAAGAACATTGAACACAATTGCTGAACATTGAATACTGAATGTTGAGTTGTACATTAAACAAGAACATTGAACACAATTGCTGAACATTGAATACTGAATGTTGAGTGGTAAACAAAACTATAAAAGTAAGCGATTATAGTTTTTTACCCTTAATAAACATTTACAAAATACATTTCTCCCTCAATGCACTAAGCAGATATTGGTAGAAAAAGCAAACATATAGAAAAATAAATTAGCAATAAAAAAGTTTAAACAATTGGAAAACAACCAAGAACAGAATAAGAAAAATGTAATAAGGAAGATTAACCTGTAACTGGTAAAATCAATGGTATAGGAGAAAATGTTGAAAAAGCCATTGCAGGAAATAAATAGTTAATATTTTGTTATAATTAAAATTGTTTGAAAGAATTAACTATATTCCACTAATTAAACAATATGGTGGTTCGCAAAGTGATTATACAAAATGTGAATTAGAAAAATCAATTTTGTTAATGAGTAGTGCTTCAGAGATTAAAGAAAGAACAAAGTTAAAAGAAAAAGATTTAAAAAAGAGTATATAACAGAAGGAACATTGAAACTTATCAACCACAGTGACAATACAATTTTGGATTAAGACCTGTTGCTATTTTTAAATGTATTAGTAAATATTGAGTTCAACTCAATGGTCATAACATGAAAAAGGGTGAAAAGGAATATAAAGACACATATAACAATTTCATAAACGTAATGGTTGAAGAATATTTCCCTAGTTTATCAGCTCAAAATCCTGGCAATTAAATAGAAAAACTGACAAAAATGGTGAAGTTTTTAAATTCGTTATTAAGTTTTTTATCCATGCAAATGAAGTAGTTAGTATAGATTCTACTTCCCTTTCAAGTGGTGAAATTAAACCAAAACCAACTAAATTTATGTAATGAACAATTAATTTTTTAATTGATTCTCAAAAAAGAAAAAGAGATAAGAAAACTAGTCGACATATACTTATTACATTAGGTATTACTTCCATGAAAGCTTTTGTTGAATAATTAATGAAAGAGAAAAAAGGTTCTGGATTAGCGAAACATGAAAGGGACTTTTTAAAAATTTTATTGCCTAGTTTGAGTATAATTGGTTCACTAATGGAAGGTATTTCTTTGGTTGTTTCAACTGTTCAAAATAAAAAGTTGATAAATAATTAGGAATACAGAATAACATAATTTAGTTATGGATTGAAAGGATTGGGACTGAAAAATGTAAAAGCAATATTTCGAAGACATAATCAGAAAATCTAATTTTGATATGGAAGAACTAGTAGAACAATTCAAAGATAATACCTTTCATTGTGTGTCAACAACTGATTAATTAACAGACATATAATTTAAAACTGACTGGGGAAAGGTTAGTTTAGTTATTTCCAATAACATTGTTACTCAATGGATTTGTTATTACTCATGATAAAATTAGATATTTGTATTTAATTCGTTTGGTGGTAATGTACTGAAAGAATTGGTAAATTATTAGGGGAAAATGACTTATAGTCTGAAAGAATGCGGATTTTAACGGATTTATTTGAGGTCATTTGTGTTTCTTTGTCTTAAAACTATTATTAAATACTACAAAGTTAGAGGAATTTTAAATTTAATAAATGGACATCTTTTGAAATAAATTATATCTTGGACACAATGAAAATTAGAAGAAATTAAGGCTTTCAATCAGTAGAAGAATGATCTAATCTTAATAAGGCAATGGAGATATTAGAATGAAAAATGGAATATCGCCAATCATCAGAACCAAGAACTGGATAAGAATTAACTTGAAAATTTGAAGATAATCAGTCAAAAGGTGAAAGTACGATCAACAGCATTCGATCATCAATAGGCCCAAAAGTTAAGAATAAAGTACATCTTTTGTTAAAGTCATTACAATGAAAAATTAAAAAATGAAAATGAAAGATGCATTGTATTCCAAATTGAGAAAAATAAAACCAGCATGACTGGCACTACAAACAAATTTTATTGTATTCAAAGTGTTCAGTTACTTAATCAAACAATTCCATTAGGGAACAGATAAAGCTTTTAAAGTAAATAAAAATAATATTATAACTTTTCAGGCTTTCCCGGCGAGATCTTGACATGTGGAATATTCAGGTCTACTGCCAGATGTTTGTGTCCTCTGGCACAATATTTCGGCCATTATTGGACAGGACTGGACAACATTCTCCAATACGACAGTCTCAGGTAGCACCTGAAGAAGGCAACAAGTTACATGGCTGAAATATTGTGCCAGACCGACACTAACTTCCGGCAGTAGACCCGATTATTCCACATGTCAAAAGTAATATTGATTTTAAAGGTATAAATTAGTTTATTTAACAGATGCAGTTAATGATTGTTATATTGTTACTAAACAGTATTTAGAAAAATAGTCCTCAACAATTTTGCTATAAAATCTGATATAATTCAATAATAATGTCAATAAAATGTATTTTAACATAGAGATTAATCATCTTAATAAACTGGTCTAGCTAATTACATTAGAAAAATGGAGATAAAAAGTTTTTTTTTCAGATTACTTCTCAAAGACAGACTTAACTCCACACATAAAACAATTAAACCATCTTTGGAGTAAAGTATGTGATTCACAAACAATTGAATTTTCCTTAATAAATGGAAAGGAACAAGACAAGTAATAATTTTGTAGAGTATGATTTTATTATTAAAATGGTATTATTGGTTAAAATTTAAGTAATAATCAAATCATCTTTTAACAATTTTGATATTTCCTTAAGTGTACTTGATAATCTTTGTGAAAGAACTCCTACTAATTAGTCAATAGCATACACAAATCAATTTTTCAATTGTATCATTCAAAGATTCTCTTAAAATTGTTCCAGTATATATAAAAATAGTTTTATTCTGTGAATTATTGTTAGAATCAAATGAAGATGAAAGATTATTTAATTTTTCATCTATATAAATGGAAATCAGTCAGTCCTTGACAACCATCTGATACTGTTATTAAAGTACACAACTATTACTGAAACTAATAATTCTCGTAGATCAAAAATGAAAATGAAAAATAAAGAATTAAAGGTTTCTTTTTAATTTATAGAACTAAAAAGGGTAAATTCGTTAAAAATTGTTATTGTGTATATTGGAAATGTACTGCATCATAAAATACCTACTTGTAATGAAATTATTAATGAAATGCATAAACAAAAGATTTTAAAAAAAGAAATTTAATTTCTTTTGGTATTGTTGATTTGTGGCAATGAGATCTAGTAGCAATGGATTCTGGTAATCTGAAAGAAATTTCGAAAATAAATAAGGAATAGAAGTACTTGTTAACTACGTAAAATACCAAGTTATCCTTGAGTTACAAGGGAGCGAAACAGTGTCTCCTGTCAGGTAATTAGCCTCTTTCACCTGTGTGAAAGTATTACTGTAGTGTGACCTACGTTTTGTCGACTTTAACTAAGGATCAATGAAAAACACCAAAAATGGTTAATACTACAATATGTGTTAAAATGAAGATATCAGGCAAATGTGTTAAACAAACAGATTAGTAACTTACGAGGAATTTTTTCACTTACTGGTTATATGATGTTGTGGAGGTACGTTGAACATGCAGCCGCAAGGCTCAGACGAAGACGAAATTCACCTCCGTAGTAATGAAACCACGAAGTATCGTGCTGGCTGTCAATAGAAAGTGCTTCACAGATCCGACAAGTTAAATAACATCGCACCGATGTCTCTTGAGTTGGGGAAAATGTACGACATGAGAGGGCAGTACAGGTGTGCGCCGAATTTCCGAAATTTTCTTTCTGTGTTCCCACGGTCCCTTTTAGTTATTGTAACGACCGGGTTTTCATCCAGAAGATTGTTTGTGTATTTGGTTAACGTACAGCTTTGGTAGCTGGTGCTATGAACTTCCTTGGATAGTTTTACGTGAGTGTCGTTTACGGTTATTAAATTTTTGGCCCAACTTAGAACCATGCCGTATAATATTTATAGCATAGTTATTTAATTAGCGTCCTTTTGTCATGGTAGGTAATCTTACGGTGCCTAATCATGCGATATTTTTAAATAAAAATAAGTTTGCTACTGTGACTATTTAACTTTCAATACAGATGAATGAAAACCGGTTGCTGTATCAATCAGCCAACGATGAAGTGAAATGACTATTACAAACTTGAAGAACATTATTTGTAAGTGAAAATAAAATTGATAAGGGTTATGGGGTAAGGGAGAGTGTTAATTGAAATGAGGGGAAAGGTGGAAGATAAGATGGGGGGGGGACAGGTAGGGTTATTAGCTACAGCCTAATGGTCATCATAAATTCGTAGGGAAAAAAAATCTACAGGACATATACCAAAGTTATTACAAAATACGAGGGTCGTTTGAAAAGTTCTTTAGCCGAGCGGTCTAAGTTCTGCAGTCATGGACTGTGCGGCTGGTTCCGGTGGAGGTTCGAGTTCTCCCTCAGGCAAGGGGGTGTGTGTTTGTCCTTAGAATAATTTAGGTTAAGTATTGTGTAAACGGAGGGACTGATAACCTAAACAGCTAAGTCCCATAGGATTTCACATACATTAGAACATTTGAAAAGCTCTCGGAATGAAACAGAAAAAAGTGCTTACATCACTGACACTTTTTTATTTTTCCATGTAGTCTCCTTGTAGATTAATGCACTTGGTCTAACAATGTTCTTGTGCCTTGACCCCATCTCGAAAATGAGTTTCCTCCTGGCCTTCAAAATAGTTGTCAACTCGGGCTATCAATTCTTCGTATGAAGTGAATCTTCGTCCACCAAGAAAAATTTTCGGTTTTGGGAAGAGGTGGAAGTGTGACGGAGCCCATATCAGATGAATAAAATTGGGTGTGGCAACAATTCATACCTTAATTCGTGTAATTTTGCCATGACGAAGGCACATGCTTTTTATCGAGCGTCAAGAGTCGTGGCACCCATCTTGCAGACGAATTTTTTGTTTCTAATTCTTCAGTTAAAATGTGATACATCCTCTGAGATGACATCTGGCAAGCGTGAGCAATTTCATGGACTTTCAATCGGCGATCCTCCATGACTATTTTATGCACTTTTGCAATGATTTCTGGAGTAGTGACACATCTTGCCCGAACACTGCGCGGATCATCATCAAAGCTCTCCCGACCAATTCATTTGTCCAATTGGCAAAGTTGGATGTGAAGAAACAGAGTTCCCCAGGGATTCTGGAAATCGGCATGAATGTCCTTTGCTTTCATACCTTCCTTTACGAAGTACTTAATCACTGCTCGAATCTCGATTATTACCATCTTCGCCAATCCCTGGCGGGAACAACAACAGAGCCATGTCACCGCCACTTTTCAGACCACCCTCATACAATAAAAATGTATCCACAAACGTTAGATGCTACATAGTTTGCGGTATGTTAACACATGTGTTAAGTTAGAAGCCTTAGGAGACGCAGGGAACTAGTCACCGATGGGGTCTGTGTTCGTGGAGCGTAAGCGCGCCCTGCAGGAGGCAGTCAGGTGTTTTGTGCGGCGCGGCGCTGTCTTCATTATAGAGAGCCGGCGAGCTCTTCGGTACGCGCCGCCGCTGCCTCAGCCGCCCAGCAACTGCTGATGAGTCTGATTGTTCTGGCTGCGAAGCTGCCTGCACTCACCCGTCCATTCATCATCTGCTGCCCGAGACTTAGCTGTGGGAGCTGACCTTCACTCACAGAGAGACAGGGGGAGGGAGAGAGAGAGAGAAAACGAGAGAGAGAGAGCATCGCTTAAATCACTTCAGTTTCAATTACAGCTTCCACCCCCATCTAGCTGGAGATGTCTTGATAACAAAAACTTCATTAAGGTGACAAAATTCACGGCATTCCTTCTCTATAGCCGTTGAACGTGTTGCTGGTGCATGATTTTTTCACAGAACTGACCTCTCTATGTTGTGTCTCATGTCGGACAACCTGAGTTTCCAAATTATTCTCTCAAACTATCCAGAGATTTCAACCAAAAACAAACAACTGTGGTGCAGCAACATGGCCAACTGTCATCCATAAAAATGTGTAATAACTCTTTATATTCGATGAATTATTCTGATACAATTCTACCCTTGAATACGGTTACTAATTTTCTGTCTTCATACTCGCATAATCCATGCGCAAAGTAGTTTCATACAATAGCTGTGCCATGAGCGCATGATTATTCTTTGTAGGACTTTCTCTGGTGGTTGTTAGATAAAAGCTTCCGAGATTGTCTTCGTGCCGATTCGCCTGAGCATTGTTTGAAGAATTGTAATCTCAATTTTGAGATTCATGACAAAAGATAACTGATACGAAATTGTACGATTAAAAGGGAAATACACTCCTGGAAATTGAAATAAGAACACCGTGAATTCATTGTCCCAGGAAGGGGAAACTTTATTGACACATTCCTGGGGTCAGATATATCACATGATTACACTGACAGAACCACAGGCACATATATATACACAGGCAATAGAGCATGCACAATGTCGGCACTAGCACAGTGTATATCCACCTTTCGCAGCAATGCAGGCTGCTATTCTCCCATGGAGACGATCGTAGAGATGCTGGATGTAGTCCTGTGGAACGGCTTGCCATGCCATTTCCACCTGGCGCCTCAGTTGGACCAGCGTTCGTGCTGGACGTGCAGACCGCGTGAGACGACGCTTCATTCAGTCCCAAACATGCTCAATGGGGGACATATCCGGAAATCTTGCTGGCCAGGGTAGTTGACTTACACCTTCTAGAGCACGTTGGGTGGTACGGGATACATGAGAACGTGCATTGTCCTGTTGGAACAGCAAGTTCCCTTGCCGGTCTAGGAATGGTAGAACGATGGGTTCGACGACGGTTTGGATATACCGTGCAATATTCAGTGTCCCCTCGACGATCACCAGAGGTGTACGGCCAGTGTAGGAGATCGCTCCCCACTCCATGATGCCGGGTGTTGGCCCTGTGTGCCTCGGTCGTATGCAGTCCTGATTGTGGCGCTCACCTGCACGGCGCCAAACACGCATACGACCATCGTTGGCACCAAGGCAGAAGCGACTCTCATCGCTGAAGACGACACGACTCCATTCGTCCCTCCATTCACGCCTGTCGCGACACCACTGGAGGCGGGCTGCACGATGTTGGGACGTGAGCAGAAGACGGCCTAACGGTGTGCGGGACCGTAGCCCAGCTTCATGGAGACGGTTGCGAATGGTCCTCGCCGATACCCCAGGAGCAACAGTGTCCCTAATTTGCTGTGAAGTGGCGGTGCGGTCCCCTACGGCACTGCGTAGGATCCTACGGTCTTGGCGTGCATCCGTGCGTCGCTGCGGTCCGGTCCCAGGTCGACGGGCACGTGCACCTTCCGCACGCCCCACGTGTTGAGCAATTCGGCGGTACGTCCACCCGGCCTCCCTCATGCCCACTATACACCCTCGCTCAAAGTCCGTCAACTGCACATACGGTTCACGTCCACGTTGTCGCGGCATGCTACCAGTGTTAAAGACTGCGATGGAGCTCCGTATGCCACGGCGAACTGGCTGACACTGACGGCGGCGGTGCACAAATGCTGCGCAGCTAGCGCCATTCGACGGCCAACACCGCGGTTCCTGGTGTGTCCGCAGTGCCGTGCGTGCGATCATTGCTTGTACAGCCCTCTCGCAGTGTCCGGAGCAAGTATGGTGGGTCTGACACACCTCTGTCAATGTGTTCTTTTTTCCATTTCCAGGAGTGTATATAAATTGCTCCTTCATACAAAAGGTGTGTAACAATTTACATTATTTGACATTTGAGAATTAATGATATTTATCGATATATTACGTAGTTGTTAATCAGAAGGGAACTTCCGAAAGACTGGATACGAACCTGCATTTAATAATCTAAGAGTTCCATTACTTCTTCGGAAGGTTAAACTTCATCAAAACCAAATATCCGCTTGATCTGAGATTTCCCGACTGATTATACAACGCTCCCAAAAATACGAGGCATTTTATTTGCACAGATTAGCAGACTGCCGCAAAGCACGAGCCTGCAGAGACGAAGAATCATCGCCTGATTTCATTCTAACAAGTAAAATTTCTGAATCATTTTGAGTGACTGAGTTATGACTGTGTTTCCTATTATGAATGATTGATTGCTCGAACGAATTGAGAACTACATAACTACATAATTACATAGATAGGAAGAAAAATTACAAATGTAATCGTTGTTTGGAACATGAACTCCGTGAAAGGCTGCAAATGGTCTTATAATAGCCGAACATAACTGCTTAACCTCTCTATGTACTCATAGCCCACGCCATTATGGAGCCACAATCAACTTGTACAATGCGTTGTTGACGGGTCCATAGCTCGAACCCTACCTTCAGCTCTTACCGACTGAAATCGGGACTCATCTAACCAGGACACGGTTTTCCAGTTGTCAGTACAAACCAAGAAAGACAGGTCGCTTAGGAATGAAATAAATAGGAAGTGCAGGGAAGCTAAGACAAAATGGCTCACGAAAAATGTAAATATGTGAGAAATGATTGTCGGAAGGACTGACTCAGCGTATAGAAAAGTCAAAAAATCTTTGGTGAATTTAAAAGCAGGGGAGCTAATATTAAGAATGTAATGGAAATTCCACTATTAAATGCAGAGGAGAGAGCAGATAGGTGAAGGCCTCTATTAGAGGGAGACTTCTCTGATTATGTGATAGAAGAAATAGGAGTCGATATAGAAGAGATAGGGGATCGACTATTAGAATCAGTATTTAACATAGTTTTGGAAGATTTAAGGTCAAATAAGGCAGAAGGGATAGATTGCTTTCCATCATAATTTCTAGAATCATTGTGGGAAGTGGCAACAAGACGACTATTCACACTAGTGTGTGGAATGTATGAGTCTGGCGACATACCATCTGACTTCCGGAAAAATATCAACCACAAATTCCGAAGACTGCAAGGGCTGAAATTGCGAAAACTACCGAACAATCAGCTTAACAGTTAATTCATCCAAGTTGCTGTCAACAATTATACACAGAAGAATGGAAAAAAATTGCGGATGAGTTAGATGACAATCAGTATGGCTTTAGGGAAGGTAAAGACACAACAGAGACAGTTCTGAGTTGCGGTTGATAATGGAAGAAAAACTAAAGAAAAATCAAGACACGTTCATAGGATTTGTTGACCTAGAAAAAGCGTTCGAAAATGTCAAATTGTGCGAGATGTTGAGTATTTAGAGGAAAATAGGGGTAAGCTGTAGGAAGAGACGGGTAATACACAATATGTACGAGAGCCAAGAGGGAATAATAAGAGTGGTCGACCAAGAACGAAGTGCTCGGATTAAAAAGGATGTAAGACAGGGATGTACTCTTTCGCTCCGAAGCTCTCCCACTGGTCGTCTGCTGACATAGCCCATTAATGACAAATTTCCCCGGACTGTCCCAGCCGATACGTTCGTCGTGCGTCCCACATTGATTTCTGAGGTTATTTTCAATCGGTGCTCTCTGTCGGTAAGTTAAGGCCTCAACCACTGCATTGTCCGTGATGAGAAGGAATGCCATAGGTTTGATATTCCTGGCACCCTCTTCATTTTGTGGATCTCGGAATACTGCATTCCCTGACGCATACAGTGGCCTAAAAGCTATTAGTGCGAACAGTCAGAAAGCGATGGAGTAAGTGCCGAGCATAGTCTTCAGTTCACAGGTCCACTACCCAGGTTACCGAAACTGAAATAAATATCCTAACTCTTTAAGAGTAACGCAGAGGAGTCAGGAACAACGGCGATAAATAAAAGTCTGCTGTAATTTAACTAATCAATATAGTGTGTCAATAAATCGGACGAACAAGAATCAGTTTTGGAGATCACAAAAGTTGTCTTATCGTGTAGTTTAGAGACGGTTTCGACTCTTTGTTCTCTTTTACGAAAAGTTAATTGCTCGTCTTAAAAGTGAATAAATTCTCGGACACATGCCTCGTTAGTACCGTCTTAGTACTTTACTGTAACTGGCATCTGACCTCACATCAGCCCCTGGACGTGTTGCATCGAGGCAGACGGTGTACAGAAGGCAGAGTGGCCTTTATTGTTGGAGACCTGCTGTCTGTTTACTTTTGGCGTGTCTTCACATAAGGGAACGTCTAGAGTGGAGGCGAAAACTTGCCATCTGGATGGTCAAACGATGGGCCAGTGTTCTTTTCATGATGAGTCCCGATTTGGTCTGTAGACTGCTTCTCGACAGGTTCGTATCTGGAGGGCACGTGTACTACCATTTAGGGACCAAAACATTGGGTAAAGAGATCGATATCGATCGATTGTTAATTTCTCAAATGTCATGTCATTTCCTACATGTCATTGATATATGTGTTTTAAATTCATATTATCTTGTTTTAAAGTGATAGTAAGGTTTGCATTATCGTTTATCAATGGCTTTGAAATCCTAGAATGCGTCTCACTCATATAAAAGACAGAGATATCCTTATATCAGATAAACCAGAAGCATTTCCATATTTTTGTTTCATTTTCCACTGCAACAACATCAAATATAAATCTGGGATTGGGTTTTACTGCTTTAGGTGATAGAACATCACCACTTTTTTTTGCAAGTCTTTTGTTTAATATCATCAGTATGTGAAAATATTCCTTGGAGTAATTGGTATTTGGTCTGGAACAGTGCTTTTGAAAATCAGTATACATATTCAGAGCGAATTCCATCTGGGTCAATTAGCGGGGACTTAGGGACGTGTGTTCTTACAATAACCTGATGGAACTACAGTTATCGATTGTATACTGCCAGGCAGTAGTGAACCACTGTTCTTCTTTTGTTTTTCTGCAGTATTGTCAGGCCAGTCAGTTAAAATAAAGTCTTTGTGAAGAGAATGCTTAGTTTCCCTCTCACAGTGAACAGTACCGTATTTGACCACATTAGCACACATGTTTTTATAGGGAGAAACTTACATGCCGTGCTTAAACTTTTCATTTATTTTTTGTAAGCTGTTACATATAGTTGGGTATATGTACCTGATGGTTATAACTAAACTGTCAGTGTTCTGAGTTCTGCTGTGCGGGCTGCATACACTGTAGGATGCTGAAATATCGTAGGTATATTCATTAATCGGTACGCTAGCGGAGTACACTGGAAAAAAGTTCCACTTTCTGCCACCAGGTAAAAATATGGCACTGTAAACCGTCAATATGTGGTGTGGGTGCAGAAAAGGGTTAGAAAGACCAAATGATAACGATGGTACTGGCACATTTATTAGGATATGGTCACAAGTTACAACGTGTATTCAATATGATTTCCCGATTAATCAACATACTGCATCATCCATAATGCAGCATGGTCGACAGTTGCTCGCAAGTCGATGTAATTAGAGTGAGGTGACGTCATAAGCTATCTTTCAGATCAGGAAGAGACCGGATACATCCCTGATAGACATGATATTTCAGATGTCTCCACAACCAGAAGTCACATGGATTTAGGTCTGGAGATCTGGAAAGCCACACATCTTGAAATTGCCTAGAGATGTATGGGTCATTACCAAAGGTTTCTTGAAGTAAATCTTTCACCTTGAAAGCGCCATGTGGTGTCGCCCCTTCTTGCATGAAAACAGTGATAGGGGCACAGTTGCTTTCTTGTAACGCTGGAATTATGTGTTGCACAAGGAGGTCCTTATAACGTGCAGACGTCACCGTACATCTAAATCGCTCAAGAGGTGTCATCTTCTTGAAGCAAAAAGGAACCGAGAATGAAGGAGCTTGTGAAACCACACCACACCGTCACATAAACTGAGTGCTGTGGGTGTTCCATCACAACATGTGGCGGAGCAGAACCCCATATGCGACAGTTCTCTGCATTCATGGCACCCTGCAGAATAAAATGTGCCTTGCGTATCCAAAGAAAATTTCCCAACCACATGTCATCTATTTCAATGAATGTCAAAAACGAAGGCACTGTAGAATGTCTTCGGGCTTCATTTGGTGCACATTCTAAATGTTGTAGGGATACAGGTGTAAAATGCGCCGCAAAATCTTTTGAGCTCTTGGCCAGGATAGAGACAACCCCCGTGATACAGCTTGAGCACTGCCAGAAGAATTTGAAGCATTTGCTGCATGTTCGGCTACAGCTACAGTAACTTCATTAACAACTGTCGTGGGAATGGGCCGCCTCCCTCTCTCCCTACCGCATCACATAATTAACCGTTTCCTCAGTTTTATTGGTCATGTTGTTCAGCCCATTTATTCACATGGAGCCTCTTCATAGCTGCTCCTTTTGGCGATATTACCGCAATGCAGCTCTGCTATTGCTGCCGTCTTGGCAAAACACCTTTGCCAGCTGTGCACTTCCTATGGAGAACTTCAACCTTTCTAACCCTTAAGACCAAGCCACTTCACAAAAGAAATCAATATGCAATAAAGAGCCCCTGACATCAAAACGGGGAACATTTCACATTGTGACTGCTTACAGCGCCATATTTTCACCTGGTGGCAGAAAGTGGAACTATCGTTTTCTTTTTGTTTTTCACTCCATGAGTGCATTAATTACTGTACATTCATATGACGTTTCAGTACCCAACGAAGCATACAGCCCACTTTGCAGCACTCAGAGTACTGTCAGTTTAACTATAACCACCTGGTACATGCCCATATAATACACAATTCTATGCTTACATATTGTACACTAAACTCTTAAGTAGTATGGTGTACTAACGTGCAACGTTTATCGAACACAGCTACTTTTTCTTCAATGGATTTCGGTGTTCACCATGACGGTTCTGTTAAACTGGTTAATAAATTTTCATAAAAGTTATACACATATGTTTGCGACTTCAACCTCTGATCGAACGCGTGCTGTATAGTAAAGTAGCAAAATAAAATATATAGGGATCTTCTCCTGCACGCGTTTTGATTATGTTTCACTGGAAAATTAGTCATAGGAAGTAGCCTGCACTAATCTTCTGACTGCCTAATAACGCTATAGGAGTGCTAGTATTTAGAGCAAACATGTCTGCATTAGCCACTGATCTCTCGCACAGCTAGAACCCCTCTGTTTGGGATTCCACTACACTAGCACTGTTGTGGGTTTTTAAAAATTCCAGCCCTGTGGAATTCATGATCAGCCTGGTTTTGGTGCAGAACGCTTCATGGTGGTGATGTTAACTCTTCAGTCACTCATTGCTAACGAAATTTGTTCTTCACTGTCCCGCAGTCATGTAGATGGCCGCATTTTGCCTACCTTGCCAGCAACTGTTTTAATTTGGCCCAGCCCTGTGGAGCACTGTTAGACAGTGGTGGTGGTTCTTAGCTCCGCTGCCAGAAGCAGTCTCTCTGCAACATGGATGGGGGCGAAGGCAGCGGTGGTGGTAGCACAAGGGTGGTGGGGGTAGCATGGAAGAGGCCGTTCCGGTGCAGCACTTGTTGAGATAAAGACGCACTTCTTCCTGTCCTAGCCTATTGCACGTACACATCACAAGTGAACTTCATGACTTTATGCTTATGACAGTATTACTTGGGAAAATTAAGTGAATTTTTTGAGTATGGGGCCATTTTAAATTTGGGACAGAATTCTAAACCTAGCACAAATGACCTGGCAACCATGAATGCTACACCAGTGAACTGGGAAACCTGGCAACCATCCAACATTTTTCTTCTCGCTTAATGCTTGAAACAAGAAAACATGGTTTGTTTCGTAAACAGAGCGGTAATGCGACCTCCAGCATGTGACCAGATGAAAGAAACGCAGATGCCAAGTAAGAACGCGATAAACTGTGAGTAATCCCTTATTTACATAAAAAGCAAGAAGTGAGCTGTTTTATAACCTACGAGTAACACATACCAAAACAAAAATGTATCATAACTGTGTCATTAAAGACCTCACTACTGATTCCTTAACGTGAAAAAAGGCGAAATGCGTCTGGGAGAATAAAATAGAGCACAGAAAGAGAAGAAGTTTTTTATTTACAAAACAAATTTTTCTGTGCTTGCTGCAGTGGGTGACCACGCAAACAACTAGAAGTAAGTGCATAAAATAGTCCCCTCTATCAAGACTGTTAGCACGAGGTTAAATATATAATACAATTAAGCCCATATACTGCAGCAACTCCACAGGCTACGTGAGACGTCAGTTGGACAGAAGAAAATGTATCTACAGTGTCTAGACAATTAAAAGAGAACGTAAGTCGATTGAACTGCAGATCTCTGAATTTGTAAATACATTTGCATTTAGCAATATAAATTACATCGCCGCAGTATTACTTTCGACACTGAAGGCATGGAAGGTAGAAGCAGTATGATGTTGGAGGGGTAGTTTGTAGGGGCAATACTTGCAAGAATCCATTTTTCACAGCGACACTGCCTAATTGAGTGTGCTTAGTTTAGCAGACACCGATGGAAATATCCACGTGCTTGGCGCTACAGCCTAATAAAATATGCCTGATTAATGACCCCAAAACGGGTCGTAACATCCAGATTTATTGATACTCTTTCCGAGGCGCCACGTGCTCTGATACATATCTCTGCGCTAAGGAAAGGAAAAAATAAAAAAAAGGTTTAACGTTCGATCGAGGACGGGGTCATTAAGAACGGACAAATTCATGCTGAACAAGGTTAAGGTACCCACATCTGAATTCACCTTCCCATAACAACCTTCTCGGAAACAGTCTTAACTGATGTAAGGAAATCTCGAAAAACTAATTATGATCGGCCAGATTGGTGTTTGAACCACATTTCTGTCAAAAGCAAATCAACTGCTTTTGAGTCCGACAGCCCAGTTAGTCTGTGACTGTGATACGCTGTTTTCGTTTATTTTGTTTCTTTTCTCATTTGTGGTTGTGGAGTGATTCAAAGACGATCTTCCAGATTCATTTAATGACGTTAGGGTGCATCTTAAAATCCCAGGAATCGCCTTCAACCAGCGTTATTGGCTGAATGGGTACATTGATAACATGGAATACAGGGTCCTCGCGACGAGTGATTCCTAAAAAAAAGTTATAAGTTAATGAGCAATTCAGTTTTCGGGAAAAACAAGGAATATATTAGATAATTCCGCAAAATTCGTTTATTTTACAGGTGGAATTGGCGTTATGGTACAAGAGATTATATCATCAGATCAAATTTCAAATGGGCCACAGTCTTCCATGATGGACGTCGCTGTCGAAATGGCCAAATTTTCGGCGCAGTTCACGAAGCCTGTTAATGTCGTCATTTATGTTCTGTACCTCTCCAAATTCCACATGTACTACTTTTGTGAAGTGTTTGCGAAACTAAACTTCAAAAATGGTTCAAATCCCTCTGAGCACTATGGGACTCAACAACATCTGAGGTCATCAGTCCACTAGAACGTAGAACTACTTAAACCTAACTAACCTAAGGACATCACACACATCCATGCCCTAGACAGGATTCGAACCTGCGACCGTAGCGGCCACGCGGTTCCAGACTGAAGCGCCTAGAACCGCACGGCCACACCGGCCGGCAACAAAACTTCGCCGATACCTAGTTAATTTTTATGGATAGGGCCAATTTCATGTACTTGCTGAAATATTGCGATCAGTTTGAAGTATTTCTGTATTGCGTTACTGTGAACAATTTATTGAAATGGTAGATGCGATCAGAATCGACAGCAAACCAACACCAACAACAACAATACAGGCACACCTGCTGACTTCGCGAAGAGAAGATGAAGAGATAGAGGAAACATAGGAGGATATTGAACGAGAAATTTAGTACGTAAAGGGAGATGAAAATCTAGTAATGGGGGAATGGCTCAAATGACTTTAAGCACTACGGGACTTAACATCCGAGGTCATCAGTCCTCTAGACTTAGAACTAATTAAACCTAACTAACCTAAGGACATCACACACATCCATGCCCGAAACAGGATTCGAACCAGCGACCGTAGTAGCAGCGTGGTTCCGGACTGAAGCGCCTAGAACTGCTTGGCCACAGCGGCCGGCTAGTAATGGGGAATTTGAATGCGCTTGTAGGAGATGGAATAGAAGAAAGGATTGCCGGAGGATATGGGCTCGGTAGTAGGAATAAGAGAGGAGTAAAACTAATTGAGTTCCGCAGTAAATTTCAGATGAGAGAAGCAAATGCTCTGTTTAGGAATCACAAGAAGAGGAGGTACACTTCTAAAATGCCATAAGATATAGGAACGTTTTAGTTAGATTACATCATGGTTAAGGAGACATTCTGAAGTCAGGTACTGGGTTGTAATGCGCACTCAGGAGCACATATAGACTCAGATCATGATTTGCTAATGATGATGTGTAGGCTTGAAGTTTAAGAGAGTAACCAGGAAGAAACAATGTGCTTGGATATGGTATACGGAAATATTAGGGAACGAACAGATAGGGTTGAAGCTC
This sequence comes from Schistocerca gregaria, assembly GCF_023897955.1. NCBI lineage: Eukaryota > Metazoa > Arthropoda > Insecta > Orthoptera > Acrididae > Schistocerca > Schistocerca gregaria. Next base: position 905,294,575 of record NC_064920.1, on the reverse strand, counting down.
TCTGGGGCTATAGTTCCTGTGATAAGGAATAGCTCAGCAGGCAGTTCAGTTCAAGATGAACGTACATCTCTAAAAACGGCAGCCACGTAAGTTGGAAAGAAAATCTTAGGTACAAGGATGGCGACTGCGACAGAACCATCAGGAACACAAGAAATGCTTCAGTGGATATACAAAATAAGGAAGCACAGTTACGTTCAGGAAAGTTCAGGAATACAGAAATACAAGTCACTTAGAAATAAAGTAATAAGTAAGTGCAGGGAAGGTAGAGCGAAATGGATACATGAAAAAGTGAATAAATTGAAAAAGAAATGATTGTCTGAAGGTCACAGCATACAGCAGAGCCAAAAACCTTTGGCGGAATTAATATCAAGGGTAATTCCACTGTAAAATGCAGAGGAGAGGCCAGGTATGTGGGACGAGTACATTGAAGACCGCGCATTCCCTCGTCGAAGGTTCGAATCGTCCCTCAGGCATGGGTGTGTGTGTCGTCCTTTGTGTAAGTTAGATTAAGTAGTCTGTAAGATTAGGGACCTATGACATTAGCAGTTTGTTCCCATAAGAACTTATCACAAATTTCCAAATTTTCCATTGAAGACGTCTATGAGGGAAGACTTGTCTGATGACGTGATAGAAGAAGAAACAGGAGTAGATATAGAAGAGGTAGGGATACAGTGTTAGAATCTGAATTTAAAAGAAATTTGTAAGATTTAAGATCAAATAAGGCAGAAGGGATACATAACTTTCAACCAACATTTCTAAAATCGTTGTGGGAAGTGGCAAGAAGACGATTATTCAATCACATTGCCATAACTGGAGGACAATTTAACTATCCGCCAATATAATGAGAAAATTATAGTATTGTAAGTGGTGGTCGTCACAAGGCGTCCTGAGGAACATTACTACATTCGTTATCTGAGAACTACAGGGGAGAGTCATGCAGTATTGGCCAGTTTACAGTACCCGCCGTTACTATGACTTCCCTTCTTACTTCCAAACGGCAGAAGTGTTCAGTAAGTAGAAGCAAGCATGCGTATCCATGTGCAGTGGAGTCAGATATCTTCTTCCTCTCTTCAGTGCTTTGTCTACTCTGACTTCTTGATGGTTAGCCGACGAAACATATTTTGATGCTTGTGGTACCCGTGTTTAAGGTAAGTCGTTATTTTTGTTGCCATATTTCGGCCATTTGTGTTGTGTAAGGAAAGATATCAAACGTTTTTTATCATAATTTCCATGAGAGAACGTACAATATGATTAGATCGTACTTCATGTTTGTCCTGCAGTACCAGCCACCCGATTGTGTTTCTGTATCAAGTAAAAGTAGTTTTAATTTTTAAATGGTTTTTATTATATTTCCTTCTTACTTTTTTCCCAATTGAAATGGTGGAAGATGAGAAGACAGTAAGACGAAAATGAAATGAAGAATATATGAAAAGGACTCTGAGCAATGTTACATGTAACAAAATGACCGCTAGGGAAGCAGTCGAAGATTTACATTGGTTAGAAAGGAAAAAGATCGCCACCGAAGAGAAACGATTAAAAGAAGACAAAGTCTGAAAGAGAGTTGAAGAAAGCTGGAGTAATAAAAAATAAAAAAATAAAACCCGCAAAGGGTGGCAATGGAAAGGGAATTAAAGGGTGCCGAATATAAATGGAATTTATTGGAAATAATGAGTCAACAGAAGAGAGTGAACAGTGTTATGTTATTTCCAATTATATGTCTGGAGTCATTTGAAGAAGATAGTGTACTATGTACCAAGTGTAGAGAATGCACACATGTTGGATGTGTCGATCAGAAGAATATTTTGCACTTTTTTTGTAATCTCTGTAAAGCAATGAGCCAAACATTGGTGAACTGAACTGAAATAGTAGTGATAAGTTTCCATGCTTTGGTGTCCTATTATTTTTCAATAAGTATAAGCGCAGTTGGTCGTTAACTACCTGTACTATTACAGAAATACAATGGCCAATACTGTAAGACGCTTTCTACAAGTCTTCTAGTAATAACTCTTTCACTTTCGATGTAATTAAGTAAACTACTAAAAATAAAAATCATTACAATGTGATATTCAGAGAACATATTTTTAGGTTAGAGAATGGTACATTAATATTCCGGTTAATCACCAGCGTTACACATGAAAGTCAAAAAACTTAAACGGCTTATACCGCAGGACTCCACGTTTAATGTTTGGAACCCCTCACGTGGTACAAATATGTTAGATCTACAAGAGGAAGACGAATAAAAACGCGACAGGTGGAGAACAGTAAGTGAACTTTGAGGTAAGGCGGTCAGTGCCTACATGGAAAATTTTTGCGGTTTCTTCGGGTTCATGATTTTATCCAGCCATGCACCTTTTCGTCTGAAGCAAATTAACGACCGCGTATGTCTTTCTTCAGGGCTCCAAAAATACGGAAAGTGCACTGGGAGAGTTCGTGGCTGTAAGAAAAATGTATAAGGGCTTTCCGGTGAAAGCTTTGCAGCGTAGTCGAAACAACCTTCGTAACAATAACAGCATTGCAGAAAATTCACAGCTCATGTACTTCGCTGTCTAACTGATTGAAAATTGTATTGAAGAGGAAAGTGCATCTTTCTCTCGTTGTGCAGGCGAGTCCCCTGAACAATGGAGAACGACAAATGCATTCGAAAGTTCTCATTCCTGTTTGAACTAATTCTCTAGATCGGCTCACCATAAAATTTATATTTTCTAAGTTTTTTAACCACCCCATGAACCATGGACCCTGCCGTTGGTGGGGAGGATTGCGTGCCTCAATGATACAGATAGCCGTACCGTAGGTACAACCACAACGGAGGGGTATCTTTTGATAGGCCAGACAAACGTGTGGTTCCTGGAGAGGGGCAGCACCTTTTCAGTAGTTGCAGGGGCAACAGACTGGATAATTGACTGATCTGGCCTTGCAACAATAACCAAAACGGCCTTGCTGTGCTGGTACTGCGAACGGCTGAAAGCAAGGGGAAACTACAGCCGTAATTTGTCCTGAGGGCATGCAGCTTTACTGTATGGTTAAATGATAATGGAGTCATCTTGGGTAAAATATTCCGGAGATAAAATAGTCCCCCATTCGGATCTCCGGGTAGGGACTATCCAAGAGGACATCGTTATCAGGAGAAAGTCCTTTAATCTGGTAGAAGCCGACCTTGGGGAAGATCAGTTTGGATTCTATAGTAATATTGGAATACGTGAGGCAATATTGATCTTACGACTTATCTTAGAAGAAAGATTAAGAAAAGGCAAACCTACGTTTCTAGCATTTGTAGACTTAGAGAAAGCTTTTTAAAATGTTGACTGGAATACTCTCTTTCAAATTCTAAAGGTGGCAGGGGCAAAATACAGGGAGCGAAAGGCTATTTACAATTTGCACAGAAACCAGATGGCAGGTACAAGAGTCGGGGACGTGAAAGGGAAGCAGTAGTTGGGAAGGGAGTGAGATAGGGTTGTAGCCTCTCCCCAATGCTATTCAATCTGTATATTGAGCAAGCAGTAAAGGAAACGAAAGGAAAGTTCGGAGTAGGTATTAAAATCCATGGAGAAGAAATAAAAACTTTGAGGTTCGCCGATGACATTGTAATTCTGTCAGAGATAGCAAAGGACTTGGAAGAGCAGTTGAACGGAATGGACAGTGTCTTGAAAGGAGGGTATAAGATGAAGGTCAACAAAAGCAAAACGAGGATAATGGAATGTAGTCGAATTAAGTCTGGTGATGTTGCGGGAATTAGATTAGGAAATGAGACACTTAAAGTAGTAAAGGAGTTTTGCTATTTGGGGAGCAAAATAACTGACGATGGTCGAAGTAGAGAGGATATAACATGTAGAATGGAAAACGGCAAGGAAAGCGTTTCTGAAGAAGAGGAATTTGTCAACATCGAGTATTGATTTAAGTGTCAGAGAGTCGTTTTTGAATGTATTTGTATGGAGTGTAGCCATGTATGGAAGTGAAACATGGACGATAAATAGTTTAGACAAGAAGAGTATAGAAGCTTTCGAAATGTGGTGCTGCAGAAAAATGCTGAAGATTATATGGGTAGATCACATAACTAATGATGAGGTAGATTATATTAGATTAGATTAGATTAATACTTGTTCCATAGATCATGAATACTACACTTCGTAATGATGTGGAACGTTTCAGGTTAATGAAAGATGTCTGTACACGATATTACATCACACAAAATATTGCATGACACTAATGTTTAAGTTAGTTTTTTTTTTCCCTCCCTTAATTTATATCTAAAAATTCAGCCAATAAGTAGAAGGAGTTGTCATATAAAAATTCTTTTAATTTAATTTTAAATGTTGGTTGACTATATGTCAGGCTTTTGATGCTGTTTGGTAGGAGACCAAAGACTTTTGTGCCAGCATAATTTACCCCTTTCTGTGTCAAAGTCATATTTATCCCTGCAGAGTGTAGATCATCCTTTCTCCTGGTGTTATAGCTGTGCACACTGCTATTACTTTTGAACTGGGTTGGATTATTAACAACAAATTTCATAAGTGAAAATATATACTGTGAGGTTACTGTGAGGATCCCTAGATCCTTAAATAGATGTCTGCAGGATGACTGTGGGTGGGCTCCAGCAATTATTCTAATTACACGTTTTTGAGCAATGAATACTTTTCTACTCAACGATGAATTACCCCAGAATATGATGCCGAAGATTAGATGGGTAGATCACATAACTAATGAGGAAGTATTGAATAGGGTTGGGGAGAAGAGAAGTTTGTGGTACAACTTGACTAGAAGAAGGGATCGGTTGGTAGGACATGTTCTGAGGCATCAAGGGATCACCAATTTAGTATTGGAGGGCAGCATGGAGGGTAAAAATCGTAGAGGGAGACCAAGAGATGACTACACTACGCAAATTCAGAAGCATGTAGGTTGCAGTGGGTACTGGGAGGTGAAGAGGCTTGCACAGGATAGAGTAGCATGGAGAGCTGAATCAAACCAGTCTCAGGACTGAAGACCACAACAACAACAATGATGCCATACGAAAGCAGTGAATGAAAGTAGGCATAGTAAGCTAATTTACTGACATTCTTATCACCTAAATTTGCAATAACCCTAATAGCATACGTAGCTGAACTCAGGCGTTTCAGCAGACCATCAATGTGTTGCTTCCAGTTTAACCTCTCATCAATGGACACACCTAACAATTTTGAAAATTCTACCTTAGTTACAGACTTCTGTTCAAAGTCTATATTTATTACTGAAGTTGTGCCATTTACTGTACAGGACTGTATATCTGTGTTTTATCAAAATTTAAAGAGAGTCCGTTTGCTGAGAACCACTTAATAATTTTGTGAAAAACATCATTTATAATTACATCACTTAGTTCTTGGTTTTTGGATGTTATTACTATACTTGTATCATCAGCAAAAAGAACTAACTTTGCATCTGCATCAATGTGGAATGGTAAGTCATTAATTTATATCAAGAACAGTAAAAGACCTAAGACCGAATCCTGTGGGACCCCGTACTTGATAGCCCCCCTCCCCCCCAGTTTGAGGAATCAGCTGTTGTTTTAACATTACGTGAACCACTTATTTCAACTTTCTGCATTCTCCCAGTTAAACCCCCCCCCTCAAACCATAATGATTTAGCTTATCTAAAAGAATTCCATCATTTACACAATCAAAGACCTTTGAGAGATCACAAAAAATACCAATGGGCGATGTCCAGTTATTCAGAGCATTTAATATTTGATCAGTGAAAGCGTATACAGCATTTTCTGTTGAAAAGCCTTTCTGAAAACCAAACTGACATTTCGTTAGTACTTTATTTTTACAAATATGGGAGGCTTCTCTTGAATACATTACTTACTCAAAACTTTTTTAAGAGCTGTCAGAAGAGAGTTTGGGCGCTAGTTGTTGACACCCGACGTATCCCCCTTTTTATGCAATGGTTTTACAATCTATCGGGGAAAACACCCTGCTCCAAAGAGCTATTACATATGTGGCTGAGAATCCTACTTATCTGTGGGGAACAAGCATTAAGTATCTTGCTGGAAATGCCATCAATTCCGTAAGAGCTTTTACTTTTCAGTGAGTTTATTATTTTACTGATTTCAGAGGGGGAGGTTGGTGGAAATGCAGTTGTTTCAAACTGCTCAGGTATGGCCTTTTCTATTAGAAATCTTGCATCTTCTAGTGAAGATCTAGATCCTATTTTCTCCACAACATTTAAAAAATGATTATTGAAACTATTTCCAATTTCTGATTGTTTGTTAGTACACTTGTCATTCAGTTTTATGGCACTAAAGTCTTCCTGTGCTCTTGGTTGTCCTGTTTCCCTTTCAATAATATTCCAAATTGCTTTAATTTTATTATCAGAGTTACTGATCTCAGACATGATTCACTTGCTTCTGGACTTTTTAGTAACTTTTCTTAGTACCACACAATAGTTTTTATAATACTGAACAATTTCGGGGTCAGTACCCCCAATTTGCAGTTAGATACAGTTCTCTTTTACAGTTGCAAGATATTCTTATTCCTTTAGTTAACCAATGTTTGTTATATGTTTTCTTGGAATTATGATTAACTATTTTCTTGGGAAAACAATATTCAAATACCCTTAAAAATGAATCGTGAAATAAGTTAGATTTCAAGTTTGCATCGGGTTCCATATACGCTTCATCCCAGTCTAGCTGCTTTAGCCTTTCCCTAAAGTTTGCAGTATTTATATTGTTAATTGGACGCACTGCTTTGAAATTCTGATTTGATATACTGCATGGAGCTATGTTATGTACTGTAACTAGCTGTGCACCATGATCTGAAAGACCATTCTCAACACGATAAGCATTTATGTCCTTAAACTTATCATGCTCTATAAAATAGTTATCTATTTATGTCCTGCTGTTCTTTGTTATCCGAGTAGGAAAATAAATGACGGAGCTCAAATTGAAAGAACTGAGTAATACTACAAGGTCATTCTTCCTATTACACTCATTCAGGGAATCAACATTGATATCCCCACAAATTATAATTTGCTTCCCCCTGTCTGACAGATAGCACAACAAAGCATCCAAGTTTTATAGAAATAGCTGGAAATTCCCTGAGGGGGACCTATACACTGTAACAATTATGAAAGTGCCATCACTTAGTTTTGGTTCAGTGGCACATGCTTCCATATGTTGCTCTGCACAAAATTTATTAGTTTCTAAATTTTTGCACTGTGGAAGCTTTTGACATATATGGCAACTTCTCCTCTCATCATGTTATCTCTGCTTACATGTGCAGCTAATTTGTACCCATTGATGCTAACCTTTTGCATATCAGTGACAATGTGATGCTCAGACAGGCATAGTACATGTATTACATTCTCAGTTTCTATATCTTCTAAACAGAGCAGAAGCTCATCAATTTTATTCTTCAATCCCCCAATATTTTGATGAAATACACTAACATTATTTTTAATTTTACTTTTGTATCTTGAACTTTTTTTAACATCTTTAGTACTTGCCTGGCTGAGTTTCCCACTGGACACTGATCGTACACTAAAAAAGAGTTTCCACCATGAGATGTAGTTTCTCCCCCCTTTAAATTTCCTGCTATCAGCCCAGCCAGTTTACCCTTCCCCTTCTTGTTGAGGTGTAGGCCATGTCTGGTATAGTCCCACCTACAGAGTGTATCAACAGGAAACACACCAATGTGTGAACCTGCATCAGATCCAAGTAGCCGTTCAAACTCCAAATTAACTCAAATGAGGCTGGTCGTGGCGCTCCAGAACCGACACAAACCCAACACTGGTATGACTCAATGCTGATGCAATATTTGCCAGGTCACACTCTATGCTGTACCCCGGATCTCTGTCAATACTGTTGCCTGGCCCACCCATAATAACCACGGTATCTTCCTTAGTAAAGCCTCTACGTAGTGAACCTAAATCCTCTGTAACCTGCCCCAGTCCAGCACTAGGTTTGAAAAAACTTGTGACCTGGCATTGAATCGAATTGGGGAGAAGAGAAGTTTGTGGCACAACTTGACTAGAAGAAGGGATCGGTTGGTAGGACATGTTCTGAGGCATCAAGGGATCACCAATTTAGCACTGGAGGGCAACGTGGAGGGTAAAAATCGTAGAGGGAGACCAAGAGATGAATACACAAGCAGATTCAGAAGGATGTAGGTTGCAGTAAGTGCTGGGAGATGAAGAGGCTTGCACAGGATAGAGTAGCATGGAGAGCTGCATCAAACCAGTCTCAGGACTGAAGACCACAACAACAACAACAACAAGTTTCTTAAGATGAGTACAAGCACACAAACCAGAAACAGACAAGAAAACAAAGATAGATAAAGAACCAAATTGTGCAGTGTCCAAATGTTGAAGTAAACATACTACACATTTTAAAGTGTGTTTTCTGCGAAGTTTAAAATTCATCGTTAGCTTGAAAACATCCCTTGTATAATAGCTTTCGATTTAAGGTTATTATACAATTTCCTTCCTTTTCATTCTTTTAGAATTCAGTACCTTAATCAATTAAAACTGAGCCCTTATGGGATCAATTTGTTGTCCATCTACCAGTCTGCCAGCCTGCCTGCCTATCTGTTGAAGACCCAGTTGCTGAGGAACAAGCAGACTATCAGGTTGAAATTTATGTCACATACTAGCTGGGTGTACCCGCCTTCGCTCAGAGAGTTGATATGAGATTGTGTGGTAGTTGGGATAAGAGGATAAACTTGATAAAGTTAATCACATTTTCTGAATATTTACAATACTAGTTAAAGTATCACTAGCAATCGAGATGACAAGCATCTTATCCGCATGGCTGTAACGGATCGTACAGTCACGTCTCGATCCCTGAGTCAACAGATGGGGACGTTTGCAAGACAACAACTGTTTGCACGAACAGTTCGACGACGTTTGCAGCAGCATGGACTATCAGCTCGGAGACCATGGCTGCGGTTACCCTTGACGGTGCATCACAGACACGAGCGCCTGCGATGGTGTACTCAACGACGAACCTTGGTGCACGAATGGCAAAACGTCATTTTTTCGGATGAATCCAGGTTCTGTTTACAGCATCATGATGGTCGCATCCGTGTTTGGCGACAAGGCGGTGCACGAACATTGGAAGCGTGTATACGTCATCGCCATACTGGCATATCACTCGGCGTGATGTTATGGGATGCCATTGGTTACACGTGTCGCTCACTTCTTGTTCGCATTGACGGCACTTTGAACATTGGACGTTACATTTCAAATGTGTTACAATCCGTGGCTCAACCCTTCATTCGATACCTGTGAAACTCTACATTTCAGCAGGATAATGCATGACTGCATGTTGCAGGTCCTGTACGGGCCTTTCTGGGTACAGAAAATGTTCGACTGCTGCCCTGGCAGCACATTCTCCAGATCTCTTACCAATTGAAAGCCTCTGGTCAATGGTGGCCGAGCAACTGGCTAGCCACAATACGCCAGTCACTACTCTTGATGAGCTGTGGTATTGTGTTGAAGCGGTATGGGCATCTGTGCCTGTACGCGCTATACAAACTCTGTTTGACTCAATGCCCAGGCGTATCAAGGCCGTTATTACGGCCAGAGGTGGTTTTTCTGGATACTGATTTCTCAGGATCTATGCACCTAAGTTGCGTGAAAATGTAATCACATTGTTTGTCCAATGAATACCCGTTTATCATCTGCATTTCTTCTTAGCGTAGCAATTTTAATCGGCAGTAGTGTATTTACAATATTTGTTAAGGCATAAGAGATAAATTTTTGTATTGAAAACATATTACGATTATTTACAATACTTCCTTATGAAAAGCATTTTTATTTTGTTGTCTGGGGTATGTAAGTACAAATTTTTTGAATTTCCTACTCAAGAGCAAGTTACGTACAGTTGACCATAAGAGAAAAGGAGTCTTTGAGGTTAATGCCCCAATATTTTAAAGTTTTTCCTTGCACTTTGTCTACTGTAAAACTATAGCTAAGCTGATTGTATATTGCTGTCTTTTAAACTGGAATGGCAGTTCAGTAGATATCAGTGGTATTATGGGGACCTTTGAGCTACGTTGCGGCTCGCGTTGCTGCCGTTGGTAAGTTGGCATCGTGTAATAGGGATAGTGGCGTCTCGTTTTCTTCTTATGTTTACTCTCGCCACTACGTTTGCTAGTGTTGTCTGTCCAAGAGTGGCAGCAGCAGTGGTTAACGATTTCTAGTACCCTAGTACTATCTTTGGAAGGGCGTCGAGTGTTTTCCGGATCGAAGTGTGTTGGGTAGTTCGGTTGGGACAGAGCAGCAGTGAGGCCCGGCACTGCGAGGGCATGCCAGGACCACTGGCGGCCCCCAGGCACTGCGGGATCGAGGGGCTGTAGTTGCGAGGGCAACAACCTCGTTCTTCACCGGAACCAGGGCGCTTGAGCTGAGTGAACATTAATCCAGTAGTGAAAACACCACCAATTTGAGATCACGCCGTTTCTCGCGCGTTGCTGCTCGCATGGTCACTTAGACGAAGAGCAGCGAGTGGAGTGTTTGGAGTTGGCGAAATTAATCAGCTATCCTCCACCTTTTATTATTAATCATTGAATTCCTTGTGTTTATTGATGAAGTTCAACCAGCGCTATTTTTCTGCCTAGTGGCCACTAACGGCCCAGTTACCTGCCTCGGGGGTTAGCGTATTTTCGCGGCAGTGTACCTTTCCTTGCCTTGCCTCTGCCGTCCGGTAAGGTGTATAGTTCGACAACCTCCTTGATTGTAGTTGGGATATTTGTTTCTTCTGAACTACTTTGGAAGTAGTGGGTCGTTCTACCTCTGGATGTTCTAACCACCAGAGTCTGTATACGCAGTGCTGTCCACCGGTTCCGCCTTGCCTGGGTTATTCCATCATTGTGTTAGTTATCAGACGTGAGGTAGATGTTGCAAGAGTGTTGGCCTGCATTTAAACTATCACTAATTTGAGTTGCCATCTGGTTAAGTGAACACAACTCTTGCCTTCCTATCTCATCCTTTACAAAGTTGAGCGACTATCCCAGGTCGATCCTTGGAGCACTGTCTGAGGCCTACTTCTCTCTTGATTTGGTTAGATTGTGATAATTGTCAATAAGGTCTTCAGCAGTGAATGCAATTTGTTTTAAGAATATTTAATTAGATATTGTCTCTTGATAGTGAAAATTTGATGATTGTCCTTTTCTTATAATATTTTAGTATCTCTTGGAGAAGTTAACTCGTTCTTAAGGATTTGCTATCTAGGCCTTTAGCCCTCAAATTATTTTTTTTTGAGTTATTACTATTGGGGCCTTCAGCCGACAAATAAGTTGAATTTATGGTAGATAAGGCCTTCAGCCATGAGTGCAACTTGCTGAAGACATTTTTTATTAGACATTCTGTCTTAACAGTCAAATTTGATATTTGTTCCTTATTGTCAACCTTATTTGCAATTGTTTCCAAATAAAGTGTACATGATTAGAAAAAAAACTGAGCAACCAACAGTACCTGAGTATGGCCCCGTCCACACTGAATCCTGCGCTTTCCTAAGTACCACGTCTCATCCTTTTACTTGCCAATCATAAGGTAAACTTCGTTTATGTTATTCAGTAGTTGTTTGACGATCATCCTTGATCCGTTACATACTTTTGGTAAGTTGAGATGTCTGAGTAGTATGATCAGAGATCGAATTGGTAGTCGAAAGCAGTGTAATGGGATTCCTGGAACTTGCAAAGAGTTTAGAAATTCTTTTGGGAAGTTCATACTTTCTTCAACGTTTACCATCGTGTCGACCGATTTGTATAATCTCTCCTCACCGGGAATTTTCTATTGAATATTGAAGTTGGTACTGTCGACAATAATATTTTTAGTTACTTTTAAGCATGCGCTGATCTCGTCTGCTGGTGTTGACTTGGGGATGACTGGAAGTGTTTGCCGAAAATCTCCTAAGACTAAGCATAGAACTAGTACCACCATCTCAGAGTTCCTCGCAAGTTTGGTGGTGTTCTGTCCTTGGCCTCGAGTGATTTTTTGTTTGCCATTGTGCATTCGACCCAGGACATAGTTTTAGCTGGGTTTAGTATTTGACTCCGTCCAAATGTCCTTGAGATTTTACATACCGGGAATAGTTCTTGGGCGATATTCAGCGATAGTTGTAGGGCGGAATGGACAGTCCGTCCTCCTTCTGCAAGTGTGGCTGCAATGCCGGATGATGCCATGTGACGTGATGTGCTGTTCAGCACGTACTTCCACCGCCAATAGATTTACTAGGAGCGTTTTCCTCGTACCGCCTGGTGCGTCCAAGTAAATAATTCCGCCAGTGCTGTTGGTGACCCGGGCCAAGATAACGTTGTAAATTTCCATTTGATTGTCATTAAGGAGTGGTATAATATGAGCAATGTATTAAAGTAGTTCGCTGATTTTGTAACTATTTTCCTTGTAATATCGGAATTTAGCTCACTATAGCATCTTTTCATGGTGCTGGCATCCTAAGTTGTACTAAGGTCTGGTTGTTCACTGCTAAACATTTATCTTCTAGGTGAATCAAGTTCCATTGACGATGACGTCGTTGAATTCGACGATCAGTTTAGGATGAGCTTGTCGGATTTGGTTCAATATGTGATCACTAATACTATCTTTGAGGGAATCCGGTGGATGCTTTGAATTCGACGGGATACATGTTGTTAGAATTATGGTGAATAAGGCTCTCGTTTGTTCAGCCGAGGCTGTAAGTGAGGTTTCCTGTACTGTCAATATCCAGTGTTTGTCGTTTTCCAGTAATCCTAAGCGTTGTCAAGCTTCTGTGTACATCTGGCATAGGTAGCTGTCAATCGTCCTGAGATCTCTGAAACTTACTGGTCACTGTATTTCATGTAGCAGCGTCCGGAGATAGAAACATTCGGGTTGTTCGGAAGTGCGGTGTGTACTAGGCCTATTGCACCAGTTTTCGTGATTCTTGGTTGATCTTCCACTGGAATTCCTTGTTTTCGTTGTTGAAAGATGTTTCTTGTTGTGTTTCACGTTTAATATGTAGGGACGTGAACATATAGCAATATTTTCGCAAATGGATCCGTTTGGCACAGTTCGTAAAAAGCTGGTAATGTTCTGTTCTGAGATGGTTCGCTTTCAATTTTTCTGGTTCAAATGGTTCAAATGGCTCTAAGCACTATGGAACTCAACTAATGAGTCCTCTAGAACTTAGAAATACTTAAACCTAACTAACCTAAGGACATCACACACATCCATGCCCGAGGCAGGATTCGAACCTGCGACCGTAGCAGTCGCACGTTTCCGGACTGCGCGCCTAGAACCGCGAGACCACCGCGGCCGGCTAATTTTTCTGGTGGTTTCACTTCTGAAGTAAACTCTCTATCATTTCTCCAAATGTATTTTTAGATGTAGCACAGTTGTTCGCGATCGTGTAAGAGAAAACCGAAAATTCGCCAAGCTCATTCGCTACTATTGATGTATCTTTCCATTTGGTCGTTTGTTTTGTTGCTCGCTGTCTTTGGCTATTTGAAATACTGCTCACTGCCTTTATTCACATGGTTACAGATGTATTTGATCAATTTCACTGAATTGCAGTATCTACGTTTACATGCACTTTGAACATTTTGGAAAGCAGTGTGTTGTACGGTACTACCCAGTGATTATCTATTTGCAGTTCGTTACTACTTCGTATTCGTGCCTTTGCTGTGAAACCCCAGTTCTTGGGTGATCGTCTTCTGTATTTGGGATAGCCATCAACTCCGGTTTGTGTGTCGTTCAAGTATGGTTTTGGATATTTTTTGTACATTTTCCATCACTCATACATGAAGAATTGGGGGTTAATGGCCCGCATGTTCAGTGAATCATGTTTTTCACTAATATGTCATACAATTCCGGATCTACTTGGTGATTGGAAAATTCAGTCTGGATATCCGTGGGATGAATTCTGTTGTGTAGCCATATCAGATTGTGTGAGTGAGGCAATCCTCGTTTTCTCCATTCGATTGTGTACATACAGCCCCTAACGGTTCCAAATATGTGGTATATTTTGATGACTTTAATAAGTCTCATTTGCTTTTATCGAAAACCCCCGGATATTATGTCGTGTCGATGCACGGGAGCTTTTCTGTATCTCAGGAAGGCTAAGGGTAAGATTACCATTGTTTCCATGTCAGTCAGTGTTTCCGTAATTAATGACTGAATCTCGAAGGTATCGTATTCTCCCGTGTATAGTTTCAACTGATACAGTCTTATGCAAAGCATCCATTCTGCTTCTATTCTTGCATACATGTCTACCAGGAATTGTTGGAAAAAGTGGCAAGTGTTGGGAATGAGATGGTATGTTTCATAGTCACTAAGCGGTAAGCATAGACCTCCTTGGAAGTGCCTTTTTGTTTTTTTTCTACGCCTGTTTCATGTTGGATTTGTTTCACATTATATCCGTCATTCCCACGCAGAAATATTAAGCAATATTGGAGGGCATCATATGAACGGCTTGTTCTACAATGTATTGTAGTCCTTCTCATCTTCGTTGTACAATTGTCACGACCTATGTTTTCATTGTCCACAGTTTCAATGGTGACTTCAACTGTCTGAGGTGCATTAAATTGACATTTATGTTCTCCTGGTGCTCTTTTGTCGGCTCGAACTGTAGCTTTATAGTCATCAAAAATCATTCGATCTAGTGCTGATCTGAACATGTGTTGAGTGTATTTTTGTAAGATCCGCTATACATCTTGGGCCACTTCTCGTCTCAGTTCACGGATATCTGTGCACCAGTGATCAATTTCTTTTTATTCGTTTCCGATTAAATATACTTGCAGAAATTTGTGGTAGTCGTTGTGTAGTGGTGGTAATGGTCCCATGTTGTGATGGATTTGTACTTGAATTGGAAAAAACATTATCGATTATATCTCTATTAGTGTTGACCGAAGTGACACCAAAAGAAGTCATTCGGAAGCAGGCACTGTATGCTTTTATATTTTGAAGAAAGTGTTTCAATTCTGGAGTTTCACCGGTGATGTAACGTAAAAATTTCTGCGAAGGTGCTCCCAGCTGTGGTAATCGAATTTTTCCATTCATGCAACAGATTGCTGGTGTTCTTTTACTGATTTTTTTCGTTTTGTAAAATTGGCAGATGTTATTCATTTATCTGATTATGACATGTTTGTGTATGTTATATTCTTTCGTGGGGCCGTAGTGGAATGTTTTGTTTGTTAGATTGTACTGTTACTTGTCCTCGTCCGCGCTTGTCGTAGGGTGATATTTTCATGGCAGGTTTGGATTCGTAGTCTTTCATTATAAGACTGTGTCGCAATTCTTTATTCTTCAATGTGTTCATTTCGTTGTTATTTGGTTTCTCTACTTCCCACAGTCCTCATTCTCGTTCGTTAGGAACTTAAAAGTGCTTTGCCCCGTTCGCTGTTCTTTTTGTTTTCGCCGTTTTCTTCAGACTCGCAAGGTCTCCTTCTCTTTATGTTTGAGTATTGTCTAAAGAGTAAATCTAATCAGCTTTTTACTAACAACTACTTTACGCAGCTTTCACACTTTATTTTAGATTTATATTCACTGTATCACTTCGACTACTAACACTCCACTGTTTCTATTTATTCACTCACTGAACTACTTTCTCAGTTTCTTCTTACGTCACTGAAAAAAAACCAACAACGTGGCTTGCGTTAAATACCCCTACCACTTTAATAAGTCACGGTTGCAAAATACTAACATGGATTCTTTACAGACAAATGGAAAATCTAATAGAAGCTTATCTCGGGGAAGATCAGTTTGGATTCCGTGGAAATTTAGGTACACACGAGGCAATACTAACTCTACGACTTATCACAGAAGGTAGGTTAAGGAAAGATAAACTGACGTTTATAGCATTTGTAGACAATGTTGACTGGAATACTCTCTATAAAGTTCTAAAGGTAGCAGGTGTAAAATACAGGGAACGAAATGCTATTTATAATTTTAACAGGAACCAGATGGCAGTTATAATAATCGAGAGGTTCGAAAGGTAAGCAGTGTTTGCGAAGGGAGTGAGACAGGGTTGTAGCATATCCCCGATGTTATTCAATCTGTATATTGAGCAAGCAGTAAAGGAAACAAAAGTAAAAAAAATTGGAGTAGGAATTAAAGTCCAGGGAGAAGAAATAAAAAGTTTGGGGTTTGCTGATGACATGTTAATTCTGTCCGAGACTTGGAGGAAACAACTTAATGCAATGGACAGTGTCTTGAAAGGAGGATACCTGATGAACATCAACAAAAGCAAAGCGAGGTTGCCGCGCGGAGTGGCCGCGCCTTTAGAGGCGCCATGTCACGAATCGGCAGGCCACTTCCGCCAGAGGTTCGAGTCATCCCTGGGGCATGGGTGTGTGTGTTATCCCTGGCGTAAGTTAGGTTAAGTCGTGTGTAGGTCTAGGGACATATGACCTCGGCAGTGTGGTCCCACAGGAATTCACATACATTTCAACATTTTGAAAACGAGGGTAATGGAATGTAATCGAATTAAATCAGGTGATGCTGAGGTAATTAAATTAGGAAATGAGACAATTAGAGTAGTAGATGAGTTATATTATTTGGGAAGCAGAAAAACTGATGATGGTCGAAGTAGGGTGGACATAAAATGTAGACTGGCAATGGCACAATGGCAAGAAAAGCATTTGGAAAAAAAAGATAGATTATATTTATAGTATAGATTTAAGTCAGGTAGTCCTTTCTGAAAGTGTTTGTATGAAGTGTAGCCATATATGGAAGTGAAACATGGACGATAAACAGTTTAGAAAAAAAACAATAAAAGCTTTCGAAAATGGTGCTACAGAAGAATGTTGAAGATTAGTTATGTAGATCACGTAACTAATGAGGACGTACTGTATGGAGCAGGGGAAAAGAGATTTGTGGAGCAAGGGATCGATTGGTAGAGCACATTCTGGGGCATCAAGGGATCACCAATTTAGTACTGGAGGGAAGTGTGAGGGATAAAAATACTGGAGGGAGACCAACCGATGAATGCAGTAAGCAGATTCAAAAGCATGTCGTTTGCAGTAGTTACTCGGAGATGAAGAGGCTTGTACAGGATGAAGTAGCATGGAGAGCTACATCAAACCAGTCTTTGGACTGAAGACCACAACAACAACAACAACAGCAACCAATGGGTTGCCCCACCAATGGCGGATTTCAGAACATTCCAAAAGGCTTCGAACGGTCGCAATGTTCCAGAACATTTCAAAACATTCTGTAATGTTCCACAATGATCTGAGATGTTCCAGGATGTGCCCGAACATTCTAGAATCTTTCCGAATGTTCAAAACTATTCCCGAACATTCCAGAGCATCCTGGATCATTGTGGAACGTTCCGGAACATTCTGGAGTAAAAACTCTCGAACTTTGGAATCTTCTCGAATACTCTCGAATGTCCTGAAATGTTCTAGAAATTCCTAGAGGGCGAAACCTCTCAGCACTTATATTTTCCAAAACCCTTCAGGTTAAAATGGGAACCTTCTTCTTGGATGGGGGATAGAGGGCAAGCATACCATATAACTCCCTTGATTGTACCTGAACTCGTTTCTGAATTTTCATTGCTCGGACATTGTACACTCACTTTTGCAAAATATACTGATTAAGGTCTACGGTTCCTTGGTGTCGTTAAAAATTGACGGCTGTAAGACAATATAATCGAAAGATACGTCAATTTATGACACATATTTTGACACCCGCAAAATCATTCATTAAAAACCTAGAGATGCTTCCCATTGACCTAGAATTGCGGAATTTGCCAAGAAGCGAGGATTCTCAGTACCACCAAAGGAAAGAATCCGAACATTGTGCATTCAAACTGTCTGTTAAGACCGCTGCTCAGTAACAGATAGACATATCGAGTTAAAATTTATGTCACATACTAAGCTCTATAGTCACTTGGTAGTATAGTGAATGCAAGCTTTAAGCCACTGCAATCAAAAGACGCGGCCATTTATGTCACATGTTGCGATACTCGCAAACTCACTCATCAAAACCTGCAGGGTACTCCCCATTTGTCTATAATCATGAAAGTTGACGAGAAGTAGGGTTTAAGGGTACAAGTATAGGAAAAAGTTCGATATTTGTGAGTTTGTTATTATATCAACACGACGTTTTTTCTTTTTTTTGTCATTAGACTGTCTATCTGTCTACCTGTCCGTCCATCTGTTAAGATGGCTTTTTACTCAGGAATGGATGGAGGTATTAAGTTGAAATTTATGACCCATACTAATGTCTACTGTACCTTGGCGGTTTAATAAGCGTTAGGCTCTAAGCCAATGCCATCGAAATATACGACTGTTTATGTCACATATTTTGATACTTGCAAATTCACTCGTTAAGACCAACAGGACATTTCCCATTGGTCTACAATCATGACTTTGGGGAAGAAATAGTTTCACAGCAAAAGTTAAGGGAAAAAATCCGAAATGTGAATTTCTAGTAATATCACCCCAAAAAATATTCCTTCTTCCGTTTGTCATCTGACTTCAGGCTTGAAATTAAAACATTCTCGAAATTCTTTGAGTTCCTAGGACCGCTATCTTCAACTGCCGATAACGGTCAAAAACCGTCAACATCCTCGATAACCGGAAATGATGAACTGTCCAGGTACATAATTAAGCCCGTGCGGAACCCTCAATTGGTGAGTCCTCCGGAGTCCTTCTCGCACCAGGTCAAATTTGTGTCGTTATGGTTCAGACAATCTATTTAAGGTAATAACGCACTTATGGTAATAGAAATTCAAAAGTACTCTTCAGCTTAACATTCCCATACTCCTACAATATGGCTCTGAGGACTATGGGATTTAACTTTTGAGGTCATCAGTCCCCTAGAACTTGGAACTACTTAAACCTAACTAACCTAAGGACATCACACACACCCATGCCCGAGGCAGGATTCCACGCGGTTCCAGACTGTAGCGCCTAGAACCGCTCGGCCACCTCGGCCGGCTCCTACAATATGTCTCACTGATTTGCTGTGGGGCGTGCATGAAAGAAAATCACAAGTCAGATAAGGGCAGTTTTGGGCAAGTTGCGGAGTTGGTGTGTTGGGTAGGAAGAGGGTGAGATTTCGTCTGAGCCGCCAATGGCTCGCTGTGACCAGATTGGTGAATGAGTCTGCGGCCGGCAGCCACAGCCACTACAAAGGCGACGGCGGTGTCTGGTGTCTGGCGGCTGGCGGTGTGTGGTCGCCACGGCGCGCCGTAATTACGGGCCCCCATCGCAATTAGCTGGCGGGAGATATTTACTGCCCGCTGCGCGCTATATTGGTCAGCGGGGGTGCCGCGTCGTCCTCTTCTTGTTGTGATCACTTTCGCCGCCGGCAGCCAGCGTGGCTGCTGCCGGCGCGCCACCGCCGCACTGCGTCCAAGCGATTCGTCTCGGCCACCGCCTCACCAACCGCAAGTATTTCTTGGCTGCGGCGACGTCTGTGTTCCTCCCACGGCAGCTGCAGCTATGCAGATGGCTTCTTGCAGTCCTTGCACTGCCGCTACCCGGTCTCGCCAAGTTGAAGTTGTCGTGTGCAGGCGGTGAGGCAAAACGAAACACGAACAACTTTCCAGTGGAAATAGAATGCTCGTTGCAGGTGCCCGTTACGTGCTTGCGGGTGAATCAACCGCTAATCAGGTCTCGACAAGGTTTGTGACGTCAGTGATCAATTGACTGTGCCGAATGCGGAGCTGCAGGCTGAGTACACTGCGGAGTGCGCATGCGCAGACGCACAAGGTGTGGCATCGTCTGCCAACATCGAATGTTAACCCATCCCCGCCGAGTTCACTCCTATTATAGTAATAGTTTGCTTCTCTATCTTGTTAATTTTTGTGAAGCTGTTTACTTTGTTTTCGTGACACAATGCAGTGATTGCACGAGGACCTGATAATTTTAGTACTAACGTCCTCCCACAAGAGAGACGGAATACTTGAGCTCAAGAAAGAAATAACGTTTTATAATACTCCGTCAAAGAAAAACACTACGTTACATATAAATGAGAAGTTAATAAATAAACATTTTTAATGAAAATAATTTCAAACGAAATAAAATCATATCTGTTTATGGAGAAGAATAGGATTTGACCTTAATTTGCACTGGGAAAGAAAACAAGGCGCTATTTAATGCATTCTAAATTTTGTTTCGTCTGTTTGTAAATATAAATTTTCTCGAGAAAATAATTAGAAGCGTTTTCAAATGTTTGGATAATACTTTACTTATTCTTCCTTTCTTAGGAGTATGGAGAATCTACCATACGATCTTTGTCAAGAACATCTATCATGAATTTTTGCTTCGGTCATTAATAAACTCTACCATTATTACTTGCTTTTTCATTTTGTTCCCATATTACGAGTTTTTCAAAAAAAGTATGGTCCCTCTCACCGTTAAGGCCCCAAACTGAATAGAGCACATTTCTCATAACACACCAATTTCGGCGCTGACGTGCAAATGAAAACGATCACTCGCGGCATGCGAGACTCAGTACAGGAATGAAACGCCAGGGGCTCTCTGGTAGACTGAAGCACCACGGGCAGTCGATTGAGACAAGATAGTAGTTCATGTAAAAAGGCTTAAGACATAGCTGTACTGTGTGCGGAATTTCACCTGTAAGTCGGTCTCGTATTTGCTTCAGGAGTAGATGTCCCGTCCACCGTTCGACCTACTTGGCACCCGAGGGCTTCTAGTTGTGATTATCGTCTCAGGGAGAACCTACACAACTGGGGACTAAACAACTAAAATATAATCCCCTGCTCACAAACGATTTCTTCCTCTACTTGCTGAAAAGGCCCTGACTACTGTGACTAATCATAACAAGTCGAGTATAACACTTTACTGTGTTAACCGCACATGAGGAAAGTTCACAAAAGTCGAGGAATAGCTCCGCTTCGCAGAACAAATCAAATACAATTCGTATACTGAAAACTAATTCATTTATCTTTGGTGAATTCACTATAATCGCAATGAGAAATCCTGACGTAATTTATCACGAAATTCCCCTAAATCACGTTCAAAGACAATTTTTAATAACAGTTATTTTTCCGCGGAAGTCATACAACTACGTTTCAAATCCCTGACTACTCTAGTATCCATTAATATCAAAGATCAAATATAGAAACCTCAACGTTATTGGATCATTACATGAATATGACGTAACAAAAATGCCTCTAATTGGTTTGGTGTTTTACATTCATTTTCAGCGTTAGAAGTCAATAATCTTTCTCTTTAGCATTAGTAGCATCTTTGACAGGCTTTTACTCTGCTAGGGACACTTTCAGTAAGAAGTCAGAATTCTGTGGAGGAATGGCATCCCATTCTTCCTCAAGAGGCAAATCCAGAGAAGTTAATGGTGTTGGACATCGGGTTCTGGAGCAAAGTCGACTTTCTAACTCGTCCCATAGGTCATCATCTGGGAAACTAGTCCACCTCAGGGATGTTTTCGTCCAAAAACAATTGCCACCGAGATGCTACTTTATGACACGGTGCACTGTAATGGTGAAACAAGCATCGACTCAGAATTGTTCCTCAGTTGTACACAATGTTGCAAAATGTGTTCACATCCATCTGCATTTATCCTTTATCTTAAGTGCAACAGGGGGACCATATCTTAACCACGAAAACACTGGCATACTTTAGCATCACTTCTTCCATACTTCACTGTTTTCACAGAATATGGTGGCAGGTAATGGTCTTCAGGCGTTTGCCAAACCCATATCCTTTCATTGGATTGCGTGCTTCACCATTTCAAATCACCCTATCCAATCATCCGCTGCCTAGTGGCGTCACTCTTCTCACGATCTCAAGCGTCGGTTAGCATTAATTAAACAGTTGTGTGACTTATGAGGAGCCCATTATCTTAAACTCCCTAGCCAAGGTCGTTGTGCTAGCTGGACTGCTGACAGCACTTTGGAACACTCGAGTAGTTCCTTCAGCTGATTTAAGAGGAGTTTTTGCAGTTACCATCCCAAATGCTCCACTGCGCCTGTCCGTCAGTAAATGACGTCTCCCATGTCTTCATATAGATGCGGTTGTTCCTTCGAGTTTCCACGGGCCCAGTAACCGACTTGGGCAATTTTAGAAGGGTTGACATGTTCCTGGGGGGCTTGCTCCTTAGACGACATCTACTGACAACACGTCGGAAGTCACTCCCAACCGGCCTACTTTGCCGCTACTGTTTCTCTACTAACGAGGCAATAACCTAACCTCAACTCGCGTCCCTTCATACTGGTACATAGGCATCTCTTGACATCTAGTGGTCTATTTCATACTATATAGGGGTCTCCAGATACTTTTGATCAGCAAACTTTCCTATCACCTGCCAATATTATTCCGTCTGGACCACTTCTCCAAAAGGCCATATAATTCGACTGGTAAATCACCAGTGATAAATGGGTGATTTTGGATGGATGATAAAACCAGCAGCCGCTCGGGATTAGCCGAGGCGTCCTAGGCACTGCAGTCATGGACTGTGCGGCTGGTCCCGGCGGAGGTTCGAGTCCTCCCTCGGGCATGGGCGTGTGTGTTTGTCCTTAGGATAATTTAGGTTAGCAGTTAAGTCCCATAACATTTCACACACATTTGAACATTTAAAACCAACAGTTTAATCAAAGAAACTATCGCTGATCCGAGTCGTGAGCTAGTCATGGACAACGCAGAATACGGACCAAATATTATCCGGCCCTGAAATTCTACTGTCGCACGACGCATTTACGTATCGATGACGCCAAGAGAAGCGTACATTTCAGATTTACAGCTGTAAATCCCACATTCTCATTGGAATGAAATGGAACAGTTAGGGTGTAACAAGCAGTTTCACGCAGTAGCGCAAGTATTGTTTTCAACATAGTACTGTAAATTTCAGAAGAACATTGTCTCCAGCTACATGGGTGGAAACGTTCAGGATTGTTATTCTGATCGTGGTTGTTTATTAAGTGCAATTCACTAGTCTCTAAAATCGTCGTGTTTAAATGTCAACAAGCCAGGGTATCATGTACAGGAAAAACATTTTTCTCACTTCCAGTCAATGAAATGGAAGTACTTCCTTGCAAGGAATGGTACGAACTTTCAATGGCCACTACGCAACAGATACGTGCATTTATTACTGAAGCGATAGGACTGTTTTGGACATTAAAAAAGTCATCCTTACACTGGATTAGAGTCCTGTTTAAACTGGTTATTTGACAGCTAGATGGCTTAAACCTTGATTGCACCCGCCACCAATGCGTCAGTGGGACGCTGCCACTTAGTTGCCACTTTGGATTGGCAAAATGTTGTGCCGACCAGTCCTCAAGCAGGATACGTTTCTGGACGCGAAAATCCACCTATTTAAAAAAAACCTTAGCGCTGGTCGTAATTGAAATTAGGAACAGATTTTTTGACACTTAGGAGTTTAACAGAGATCTAATCCGTACTGTTACCGTGAGAGAGGAGTGTTGTAGCGGCTGCCTACAGATAGTAGTTGACACGATAGCATCGCAAGTTATGGCATTAAATGTCAGAAGCCAACTAATTTAAGTCACATGTAAGGGTCTGTCTATTGCCGAGATATTATTACATTTCACGTGATATTCTAGACAAGGGATCTGTTGAATGAGTTGAGTGAAAATGAGAAGCTGAGTGTATATACATGGCCCAAGAGGGGGAATTTCCTTGTATTAGCATTCTGAAATATGTTACACAGAGGTGAAATACTTATGGACAACGCTCTGAGCCACGACCAGGCCAGCGAGTACCTGACCTCTGGCGTCATATAACCGACGGCCGTCGAGGATTCTACTGACGCCAAAGAGAAAGATTGTCAACGGCCACCACTGAAAATGAATACAAAACAAAAACTGATAGTTCTTTTAGGTCATATTCATGTAATGATAGAAAAGCGGTGAGTTTTGTTTATCTGATGTTCAGTTGACGTTAATTAGAGTAGTCAGGCACTTATCGCCACACTTATATGACTTATGTGTGTTATTAAGAAATGCCTTTGAACTGATTTAGTAGTTTACACCAAAGTGACGTGACTGTGTGGGATGCATTATGTATTAATCAGTGTTTTTCATTGCGATTGTAATGAATTGACTAATAACAAATTAATTAGTGATACATTTACGAATTTGACTTTTGTTCATTTTTTCTCAAAGGTGGTCAGGACAGTGACGTTTCATACTAGACTTCTGATTAGTCAGAGCCTTTTCACAAACAGGACGAAATCGCTTATCTGCTGGGGATTGTATTCTTGCAGTTTAGCCCCCGAATGTGAGAGGCCCCCTGAGGCGATAACGCAGCTAGAAGCCCCCAGATGTCATCTAGAGCTGGACTGAGTGGCCGAGCGGTTCTAGGCACTACAGTCTGGAACTGCGTGACCGCTACGGTCGCAGGTTCGGATCCCGTCTCGGGCATGCATGTGTGTGATGTCCTTAGGTTAATTAGGTTTAAGTAGTTCCAAGTTCTAGGGGACTGTTGACCTCAGAAGTTAAGTCCCATAGTGCTCAGAGCCATTTGAACCATTTGTCATTTAGGTCAGAGGCGGACAACATTCAACAACATTCAACTACTCCCAAAGCAAACAAAATACCTACTGATAGAGGAAGCGGCACACTGGTGAACCATTTTTGCCAGATACGACTAGTGGACAGATTATCGAGTAGGAGACAGGTGGTGCGGGGATGTCAGACGTACAGTGTGGACGGCAGGCGCAGCGTGAAGCCCTGAACAGCCTGGCGTGCCACCGTGGCCGGCGCGGATAGCCAGAGAGCAGCCAGCCGTGAGGGAGGCTGAGTGGCTGTCCGTGCGTGACAACTCGCTCATTCGTTCACTGCGGTGAGATCAACCCTGCAGCGTTTGGTAATGGGCTGTCTTGAATCCTAACAGGTCTAGGAAGTGGCCAATCCAGTGGCCACCGGTCGTCAGTACGACGCACCTGGCATGGCAGCGAGACACCCATCGTAGTTGCGAACAGTGATCAGGGGGCGCTGACTGTGTCACGGCGCTCCACGGGCCTGCATCCCGCTACGGGCTTCCGAAAACATTGTGAATGACGTTGGTGTGATGGTGTGCTGTGGCCCTCCACTACGTACCCTCCGACTCAGAGTTGAAATATTAAAGCTTTTGGCTCGTTTCGTTGTCTAGGGGCTGGGATACGTAGTTGCTTCATTATAAGCCAAATACTGCTGAGTCTACAGTATACAATACGAATATACACATGAACCGAATGCTCGAAGGTTCCTGTCACTCGGCAATTGCGAATGTAACGTAGACATTTATAAATGAAAGATTGCAATGAAATAAAATCTGCAGGTACTATCTTAACGACTTTAAATGATGAGTATGATAGTAGAAGTGCTTCTGAGAATGTGGTATATTTCTACAAAACACTTATTGGTGTCAACGGTACAGCAATTAAATAAAATATGAGTTGAACGACAGGGAAACAATAGATTCCTACTGTACGTAATTACAATCCTGGAAATTGAAATAAGAACACCGTGAATTCATTGTCCCAGGAAGGGGAAACTTTATTGACACATTCCTGGGGTCAGATACATCACATGATCACACTGACAGAACCACAGGCACATACACACAGGCAACAGAGCATGCACAATGTCGGAACTAGTACAGTGTATATCCACCTTTCGCAGCAATGCAGGCTGCTATTCGCCCATGGAGACGATCGTAGAGATGCTGGATGTAGTCCTGTGGAACGGCTTGCCATGCCATTTCCACCTGGCGCCTCAGTTGGACCAGCGTTCGTGCTGGACGTGCAGACCGCGTGAGACGACGCTTCATCCAGTCCCAAACATGCTCAATGGGGGACAGATCCGGAGATCTTGCTGGCCAGGGTAGTTGACTTACACCTTCTAGAGCACGTTGGGTGGCACGGGATACATGCGGACGTGAATTGTCCGGTTGGAACAGCAAGTTCCCTTGCCGGTCTAGGAATGGTAGAACGATGGGTTCGATGACGGTTAGGATGTACAGTGCACTATTCAGTGTCCCCTCGACGATCACCAGAGGTGTACGGCCAGTGTAGGAGATCGCTCCCCACACCATGATGCCGGGTGTTGGCCCTGTGTGCCTCGGTCGTATGCAGTCCTGATTGTGGCGCTCACCTGCACGGCGCCAAACACGCATACGACCATCATTGGCACTAAGGCAGAAGCGACTCTCATCGCTGAAGACGACACGTCTCCATTCGTCCCTCCATTCACGCCTGTCGCGACACTACTGGAGGCGGGCTGCACGATGTTGGGGCGTGAGCGGAAGACGGCCTAACGGTGTGCGGGACTGTAGCCCAGCTTCATGGAGACGGTTGCGAATGGTCCTCGCCAATACCCCAGGAGCAACAGTGTCCCTAATTTGCTGGGAAGTGGCGGTGCGGTCCCCTACAGTAATGCGTAGGATCCTACGGTCTTGGCGTGCATCCGTGCGTCGCTGCGGTCCGGTCCCAGGTCGACGGGCACGTGCACCTTCCGCCGACCACTGGCGACAACATCGATGTACTGTGGAGACCTCACGCCCCACGTGTTGAGCAATTCAGCGGTACGTCCACCCGGCCTCCCGCATGCCCACTGTACGCCCTCGCTCAAAGTCCGTCAACTGCACATACAGTTCACGTCCACGCTGTCGCGTCATGCTACCAGTGTTAAAGACTGCGATGGAGCTCTGTATGCCACGGCAAACTGGCTGACACTGACGGCTGCGGTGCACAAATGCTGCGCAGCTAGCGCCATTCGACGGCCAACACCGCGGTTCCTGGTGTGTCCGCTGTGCCGTGCGTGTGATCATTGCTTGTACAGCCCTCTCGCACTGTCCGGAGCAAGTATGGTGGGTCTGACACACCTGTGTCAATGTGTTCTTTCTTCCATTTCCAGGAGTGTAGTTACGAACAACAAAATAGTTCGTGACATATTCACATCCAAACACACACTACGTCTTCAATGTAGAAGCCATGGAAATCTCACAAGTGCACAAGTTGCCCTTCGAAGTATTTGTATCTGCTGCGACCACGTGCAAACGCTCCACACTCTCTAAGTCCCTGCCGCGACCGTGCATCCGTCGCGCCGTCACGTCCAGCACTGCCCCTGTCCTGTGCGACTCTCCCGAACGCCGCACTTTTCATTTTCAGAACTGCCCGTCCAGCACCTCCCGCGTCCTGTGCCGTACTGTCCAGAACTCTTCTCCCGCTTTCATCCAGTCTCCCCATTCACGAGCGCTGTGACTGGCTAGAGCGCTCGCGTCATATCTTCAAGCCAACACACCCACATAAACATAGTGAAACACATTCGAAATACTGGATTTACATTTAAATAACTTGAAATTAAATAAATATTCCTAAGGATGGACCATAAACACTCTCTAACACACATTATTAAGTACATAAACAAATTAAATAAACATATATCAAAGGAATAAAACCCAAGGTAGACCAGTAGCCCAATATTTCTGTGCTTTCTAAAATACAGTAAATATTTAACCAATTTTTTCATGAACAGTATATATCGCATATAGACAAAGATATGGACGAATACACATATTTATAAGCAAGCTGCTATCGTTTTCTCGTGTCACTGTGGTGTACTTATGGCCTGACGCGATCGATAGTAATCTACCAGTTTGATCTCCAATAACTCATGCGCTGTTCAAGTTAAATGCCTCTAATTTATACCAATTTAGGTTTAGACTAATCGCTTTCTAAATACACGTCGATCGACGAAATCCGATTAACCGTTTAGATTTTGGAAATTCGTTGCTGGATGTTACTTGTATAATTTACTGTCAGATACTAAACTTTAAACTAATAAACATATTGAAAATCTGATTACACCGTAAGAATCGTCGTCCAAAAAATGGTAATGTACATGATTCTTTTTGAGGTATCGTGATTCATCTGGCTACTATTAGTTTCTATAAGAACTGTGACATGTCTGTCATTAAGGTTTCGTAAAGTCTCCCAACGTTTGCACTCCCGGCGTGTCTCCATCATCGACACGCCAACTCCGAACTTAGGATATTTCCAGGGCGCCACAACTCGCCCGTTACCTCATACCGTCCACAACACCACGTCGACATCATCATCACGTGGCGTTGACTGACTGATCACTTGAATTAACGAAAATAAAATAAGACACTTACTGATACATATTGTGGTACAGAAGAACGAGAGCTGGAAGAGCTAAATTTAGAGACCGAAGATGTTAGGTAAGACACTGAAAGAGACGACGAGGTGATGGTAGGAGGTCCGACGTCCCACTGACATGGAACTCTGTGAAATGGGGCCGATAATCTCCTTGGAAGGCGCGTCAAGGGAAGATAGTGCGTAATCTGAGATGGAGTAGTTAACCTAGTATGTTGCACAAAATGATGAAAGTGCTGCAGGCAGTTACAAAAAAAAAATAAACTCTGACTTAGATACTAATCTAGAATCTAAAGGTAGCTAAATTCATGTTATTTGGTGAACAATTAAGGTCCAGGTCTGAGACGAGTTTTAATCGGCTAGCATGAAAGTCGCAATGTACAGTTAAAGACCTGACGTTAGAGATAAAAAATATAAACCTAATGCTGTGGAAGGAAAGGAGTACCAGTACTGACGCCAACTGCCAGACGAGGCCGAAATTCAATTCTGCTGTGAATCCCTAGACATGTCACAATGTCACAAATGTACAGTCGTTATCACACCATAATTGGTATCATCCGAGGACAGAGAGGCAATAACAAACTAAATCACAATATGAGGTATACACGTTTTACAACCAGGACTCAACATTTCGTTATGAGACACTAGAACAAATGAACAATAATTTCCGCATGGCTAGTGAATGGTTATTTGCAGCTTGTACAGCAACCAGACGACAGTTATAATAGTGGAGGGGCATGCAAGGGATGAGTTAATTGAAAGGGAAGTTAGAGAGGGTCGTAGCGTACAGTCAGCAAGTAGTAAAGGAAACCAAAGAAATATTTGGAGTAGGAATTAAAGTTAAGGGAGAAGAAATAAAAACTTTCAGATTTGACGCTGACATTCTAATTTTGTCAGAGACAACAAGGATTTGGGAGAGCAGTTAAACGGAGTGGATAGCGTCTTCAAAGGAAATGAACATTAAAAGACCAAAACGAAGGTAACTGAATGCATTCAAATTAAATCAGGAGACGCTGAGGGAATTAAATTAGGAAACGAGACCCTTAAAGTAATAGACCATTTTTGCTATTTGGCCTGATGGTGGCCGAAGTAGAGAGGATACAAAGTGTGGTAAGGAAACTGGTAATGGTGAGGAAAGAGTTTCTGAAGAAGAGAAATTTGTTATCGAATAAAGGAAGTCTTTTCTGAAAGTACTTGTACGGAGTGTAGCCATGGAGGAGGGTAACTAGTTTAGACCACTGTTTGTCAAAGTCGATTCTGCGGACTCCTGAGGGATTCGTGGGACCTAGCCATAGGGTCGGCGAACCCTAAAAATTCGAAGTTTTGTTATTAAATGGAACTCACAGCTGTTATGCAAGAAGCATTTTTCCGTTTACTAAAAAGTAAGGAATTACAAATTACACCCACTACTTCAAGTGAGAGAAATTTCTTCTTTGTTAAGGCACTTTTTCAAAAGCATTAACTGCACATAGCCTCGGAATTTCATGGTCTTTCATCTTCAAGTGGCGGAAAGCGCCCACCGCTACCTCCAATTTCAGTTTTCTTTTCTTAAAAAATAAGTGAATGTTAGTCATTCCTTTGCTTATAAAATGTGGTGTCACCGCCAGACACCACACCTGCTTGCCTTAAAATCGGCCGCAGTCCGTTAGTATACGTCGGACCCGCGTGTCGCCACTATCAGTGATTGCAGACCGAGCGCCGCCACAAGGCAGGTTTAGTCTAGATAGACTCTCTAGCACTCGCCCAGTTGTACAGCCGACTTTGCTAGCGATGGTTCACTGGCTACAGACGATCTCATCTCCAGAGACGAAAGTTTAGCATAGCCTTCAGCTACGTCATTTGCTACGACCTAGCAAAGCGCCATATTCAGTTACTATTGATATTGATATTGTGAATCATGTACTGTCAAGAGCGACGTTCATCATTAATGGATTAATGTTAAGTATCCAACCAGCTACGTCCTCTTTCTGAATTCTAATTCCTTGTCATGTTCCAGACCTCACGGCAGTGTAGTCCTTCCCTCCTCACGCCAGCCTGCGTGAGCTAAAACACGTGCATTTCGGCCTCCTCTAGTAACACGGCGTTGGCTCTTCTGCCAACCCAACAATAAACATCAAGCCCCCCTCCCTTCTTCATTATGGGATTTCTAAGAAAACGATGATAAGCCCCTCCGAAAATATGCTCCTAGATACGCCACTGCGGGTAACTATTAACTCGAATTCGGTGCAGTTAATGTAAAACAGTCATGGAAAATAGATCGAAACATAGAAATAAGAACGTTCATTTGATTCAATGAATTTATGAAAAGATTAAAAACATCAAAATTACATACACACACAACATTGGTTTTTAACAGCTTCCTTTCCAGCAAAGGTAAGAGCAACTCTGCAACGATAATCTTGTATGGTGGTCTAATTATTGTTTAAGCAAAAATATTTCTCCTTATTTAATTTTCCGTGAGTGATAAATTAAAATTGATAAACGATTAAAACTTAGGAGTCGCTGTATTTTTAAGCAACAAAGAGAAACTACACTCGAGGTCATTCTTTTTCCTTATTAGCAAGATCATGTAATTAGATAAGAGAAACACAAATTAACAGCTCCTCATCTTTTCAAGTTTTTGTCGCCAATTTACAGTTTTAACAAGTGGTGTTTTCGAAGCTAGAGCAATGATAAGTTTAATCCGTGTTTCACACGTGTTTATTAAGCGCCTTTTATTTGGCAGTTTAACTCGGGTGACGTCACCATACACACCTCCTGCCTCAAGAATGGTGTCAATCATATTTTCCCCTTTAACATTCCGTCATGGAGTAGACGAGAAAAAAAGTTTTATTAGAGAAACTAGATATTAGACACAGTCATAGGTGTGAAATTATGGTAGGTGATGTAGCTTATGAGGAAATAATCTTAATTGTCCTTCCAAAAATATAGTTAAAAGAGAAATTGACAATATATTTTCCAATGTGGAAGAACAATTTCAGAAACTCAAGGTAGCTCATTCAATTCCTTACTGCTTCATGAAAGAACAGACATTGACGGAAAAGCAAATTCATTGGTTTTCATCCGCTTTGAGTGTAAACAGAAAATCTGTGAGGAACTTTTGTTCTGTACGGAGATTCTTATAACAACGGCAGAAGATGTGTTTGTGCATGTAATAAATTCACGATAAAGAACGATATTAGGTAGGATAAATGTTTAGGTAAATCTACGGCTGGACCACGTGCTTTTACAGGTTTGGAAACAGGCCGAATGGCGCGAGTGAAGCCCTTAGCACCAGAAGTAAAGTATACTCATTGCTTTAGATACAGAGAAGCTTTTGCAGCGAGAAAAATACCTGAGGATTTGAAATATATCATGGGTGAAGTTACAAAATTTGTTAATTTAATTAAATCATGTTGTCTAAATTCCCTTTTTTTCACACTTTTATTTGAAGAAATTTGTAGTGAACAGTCAAGTTACCTTAGATGTTGAACCACGTTGGGTCCCAAGACGGAAGGTTCTATGTCGTTTCCTTGAGCTGCGGGTTATAATAAATTAGCTGTGACTTTCGTTCGAATTAATCCACGAAGTGGAACATATCTGAAAACAAGAGCACACAAGAAATATTTACAAAAGAAACGGATATGCTGATTTACCTTCCAGAAATCTCAAATGAAATTGCCCTTATGGATGTGGAATCGACCAAATAAAAAACACTCTTAAACATATTTACATTTAAAATGATATAAAACTTGCCACACTTACGTTCATTTGATATTTCTTAGGCTATTGTAGCCACACATCACCAAATAAAAGAAATAAAATAAAAAAAAAAACATTTTATACCATTTACGTATAATGATCGCACTGGTTCGCATAATTTGGTTAGAAGTCAGATTGTGCGCAGTACTCACATTATATGATGTTATTAATAACATACACCCATCAATCAGTTCTGCTAAGAAATTCATGTACGGAGTAGGAGCTGACCACCAATAAATTCTTTAGAGCGCTCTAAAATGAATTTTATTGGTAGTTAAACATTTTATGGCTGTTGGCATATTATTGAAAATGTATATTGCTGAACCACAGTCAATCTTTCTGAAAGTTATTCTTATTTCTAGTACTGATTCCATGAACTCAGCTCTGAAAAACAGATATATTTTTAATGGAAAATTTCACTAAGGAATAGGTATCTAGGGAAGGAGTAGCTAGTATTCCCAGCTCCTTAAACATCCCTCTTCGGCACCTTTTTGAGTTCACACCACAAATAATTCGTATTGCACGTTTTTGAGCTTGGAAAACCTCATCTTGTATGACATTACGTGTGAAATTATGCATAGAACACACTCTGAAACATCAACGGGTCAGCAATTTATTATTGGAAGGAAGAGCGGGGGGTAAAAAACACAGAGGGAGACCAAGAGGAGAATGCATTAAGTAGATTCAGAAGGATCTAAGTTCTAGTAATTATTCGGGAATGAAGAGACATGTATATGGCAGAGTAGCATGCTGAGCTGCATCAAAGCAGTCTTTGGTCTGAAGACAACAACAACAACAACATTGTTGAACGAACTTCTGTAGCATTGTGTTTTCCTTAGAAAGAATGACTGCACATTGGAAAAACCTGTAGCATATTAAGTGTTTCCAAAAGATACGTGAACGATAATGGTATAATAATAATGTCGTGTGACTAGGGCCTCTCGTCGGGTGGATCGTTCGTCGGGTGCAAGTCTTTCGGCGATTTGCGCGTCGATGGGGATGAAATGATGATGATTAGGACAACATAACACCCTGTCCTTGAGCGGAGAAAATCTCCGACCCAGCCGGAAATCGAACCCGGGCCCTTAGGATTGACAGTGTCACGCTGACCACATTTTTCTTTTTTTTTTAAATCTCATTTTGTTATTTTGTTCGTTGCATCTGCTCGGGGCGGACGTCGTAAGACATCCGTTTAAGTTCGTTGTTGATTTGTTAACTCAGTTTTTTTTATTACAGAGGGCAGCTAACCCTCTGACCGAACACGGTGAACGTCCTCTAACTTCTTCAACAGTGCGTAGATGGTTCGAAGACTTTAAAGAAGGCCTACTTGTCTGTGTTAAGCAAGGTGGGATTGGTGTTTCAGCTTCTACTGTGGCTGAAGTCAACGTCAGCACAGCTGCTGTGATTGTGAGGATTGGCGTATAACATTACTTAACCTCAGTGAATTGCTGATAATTTCATATGGCAGTGTCTTTACCATAATACAGGATCACATCTATATGGTCCGTATTTGTGCCCGTTAGGTGGCACGTCTTGACTCCTGAAAAAAAAAGGCTGTGCGAATGGAGACAAGCTATGACGTGCGGCGTCTCTTTGTTGTTGGAGGGGATATGTTTCTGGAAGCGCTTATCACCAGCGATGTGTCATGTTTCCACCGTTATGAGAACTACCCGGCACAGTGTGGAAACTGTCAACTTCTCCAACACTAAAATATGCGAAAGTTGTTCCATCTGTAGAGAAAGTGACGATGATCACATTTTTTACTGTTATGGAGGGATTTAGCAGCATGCTCTACCCCCTCACACCACTGTTATAGAAGCATATTGCACGTGAGTATTGGCTAAACCAGGCTCATCCAAGAATTGCGCCCGCGCCCCGCGGGCGCAAGACTGTAGTTCAGCGCCCCGTCCGCGACCGTGTGTCGCCAGTGTCGGCATAGGAGCGAGAGCGAGAGAGAGAGAGAGAGAGAGAGAGAGAGAGAGAGACAGCTGCAGAGCGAGTGAGACCGCGCAGCGCTGCTCTGTGCTGGACTGTCCCGCGGTCATATCTAACGTAAACAAAATATTCCATTTTAGAATTAATTTTATGTAAGGGATATAGAGTCTCATTCTTACTGTTAGTAGTTACAAGTAAGTATTTTTTGTTATACTTCGTGCTACAATTTTTTGTATCCCTTTTCAGAGTTTAGAAATCGGATCCTTAGTTTGCTGTTTTGTACGTAATAATTTTAACTGACCATGTTTGAAAACTTATTAAAATAGTATTAAGGTTATAAAGCTTTTTAATTCTTACAGTCGACAATGTTAAAGAAGACGATTAATATTTTACACGTTTTTCTTTTTCGAGGAAACAATTTTGTCTAGGCTTGGTACAATATTTCGTGAGACTGCTAACGTCAAGGAATTGGTCACATTTTTATCGCCAAGGAATGAACGGTTCTAAGTTTAAGCAAGCTTTAAAAGAGAGAAAAAGCGCTCACAGATATACGTGGAACCAAACATTGAGGGAACTTTGGCGGCGTGCTTGTGCAAAAGAGGATATTTCTCTCGTGGAAGACAGCTGTAAAAGTCATCCAAAGGTTTACACGTAAGAAAGCGGTCCTTCAGGCGGATATGGCACTGTAGGTCAATCAGCTCTAGTTGAAGCTCTTGTGAGACGTCTTCTGCCCGAACGGAAAACGGGCGAATAAATATATATATCGGCTGGCGTTCGGGCGGTCCGCACGGCCAGCTAAGCGGCACGGCTCGGCCACTCCAGCAACATACGAATTCCCCGGGGCGCTGGCAGCGGGCGATCGCGGGCGCTAGCGCCCCAGGGGCACAGTTTGGACGAGCCTGGGCTAAACTGAGGAAGCACATTGCAGGGAAACGAAAGGAACCTACTTAGACTGGGTGGCGACTTCAGCATGATAACGCGCGGCCTCATGTCGCAAATCAAGTCGTACAATTTCTGGCTCAGTTCGACATCAGCAGAAAAATGTACCTATCGGAGTTCAAAAATGGGAATGTGTTCCTGTTTGTTTAATAGAGTGACTCAAAAAGGTGGCACTGGCTGATTTATTTTACCTTAGCATCTTCAAAAAATTTCCCAATAGTTTTGGCAGACGAACATATTCGCCCTTTTTTTAACGTGCAACTCATCCAAAACTCCCACTAGCTCCTCTGCTCTCTCTTATGCACTAGCTCGTCGTTGTAAGTCGATCATCCCATCCAATCTCAGTCGCCCTTTCTCATTCAGTCATTCAGCCCAACTCATTGCCATTACTTCTTTGTGTCTCCCTGCCATTGTCTCCTGTGTCGCAGTCACAGTCCCCTTCGTTCTGTTCTACTACTGCAGTCTTCTCTCACTGTCACTGTCTTCCTCTTGTTCTCTCTTACTGATAACATCTCATTCCTTCGTTCCTAGCGCTGCTGTCCCATCTCACTACAATTTGTTCTTCGTTTTCGTTGCTTCATACTCTGTCTCTCATTATCACTATCTCTCACCCACTTCCATTTCCACTTTCTCTTTCTCTTTATTCCTCACCCCTGGCTCTCTTTCTTTCACTCATTTCCTACCGTTCCACTGTCACTTTGTCCCTATCTTTCTCTCACATTTCCATTGTCTCCTTCGCTCTTTCTGTAACACAAACACTGTCTACTGTCTTCCAGTATTTACTACTTTTCCGTCTCTTTGCCTCTGCCACAGTCTTCCTCTCTCTCAGTATAAAAAAGTGCTAATACTTTCACATCCCAAAATTTTTGGAAAAAGTAAAATGGTGATGATGATGGTAGAATGAGGCAGCTGGTACACCACTTTTGTGCCCCGTTAGAAGCGTTTTTCCGCCGGTTCCCTTCTTTTCCCTGTTGCAGTATGGCATGTAACTCACATGAAAATAAATGTATTGGCAAGGAAAATTTGGATACATTAGTTTTCTTATGTCATATTGAAATAATGTAAAACTAATTTTACACCTTAGATATTCTTTTACGTGAACAAAAATTATGCATTTGCTTCAGTGTTACAATGTTGGGTTTCAGATGGTAACGGAGACACTGTACAGATATATTTCTCCATTCTATGTCACTTTATAAACTACGTTTTCGCCTCACATTTGATTTTACAGTGGGTTTTACTTGTAGGAATAAGATAAATTTGAACATCTGTATCTTAAAAACAGATAACAATATCGAGAAAATTTTTAAGATTGTTCGAGATCAAGAAAATTTAAGCTATTTGTTGTGGATAAACGTCATGGAATTCTCGGCTGAGTTTTAATCCGCTGGTGACGACGATATCTAAAAAACCCTTTTTGTGTTGTTTTCCGAGAAACTCTCCGTGAACTATGGTGCTTTGATAGGTCCCATCACGCCCTCCGTAGAACACCTCAAATGCGAACCCGTTTCCTCCATTAACAAAGCAGGAGAAAGAGTGTATTATTCATACTTTGACTCTATACTGTAGGGTAGTGACATTAAGGCGATCATTTTTTTTAAATATAAATAAACACTCGACTATATCTTTTTGTCACCAGTAAAATCCAACGTATGAGCACAGGAAAATAGAGTTTTTATGTGCGGCGCTTTGAGGCATATTGGTTGTACATGCTACCTCATGCATACATCTACATCTACATGGATTCTCTGAAAATCAAATTTAAGTGCTTGGCAGAGGGTTCATCGAACCACCTTCACAATTGCTCTGTATTATTCCAATCTCGTACAACGCACGGAAAAAAACGAACACTTATATATTTCCAAGAGAGCTCTAATTTCCCTTATTTTATTATGCTGATTTTGTCCCTATGTAGGTCGGTGTCAACAACATATTTTCGGATTCGGAGGAGAAAGTTGGTGATTGAAACTTCGCGAGAAGATTCTGCCGCAACGAAAATCTTCTTTCTTTTAATGACGTCCACCCCAAATCCTTTCTCATTTCAGTGACACTCTCTGCCTATTTCGCGATTACACAGAACGTGCTGCTCCTCTCTGAACTTTCTCGACATACTCCGTCAGTCTTACCTGGTAAGGATCCCACCCCGAATAGCAGTATTCTGAAAGAGGGCGGACAAGCGTACTGTAGCCAGTCTCTTTAGTAGATCTATTACACTTTCAAAGTGTCCTGCCAATAATATGAAGTCTTTGGTTACCCTTCCCCACTACATTTTCGTTGCGTTCTTTCGAATTTAAGTTGCTCGTAGTTGTAATTCCTAGGTATGTAGTTGAATTTACGGATTTTAGATTTGACTGATTTATCGTGTAACCGAAATTTAACAGATTAATATTAGCCCACATGTGGATGAACTCTCATTTTTCATTACTTGGGGTGAATTTCCGATTTTCGCAACACACGGTTATCTTTTCTAAACTGTTTTTCAATTTGTTTTGATATTTTGATGACTTTACTGGTCGATAAACGACAGCGTCATCTGCAAACAACCTAAAGCGGGTGCTCGGATTGTCTCCCAAGTCTTTTATATAGATAAGGAACAGCAAAGGGCCTATAACACTACCTTGAGGAACGCCAGAAATCATTTCTGTTCTGGTCGACGACTTTCCGTCAATTACTACGAACTGTGACCTCTCCAACAGGAAATCACGAATCCAGTCACATAACTGAGACGGCATTCTATTTGAGAACTCTGAAGCAGTGCTCAAGAAAAGTAGGGTGACTCTCAAGAACCTGACAGTGAATGGTCTGTACCATTGTCTTAGAGGACTGGCAGAGACTCTATGAAAAATTTATTCAAGTGGGAGGGGAGACTTTGGAAAAATCACGTGAATACTGAAATGGAGTAATAACCATCTGTGAAAAAAAGTCAGTCTCAGACTTTGTTGATCAGCCCTCGTATATTACTAAACAGGACTTGAACGATCTTTAAACTAAATCTTCCTCTCCGACTGATCATCTCTGCCTCGTTTTCGTTTTATATGCATTTAATGCGAGGATTAGTTGACGAGGACGCTGTTGGCCCCACAAACCAAACAACATCATCATCACCGTCATTAGTTGACGATTCGCTCATGTTAAATGCCAGTACACAAGCTGTAGTGCATCATAACAATACTTTCATCATTCTGAAAATTAGAGGGAGTAAGTACTATTTTCTACTAAAAGACGAGAAAATAGTTGAAATACACAATATATGCTTTGCGGTGGGCAACTTTTTTCGCGATTCACATTAGATTAACCACTTAGTTACAAGCTATAAAATTCTGTGCCAGCCGGCA
This sequence comes from Schistocerca gregaria, assembly GCF_023897955.1. Lineage (NCBI taxonomy): Eukaryota > Metazoa > Arthropoda > Insecta > Orthoptera > Acrididae > Schistocerca > Schistocerca gregaria. The sequence goes on along the minus strand of NC_064920.1, from coordinate 905,256,572 downwards.
AGGCTCGGGGTACTGCGGTCATTGGTGCTGTCCTTCCCTTAATTTCTTTGTTTATTAATCACTCACTATTAAACTATGTTGACATGAAAATATTGTTCGATTGTCGAAAGGATACTCAGGTAACCATCAGGACGAAAGTATATCCTTCCTTGTTTGCCTCGCGATCATACGAGTATACAGGCTGTAGACGCATTTTGCCCGTTAAGATTGCATTAGTGACGTTTTATAGCTCTTGATCTGCCTACTTGTCCGCCACGATACTTGCGACTGACTCGCTGGATGCAATCAAATTTATGTTTGTGGCACAATGTTACCTATGTGTAATACGCTTGGAAACGACTTCACATGTTCGGGTCTCTCACCGGAGCTGCGCCAGCAACAACAACGTGAACAAGAGTGCGGCCAGAACAATCAGCGAGAATGTAGTGAAAGCTAATGCAATGTCGCATCTGACATAACACAAACTGATACACATTTCTCCAGAACACGAAAAGTTACTCTATCGAAAAAAATTATTTATAGTGAAAGACTTTATCTGACGGCAGCCTGTAACCGCTGGCTGTAACATCTGCCGGTCCAGTTTATCTAAGTCACCTACTAAGCCGCGCCGCCTCACGGGACGACTGGTACTTTGTTTGCCGCCCCAGGGACTGGAATTTCTGGCTCGCCGCCGGTCCCTGCTCTGATTAATGGGCGGTTAAGTTTCTTTCCGAAAGTAAGAAGGTTTCCAACTCACAGAGCAAGTGTCCCTTCTCTACGTCGTTCAAAGCTGCGCTGCTACTTTCCTCCGGTATCAGTAGCACAGCGCTGTAACGAAGTTCTTCATTAGTGAGAAATGTTTGAGATAAAACTCCAGGCCATACACAGTTGCGTCTGCCCCTTTTTACATATTTATAACGCCGTCTACTCCGTGGTCTCATTTTTACATCCGTAATTAATTATTAGGCCTTTAAAGTTGCAGTATTAGATGACCGTGTCAAGTAGCCTGCACCTGAGATCACGAAGTGCCACGGACTAATGTTTTCAATTTTTTTCCTCGTTTCCAGAACTATAATTCACTGTGCAGAGGAGTGTGCGCTTATATGAAACTTCCTGGCAGACTGAAACCGCTTGCGGGACCGAGACTTGAACCCGGGACCTTTGCATTTCAGTAGCGAGTGCTTTACCATTTGAGCTACCCGAGCAGGTCTCACGCTCCCTCCTCACAGCTTTTCTTCCGCCAGTACCTAGTCTATACTTTCCAAACTTCACGTAAGTTCTCCTGCAAAACTTCCTCGTACCTTGTAACACGAATAACTTTTATAAAACTTCGAAATATCTGCATTTAATGATGAACTGAAACTTTGAAATGGTTTGACACTAGTTTCGGCTCCAACTTTAAAAGAAGTATTCTGAAACGGCTCAAGTAATCTAAGCTCAAACGTTATAACGTTCACAAGGAAAGTAAGTTTCTTTCAAAGAATCAACACAGAATCATATTGAAATCCATGTGATTGAAACGCAGAAGTTTTTATTCACATACGACATCAGACAATAGCTGCACGTGAATAGTTATATTTTGTCCTCCTAGTTAAAAGAAAGCCATTCGACGCTGTACCACATCCGAGATACGAGCATATCTTCGCAGCTACGCATGTGATTCTTTCAGTGGATATTAAGTAACAAAACCCGTTACGATAGATGACACAATGCAACAAAAACTGAAGTAAATTCGGGCTTGACATACGGTTGTGACGCAAGGAACCATACTTGAACCTCTAACGCTATAAGTAAACATAGATTATATATCAGAGATGATCAACAGCACTACAAGATTTTTCGCTGTTAGTGCTGTTGTCTACAAAGGAAATCTTCATTGGACATCAAGAAAATGCATGAACAGGCAGATAAATTTTACGCTTGGTGTAATGAATGGAAGCTGTCTTCAAATACAGGTAATTGCATGTTAATGCCTATAACAAAGATAAAGAATCCGATAATACGTGACTACAAATGTATGATAAAAGTCTGGAGTTCATCACAGAGTATAAGTACCTAGTAAGCAACATGTAATGGGACGATCACCTAAAATCAGTATTAGAAAGGTGAGTTCAGGGCTCAGAATTGCTGGAAGAGTTGTGGGAAAATGCACTGCATCTGTAAAGGAAGTCACATTAAAGGTTTCAAAGTGCCCATTTCCAGAGTACTGTATCTGCGTTTGGAGTCCTTGTGAAGTAGACATGACAACACACATTGAAGGAATTTAGAGACGCGCTGCTATGGTCATAAGATGATATACCATATGCGAGAGTGTAACATAACGCATGCGAACCTTAAACTCAGAATCCTTAGAAGAAAGCCGACATAGTTCTCGCGAAACCCTGTTGGTAAATGTAGAGAACTCCGTTCCGAAAAAGACATTGCGAACAGTATGCTGCCACCATCGCACCATCGTGGAACTCGCATAGTCGTCATGAGACTAATACACTGGTGTGCAAATTGAAGTAACTTTCGCGTGATGTTACTGCCCAGTAACGTAACTAGATGGAACTTGGACCGTACATAGAACTAACTCAAAGAAATACAGTTTCATAGAAAGCCATTAATACACCGAGGTCACAGCTATTTATGATGGACTCCTGGACATTATAAAGCGCAGAACATGGTTCTCAGTAGGGTGCGTAATCATCACGGAGAGAAATGCACGCTTTTGAAGGTGAGCTGTAGGGCACTACCCGTCTGAGATAACCTCGAAATGTTTAGACAGCACTTACAACAGCTGCAAAAAGATGCGATTGTGCATGTTACATTTCGCTGACAGCTGGATCAGCACGAAGAATAAACAGTAATCCAGCAGCGACTCCGTAGCGCTGCATGCTTGGCGGTAGCAGTCAACACGGGACAGGACAGTGCTTTTGCTGCTGGAGTTCTTGTTGTTCTTCGAGTTTTACTGCTCCTGTTAATATATATCGGTCAAACAAATATCGCACTCGACTAATCCGGGAGCGCTATATCGAATGGCGCGTTCAGTTCCGTTCTCAAAATCATTTTGTTTGTAACGGGATGCAAACCTACGCTCTCTGTGGACACTGGGCGTCGCTTGAAAGACGTGATGCGCGCTGTTTGTTCCGACTGACTGCAGCTTTACAAAGATTCCTGGTGAGACGAATATAGGAGAATATCAACAGCAGCAGAAAATTTTTCAACGGGAGCAGGATTCGTTATGAGTAGGAAGATAAAACAGACAGTGTGTTACTGTGAGAAGTTCAGTGATAGGGTTGTTCTCATTGGAATCGACAACAAACCAACACCTACAACAATAGTTCAGGTAGGTCGCAAGCAAAGGATGAAGAGCTAGACAACGTATATAAGGATGTCGAACAGATAATTCAGTGTTTGAGGGAGATGAAACAATAAGAGCCATGGGTGATTTGCACGTGTTTGTAGATGAATGGACAGAAGAAAGAGTTACAGAAGAATATGGGCCTGATAGTAAGAGTGAGGGAGGAGAAATACAGAATTCTGCAACAAATTTCATCTGCTAATGGCGAATACAGATAGATTCCAGTTAGATTATACCATGGAAAGGCAGAGATTCCAAAATCAGATGAGTTGGTAGGCGTACCCAGGAGCGAATATAGACCAGATAACCATTTAGTAATGATGAAGACTGGGCTGGAGTTGAGATACTCGTCAAGAAGACATAGTGCACAATGAAGTGGGATACGGAAGTACTAAGGAATGAAGAGATACGCTTGAAGTTCGCTGAGACTGCATCAAACCAGTCTCAGGACTGAAGACCACAACAACAACGTTTCTGAGTCATAGTTATAGTATTATTTGTTGTAATGTACACAAGTACGAAGTAATAAAATTGCTATCTGAAAGACTCTAAACATCCTTGTAGCAATGAGAGAACGTTCATAGCTTCAGCAGTGCCTCGTTACCAGTGTGATATATCGTTCTGCCCCTGTGGTGCTGTCTATCAAATGATGCCTCACGTAATAAAGAAAAAAACACAGCGTTCATAACATATATTAAACTGCATTACGCAGTGAGACACAGCTTAAACACACGGAAGATAAGCGCAAAGAATCAGACATTTATAAAATAGTGTGTAGCACATGTATTGCACTTTATGTAGGACAAGCTGGGAGTGACTTCCAGAAAGGATACAATGAACATACGAGGCGTACCACAAAAACAGCTATAATAAACAGGCATCAACAATAAGCATGAATACCAATATCCATCCAAATATAGAACTCTGGAAATCAATTGGTCTTGATGAAGAATCAGATACTTTCATTCGTGGCACAGTCAATGGTAACATGTTTCTAAATGATAAGTTATAAAGTGACAATATTAATTTCTTCAATAACTTCTTCATTGTTCAACGCTAAGATTATTGAAAATATTGTTTTTAACAATAAATGGTTCAAATGGCTCTGAGCACTATGGGACTTAACATCTGAGGTCATCAAGTTTCAGTCCCCCAGAACTTAGAACTACTTAAACCTAACTAACCTAAGGACATCACATACATCCATGTCCGAGGCAGGATTCGAACCTGCGACGGTAGAGGTTGCGCGGTTCCAGACTGACGAGCCTAGAACCGCACGGCCACCGTGGCCGGCTTAACAATAAAAATTATCTTTATCAGTTAATCATAGTTTCTAGGCAAATACATCAAGACCAAAACGGTCTCATCTTCACTGCACAGCATGTTACTATTTACTATTTTAGCAACTGAAATTAGTTTATCCTTACAGTAAACTCTATGGAATAATGTACACATCTGTATGTGAAAGTATTAAGCCGTGATGCGTTTGTCATTGTGCTCTGTGTGTCAGACAATTAAATTTCTAATAAAAAAGCACTAAATAAATTATCTAACAATTGAAATCACTTAACACCTAACGTACAAACTAAAATATATGTACCTTTCGGTACAGAATTATATTTCGGCACATAATATCACTGCCACGCTCGCCAAATGAACTAAATGGTTCAAGTGGCTCTGAGCACTATGGGACTCAACTGCTGTGGTCATTAGTCCCCTAGAACTTAGAACTACTTAAACCTAACTAACCTAAGGACATCACACACATCCATGCCCGAGGCAGGATTCGAACCTGCGACCGTAGCAGTCGCACGGTTTCGGACTGCGCGCCTAGAACCGCGAGACCACCGCGGCCGGCAATGAATTAATCTTGCTTCATGTTCATGTAGTGTACATGCAAGTCAATGCACCTGCAGATGGCAGCATCCTGCCGAAACGCGTCATGCTATTTAAATATTAGAAAGACTGGAGCAATAGAAATTGTTTCATAAATATTAAATACAATCGCAGTCCTAAAAATATTCCATACATCACAGACAATTTTAATTAACATAAACCCCCAAATGTGGGCTGTATGTCTAACTTTTGCTTTCCGTATAATAGGCTGCAATTGTGATTAATGAATGTTAACTTCTTTATATAAAGGTTTTGTTAAATAGTGGAAGTGACATTTTGTTATTCGAATTTCCTAACTAAGGACTTATGTTCAACGTTTAGTTTCCTATCTACAGTGTTAGTACTGTAAGTATCCTAGTTCATGAGGACTCCACTACTGTCTTTGACACTATATGAACCTGTGACGCTACAACTAAAACCAGCCTTGCCACATGCCGAGCCGCGCACATATGCACTCGCACAAGGCAAATTAACAAAGACAGAGGCGAAAGTTAATTAAAATAATACTCATATCGATCCCTTTTTTGCAGCTAACACACTGACATACTTAATATTAATATATTAAAATTATTTCTATGTTTGCATAACTTTATACGCACATTAACCCTTCTCAGAAAACCGGAAAGATAAGAGACAATGATAGTCACATTTCTTACGCATTCAAGCGCAGAATCGCGGAACCTGATCTCTGATATGATCGTTATAAGAAAAGTTACTATTTTATCAAAATGGTGACAGACGTTAGAGTCTGTTAAAAACCTATACAGTTAGTATTATACTGCCATACCTAAACTGACTGCCACTGTTTTCGCATCCTTGGAGCCCTGAATGAAACGAGCTTGCCCCCGTTAGAGGGCGAGATATATGCTGATAGGCCGTCACGATCTCATGTTATTATTCTATCCAGTATCAGAATGTGCGAAGATATGGACTGCGACACTACTTGCAGCGAGCCACTGATCTGAATGGACCCTTGTGATAAGGTGGTAGAAATCACAACACAAATAAAAGATTTAAAAAATAGCACAAAGAACTATATTCTGAAATCAACACAAAAGAACGTACTCTTAACCGACGGCAGGTTCCACCGACATAGACGCTTTCTCAGGATGACATATATAAATAGCATACACTTACGGCTATACTAGTTTATCTGAAAACATTTCGGAAAGAGAGCACTGAACCAACAAAGAAAGGGGGGGGGGGCAGAATTCAGTGAATCTTACGTGGCTGCTACTCTCCCACATTATCACAAAATACTTGTGATAGCCAGACGACTGGAATGGTGATCGATTCCGAGCATCGTCATTAGACTGTGATCGAAGTCACTAACCGTTAAACTACACCGTCGCATGGCGGAGCGTACCTATGGACGATAGGTGGCCGCGGGCGAGACGTCCGTATGTGGACCTTCTAAGAAGACTACAGGATGGGCCAGAGAGACAATGCTCAGTGGTTTTGTTAGCTGGTCAGCATGTAAGTAAACCTGTGGTTGGTGTCTGGCGCCACTTGCCTACGAGTATGTAAGTTAATTATTACGGGCCACCTTCCACACACTCAGTCACAGTAAACATGTCTTGCGCACGGTGAGCTGGACTGTCAACTAACCTCCAGTAAAGCTCTGGGTGACTTGACTAACTTAACATCACGAGTGTAAGTTATTTAATTTACCAACTGCCTACCTAGAAAATAGATAAATAGATTCTCCCCTCGAAAACGAAGATGGCTCGTGGGAAGTGTCAGGTACAGCGTATGGAAGTTGGAGAAATGCTATAATTCATTAATAAACAATGATTTATTGTCTAAATGACACTTTCCCATAAACTGTACGTAAAGGTGGTTATGATTCGAATATTTTCTCGAAAGATAATTTATTCAGTGTAACAAGACTCTTAGCTGGGCGAGTATGAAGATTACGAGTGCTCGGTATTGTGCTGTCACACCTATACTATCAACGGACACCTGGGAACTGACATCGATAGTGCAGTGATCGTACGCTCCTCTTAGGTTTGTTCTCACTACAAGATGCTACTACGGAGGTCTCCTGCTTTGCGTGAGCTACACGACGTGGGATCGTGAAGGAACTGGCTACAAGCCGGTGCTGGGATATTAGCGTTTTCAGTCGAAGCTGCGTCCTGTGCTGTGGCTGGCGACGTGGATCGCTGCGTGTTGCCATTTCCGTAGATGATGCCCGATCCCGACATTACCGAAAATTGTTTGCAGATGCTCTTAAGAGAGTGCACAAGAGTACCGGAAACGACCGTATCCTGCGATGACCACGACAGATATCGCCTAAACTTCTCTCCACAGCACAACTAGCATCTTCTCTCTTTTTTTCAAGAGAATAGCCAATCTTTGCTCTGCAACAAATTGTCTACCAATCGAAACTCTTCCCGCCTTCCACTCTGGTGGCTCGACTCTAGTGCTGACGTGTAAGTCAAAAGGGCCAATCACGACCTGAGCCAGAAGCGGGCGCGGCACGCTTTTCTGGAACGTTCTGTGCGCAACACCGTGGCGCGAGTATAGGCGCCAGCTCTGCGGGATACCGACTTCCTGGAACTCGTACCACTGTTTCTCGCCGGTTCAGGCATTCAAGCATCGTTCCCCGTCCCTATTCTTTAACACAAGCCGTAGTTTCACAGCGTGTGCAGTGTGAATGGAAAGCTGTTTTGCGAGGCGCCAGGCTTACAGGCGACGGAGCATTCAATAGAAACCGCTGGTGGGTGGGGGCGAGTTCACATTCCCCTCGCTACAAGGGCGACACTTAAGTTCCGGCGTCCATTGTCCGGCTGGGCTGACTGCACATTCGGAGTGCGGCTGCTTGAGTCTGCCCGTCTCATCTCTCCAGCTCTGCAGCAGAGCCAGAAGGTAATATTCTTGAGAAAGGGGGATGGATATTCCTGCACATCCACGTATAGACTCCTTTCATTGCTTTTATCCTATCAGACTGACCAGATGCGTTATGCGAATCGGTTCGATAGGCAAAAAGAAGATTTGATTATCAATAAATATGGAAGATGGATCAGCTTGTCTGGCTGTTCCACATCTTGTGAAGGAGCCAGAAGGCCTGCTATCTTTCAAGCATCTCACACTGGTGTGCCTCCGGTACCAACTTGCTGGGCGGTCAAGCGGCTAACTGTCTCCTGGTGGGCCACAGAACTAGCCGCTTCCTTTTGCACCAGAGGTTCCTAATCTGGCGCACGCTCGGCCGTTGGGACCGCAGGCCTTTCCGTGTTCGTGGGCTCCTCGAGACCAAGAAGAGGCTCGGTGTGAGCCCGAATCATTTTAACGGCCACCGTCATACTGAACAATTTATTAATTTATCTCAAAACGACCGCAGCCGAAATCTATTTACAGATTTCAGTTCCTCAATTTCTGGGGAATTGTTACTACACGTTTCTTTCGTTTTCGTAATTATTTAGATGTTTTAATTCGTGATCCAATTGTTAGATATTTCGAAATAGAATTGATATGCAAATTATGGGTAGTGCAGCAGCTTGTCCGTCCTCAAAAGGTCCCGAATGTGTTACCTGATTTCTTATTCCTTAATTACTTCTCGTCTCGTCCTTTGTTTCCGGTGTTGAGAGGCCGCCCATGTGCTTCTCACAGCAAGTGGCGTTCTTCACCTGCTTCGTAACACGATGTGTTATAGAGTCAAGGCAGAATGGGAAAATTCTGAGAAACGAAGTAATTTCATTGTTTCTCTACCCCAATAGGTAGAAGTTGACCACTTCCCTTCTCAGTAGTTGTCAGGACAGCTATTTTTTCGAGTTTAGAATCTTACTGAGGAGCGATCATACTGAAGTCTGAAGACTCCGGAGCACAGCCATTTCGGCCACATCAGTGCACAAAGAATATCGCACTGGGCTCCTGGCATCTACTATCTAGAGGGTTTTGCAGTTCATTTGCCTTCAACAGAGACATATGACGACGGGAGAGAGGAGGAGGGAGGGAGGAAGGAGGAAGGGAGAGAGAGAGAGAGAGAGAGAGAGAGAGAGAGAGAGAGAGAACGATTGCTCTGTGCAGAAGCATTGTTGTAGCCTGCTTGATGCTGCAAACTACTATGAGCATCAGCATTTGGTGAGAAGACGTATCAACAACCCTCCCCCCCTCCCGCGCCCTTATGTTGTGCCTCATGCCTCGATCGCTCTCTCATCTGTTCTGTTCTCTCATTTCATTGACTCCTCGATTTATCTTGAAATCATTCTCCCGGGTTATCATTAGAACAGAAGTAGAATTTACAAGGCAGGACTTCCAAGACAGTTGTACCGCACGCAAGTACGTAACAGGTGGTAAGTGCACAAGTAAACAAAGCACGTAATAATATAAGTAAAATTATTCTCTTACGTTCCTTATTTTTAAAGTAAAATGACAGTGAAAAGGCTCATTATATAATGTTAATGTAGAATCGTTGTTACGGAATGTATGCACGACACAGGAAGATCGGATTATACCATCACCACGAGTCCCTTGATTAGCTGTCGCTGCTTTGGCCAGGAATCTTGTTTTGACTTTGGCGATATTTTGATCGAGTGTTGACGTCTGATTTCATGTTTCTGAAGTCAGTTACCGTCAAAGTTTGATTTTATTCTGAATTGTTTTGCTCTAATTTATTAAATAGCATGTCCACTTTATCACTTTATTGCACAATTGGTTTATATTATTTGTGAAGTGAGAGTTTAATGAATATGTCAAACGTCATTCCTCTCTTACTATTTGTTTCGTTGTATTAGGACACGCTTAATTTAATTTCGTATAATAAGTAGCATGTGTGAACATGAGTGACTCAGTAAGAAGTGCGTCCACTAAACCTTATTACTTGCTTGTGTCACATTTCTACCACACATGGATGTTGATCGGCAAAACGCAAAAGCCTTATGTGTGTTGTCAACACTGAGCAAGACGGCGAAAATTATTCCCCAAAATAAACATTCCTCACCCCTGTGACAACTGTCGCACGACCTTGCGTACCCCCATTCTCCCCCTTTCCACTCAGGGTTCGTTAAAAAGTGAACAAGGTAAAGTGATACACCCATTTTCTTAAAATGTCAAGCTGCACTCAGTCACAAAAAGTGTGGGAATCGCTGCTGTACAGCGACCACTTTGTTGTTGCCTTTTGTTTAGTAGCTTATCAGTAGTGCTTGTCCCCCTCTGAGTCTTTGTGAATATCTTTTCTGTAATTTTCTGCAGTGAATTACGTGTAGTATCAGTGTATTGTGAAGGCTATACAGGGCAGTGAGTAGTGTACTGAGTTTCAGTCAATGAATATTTAAATAACCAGCCTTTTACTTGCCCTTTTTAACCGCTGTGGACTCTGACCGCGATTCATTGGTTATGAACTGTAGATTCAAGATTCAAACTAAAGAAATTGCAAAGAGGTAGGAAATTAAGGAGATGGGGCGTCGATAAGCTGAAAGAACGAGAGGTTGCGTAGAGTTACAGAGGCAGCATTAGGGACCGATCGACTCGAACAGGGGAAATGAATACATTACAAGACGAATCGGTAGCTTTGAGAGATGAAATAGTGAAGGCAACTGACGATAAAATAGGTAAAAAGACAAGGTCTAGTAGAAATCCTTGGGTGACATAGGAGATATTGAAATTTATTGATGAAACGAGAAAATACAAAAATGCAACAAATGAAGAAGGCGAAAGGGAACACAAATGTCTAAAAAAATGAGGTTGACAGGAAGCGGTAGAGGTCAAATGTAAGGATGCAGAAGCGTAAACCACAAGGGGGAAAGACATACACTCTATCTCTTTCCAAGCATTGATCCCTGGGTCTACTGGTTAATCGGATGTGGCATGTTAATTTGTTTTTAAGGGGTGGCTGGATGCCTTTCCTGTCGCCATCCCATACCCCCCGAAGGAATGAGTGTACTCCAACTGTCGGCGTCCAGTGTAAGCCATGGAAGAGTGGGAATGTGTTTAGATGTCTGCGAACCGTGTAACTGCGGCGGAACTTGGGGACCAGTCCGGTATTCACGAAGGGGAATGTGGAATACCGCCTAAAAACTACATCCAGGCTGGCCGGCACACCGTCCCTCGTCGTTAATCCGCTGGCCGGGTTGGATCTGGAGCCAGCGCACCAATCCGAGTTCAGGAATCAGTGCGTTAGCGCTCTCTACTACTCTGGTGGGTCTGGAAAAGACAGATAGTACCACCACTAAAATCAAAGAGGTAGTTGGAGAAAAGAGAAAAAGCGGTATGAATATCAAGAGCTCAGAGAGAAAAACAGTCCTAAGTAAAGAAGGGAAAGTTGAAACGTGTAAGGAGCATATAGAGAGTCTGTACAAGGGAGGTGAACTTGCTGGCAGTATTATAGAAATGGAAGAGGACGCAGATAAAGATAAGCTGGAAGACATGATATTGCGAGAAGAATTTGACAGATCACTGAAACACTTATGTGGAACCAAGGACTCAGGAGTACACAATATTCTGTCGGACCAACTCGTGGCCTTGAGAGAGCCACCCACGAGAAAGCTCTTCCATCTGGTATGGAAGTTGTATGAGACAGGTGAAGTACCGCCAGATTTCAACAGTAGATGCTGAAAAGTGTGAATATTACCGAACTACCAGTTTCGTAAGTCGTGGTTGCGAAATTAACACGATTTCCTTACATAAGAGTGGAAAAACTGGTAGAAGCCTACCTCGGTGAGATCAGTTTGGATTTCAGAGGAATGTAGGAACACTTGAGGCAGTACTGACCCTATGACTTCTCAAAGAAGATAGGTTAAGGAAGGCAAGTCTAGCATTTGAAGATTTACATAAAGCTTTTGCCAATGTTGACTGGAACACTCTCTTTGAAACTGTGAGCCGGCCGTTGTGACCGAGCGGTTCTAGACGCTTCAGTCCAGAACCGCGCTGCTGCTTCGGCGGCAGCTTCGAATCCTGTCTCGGGCATGGATGTGTGTGATGTCCTTAGGTTAGTTACGTTTAAGTAGTTCTAAGTCTAGGGGACTGATGACCTCCGATGTTAAGTCCCATAGTGCTCAGAGCCATTTGAACCATTTTGAAACTGTGAAGACTGAAGGGGAAAAACACAAGAAGAGAAACGATATTTACAACTTGTACGAAAAACAGCGGCAGTTATAAGGGTCCAAGAGTGTGAAAGGGAAGCAGAGGTTGAGAAGGGAATGAGACCGGTTTGTAACTTATCCCCGATCTTACTCAATCAGCACATTGAGCAAGCAGTGAAGGAAACCAAGGAAAAATTTGGAGTGCGAATAAAGTTCAAGGCGACGAACTAAATAATTTGAAGTTTACCGTGGACATCGTAATTCTGTCAGAGACAGCAGATGCCAAGGAAGAACTGTTGAAGGGAATGGACAGTGTCTTGAAAGGTGGATATAAGGCGAACAGCAACAAAAGCTAAACAAGGATAATGGAAAATGAAGCGGAGGGAATTATATTAGGAAACGAGACATTTAAAGTTGTAGATAAGTGTTGCTATTTGAGCAGCAAAATAACTGATGATGGCCGTTGTAGAGAGCATATAAAATGAATGGCAATAGCAAGAAAAACGTTTCTAAAGATGATAAATTTGCTAACATCGAATATAGATTAAGTGTTGGGAAGTCTTTTCCGAAAATATCTGTATGGAGTGTATCCATCTACAGAAGTGAAACGTGGACAACAAAACATTTAGGCAAGAAGAAAACAGAAGCTTTTCAAATGTGGTGCTGGAGAAAAATGCTAAAGATTATATGGGTGTATCACATAGCTAATGACGAGGTGCTGAATAAAAATGAGGGGAAAAGAAATCTGTAGCACAACCTGACTAGAAGAAGGGATCGGTTTATAGGACCCATTCTGAGGTTTCAAGGGATCTTGTAGTGGAGGGACGTGTGTGTGTGGGAGGGAGGGGAGGATAAAATTCGTAGAAGGAGACGTAGAGGTGACTACAGCAACCAGATTCAGAAGAATATAGGCTGCAGTAGTTAGTAGGAGATGAAGAAGCTAGCACATGGTAGAGTAGCGTGGGGAGCTGTATCAAACCAATCTTGGACCTGAAGACCACAACAACAACAACAACAACCATGCCCGTCTACCCCTTAGTATCTTAACTGATCAGTCTGGATCCCCGCAGATAGGAACGAATGCGATAGATTCATCGGTTAGCACTGAGGTCGAAACTAGATTCAGTTCCCCCACGAACTGGGTACAAGTTGGAGACCCTCCCTATCCCACTTAAGCCGGAGGACTCCCACCTCATTAACACCACTGCTTGGCCTTATCGTTCTAGGGAATTGATGATTATTCCACCCTCGTTACAAATCTATTAATGTTGTTTACTAGGCTATTGTATCGTGTACGAAATGAGTTCAATTAAGTGGCGGTGAAAAATTCATTTTGAACACGTTTTTCAGTGTTTTTCGATCTCGTTTGATGCTGAAACGTGATAGCGATTAAGTAACAGCTTTATAAATACTCCACGTTACACATAACTCGTTCAGAAGTACCGAATGTGTTATCATTAAATGTCAGTGACGACGTCCTTTTGTAACTAGTGTAGCCCCTGTTTAACAACTGTCGACATGTACATCCGCTTCTTAACGATACTCACAGAGCTGTGTCCGCCGTTAAGGAAAACAGGCCGATAATCGTTGGAAATTATCTTCAGACTACGTACACGGTGCCCTGGAAGCGAGAGCAGCAGAACACAGAACACGGAACATTTATACGGCGGACATGGTCCGTTAATGGAGAGTACGGGCAATTAAAGGCTTAATAGCGCGACCGGTGGCGTATCGCTTAATAGATCGGCGTGGCCTCTGGTCTGCGGCGGCCGCTGTTCCACTGTGCGTGGCGTGTGTGCTGCTGCCGCGTCACCAGCCGGCCACTGCTCCCAGGGCAGCGGTCAACATGGCTGCAGCGGCGCCTGGTCAGAGAAATACTGTGGCCGTGGCGTACAACTGGGCCGTCGGGGTGCTTCAAAACGGACATTGATCCACTCGGCAAAAGGATAGTACTATAGTTGTAAAACCACCGTAGACTATCCAAAGTAAGCATACACTACGATAGTTTTCCTAATAGCTATGGTCAGGCTTAGTACCTGCCTTACCTGTACATTAGGTGTGTTGCATGTCTAACGGGCGTTACTTCGTAACGATCACTTTCTTTATGTATGCCATCAGAATCTTACTAGATTTCCCGAAAAACCGCTTAGCAGCACACTGGGGACGTACAAAGGGCATGTAACCTATGGAACATTTTTGTTCCACATAGTTATCCTGTCTGTTTCAGATAAACAGTAAGTACAGAAAAAATGAATTTTTAACGTTTATTTTTTTTTCGAAAACTTGATTTGTAACGTAAAGTAGACGGATGTTGTAGTAAAAATAAACAAAACAATGCAGATTTAATATAAAGTGCTAAAACATGCAGTTTCCTCAACAAAAAGGTAAAATAAAAGAATACTTCAAAACAATAAATATCACCATCACTTCAGCATTCCGTCGAACTGAAACAAAACAGTTTTCTGTTTTTCATAAACAACTTCCTCGTTTATCAATAATGTCAGGAAATTATTGTCTTTGATCATCATGAATAACTTCCCCTTCAGTATAAAATAATTACGTAGAACTTTTTATGTTTACTCATGGAAACTGCACTATCATCAAAATAATTCCTATAGTTATAAAAAAGCGCAGAAGTTAAGTGATCAACTAATTTTTGTTACTTGTAAAATGGAATGTCTATTCGGTAAGGATGTAAAATACATAATGGACTGACACTGAATGACATATTTTTAAAAATTTCTTTTAAAATTCAATCTAGTTCGCACCACCTATACTACAAGAACATAGGTGACCGGTTTCGGTCATATCACATGACCATCATCAGACCCATAGCATTCTTCGAAGATGGTAGGTGGAGCACTCTTCTCAGCTGCTGTGATGTCAACTGTGATTGATATTGAGTTGACATCACAGCAGCTGAGAAGAGTGCTCCACCTACCATCTTCGAAGGATGCCATGGGTCTGATGATGGTCATGTGATATGACCGAAACCGGTCACCTATGTTCTTGTAGCATACATGGTGCGATCAAGACTGAATTTTAAAAAGAAATTTTTTTTAAAACGTTTTTGATCGCTGTTCCAAAAATGTTTTCATAATTGTTGAATGACATATATTTCTAATTATGTGCAACACAAACAAAGAACGAGATAAGTCGTCGGCTCCCAGTTCCTCTCTTACACATTCGTTTATGTTTCTTTCGGTAGTAATGCTACCAATACTACCGGTAATTATCATTTTCTAAGTTATTTATACAGTGTTCCAAAACTATCCAACCCTAGTTTTGGTAGAACGTACCTCTAGATAGTACAGTGGCCCGAGGGTCTTCACACGCCGCCGCAGGATATGGTCCACTCTTCGGAGCTTTTGCTATTGTAAGATGTAACTCGTACACCAGGCGCGTACCACAGCACCGTTCCGAAGATATGTTTCATTAATTTCGGAGGTTCTATTCTCGTCTCACAACGTCTAAGGCGTAACTTGTTTTCATTAATAAAGGTTAAAAATGTCAAGATTTTGTTTCCCTTATTATGATCTTGTGGATCCGTTGTTATACTAATCCACAGCTTTCACTTCGTGTGGTTCCGACACAGACATACATTACCAGGCTGGCAATACAGTAAACAATATCATTGGTGTCACTGAAGCCAGCAGTTCAGAATCGCAATATGGCTGCGATCGCAAAGAACGTGTAAACAGCTGTTTATTTTCTGATACAACAGTTGCAAGACATCGGAATAAACTGGTATAAGGACTTTTGATATTTTTGGGCCACAGTCTGAATGATCTTTCCGCTGTTTGATTGAACAAACTTCTTTATTTTATATTACTATCTTGCTTTCCACCTTCAGCCAATATCAAGTACAACAGTATTAGATATAATTAGAATTGGTTAAATTAAGTCATCGTCAAGATCTATTGAGCTGTGTGTTGCAGCGTATAGATAAGTACCAATCTCCGAAGTCGCACCCTGGGGCAACCAGTTCAATATATCGTGACGACGACTTCACATAACAAAGGCTAACTATACCCAACACTGTTGTACTTGGTAACGGCATAAGACCGGAATCTTGATAATTATATAAACTAAGAAAGGAAGTCATCTGGCGGTCATATCATTCAAACATAATATTTCCTTTAGAGTCTTGCCATAATGGCCAATACATGTGTCGTGTTTGGCTGTAATTTTTCGTACAGCAAACGGAAGATACAAGGGAAGGAACACGTCCTAATGCAAGCATAAGTAAAAACATCTCACATATTTTTACTTTTGTACTACACGTAAATGTTTTAATAATTACATTACATTTTGTTTCATCTGAAATACCGGCGGGGTTTAAATAATTTATGCATATTTCAAGTAGTTTCATAAACCTAGTATTAACAGATGTAGCTAATTATGTGTTTTAGCTAGTTTAGATCAACTTCGTCTTTTCTTAGAATAGTATGCTCGATATGAAAGCGCTGCTATAAGTAGAACGTGCTATTTGTAGTTGATGACAAGTGCCCTTTATTCATAAGTGTATTCGTACGAAAACTACAGACTGCTTTAAACGTATGTATGTGTAACCTGACGTTCTTCTCATAACACGATTCTACAATGTATGCGTTAAACTCAACTAGGACGCAAATATTTGTTCAGCTGCAAAACTTGTTTAGACCACCTCGTAAACCATACAACGTCATTTCGATTCAGAAAATCGTAGTAACACAGTACACAAACTTCTTCACGCCATCATCTTACCACAACAAACGCCAGGCTTAAGTAAAAGATGCGTCTTTACCAGTCTAGTAACGTAAGACCATAGGACCTGACGCAGTCTACTATTTCTGAATTATCACCAAGCAGGTTTAAAGTCCACCGACGGAATATAAACACACTTTACCATGTCGGTTAATGATGTGAAATGCTTTTTACTTTAAGTTAGGATATTATTAGCGTCCTTACGTAAACGCTATAATACTAGCATTAATAACTCATTTAACGTAGTGTATAGCAACCAGCCTTATAGACTTTGCTTAGCTTTACACACATTTATAATCTCTGGTCTTTTAAACTGTAACTGTCATTTCAATGCTTTCTGCAATTAATTAAGTATCTCTTAGTTCAAAAATAAAAAATAAACTCATATTTTGGAAAATAACTTTCACAAAATTTCGATCAAAACTGGAAAAAAGTCAAACATAATTCCATAGCGTACTTTACCTAATTACAGAGATTCTGTTCGGAAGACTCAATTCTTTCGTGTAATATTTCAAACATCATTTCAGAGTAGATGACATCATTCATCATGTACTCACAATTATACAAGAAAACAATCTTCAAGCAGAAACTAAAATCTTCTGGACAACTTTTCTCACTTTTTCAAATATTTATTACGTAGACCTTACTAAACACTTGGAAGATTGCCAGATGTAAAACGTTAGTCAAATTCGTCAATAGTTTTCGTTTAATCGTATCTAAGGACGCACATGAAATGAACAGCTTTTATAATTCTACAGTTGTACTATTTTATTCGCTTGTCTTCATTATTAGTTCAGGGTCTGACGAGTTGAGTCAGGATGCCGTCGAAGGCAGACGATTTGGTGCTACTGGGGTCCGATGATGGTTTGCCGCCTCAACGTGAAGACTGGTTTTTCCGCCGCCGCCAAGCGAGGAATATGAAATGTTACAACACATTGTAAAGCATCACATATTCATACAGACACATACACAAATTGTATTAATATTATAAAATTTATTACCTACTACCTGCCATATACTATGTGGCGGAAAATTATCGACGATATGGCGCATGAATCACTGTATCAACACCTAGGATTTCAATCAGATCTAAAACTGTAGTTTCGTCTCAGGAAGTAAACCGAAAGGTTAGAGACCTATGACCATGGTTCAAATGGCTCTGAGCACTATGGGTCTTAACTTCTGAGGTCATCAGTCCCCTAGAACTTAGAATTAATTAAACCTAACTAACCTAAGGACATCACAAACATCCATGCCCGAGGCAGGATTCGAACCTGTGACCGTAGCGGTCGCCCGGTTCCAGACTGTAGCGTCTAGAACCTTTCGGCCACCCCGGCCGGCCACTTATGTCCTGTCGACAATTATTTCTTTAGAGACGAAAGACTAGATTAAATGGACAGTAATTGGAGAGTGTATTGGTCGTTGTCTCTTTTTGCAGTAATCACTATCGCATTAACGTGAAGTGCTTTAAGGATAGCACGGGAATTTCAACCGTGTTTTTCGTGAGGAAATACTGTTACCATCGCACCACTTCCGTGGATGTAGATGGAAGTTTTCAGCAGAAATATTTTCATGCATGGCAGAATAGCTAGGTACAACTTCCGGTAATCCGAGGTCCGACAGTTAGCTTAGCACTGAACTGGGCTGTACTATTCAATCTGTATCATTTAAACGATTCATTCACAAGGAACTTCACAAAACAGTTTTATCCAACGCTGTTCTAAGAACAGTCGAATTATCTTACTATGGAAGCCAATCGCTGTGAAGATTTAGGCAGCGTGAACGAACACTTTCGATATGTTGGTGAAAAAGTTTAGTGCATCTGCAATAAACACAGCATGAGAGACTCCACCGCAACTTGCTGCTGAATATTCGTCATGTGTATGGTGTCCACGTCACGTTGTACTAGCTTGAAAATGAACGAATCTATGGCGTGCAGTTCTATTAGTAATCGGATAAGTCAGAAAGTGCGAGAGTGCAGGATGATTTTTTCACTCTGCCATGGTGTACACTCTGTTAATAAACTTTCTGACAACATCCACCTGACACACAGCTTTAATCTGCCACATTGTTTAGAATGTGAAAGCCTTGCGGGCATGATTCGGTATATGCCTAGTTAATCCTAAGCACATAGACATTATTCTTACAGAATATTTGAAATTATGGGAAATTTTTCGTTTTAATTGTTTTATGATGCATCCATTTCACAAGATAACATTATGTCTGTTAATGATACATACTAGATATTTACCTAATTGTGCTACAAAATATTTGACAATATATTACCTAAAACTAAATTATATGAAGGTAGGTGAACGATTGGATGACATAATTAGTTTAAAAAATGCATTGTCTGATTGCACCTTTACAACAAGAGACACAAATGTTAGAGTGAAATATAATTAAATTGACATATACATACAAGTAGTTGCAGCGATACATAACAGATTTTACGGTTATCTTTCCAAAAACGAATGGAATTGCAAACACATTTCGCAGTGGATCTATTCATCTATTCGAAGAGAAAAAGTCCTTAATATTTAAAATAATAGCTTAATTGTGCTGGGGTGCTAATACGTTAACGTAGTGACTTCAGAAAGTGATCTACACACGTCGTCCCACGCTGAAGACCATTATGCAACTGGAGTGGCGCAGTGTCAAAGGAGAGTATATAGTTCGGGTTTCCTGCAGACATTGGGCTGCTGAAGTACGGATAACAGGCGCATCACAGCAACTGGAAAAGTAACCCAACGATGAAACACGCGAGATAATGCTATTCATATGGTCAAAGCGTTAAATTGCACACCGATTCACCGTGACATTTTGACGGCAGAGGTACCAAATACATCGTTGCATCGAGCCATAGTGAAATGGTGCCAACAATTTGACCAAGGCTACATACACATGACAGATGTTGGTTGGGAAGTCTAGATCTTGGACCGTGCTATTTCCTACTGAAAGAACACTCTGAGAGTGAAAGAGATTTTCCAACGATAAGGACTTTCACACAGCGATTATTGAGTGGCTCCGTGACTAACGAGCGGATCGACGAGGAAATGGACGCTTGGCAGGCCGTTGTGTACGAAGACTTGGTGGCTATATTAAAAAATAGTGTCACGTATCTACTTCACTGTCAAGTGTAGTGCAGCATTAAATAAATGTTACTTGGCTTGTCATAATAAAGAGTAACTTACTTTTGAAGTCTCCTAGGAATAATAGATTATGATATACATAATGTTCTCATGTCTGACACAGGAATCATAGTTTGGAGTAGGTATTAAGAAATGTCTAGTTTCATTATTTTTCATGGACTTGATCTTAAAACGTGAATAATAACAATTTCTTCTCTAAAGAGCGCCACAAAACATATCGAAGGTGATGTGGAGTCTATTGTTGAATCGCACAGTACAATATATCTTTGATGTTATGGTCCAAGTGCACTAATATTGTCCACTTCGTTTTATTTGACGGGTGAGTGTGCTGTGACTATCACTGAATGGGCGGGTGATGTCAATGAGAAGTAGGTGCTGCGCTATTTTGCCATTTGGTCTCCGCATTCCTTGCCGCTAATACAAACAAGTCCTGCTATGCATTTGCTTTGTTCCGCTGAGTCTACTCAGGTTTGCCTTCGGCTGCCCTTGTTAGCGACTGTAGGGCTTTAGTCGATGGAAACCTATTTTAGATACAGTCTGTGAAACGAATTCGCTGAAACAGATATTTATCTCGTGGCTCGCCATAGCAGTGAGGAAAGAGTGGTTAAGGTTCTTGTGAAGGCACTAAGATATTCATTTTTCTAAGGGAGTAGAAACGGAAGACAGGAAGATTATAGTTTAATATCCCGTCAGCGAGGAGCCTCATAGATATGGAGCAGAATTCTGGCATTAATACGAAATTGAAAGGAAACGGGTAGCTTCTTTTTCAAGAAAGAAATAAGCAGTTCTCCTAAATCGAGATAAGAAAACCTGAATATGAATGGTCGAATGGAGATTTGTACTTCAGAATGCAACTCCAGTGCCTTAACCACAGGCCTGCGTTGCCCAGTCGGAAAAGGAGAAAAAGGGTGACACAGAGAGAGAGAGAGAGAGAGAGAGAGAGAGAGAGAGAGTCTGGAACCGCGCGACCGCTAGAAACTATGATTAACTGATAAAGATAATTTTTATGGCATGGATGTGTGTGATGTCCTTAGGTTATTAGATTTAAGTAGTTCTAAGTTCTAGGGGACTGATGACCTCAGCGGTTAAGTCCCACAGTGCTCAGAGCAATTTGAACCATTTTTAGACGTGAGGGGGGGGGGGGGGTGTAAGTATCGACAGGAAGCAACACAGAGGCATGCAGAGATTTTATGTAACCATTCATTGGTGGTATCAACGTTATACCTGTACAACTAGATGTAAAAAGACATTACAGTCATAAATTGTAAAAATAGGTGTCCGAAATACATAAAATATATCTTGCTACGTTTACTTCACCAGGATAACAGTTACCGTATTTCGAAGAACTTCAGAAAAACCATTCCAAGGCTGAACTTCAGTCATGGACGTTTCAACAAAATGTCTCTACTGTATTGGTCTTACACCTTCCCCACTGTGTGTATGTTGTGAAAAGAAGCTTACCAGTTAATACGATTTGCATAAACCGACGTAATTCCACAAATTCTCTAATGCGAAGTCTGATAAAACTGATTCGCTACACCCCGACCTAAGTAATACTGAAGAAGAATCGAAATGAACACGGATTCTAAAATTTTATGTGCCTTGAAAATCTGCCTTTCATACTTTTACCTGTATGGTGGTGTGAAACTGGTAATAAGCTAGAAAACGTTTAGTTGCTCGCACTGTGTGGTTGTGAACATATACGAGAGATACCCAGATATTAAAAAAATATTAAAAAAAACTAAATAGAAAAAAAGGCTCTAAACACTATAGGACTTAACATCTGAGGTCATCAGACCCCTAGACTTAGAAACTACTTAAACCTAACTAACCTAAGGACATCACACACATTCATGCCCGAGGCAGGATTGAATCTGCGACCGTAGCAGGAACGCGGTTCCGGACTGAAGGGTCTAGAACCGCTCTGCCACAACGGCCGACCAAAACTCAATAGACAGCGGTTAGAAATCATGTCGTTTAACTAAACACTAGAACAGTTACGAAGCAAATGGTATTAACTACCTAGGATTTTCACTGCAATAGCTTCTGCAGCTACGATGATTTTTTGAATGATTTCGTGATGCCTTCAGCTATCATTCTCTTTATTTCATGTACGGATCTACAGTTTCGGTCTTAGGCTATTTTCAAGTATCAGAAACGGCAGCATTATACAAACGATACATTAGTAAATCTTGTGATTTTAACATAGGAACAAGTCATGTCGTTAGATAACTAGGCGCTTTCTAAGTTACTTTACAGACAGATCTTTAGTGGAGTATTATGCCATGTATGTCCTTGCTTCTACGACTGCTTGTGATGGTCATAAAATAAATTGGGTTGTTATTTGGGGGAGGGGACCAAAGAGCGAAGTTGGTTAACATGGCTCTGAGCACTATGGGACTTAACATCTGGGGTCATCAGTGACCTATAACCTAGAACTACTTAAACCTAACTAACCTAAGGACATCACACACAGCCATGCCCAAGCGTCTAGAACCGCTCGGCCACAAGGGCCGCCAAAGAGAGAAGTCATAGGCCCTATCGGGAAAGATAGAGAAGGAAGTCGATCGTGCTGTATCATAGATACTATCACGCCATTTGTCTGACGTGATTTAGGGAAATCACGGAGAACCTAAATCAGAATGGGCTGGCGCGGGTTTGAACTGTCGTCCTCCAGAATACGAGTCCCATGTGCTAACCACTGAGTCACGTCGCTCGGTAAATAAATTAGAAATTAGTACATCAAATAAAGAGAATGCATCATGAAATCATTAAAGAAATCTATCTAGAAGTATTTCTGTAAAACATACACTACTGTCCATTAAATTTTCTACACCAAGGAGATATGCAGATGATAAACGGGTATTCATTGGACAATTATATTATACTAGAACTGACATGTGATTAGATTTTCACGCAACTTGGGTGCATAGATCTTGAGAAATCAGTACCGAAAACAACCACCTCTGACCGTAATAACGGCCTTTATACACCTGGGCATTGAGTCAAACAGAGCTTCGATGACGTGTACAGGTATAGCTGCCCATGCAGCTTCAACACGATACCACAGTTCATCAAGAGTAGTGACTGGCGTATTGTGACGAGCCAGTTGCTCGGCCACCATTGACCGGATGGTTTCAATTGGTGAGAGATCTGGATAACGTGCTGGCCAGGTCAGCAGTCGAACACTTCCTGTATCCAGAAAGGCCCGTACAGGACCTGCAACATGCGGTCGTGCATTATCCTGCTGAAATGTAGGGTTTCGCTGGGATCGAATGATGGGTAGAGCCACGGGTCGTAACACATCTGAAATGTAACGTCCACTGTTCAAAGTGCCGTCAGTGCGAACAAGAGGTGACCGAGACGTGTAACCAATAGCACACCATATCATCACGCAGGGTGATACGCCAGTATGGTGATAACGAATACACGATTCCAATGTGCGTTCACCGCGATGTCGCCAAACACGGATGCGACCATCATGATGCTGTAAACAGAACCTGGATTCATCGGAAAAAATGACGTTTTGCCATTCGTGCATCCAGGTACGTCGTTGAGTACACCATCTCAGGCGCTTCTGTCTGTGATGCAGCGTCAAGGGTAACACAACCATGGTCTCCGAGCTGATAGTCCGTGCTGCTGCAAACGACTTCGAACTGTTCGTGCAGATGGTTGTTGTCTTGCAAACGTTCCAATCTGTTGACTCAGGGATCGAGACGTGGCTGCACGATCCGTTACAGCCATGCCGATAAGATGGCTGTCATCTCGACTGCTAGTGATACGAGGCCGTTGGGATCCAGCACGGCATACCGTGTTACCCTCCTGAACCCACCGATTCCATATTCTGCTAACAGCCATTGGATCTCGACCAACGCGAGCAGCAATGTCGCGATACGGTAAACCGCAATCGTGATAGGCTACAATCCGACATTTGTCAGAGATGGAAACGTGATGGTATGCATTTCTCCATCTTACACGAGGCATCACAACAACGTTTCACGAGGCAACGCCGGTCAACTGCTGTTTGTGTATGAGAAATCGGTTAGAAACTTTCCTCATGTCAGCACGTTGTAGGTGTCGCCACCGGCACCAGCGTTGTGTGAATGCTCTGAAGAGCTAATCATTTGCATATCGCAGCATCTTATTCCTGTCGGTTAAATTTCGCGTGTATAGCACATCATCTTCGTGGTGTAGCAATTTTAATGACCAGTAGTGTATCTAGCAATGGGTGGGCACACAGACAAGGAACCAGTTGGTGCGTACTGGTGCATGACTGGAAGGTCATCATGAACGAACTGCGTTTCCAAGATATTTTCAGCCTTCACATCAATTTGTATGCCTGTGTAGATGTAGAGTATCTAATGTGATGATAAACCAAACATTTCGTACAATGGATTAGTCTCTCCGCTTACGTTTCCCCATATGGAAAATGTAAAGTAATTTTCACAAATAGCAAATAAAGTCAATTTTTAATTACAGTTCCAAATTTCGTCCCAGGGACAAAAATATGAACACCACGAGGGATGAAATTACGGACATCTCCATATTTATTACAATGGACGGTACAGCCAAACCCTTGACTACAGCGATTAAACAGCGGAAATTGCAACACACAACTGAAATTCAGCCCAATATACGAACACAAGTTAGTGCTGACACTAGGAATAGCGGGATCTTAATTTGACTGCTGCACTAATTCATTTCACGAAAAAAAAAAAATGAATTTCTTCTTACACGTAAGCTACAGATGCTGCTTACCACAGACTCACTCAACAAAATAATAGACTGCAGTTATACGTTTGTTACCAACTGCGGTAACCGGAAATTCTTTGGTGAGGAAATTCGGATCAGAAACGATATTAGGGTCCGTTCCCTTACTGTTGGCCATTGTACTTTCAAGATTTCGAGGGCGACATGTTACAAACGTCAAACTGGCCTGAACCGTTCTACGTACTTGGCTACACAAATATGCAATCACATAAGTAACGCCATTTGCATTCTGTGTATGTGGAAAGATTACGCAGCGTGTTTCTCGTTGCGAGATCGCTTCTGAATGTTGGTTTCATAAAGGCTGCTCATGTTACGTTTTGTGTAACATGGTGAAAAGTCTGCCACCTCTTGTTGGATTGGGACAGCAGCAGGATCGTTGCATATCGAGATTGCTATTTCTCGTACCGCAAAACTGCTGCTCGCGTTGGTTGAGATCCCATGACTGTCCTGTGAATTAGATATCGGTAGGTCTAGGAGGACTATAACGTCATGCACAGTCTCAGCAGGCTTATGCAACTACGCCCGAGAGGACATTTTATATGGAGTATTAAAATGAAAAGGTACGAAACGTCGCGACAACCAAATCTGTTGAAATCTGCATATGCCTCTCTGGGACAACGTAGTATGACGCCTAGGCAATGGAAGCATTCGGCGTCACACTGCCCCCCCCCCCCCCAAAAAAAAAAGAGAGAGAGAGAGAGAGAGAGAGAGAGAGAGAGAGAGAGAGAGAGAGAGAATTGAAAGCTGTGCTCTCAGCAGGCAAGATGTGATACCCGTCACCTTTCTTCATGCCCGAGGTGCGATACCCATCGAATTCGTCGAGCATGGAAAACCCATTAACACTGACGTGTACTGTGAGATGTGAGACACTCCGTAGCCTACGCAAGTCAATCAAGAGCAAACGTCCTCGGCTGCTCACGAAAGGAGTGATAGTGTTCCAAGGTCACACGATGTGTAACGGCCAAGTTAGATTCGCAGCAGTTTGAGCATACGCCCTACTGTCGAGACACGTCGTCCTACGACTTCCATGTGTTTGGTCCGCTTAAGAAAAAAAATATCTCGAAGGAAAGAAAGACATCACAGAGGGAAGAGCTTCAACTCAGACTACGAACTGAAGGACACTGTGGAGGACTGACTGGCTCCTGTCATGACCACAGGAATTATGGGAACAGGGAATACTTCAGCTTGTGGGATAATTGTTCTCAGGCTTCTGGCGACTACTCCTGAACAAAGACTTCAGATATACCCACACTATTGTTTCTTAATCTTTGTTTTGAACATCCCTCGTATCTTTCTCTGTGTCGCAAAGCGACCACTGAAGGGGTTTCGCTTGACGAGGCGGCAGAGAGAGGCGCGCCGACAGTGCTGTCTGTGCCCAGAGTCAAAGCTTGACACAAGAGCAATCGCCGTGCCTTTTCAGATGAGTTCTGGCTCTGCATGCAGCACCCACGTGTGGAGACAACGGGAAGAGCAAACATTGCCAGACTGCATTGATCATCCTCATATAGGGGCAGCAGTTGGTGATACATACGTGGCGCCACTGATCACACAACAGGATCACCTCTGGTTTGCACAGCTGGTAATTTGGACACCAGAAGTTACATTTCTAACTTGTGAATGGCAGTGGCTGAGCCCATTTAGAGATCTCCGTGACGTTATTTTTCAACAAGAAAATGATAGACTGCATGTTGTTCATGCTACCTTAGATTGTCTCGAAACAGAGGTTGTTCGACTGCTGCCCTGGTCAGTATGTACTGTAGATCTTTCGCCCACTGAAAACATATGGTTACTGGTTGCTGTGATACTGGCACCCCACCCTACTCGCGAGCCACTACAACTGCTGAACTCTAGCACAGATTTGAAGTATCAGCGAATTACGTAGCCGTTTCGGGCATCCATGCTAGGTTACACTTGATGTCCAGCCGTATTAGAGCCGTTGTTCTATTGATATTGACATCTCCGTGTATTACATTTTGTTGTGGTTGGCAGGAGAGCCAACCGTGTTAGTAAAGGAGGCCGAAATGCACGCGTCTCAGCTCACGTAGGCTGACGTGAGGTCTGGAATATGACAAGGGAATTAGAATTGAGAAAAACGGACGTAGCTGGTGGAATACTTATCTTTAATCCATTAATGACGAACGTCGCTCTTGACGGTACATGATTTAAAATATCAATAGAAACTGATCATGGCGCCTTGCTAGGTCGTAGCAAATAACGTAGCTGGAGGCTATGCTAACTATCATCTCGGCAAATGAGAGCGTAAAAGTCAGTGAACCATCGCTAGCAAAGTCGGCTGTACAACTGGGGCGAGTGCTAGGAAGTCTCTCTAGACCTGCCGTGTGGCGGCACTCGGTCTGCAAACACTGATACTACCGGACCGCGGCCGATTTAAAGGCTACCACCTAGCAAGTGTGGTGTCTGGCGGTGACACCACATTCCTCCCCTACAAATAGGCGTACGGTTGGGCATAAGGTTTCCGCCCGCCGTGGGGAGGACCCCATGTTGACGTATGCGACGAGGTGGGGAGCCTAACAACAGACAAGGCTGTGCCACCCGCACCCTGCTATTCGGACGGCAGGGAGCTAGGAAACGCCTGAAAACCTGCTCCAGGGTGCACGCCAACATGCGGTGGATGCGCCCTTAGAGAGACAGGAGGGGCCGAAGGGTCGACCTCCATCGGGCCGTGGCACCCGACGGGCAAAGACGACGTATGGTCCGGAGCGGTCAAGAGTTCCATGTCGGAGGACAACTGGTCCCGGGAAGCCATCGGCGGCGCGTGACCCAGGGAGGCGCCCGGACGTTGCAGCGACGCGTCCACTGCGGGCGTCGCCGCGCGGGAGAATAGGCGGCGGCGGCGGCTCGTGGCCATGGGGCAAAATGGAAGGCAGCGTCGGTAACACCTGGGGCTGAGGCGAGCCAGTAGATGGGTCCAAAGGCGCTGACCGGACGGCACCGTCGCTGAAAGCAGACAGCGAGCGGCAGATCCCATGCGACAACAGAGGCGCAGCTGATTGAGATGCCGACGCATCTCACCAGAAGCCCCCAAAACAAGATACATAGCGCGTCCGAGGCAGCGAAGAATGCGCCCTTCGAGCCAACGCCGTGAACGTCGATAGTGGCGATAGTAGACAATATCGCCGGGAGCAAAAGCAGGTGTCTGCCGCTGAAGGGAACCTGATGCGTCGGATGTAGCAAAGACATCAAGGTTCGATGACGACGACCGTGGAGCAACTCAGCCGGCGAGCGACCATCTCGGGGCTGAGAGCGATACGAGGACAAAAAGAGCAATAACGCGTCCTCCCGAGAATGCGACTCTTTCAACTTCAACATCTGTGACGTGAAAGTCCTGACCAATCGCTCAGCGGCACCGTTTGACTGTAGCGAAAACGGCGCGGACGTCAGATGTTGAATACCATTGGCCTTGCAGAATGACTGAAATTCTGCGGACATAAGTTGTGGGCCATTGTCGGAAACAATAGTCTGTGGGAGAACTTCAATGCAAAAGATAGCGGATAACGCTTGGATGGTGGCAGATGACGTCGTGGAAGACATCCGGACATCAAAAGGAAAATTACTGAATGAATCTACCACAACCAACCACCGAGCATTCCATAATGGACCAGCAAAATCGATGTGTAAGCGTTGCCAAGGGGAAGTGGCTTTTGGCCATGCAAAGAATTTCCGCGGTGGTGCTGATTGTTGTTCGGCACACACCATGCAAGAAGAGCACATATTCGTAATCGCGGCATCGATTCCGAACCAAGTACAGTGCTGACGAGCAAGTTGTTTCGTTCTCACTATACCCCAATGTCCTTGGTGGAGAAGCCGTAAGACAGATGACTGTAACGAACGTGGTACCACGACCCTGGACTGATCATTAGCAGAACGCAACAGTAAAACACCACGTCGTACAAAAAGTCTCTCCTTGTGAGCAAAAAATCGGCGAACGAACGGGTCCCCGATCCGTGACTTTGACAAGGGCCATTGCGTAGCAACAAAACGCAGAACGGGAGCAAGGACAGGGTCGGCAGCTGTGGCTGTAGCTACACGACGAAAATCAATCGGAAACGATTCGACCACGTCATCGGTTTCCGCATCAATGAACATGCAAGCAAGTTCGGAGGAATCGAATGCCCTATCCTCAGCAACAGGCAAGCGGGATAATGAATCGGCGTTTCCGTGCTTAGCAGTGGACCGATACAATATATCGTAGCGGTACTGCGAGAGGAAAATAGACCAGCGAATGAATTTCTGCGCTGTACATGGAGGTACAGGCTTGGTCGGATGAAAAAGCGATGTCAGTGGTTTGTGGTCTGTGATTATGGTAAAGTGACGACCATACAAGAAATCATGAAACTTTGTAACACCAAATACGAGAGCCAATGCTTCTTTCTCGATCTGCGAATAATTTCTTCGAGCAGACGAGAGCAATTTGGACGCAAAAGCAATAGGGCGATCGTGCGATCCATCTTTGTGCGCAAGCACAGCACCGATCCCGAAATCCGATGCATCCACCATCAACAAGAGGAGCTTCTGGGGATCGAATGGCGTAAGGCAAGTATTGGAAAGCAACGCCGATTTCAACAGGCGAAAGGTGCGTTCGCATTCCGTCGTCCAGACGAACGGAACACCCTTACGGCGTAAGCGATGAAGCGGAGCTGAAATGGAAGAGGCATGCGGTATACAACGGTAATAATAATTAAATTTTCCCAGCACACTCTGTAGCTGCTTCAAATTGTGCGCCGATGGCAAGTCTTGTATGGCACGAAGGTGCGTGGGACTGGGATGTATGCCTTGGGCATTGAGTACATGTCCCAAGTATGGCAAGTCCCGAGCAAAAAACACACATTTGTCCTTCCGTAAGCGAATACCATTTTGTCGCAAGACCTGAAATAATGTTCTGAGATTGTCCAAATGTTCTTCTTCCATCCTTCCGGAGATCACAATATCGTCCAGATAATTTCCTGCAGTAGGGACCGACGCACAAACAGTTTGTAGATATTGCTGAAACAATGCAGGGGCGGATGCACACCCGAATGGCAGTCGTTTGAATTGATACAACCCAAGATACGTGTTAACCACCAAAACGCGCTGGGATTCTTTGTTCACCGGTATTTGCAAGTACGCATCTGCTAGGTCCAACTTCGAAAAATATTTACCCGAGCACAGTTTGTCAAAAAGATCTTCCGGGCGGGGTAAAGGAGAAGATCCAATCACTAGTGGTGGATTCACTGTTGCCTTGAAGTCCACACAAAGTCTCAATTTTCCGGAAGGTTTTGGCAAAATTACTAAGGGTGATGCCCAGAGAGAAGCCTGCACACGTTCAATTACACCTTGTGATACCAAATTGTGTAATATTTTTGCGACCTCATCACGCAATGCGTGGGGAACATTGCGCGTTTACTTTCAGTTCCAAATGCGCTTTATAGTTCTTAGCGCAACCGAGGCCCGGTGCAAAAATGTCTGCAAATTCTTCACATAGACGAGAGACACAGTCTGAAGGCACAGTCTGGTTCACTGATAGGACCTGATTTACTATAGACAAGTTAAACAACTGAAATAAATCGAAACCAAACAAGTTCACTGCAGAAGAAGAACGAAGGACGTAAAATGACACAAGTTTTGTTTGTCCTTTGTATGTTGCAAGAAGGCCGCACTGTCCTAACACAGGGATATCTTGACAGGAGTAGCTATTTAACGTAACATTTGCGGCACGCAACGGAGGTGTGCCCAGCAGTTTGTAAGTGTCATAATTGATCAGTGAAACTGCAGCTCCGGTATCGAGCTGGAATGGTATCACTTTGCCGTTAATGTCCAAGTCCACAAAACGTTTATTGTCCTGCTGACGACAAGAGCGACTGTCTCGTGCAGCGTGAACTAACACTGGTACATAATCACTTGCGACTTGACGGGAGTTCCGGCGACGTCGACGCACACCATTTTTGGGACGAACACAGTCACTGTTAGAGGCAGTGGCACTGGGCGGAGTGGAATGAACTACATGAATTTCCAAGGGCGAAGTTTCGCGAGCCTGAGTATCCTTGGCTCGATTCCGATTCCGGCGCGAAGCAAAGGGCCTGGAACGGTTTTGAGCTTCCGATCTGAGCTTTTTCTGGCAAACACTCTGAACATGTCCTTTTTTATTACAATAAAAGCAAATAGCTTGGCGTGACGGGCAATTCTCAAATGAATGTTTAGTAGCACATTGCGGGCATGATTTGATCACAGTATTTGCTTGCCTGCGCGGCACACGTGGTTGAGAGCCTCGCGGCAGCGGCGCGGCCGGACGCGAGGACTGTTTATCGCTCCGTGTAGCTCGCCCGGCGGGCCGGTTAACCTGACACACTGCTGGCGAAGTTTCAAATGATTCCTGAGCAAAGTCAAGTGTGTCCTGCCGATCCAAGATGTCCATCACTGGTTGAAGGGAGGGTTCAAATGGTTCAAATAGCTCTGAGCACGATGGAACTCAACTGCTATGGTCATTAGTCCCCTAGAACTTAGAACTACTTAAACCTAACTAACCTAAGGACATCACACACATCCATGCCCGAGGCAGGATTCGAACCTGCGACCGTAGCAGTCGCACGGTTCCGGACTGCGCGCCTAGAACTGCGAGACCACCGCGGCTGGCATTGAAGGGAGGGATTTACAAGTTTCAAAATCTGTTCCCCTATACGAACATCAGAAACGTTCTGTGCAATTGCATCACGTACCATAGTATCTGAATAAGGGAGTCCACATTGACACTCAAAAGCACAATCCCTAGTAAGGCCTTGCAAGGTTGCAACCCACTCCCGATTAGTCTGACCTGCCGTACGTTTTGTACGGAAGAAGGTATACCGTTTCGCAACTATATTGACTGATTCTTTGAAATATGCATCTAATGCAGACAAAATTTCTTCTACCGTGCGACTGCTACGGTCGCAGGTTCGAATCCTGCCTCGGGCATGGATGTGTGTGATGTTCTTAGGTTACTTAGGTTTAAGTAGTTCTAAGTTCTAGGGGACTAATGACCACAGCAGTTGAGTCCCGTAGTGCTCAGAGCCATTAAAACCATTTTTTTGAAAATTTCTTCGTAGGACAGAGTTGCTACGTCTCCTCGGGGAAATAATTTGGCTATCACACGGTACGAGGTCACCCCGACGGATGAAACCAGAAAAGGCTGCCGCTCGTTACCTTGAATTCTGTAGGAGGCGAGATGGAATCCAAATTGGCGTGACCACTCCGTCCAGCTTTCCAGTGCAGCATCAAAAGGTCGAAAAGTTGGCGCAACAGCGTGTTGTGGCTGCGTTAGCGGTGAAGCGGCTGCTGCCGCATCGTTTTGCATCGCACGTTGACCCTGG
Source organism: Schistocerca gregaria (assembly GCF_023897955.1). NCBI lineage: Eukaryota > Metazoa > Arthropoda > Insecta > Orthoptera > Acrididae > Schistocerca > Schistocerca gregaria. Next base: position 905,224,324 of record NC_064920.1, on the reverse strand, counting down.
ACGAGCTGTCCAAGGGCATCCATTAAGGCCTGCGTCTGCTGATTCTGTAAGCGATAAAATTCGGACAGTATATTTGGAGATTGTGGCGAAGCCATTACACAAGTAAATCAGGGCAATTTAGATATGAACACTTTGACTCTCGTCGCCAATGTTGTGGTTGGCAGGAGAGCCAACCGTGTTAGTAAAGGAGGCCGAAATGCACGCGTCTCAGCTCACGCAGGGTGGCGTGAGGTCTGGATAATGACAAGGGAATTAGAATTGAGAAAAACGGACGTAGCTGGTGGAAAACTTAACTTTAATCCATTAATGACGAACGTCGCTCTTGACGGTACATGATTTACAATATCAATAGAAACTGATCATGGCGCCTTGCTAGGTCGCAGCAAAAATAACGCAGCTCAAGGCTATGCTAACTATCGTCTCGGCAAATGAGAGCGTAGAAGTCAGTGAACCATCGCTAGCAAAGTCGGCTGTACAACTTGGGCGAGTGCTAGGAAGTCTCTCTAGACCTGTCGTGTGGCGGCGCTCGGTCTACAATCACTGTAGTGGCGACACGCGAGTCTGACATATACTAACGGACCGCGGCCGATTTAAAGGCTACCACCTAGCAAGTGTGGTATCTGGCGGTGACAACACACATTTCGCACCCTGTATACCCTCAAATCACCTATAAATTTAATCATGGATTCTTCCTACTAAGGGCCCGCTATATGCATGTAGTGTATTAGATGTCAGTAGTATCTGTACTGGTATTCACATTTCAGTAACCGTCAGTATGATGCTATTTTAAGTATATTTAAGAACATTTTTAAATTGTGTAGTTCCTTGCACTTACATATTCAGAACAGCAATTAATTATGCAGAGGCACGTCAGATTCCATTCTCTGGCGTAACATACTAATGGCGTTGTAGCTCCAACTGCTGCTGATTAACAAAAAGCTGTCTTAGTCGAAACTAGTGTGGTATGTAATAGCGTGTAACTATACGCAATTGAATTAAATTAAGTTACATTACCATATATATAGTACGTCAATAAATATAAAATTAAAAATAAAGTCTTTCATAATAGCCAGATGGATACAAGGCTATATGGTGAATGTTGCGATGTATCAGTCAGCCTAATATGGATTGTGTTTTGAATATTGTGTTTCGCATTTTTGTAAAAAGTAGCCACAAATTAAATAAGAAATGACAATTGAAATATTGAAAATGCAGTCGATAAAACTTACAGTGACAACATTATAAATATAATACGCTAGCAGAAGATGACAGAACGTCCGACAAGAGTTCTGGCACAAAATAAACCATCACAAAAAGTGTAGCGCTTGGCAGAAGTGTTACATCTGAAACACATCACGAACGATAGTCTTAATGAGTGACGACCGTACTAGATGTCGCAATACTTTACACACTGGAGTCTCATTCGGGAGTATAGGGGTTCAAATGCACGTCCGACAGACCAGATTTATATTTTTCGTAGTTTCCCTGAATCGTTCCAAAAGGATGTCGAGATGATTCCTTTGTAAAAGGATCCTTGTCCTATGTGTACTTGAGGCATCGCTTATTTCCTTGAAACTTAAGACCCTAATGTTTCTTTGAATTCTGCTGTGTTACCCAGAAGATGTCGTCCATGGCAAACATCATTAGTTCATTTAAAGAAGTGGAACAACACCGGTAGCTCAGATTACTCACTCTATTAGAGTACAGTATTGTGGTCCGACTGTCACTCTCTAGTCCAGTGTTCAATTCTGTGGGTGACCTCACAGTTCGTTACTTCACTACCTCTCCCCCCTACCACTAACTTGTTGTTATCAGCCCACTTTAAAAATGCCATAACAATGAAATATACAGAGCATTTTTTCTACCGTGTACAAACTCTATAGCTTAATGGATGAAGGGATACGAAACAAAAAAGTTCTAAAGAACTTGTGTCCGGAAATGCATGGTTTCCATCTAGAGACCATTTATTCAACCATACTTTGATACAGAGACTGCAGTCTCATAAGCGCTGTATCATTCAGCCACTATTACAGTATGCATGGTTTTCTCCTAGAGGCTGCTACTGTTCCTCATACACCATGCCCAGGAGCCCTCTTCTGTCACTGTAATTGGTAATGTTGTTTCCGTTTGACTTTTCTTGTTGACTCATCTTGTAGTGAATGTGGTAAATCGTTGTACACAATGGTTCCGTATTCGAATCGAGAGCTTGCCGAAGCAGTGTTTATTCACGGTAAGGCAAATGGCAACGGACAGGTGGCAGCAAGGTTGTATCAGGAGACGTATCCTCGCCAACAACAACCACAGCATTTAATGTTTGCAATAGTGTCACTCCGTTTGTTTGAGACAAGGTCGTTGCAGGAAGTAGAAAATCATGAAGGACGTACGCTACATGTACGGAAAGCAGACTTGGATGAAAATGTGATTGACGTTGTGGAAGACGACCGCCGTGTCAGTACCAGGCAGTTAGCCCGCCAGTACAGGGTAAGCCGGACGACTATGTGGAACATTGTCCACAACAATTGTAACTACGTTATCACTTAGGCGTGTGCAGGGTTTATTAGTTTTCTTCACCAGGAAACCAAGATTCCGGGATTCGTGTCATCGAAGCTCTCCGCAGATGAGGCACCATTATGCGGAGTGGTATCTTCAACTTTCATAACAGTCATCTGTGGGATAGTATACACAACCCCACAGTATGGAAATGGTAATGTAGTCCCATGCTTCTTGACAGAGTGTAGGGGAACGATGCGGGAGACCCACACCGCCATCCTAGGCAACGTCCTACCGCAGGTGGTTTGCCTTTGCCTTCCTCCGACCCATAGTATGGTGATAACGAATGATCAGCATCGGTGCAGTCTGAATGTGTGGACCGGAATAATTGGCGACCGTATTTTGGCACCAGTCTTCCTTCAACGTCGCCTAGCGGGTGGACCTATCGGAGTTTCTTGCGCGCGACTTTGATTCTGCTGCTGGAAGAAGTGCCATTGATGATGATGATTCGAAGGCTTATGTGGCTGCTACATGATGGTGCCACAGACCACTTCGCCATTAAAGTCCGTATGCATCTCAATCGTGTCTTCCCTGGTCGATGGATCGGACGAGGGGGTCCAGTTGCATGGCCTGCTCGTGTACCGGATCTCAACCCGTGCCATTTATGGCTATGGGCCCATCTCATACGTATCGTGTATGCAGAGCCAATTACAGATGGGGACACAATGGAGCAGCGTATTTATGCTGCCTTTGTCACTCTTCGGATGCAGCCTCGCGATGTGTGCGTGTGAGACAGAACATGCTACGTCTCGCGCAGGCATGCGTTGAGCAACATGGAAACCATTTTCAACACGTACTGTAACTGTGGCTGCATCGTACGGCCCGTATTATTGAATAAATGGTGTCTAGTATGGAAACCATGCATTCCCAACACAAGTTGATTAGACCATTTTGGTCCGTATCCTCTCATCACGTTCGTAGGGTTTGTCGACCTGAAAAAAGCGTTCGACAATGTAAAATGGTGCAACATGTTCGAAATCTGAGAAAACTAGGGATAAGCTATAGGAAGAGACGGATAATACACAATATGTGCTAGACACAAGAGGCGGAATAAGAGTGGACGACCAAGAACGAAGTGCTCGAGCTAAAATGGGTGTAAGACAGGAATGTAGTTTTTCGTTCCTGCTGTTCAATTTGTACATCGAAGAAGCAATGATGGAAATAAAAGAAAGGTTCAGCAGTGGAATCAAAATTCAAGGTGAGAAGGTACCAATGATACGATTCGCTGATGACATTGCTATCCTGAGTGAAAGTAAAGAAGAATTAGGTGATTTGCTGAATGGAATGAACAGTCTAATGGGATCTGAATATGGACTGAAAGGAAGTCGACGAAAGAGGTAAGTAATGAAAAGTAGCAGCAAACAGAGCAGAGAGAAACTTAACGTCACGATTGATGGTCATGAAGCAATAGAAATCCCAAGCTTCTTGACACACTGTAGGGGAGCGACGCGGGAGACCCGCACCGCCGTACTAGGCAGGGTCCTAACGGAGATGGTTTGTCGTTGCCTTCCTCCAGAGGTGGTAGCAAATCATCAGAATCGGTGCAGTCGGAATAATTGGGAATTCTGCTACCTAGGCAGTAAAATAACCAATGACAGACGGTGCAAGGAGGACATCAAAAGCAGACTAGCATGGCAGGAAGGACATTCCTGGCCAAGAGAAGTCTGCTGTCATCAAACGTAGGCCTTAATTTGAAGAAGAAATTTTTGAGAATGTACATATGGAGTACAGTCTTGTATGAAAGTGAAACGTGGGACTGTGGGAAAACTGGAACAGAAGAGAATGGAAAGTGTCCATATGTGTGTAAGTTTCTAAGGGACCAAAGTGCTGAGGTCATCGTCCCTAGACTTAAACACTACTTAAACTGACTTATGCAAAGAACAACACACAGACACCCATGTCCCCATGTCCGAGCGAGAACTCGAACGCCCAGTGCGAGGGGCCGCGCAATCCGTGACATGGCGCCTGTAACCACGCGGCCACTCCGCGCGGCGAGAGAATCGAAGCATTTGAGAAGTGCTGCTACAGACGAATGTTGAAAATTAGGTGGAATCATAAGGTAAGGAATAAGGAGCCTCCGCACAGAATCGGAGACGAAAGGAATATGTCGAAAACACTGAGAAGAAGAAGGGACAAGATGATAGGACGCCTGTTTAGACATGAGGGAATGACTTCTATGGTACCAGAGAGAGCTGTGAAGGGCAAAAACCGTAGAGGATACAGAGACTGGAATGCATCCAGCAAGTAACTGAGGACATAGGTTGCAAGTGCTACTCTGAGATGAAGACGTTGGCGCAGGGAAGGAATTCGTGGCGGGCCGCATCTGATGACCCCCCCCCCCCCTCCCAAAAAAAAGGATTCTCCCATCGATTAATCCCTAAAGTTTGTACAAGATGAAGAAAATCATCGTATATAAAAATTTTAAATGTTAGAATAATAATTATAATTTGCATACATCAGTATATGAATATATATCTTTATTACAACTTCCAAGAAATGTAATTAAGTGAAGTATATCGACTGAAATGTATTAGCCCGATAATTTGAGAATATGCGTCATACAGTTGATTTAGGGACTTAACTAGCAACAGAACCTTATAATTTCGACAGTGTCGTAATTTACGCAATATAAAATCAAACTGTGCGCTCACCACTACCAGTATTTCACTTAGCACAACGGCAGTGAAAGCTGATGTGCTGGCTACGGATGTGCGAGTGTGAAAATGGCGGACCTGTGTCTCTTTCAGTCGTTCTCCCCCAGGTTCGGAAAAATAAATCTCTTATTTTTTTCCTTACATGAGGTTCCTTCCTGTCCTTTCGTGAGGTTTTTCCGTTCTGCATAGTGACTTGCGAGCAAGGAGAGAAGGAACTAAAAGTAGAGTGTGGCATCGTTAAGCGTACATACAGTACACAGCTGCGTCGCAGCTCGTGCCTGAGAGCAGTGCCGTGACTCGCCAATAATCTGTAGCGCCCATCCTGTTCTCGTGCTGAAAGCAGATCAGGGACAATCGTAACATTTGTGACCCAGGAAGGCCTTGCACGAAGCACATGAGCGTCAGAGAATGAGTTCATCGGACTCACGAGATAAGATTTCCGCCTTTTCCCACCACCGCTTCAGTGCCTCTCTTGGCATGTTGCTCGGCAAAATTATGTGACTGTCGACAAACTATCGACGAAACCGCTCATTATTTTCTTGCACTTAATTTCTTTTCCCAGCCATCCTGTTTAATGCTTCCCCCTTTTCTCTTTACAGCCAGGCCCAGATTGCTGTACTTTTAATTGGGCTCAAGCAGTTGCATGAAAGCTTTTCTTGTAGCACTACTTTAGAAGCTTCCCAATGAACTGGTTCTGAAACGCGGCAGCATCATACAAGGGCATATGTTTGATGTTCGCAAACCTGCCGAAATTTTGATTTTTGGGAAACTTTCTAAATGCTCGAAAAACATTTCGATATCCATCTTCTCACGATAAAGTAGGCATGATAACATACAGTCACACATTAAGCCCCAGTTTGGGCATTAAAAATATATGTTTATCGTCTATGTGTTTCGCTGACCTCTCCGCGAAGGTACAGATTATCACAAACTGAGACAATGTGCACCTAGGTGTCCACCAGTCTGTAAGCTGCCCGGTTGGAATAAATAGCAATGTAGGGTGGTAAAGAGTTTATTTATGCTTTACGACCGTACACCATTCCACCCTACATGCAACTCCAGCAAAGGGTGCTCTTTCCTCTGTGGCTCTGTCACTGTAGCCATGGTGAAATGTTTCAGTCAGTATGAATCCAGCACGGAGGGAATGATTGGATGGTATAAGATCAACTGAAGTAACGCAGCTCTAATAAAACTCTGCTCTATTCTCGGGGCTGCACTGTTCATATACTGCTTTTAGACATAAATTTCAGTCATTTTCATAATGACACCACTCTAGTCGACTAATCGTCTATTCGTGAGCTCAGTTACGACTGTGAAGTGATGTAAGACATGTAGCTTATTTCCGGAATTCGATAATAATTCTCTATTTATTCGATGTGTCATACTTCATACTTGTATAATGGATGTTTTCCAGGCATATGTCTTTAATAGTCAGTATGCTACAGCGCTGTTATGAGTACATTAAAGGTGATCTTTGGTTGTCGGTACTATTATCGTTGCCAGTGTAGCATTCGAGAGTACTATTTCAAACAAGCTGGGGTCGGTCACGCTGCTGAGCGGTTTCAAAATATCTTGCACAATACAGAGAACCAGACGCAGAGGATCTTTGATTTTGGAAATATGTTTTATAAAAACTGATTTTCGAAGTGTGAAGATATTCAGGTAATGTTGCCATTGTATTGCTTGCTCTCGCGTAATTTATGACGAATTGGGGAAAGGCATGTTTCGAGAATGATTTTTCTCTGTTGTTTGGGATCGGTTAGCTTGATTTTCGAGACGATATTAAACAATAATGTCGGCTCGCACGACCTGGATTACGAGTGATAGATTCACCACTCCTTAACATTTCATTAATAGGTTACATGGCAGCGTTATATGAAGTGAATTTCGTGAAGATTGTAGTAATCTTTAAAAGTCAGGTCCATAATGCAGACTTTTTTTTAAAATGCTAGTCTCTTTTACGTCATTCAGTAGGTTCAGTTTCTTTCAGCTTCCCCTTGCTAAGTTTTATTTTATAACTGAGTGTCACTGCATTGCACTTAGCGGAATACGGTTACTTAAAGGATAAAGAGTGATGTGCTTAGTATAGTTGCTATTCTTTGCATTGAATTTGGAAAAGGTTTACTTTAGCTGTTTTAGCCTACTGCTCTGTGGTGAAAAATAACATTCGCCATTTTCGAGCAGTACTGAGTTCCGTTTTCACAAGGTACCAGTAAGTCACGAAAGTTTTTTAGGGCCCGTTTAACATCACTGTTAAGACACAGTATAGTTAATTACAGTCTTGCATTACATTTCAAATTATCTTCAGGTCAATTCAGTTAAAATTTAGTTCATATTTCATTTCTTTACTCAGACATCCTTATTCTTACAGGGCAGTGATTCAATGTTCCTTTGTGTATCATTTACTGTTCGAAATTTTACTTAGTTTGGGTATGTAAATTTGAAGGATATTTTAATAAAAACATTTTGGGAATTTATTCTACCAATTTCCAGTTTGTAATTTCATGCAGGGTCTTTACTCTGTTAGCGTTGAGTGTTAGAACTGCAAGACATACTGTGATGTCACACACTGAGGCACTGTTCATTGCACTGCACTGTCAACGCAGAGTTTCACATGATAGCTTCTTTAATACGCAGTTTTAGTTTTTCTAAATATTTTAGTAAAAGTTAATTGGGATAGAGTTACAAGATTTCGGAAGAATTTGGCATCTTTCATCAGACAGCGTTTACGTAAGTAGCCACTTGCATTGTTCTGTTGAAAGAACACACACACGAATATTAGGAATAGGTGACCTTTATACAAAACAAACAAACAAATCAGTTACACGATCTTACTGGTCCAGTCCAAGAGGCGTGGTAGGCGTACTATTCACGCACCTAGTGCTGCCAGAAGCGGAGAAAACCGGCACCACTTGAAAGATATTCACTTGTCACAGAGCGCTGCCAACGTCAAACTGCCCCTAGACAGGAAGGATTACGAAAGGGTTCCGTCCACTAGCAAGTAACTTCTGTAAGCACTTGCTGAGGTGTTTACGCTATTTCATAAACTTACTCAAGATTACTTCTTCAAGTCACTGCGGCAAGTTTAGTTTAGGAACTCTCCGCTAATACTCTTTACAGAAGTACAGTTATTTTTACAAACCAGAGCAGTCACAGCTGTTGTTTCATTATTATTAATGAATAACAATTGTGACTAAACACAAAAATAAAAGATAGAAACAAATATTAGAGGGGTAGATATTGATGTTATCAAAAAACACAATTAAATTAACTAAAATCAGAAGACTTCACTTAGATTAAAAACTTTGATGATGTCATATGCAAATTTTGAGCATCTCTCATCTATTGTATGATGAAATATTCGACAACAGGAAACTAAAATGCGGTGCGGTATCTTACCAAGAGACGATGTTTTAATTACTCTCCGATTATTACAAGCAGTATTTACTACTTTTACCACAAATGAAATGAATTTATGTTTACGATAACATTAAAAAATCAGCTGCAGTTTAAAGACGTCTGTACAGTCATTCCACTTTCCCTTCTTGTGAAACAAATTGACCGGTAGACCCATTTCACAGTTCCTTCACTGGTGGTGCCAATTATGCGTGTTTAGAGGTTCCAACGGTACATTTGTTTCGACCCCTCTGTCTTTGTGTCTTCTCCTTTGCGACAATATTTTCACACCGTTACGGAACGCGCATCTGTAAGTTTGAGAAGAACTTCCACGAAAAGACGGATTGGGCAAGTACTTGGTTCAACATGCAAGAAATTAGAACAAATTATCACCCTGTAGGGGAGTGGGCAGTGATTTCAAACTTCCTGACAAATTAAAACTTTCAGCCACACCGAGACTCGAACTTGGAAACTCGGTCTGGCACACAGTTTTAATTTTTCAGAAAGTTTCATGCAAGAAACAGTTTCCACTAACTTGTGGGGGCGGGGGGATTTGCAGACAGGGTAGACATGGTGGTTCGTAAATTCCACCAAATTGTGTTATTATATGGGTAATACGTCATACCAAGGCAGCGAGCTCGACAGAATACCTAATAAATTTGATTTTAGTATTACGATGTTAGAATGATTGGAAGATGGGCAAATAAACTGCAAAGACTCGATGAGGTACACTGAACTGTAATCCACAATAAACGAAAGCAAGCCAGCCGTGAAAGTGTACGTCGTGGATAAAATCGCTGATAGCAGAGGCCACAAAGTACATCTACATCTATATTTAAACTCCGCAAGCCACCCAACGGTGTGTGGCGGAGGGCACTTTACGTGCCACTGTCATTACCTCCCTTTCCTGTTCCAGTCGCGTATGGTTCGCGGGAAGAACGACTGTCTGAAAGCCTGCGTGCCCGCTCGAATCTCTCTAATTTTACATTCGTGATGTCCTCGGGAGGTATAAGTAGGGGAAAGCAATATATTCGATACCTCATCCAGAAACGCACCCTCTCGAAACCTGGCGAGCAAGCTACACCGCGATGCAGAGCGCCTCTCTTGCAGAGTCTGCCACTTGAGTTTGCTAAACATATCCGTAACGTTATCACGGTTACAAATTAACCCTGTGACGAAACGCGCCGCTCTTCTTTCGATCTTCTCTATCTCTTCCGTCAACCCCATCTGGTACGGCTCTCACACTGATGAGCAATACTCAAGTATAGGTCGAACGAGTGTTTTGTAAGCCACCTCCTTTGTTGATGGACTACATTTTCTAAGGACTCTCCCAATGAATCTCAACCTGGTACCAACCTTACCAACAATTATTTTTATATGATCACTCCACTTCAAATCGTTCCGCACGCATACTCTCAGATATTTTACAGAAGTAACTGCTGCCAGTGTTTGTTCCGCTATCATATAATCATACAATAAGGGATCCTTCTTTCTATGTATTCGCAATACATTACATTTGTCTATGTTAAGGGTCAGTTGCCACTCCCTGCACGAAGTGCCTATCCGCTGCAGATCATCCTGCATTTCGCTGCAATTTTCTAATGCTGCAACTTCTCTGTATACTGCAGTACCATCCGCGAAAAGCCGCATGGAACTTCCGAAAGTATCTAATAGGTCATTTATATATATTGTGAAAAGCTATGGTCCCATAACACTCCCCTGTGGCACGCCAGAGGTTACTTTAACGTCTGTAGACGTCTCTTCATTGATAACATGCTGTGTTCAATCCAGCCACACAGCTGGTCTGATATTCCGTAGACTCTTACTTTGTTTATCAGGCGACAGTGCGGAACTGTATCGAACGCCTTCCGGAAGTCAAGAAAAGTAGCATCTACCTCAGAGCCTGTATCTAATATTTTCTGGGTCTCATGAACAAATAAAGGGAGTTGGGTCTCACACGATCGCTGTTTCCGGAATCCATGTTGATTCCTACAGAGTAGATTCTGGGTTTCCAAAAACGAAATAATACTCGAGCAAAACACATGTTCTAAAATTCTACAACAGATCGACGTCAGAGATATAGGTCTATAGTTTTGCGCATCTGCTCGACGACCCTTCTTGAAGACTGGGACTACCTGTTCTCTTTTCCAATCATTTGGAACCTTCCGTTCCTCTATAGAATTGCGGTACACGGCTGTTAGAAGGGGGGCAAGTTCTTTCGCGTACTCTGTGTAGAATCGAATTGGTATCCCGTCAGGTCCAGTGGACTTTCCTCTGTTGAGTGATTCCAGTTGCTTTTCTATTCCTTGGACACTTATTTCGTTAGTGCGTTAACCGTCCTAAAACTGCGATCTAAATCCAATAAACTGGCAAAAAAATAAAATACAATTTTTAGGGACAATAATGACACTGCTGACAAGCCGAAGAAAAGATTGTAGAATCTTGTTAATGCTGCTTTCCTTTCAGCTACGAACAGAACTGGCAAGCAAATTGCAGGAATGTTCAGCACCTGAAGCAACGGTATTGGACACGACGTGGAATAATGGAAATGTTTCTTGATGAAGTTATCATTGATACCACGCCGTCAAGCCATGATGATGATGACCTTGAATGAATCACAAATGACAATGATCTTTAGTGAACATCATTCTTAGAGTTCTTTCAGGGACAGTTAATTTCAGTTCGCAAACATTATTGCTGTGCTGAGTTTAATAAATGCAAAATGCAAACAGATTCAAAAAATCAAAACTTCCAGTTCGTAGTGTTGTAAGTTAAACATTAACGTATTCTTATTTTCATTGTTTGCGATAAATAAATGATACGTAAATTGTAGGTAAAACTCTCGAGTATGAATACGTCGACAAATCAGGTGATTTTCGGTCTGACTGAAGTATCACCTAAGCGAGCAGTATTTCCGCGAGTGCCGCCTCCGATTTCGTGCCAATCACAGAACACCGGTAGTGATGCCAGCACGTCTGCAGGCACCGCTCCTCTCCCCTCGGCGGCCATCATGCGGAGCCACGGCCGTTCCCGACAGCCCCGGCGCCAAACGTCAACTTACCGTGGACAAACAGTACACGGATGTGAAATTATATCGCGCACGATTCGTCTCCATCTTTGCACTACACATATCGGCAGCACTGTAATGCGTCACACATTTGTACACAAACGATCAACAGCTGCTTTTTAGCGCAAAAGCCAACCATTCGAGCGACACAGCGAGCTCCCTGGTTCTAAACAATGAGCCTTCTGCAGTTTACTCCCTAGCAGCAAATCCCAGTTCTAATTCCTTACGCACCAATCACCATCGCTTGGGCGTGAAAACTATGCAACACTATCGGCTTAACGAGACTGTCGATAACAACGATATACAAGTTTCTCCATCAAATGGAGACCAAACGAAGACATTTGGTTTCACATAAATTCGAAATCCGTGGAGTGGGCTGTATCGCCACGAATATTTTTTGTGTTAAAAAAAAGACAGTTAGTGACAGTCTGTGTCCACATGCGTACCGTATAACAGTGATACCGATACGTGTAATGCAAAAGTAATCCCTTCTGTACAGGTGCATATGCCACGCAAAGTAGTCTGGGCCAGCAAGATCGTAATCGTGCTCACGAACAGACGATCAGTCAAGCTGACTAGTTTGATTGTGAAAGGAACTAAGATTCACGAGTAAAAGCAGTGTGCAAACAGTGCAGCCCTGAGACAGAATAATTTCAGAATACAGCAGAGTTTCATTATAACTGTGTCACTTCAATTGACATTGGTGCACACTGTCATTTCACGACCTGCATTTTCAGGTAGGAGTGTTGGTAGCCTTTGTTAGTGAATGAACTGTAACATGGCTGTGATATTACAATCTGCTCGAAAAGTGACGGGCACAGACCTTGAATTCATACTGATACCAGCTGGAGAAGTAATAAGGCAGATTGTTCAAGTGTTCAAATGTGTGTGAATTCGTAAGGGACCAACCTACTGAGGTCATCGGTCCCTAGACTTTCACAGTACTGAAACTAACTTAAAGTAACTTATGCTAAGAACGACACACACACCAATGCCAGAGGGACGACTCGAACCTCCGGCGGCAGAGGCCGCGCAATCCGGTAGATGCCGCCTCAAACCGCGCGGCCACTCCGCGCTGCAAGGCAAACTGAAGAAGTAGCAGGGCAGACAGGCACAGCATCTGAAGTAAAAGAACTGACACTGGAAGTTTGGTAGCCATCGTCCCCCTAACACTGCCAGCAACAAACAGAGAGAAAAGTTATGTCATTGTTTCGTGACGGTGGTGTAGCTGGGAACTAGGACTGTTGTTATTTTTAAAATGATCGAGAATCCATTATATCGGTATTTAAAAAATATCTTTGCTAGCCATCGAATTGCCGAAAAGAATGTCGATATGTTGACGAAAACAGTATCAACATACTTGCCTATAAATGCACTTTGTTAATATATTGTCGCCTTTAGAACTGTATATTTAAGTATGTACTTATTATTAGCTATTCTGTGCATCACATGCTAGCAGCCTGCTTGTACGTCTTAGAAAAACTGCAAGGAAAACGATGCACGTTCACGCTTGGAGGTAACCATTCTGCTTTCAATATTAACTGCGTGTAACTGGCACAATAAAAGGTGTCCGATCGGTCTGTCGTTCGGTTTCGCCACATGTCAGATTTGTCCGCACCACTACATGTCGACTTCCCTTTTTTTTCATTTCTGTAAAATCGAAGTGTCAAAATTGCGAGGTGTAACGCCGCTTCATTTGGACGCAAAATTAATAATACAAAAGAGTTCCCTATACCCAATAAAAGTCCAAAAATCCAAGATCCAAATTTAAAGTCCCACTGGAATAGCATCACTTGAATGGTAGAAAGTATATAGAAAGGAAATCCAGTATAAAGTGACTTAATGTGTTGAAAAGGGAAGCCGGCCGGAGTGGCCGAGCGGGTCTAGGCGCTACAGTCTGGAACCGCGTGACCGCTACGGCCGCAGGTTCGAATCCTGCCTCGGCATGGATGTGTGTGATGTCCTTAGGTTAGTTAGGTTTAAGTAGTTCTAAGTTCTAGGGGACTGATGACGTCAGAAGTCTCATAGTGCTCAGAGCCATTTGAACCATTTGAAAAGGGAAAGAAAATAAATAGAATCAATTTGTTTCAAATTAAAATAATAGTAAATCGTAAAGTAGTGTACTTATAGAACACGGAATAGAACGAAAGAACTCAAAGAATACTCCTTGTGAGTACTCTTTGATGACACTGCGCAATACAGAAGAAAAAAGTCATATTTTGTTAATGTGCTGCTAGCGCTTGCTGGATCAGGTCGTATCTCAACGTATGTTCTTGTACGTAGGCTGCACGAGATTGTTTTTGTGCATTTTTTGGAAATTTTTCGATCTGCTAGGAATCATTAAACTTGAAATAGGTAGATCAGCCACCTTGAGTATATTATTACGTAAAGCCAAGAGTGAAAAATATCCGAACTTATCTTAGATTGATTATCATATAGGGAAGACTGAACTTTGCCCCAAATTAATATACTGTTAGCAGTTTACCGACATAGGAAGTGAACATTGGCACTGAATTGAGAGAAAGTACTCAAGTTTCGTTAAAGTAGCAAGTAAAATATGGATCTTTTTATATACTCTTTAACTGAACCTTGCGTAAGTAATTCCATACAGCTTAGGGAAAAGTTACTTCGTTAGTACAATGATAGGACGTTAATAGTATAGAATAAACCAGCATAAAGTGGATTTACCGCGTGACATTTCTTTCAACCCATTCAATATTGCGTGTTTATGAAATATTTATTTGTGCGACAACATAATAACACAGCGCAGTATGCATAAATATTCTTTGCCGAGTTAGACAGTTATTGTACCGATTCGAAGTATTAAGCTTACGTAATCTGAAAACTTTAGGGGAGAAACTATTGCGGTACAAGGACTGTAGCCATAATTAGTACAAGGATAGCCACTGGTGTGCAACTACGTGTAGCTGTGCTCGTACACGTTGGGGAGCATATGATTATTTGAACTGGTCGGTATCATTGATACGCATGATACGCACTCGGCGTGAATACAGTGCAGTATAACAGATTTTTTAATGTAATGTTCCTCATAAGAATATATATATATATATATGAGGAACGTTACATAAAAATATATATATTCTATCGCTAAGCGGTCGGAGCACGGATTTCATCAACGAACATTGCCAATATATCTTAAGAGGAGGAGTTACAGTGGTGAAGTAAAGTTGGAGTTTCTCTTGGTAGCGCCGATCACCGATTGTGTCCGCATTTCCCTTCCCTCACACGTCTCCGTCCACCAGTGAGACAATGCTTGTCAATTGGATTTTTTAAGGTTTGGGATGTGAAGAAATAGCAACTTAAGTTCCATTAAAAATTGTTCTCTAACGCAACAGGTGTACTATTTCTTCACAACGGAAATCTTGTTATTCCGTTCACACCGCCACACCCCAGTGCAAGCGGACTTCTTCCCTGTGCTAGCTATACTTGCTTCACACAGTCAAAGAGAAAGTCTGGACGTTTTGACAGTCCAAAAAGTACTAAGAATCCTTCACACAGTGGAAGTAAAATTGTGGCCTACTACAGTTTCAAAAGAACAATTTCAAAAACAGTATCAACCGAAAACTGCGAAAAAAGTTTTATATAAAATGAAAATATCGGCAGTCGATATTGCCATTTTGATTCCGATATATCGGTGAAAAAGTATCGCCGATATTTATCGATAGGCTTTTGGTAAAGGTATCGGTATGTTCATATTTTATTACCAGCCCCACTGGGAATCACCAAGCGGAAATGGCGGGGTGAAGTATTCGTCAAGTTGACAAATTTGAGAAATTTTGACCCTAACAAGAGATGCACGCAATAGAATTCCCTTACCATTTTAAAAACATAGTGCCAGAGCTGTGGGATGAACATAGCAAGATAAGATAGATAAGCCTCACCTATGGAACTGTATGCATGCACGTTGGGAATGATTCGTCAAAAGTGTAAAGTATATGGAGAGTTCCTGAGAGAATTCTTAAATCAGTACTGGTCAGCAACGAAACGCTGATAATGAGCACATGCCCAGGGGACTCTGTACTTTGAGTGAAGACTCTTATGACATTCTGAGGCTGGGCTACTCCCAAGACGTGTCAAATTTTGTGGAACAACAAATGATCTGTTCATTTCAAGCAGTGATATAAGAAGCGCTCTTGATAGTATTAAATGTCCATACAGTCAGCAGAATAATATTACGACAATGAGATGGACCACAGGATCATGAAGTATTCCTTCAAAAGTTTCATGGACCAAAGGTATTTAACAGTATTTATTTTAAATGCAGTTATTGGCAGGTAACATTACATAAGGATTCTAGACATTGCACTGTCTTTTTATATGAAGTTAAAAGTTACCAATACCATGTTTTATCATTTGGCCTAAATAATTCGAACTCATCCGATTACTGGACCTTGTGCTAGGGGGGCAACTTTCACTATAAATTACCTGTTACTTTGAAACATCCTTACAGCTATCTCATTGTGGAAAGAGTACGAGAATATATTAGAAGGAACTTAACCTGCATTTGACAACAACAAAAAACCAGAACTTCGAAAGGACAAGATTCACGCCCTGGGTCATGGATTTAGCAAATGAGCGATTGTACCAGATGAAGTAAAATTGCAGGATACGTCTGCAAAAAGCTATTTAAAACATTTTCCACGAGAAGAATGTACAGGGTGAATCGCCTAAAACTTGCACTGCAAATATTGCAGAAAGGGAAGTGCTATTGATGTGCAATTTTCACAGAATGGAGTGTTGTCAGGAACTCTTACTTTAAGCCAATAAACACATTACAGTAATACTTAGAAAGTCTACTTTTTTGTGCAAACATACACTTCTTAAATGGAGCAATGCCTATTGGCATTAACAAACTAAAAGGATTGAAAGTTATAATGTCAGTGGCGTTTGTAGCAGAAGTTTGGTGCGCGCCGTTTACAAGAAATCGTATTTTGAAAAGTTCCCGCAACGACAAATTCAAATGACTCCAAGCACCATGGGACTTAACATCTGGGGTTAGTCCCCTAGACTTAGAACTACTTAAACCGAACTAACCTAAGGGCATCACACACATCCATGCCCGAGGCAGGATTCGAACCTGCGACCGTAGCAGCAGCGCGGTTCCGGACTGAAGCACCTAGAACCACTCAGTCACAGATGCCGTGGTCACAACGACACTTGTACATTACCTCTGTTAGCACACATTTAAGATTAACACAATTTCATGTACCAGTTATGAGGGTTCTGACCAGAAACGAAAGTGCAGTAATACGTTGTTGCATATCATTTGGCGTAGTTGGCATGTCCTTGTAGACAGCGTCTTTCAGCTTTCCCCAGAGAAGAAAGTCTACAGGCGTCCAGTCCGGAGAACAGACCGGCCAAGGTAGAGGTCCTCTGCACCTATCCAACGATTTGGAAACAATTCATGAAGACATGTTGTATTACCTTGTGCACTGTGGACTGGACAGCCATCATATTGGTGCCACAGCTTCCTCGTAAACTGAAGACGAGCGTCTTCTAGCATTCGTGAGAGATGGTCTGTTAGGAGGCTGCGATACTTGGCCGCGTCCAATGTTCCGTCCATGAAACACGCGTTTACGAACTGATGGATCACTCTCCCATACAACACGTTTACAGTCTAGGCATACTGACGTTTCACCTGACGAAACCAACTGGGATCGTCAACAGACCAATAGAGCATGAAGAAAAACAGTCTCGGTCGCAGCGATAAAATCTTTTTTTGTTGTTCCCCAATGCCCTATCAAGTGACATTGGACTTCATTTCATTTTCATTGTTCCCCAATGATGCCTTTATTTAGGCGTCTTCAAATTGGCCCACAGAAGAAATACAAAATTTAATGTTAGTGATGTGACCCCATTTAGTGAGACTAGATATCCAATAAAATATTTATGAACTTACTGGTATATGGCAGCGATGGATCATGTGATACTGCACATAAAATATCCCAGCAGCTAAATGTCCCTTGTCAAAGCGTTAAAAACCCTGTGTGGTGTGCTAGAAAATAGAATGAAACAGATAACAAAAAGACATTTAAAAAAATGTTTAACCTACTTTGTGCCAAAGTTGACAACCCCCACTAGAAATAAGAAAGAAGCAGCAAATTATCTTGTTACCTCATGTGACGCAGTCCAAGGCAAAGCAAACGGGATCAGGTCTACAGGAAAGCTTTACACCATAAACCTACTGGAGATGTAGTGCGTATTCTGACTGCACACATCACACTGGATATAAAAACATGCAAGATTAACTAGTGCACGCTGCTCTCGGCAGATGGCGCCTGTAGGCTGTGAGCTATGACAGTGTTCAGTTTGCTAAATCTTGTCATAACAACAAACAATCACAGTAATGAAAGATGAATGGTGTTCTAAAAATTGCTGATTATCTGCTTACATTAATAGCCAGAATAATCAAGACGAGTAAAAAATTAAAAAATTAAGTATAGAAAAAAGAAGCAGTGCTATAAACCAAAGTATATAAGAAAACATTGCTATAAATTTTATTCAACGTTATTATTCTGGCTAGTAATGTAGCCATTTTATAAGTGTAATTCTTTATACTTTCCCGGCGATCTGTTGACATCTTGGATATTCGGGAATCCAGTCGGATGTTCGCGTCGTTCTCGCACGATATTTCAACAGCGTGCCTCGCTGTCTTCTTCAGGTGCTACCTGAGACTGGTCCTTGGGTCGATCGAGTCCAGTATTTATGCCTGGGAGGAGCTGGGCGTTCCCTAATCGGTTCGCACCGAGTCGAGTGTTCCATCTGTGCTACGCGCCCATCAGACTCAGTTCGAGTTAGTCTTCCGTGGAGAGCAGACGTGCTACGCGTGCGCTGCCATGAGTTCGGTATGTAGCTCAGCGAAGGGTGTGGAGGATGGCCGTCCGGCGGAGCTCGCTTCGTCGGCGGCCCCATCTGGTCCCCCAACCATGACGACCCGGCAAAGGCGGAAGGGAAATGATTTATTGACGACCACAGCGAGGGCCCTGGACATGACAATGGATTATTCTTCTGACGCGTCGTTCGAAGACGACGCTACTCGCCCGTCGACGTCCCAGTTTCGGCGGAAACGAAGCGATCCCGGACCTGGTCTGCCTCATGAGGCGCCCATCGAAGACGGCTTCATTCGACCGCCAAAGAAGAAGCAGGCGACGAACCAGGCACCGGTAGACGCACCTGTAGTGCCTGTAAGCAACAGATTTGACGTCATCGAAGATGGCGGGGCGGCGCCACAGGATAATGCGGCACCACAGCAGTCGCAACACCGCCAACAACACCAGCAGCAGCAGCAGCAACAACAACAGCAACAGCATAAAATTCCACCGATCGTCCTGCAATATCCGGACACCTATTTGAAATTGTACGATTGGCTGACGCAAAATCTGAAGCAGGATGGAGGCGATAAGTTAAAACTCACTATCACAGCCACTGACGACTACGTAAAGGTTTTGGACATAGTGGGAACCGAGGGAATACCGTGCTACACGTTTCCCTCTGTTCGACCTCCCACTCTGAAGGTGATATTTCGAGGGATCGTCGATTCTCTCCCCAACGACAGGCTCAAGGACGAATTGTCTGCATTGGGATTTGCGGCGACGGTTGTGGACTACCATCGGATGCCTGGCACGTGTGATGGTTCTGCCGGACACGCAGGACAATCGTGATGTATTTAAAATCAACAGAATTGGTGCGCTGTCCGTTTCTGTCGAGAAGCTGCGGAAATCAAGAGGAGTGACTCAGTGCTTCCCCTGTTAGGGGTTTAACCACGTGGCGCGGCTCTGCACAATGCCATTTGTACGCGTGAAGTGTGGCGGCCCTCATGACAGCCGCCAGTGTCCCGTATCCAAAGGAGAACCAGCGAAATGCGGACTGTGTGGCGGCAAACACCCAGTCAGCTATCGTTCCTGCCAGAAACACAAAGATGCTAGTAGACGACAGAGGGGTTTACCCCCTCTCAATGCCAAGAATAGACGAGCTGAGAACCACGTCGTCCGAAGCACACCTGCCAGCAGGCGATACACTGATGCACTGCATCAGGAGCGAGCTCCACTGATGCAACGGCGCGCAGCTTACGTCCTCCAGTCTCCGACAGCAGCGGATGTCTTGCGGGGCAACGCCTCTCCGGCAGCAACCCCACCAGCGGCGTTTGAGAATAATTCGGCGTCTTTTCCGCCTCTTCGCGGCCAGCGCAATGACGACTTCGCACGTCCCCAACCGACAACTGCGGCAGCTGGCGTCAACCAACTTCTGGCGCTCATGCAGACCATGATGACAGCCGTCACCGAGATGAGCCGAGCAATTCAAGCACTCCCGGCAGTTATTGCCACGACAGTAGAAGCGGCCATTCGAAGTTCGCTTCAAGCCACCAGCGAAGTCACACCTGCTCAACATGCCTAGGCCCAGACGTTATGAAGACATGCGTATAGCCACCTACAATGCGGATGGCATTTACCACGACCTACAGGAGGTTCGCCAATTCCTAGAAGATGAGCATGTCGACATCTGTATGGTCAGTGAAACGCATCTGAAGCCGGACCCCAGGGGTAATATAGCAAATTATTTCTGCTATCGGAACGATCGCCCCACTCAAGGTGGCGGTACAGCCTTTTACATCAAGAGGACGATCTCGCACTATGTTGTACCGACGCCTCCTTTGCGGAAGATGGAAGCAACAGCTGTGGCCGTCGAGACTTCGGTCGGCACTGTCACATTTGTGGCCGTCTACCGCCCACCAAAGCCTCACATTGACGTCGACGATGCAGAGGCATTGTTACGCCTTCCTGGGAAGCTGTTCCTCGCCGGTGACTTTA
Source organism: Schistocerca gregaria (assembly GCF_023897955.1). Lineage (NCBI taxonomy): Eukaryota > Metazoa > Arthropoda > Insecta > Orthoptera > Acrididae > Schistocerca > Schistocerca gregaria. Next base: position 905,203,829 of record NC_064920.1, on the reverse strand, counting down.
ACGAAAAGCATGCGGCGTGGAACTCACTTACCACCACTTATGACGGACGGCGACTCCTCCACGTCCTCTAGCAAGCTGATGCGCACGCTTGTGGACCCGAAGAACCGACATGCTACCCCTCCCGAGGCAATCCAGACGTCCTGGACATCGCTATCACCTAGGGACTGAATCACTTCATGATGGCAGAAGTGCGACATGCTCTAAATTCCAACCATCTGCCTGTCATTTTTCAGCTGAACGTCCATCTTCCTCCGCAGTCGCCACGGTGGAATCTGCGACGTACACACTGGGATGGCTACCGGGATCGGCTTGCCCACCTGCTGGCGTTCACTCCACAGGATGCACCCGTCGATGTTGCCACGGTGGAGTTCACCACTGCTGTTACCACAGCTCTCTGGCAGTCCACGCCACAGGCCAGACAGCAACAGCCACTTCGTCCAGGATTACCCCCAGGCAGTGGGCCACGAAACTCGAGGCCTTCACACCGGATGCCAGTCACAGGGGATACGGTTCGATTTTTCACTAAAAGTCGGACGACTGTTCCTCCGTTGGAAGTTCCTGCAGGTCTCGTCTACACCCCTGAGGACAAGGCCAACGCCATCGCCGATGTATTTGAAGCTAACTTCATCCCTGTGAACAACTCGATTAACGTCAACCACGTTCAGCGCGTGGAAGCCGAAGTCCGACAATACCTGGACGAACCTGCTGCTGCGGACGAGGACCAACTTCCGCCCGTCACGATGGAAGAAGTTCGGACATGCATCGCTGGTCTGAACACCACCAAGGCAACGGGGGCAGATGACGTACCCAACAAAGCCCTGAAGGAACTTCCTCCGGCAGCCTATATCTGGCTGGCTGCAGTTTTTACCAACATATTCCGGACGCTGACGTATCCGGTGGCATGGAAACGAGCTACAGTTATCCCCATTCCAAAACCGGGGAAGAACAGGAAGGAACCGGCCAACTATCGACCCATAAGCCTGCTCCCTCATATCAGTAAGGTGTTCGAACGGCTGCTGCTACGACGAATCTGCACCATAATGGATCAACGGTGGATACTCTCGCCAGAGCAATTCGGGTTCCGAAGACGCCATTCCGCTGAACAACAGGTGATCCGAGTCGTCGAAGACATCACACTCGCCTTCAACAACAGGGAATACTGTGGAGCAGTATTCCTAGACATTTCCAAGGCGTTCGACAGCGTCTGGCATCAAGGGATCCTATGGAAATTGAAGCAGTACGGCCTTCCCCGATCGATGGTACAGCTGCTTGTATCATACCTCCGAGGGCGAACCTTCTCTGTTCGAGTTGCCAACTCCTGCTCGACTCTCCGGCACATAGACGCTGGAGTACCTCAAGGATCCGTCCTTGGGCCGATCCTTTACTGCATCTTTACATCGGACATACCCACCTCCCCCAGGGTGGAGAAAGCTATGTATGCAGACGACACCGCCATCTACTCTCGCAGCCGATGGCCACAGGCCATGCACTGCAGGCTACAGGAAGCCTGTTCCGATCTTGAAGCGTGGTCCCGCATGTGGCGGATTCGCTTCAACGCTCAAAAGAGCCAAGCAGTCATCTTTACCAGAAGACGATCGCCGCCAGTGCCGGACTCGGTTATTCGGGGAAGACATCGCGTGGCTGCCCTCCGCAACGTATCTCGGAGTCGTGCTGGATCGTCAGCTCATTTGGCAACAGCACGTCACGGCCACCCGACGGAAAGTGGACCAGCGCCTGGGAACTCTTTACCCGCTGATTAATGGAGGGTCCTCACTGTCGGTTGCTAATGGCCTCCTCATATACAGCCTATTCGTCCGGCCGATCATGGACTACGCCTGCGTCGCTTGGGGCAATGCTGCCACTCGCCACATTAATCGTTTACAAGCGCTGGAGAATAAGGCCTTACGAAGAGTTCTCCACGTGCAACCGCAGTTCCCGTCTAGATACGTCCGTGAAGCTCTGCACGAAACTGAAGTCCTTCGCAGATTTCAACAAAAAGCAAGACGACTGTATCAAAAAGCCTTGGTCTCGGAAAACCCACTCATAAGGAACATCGGAGTCCCGTCAGATGTCCGGGACACTTACCAAAGACCAGTCGCACTGCTCAACAGGTAATGCACATGGCAGTGTCCCACCCACAGACGACCAAATCCATTTGACTAACAAGCCGCAAATAAAGATGACCATTTCCTCCACCTGAAGTTCCTTCTCTCTCGCACACAGACCTAGTAGTAAATGCCTTAGGGTAAACACTACATTTGCTCAACCAAAGAAAGTAGTTTAGAAGATGCGGATCGGTGTCGGTGCCCGCCAGACTCGGCTCCAACGGACCCCTCCAGTCGCGGATGTTCCGACTGCCGTCGGCGCCCGTTTTGGCCGTCCTCAACGGTTGTGGTTGTCATCTGAGGTGTGTCAGACCCGATCTGAGATGTTGGGTACTCTATCTCATGACTGTTACAATGGTTTCCACTTCTGTTTCGTGCTGGGCGCTCCCCAAACGGTGCGCGCAGCGTCGTGTGTTCCATGTGAGGTCCGCGCCCGCCAGACGCGTTCGGTGCCCCGTCTGATGACAGAGACCGCTATAAGCGGCCCAATGCTCTACTTACTCGCTAAGATGCAAAGTATCGCTCTCTTCTTGTGATTCAGATTTCTCCACCGCCTGCATGATGACATATAAATGAACGTGATGCCCCTTCTTTCCTTATTTCAATCTGCTGTTAGTAGTAAATGCCTCCTTGGTAAAAACTACCTTTCCTAAGTCGATGACACTCTGATGATGCGGACCGGCCCGCCAGACGCGGCTACATTGTCCCTCTCTGGTCGCCGGTGTTCTCTCCGCCGTCCGCGCCCAGCCTGGCCGTCTTCTGAAGTCGAGTTCATGATCTGGAGTGTGTCAGATCTGGTCTCTAATGTCCGACACCTTGTCTCACGGCTGTTCTCTCGGTCTCCACTTCAATTTCTTGTAGAATCCCGGAGTGTCCTGCGTTGAGTTTTCACAAGTTCACGCGCTGGATTCCAGGCAGTGCTAATTGGGTATCCCGAGTCACAGTTGATTAGATTGTCTGATACCTTAATCTCAATGGCTTCTTTAATGACACTGTCCCAAAATCTTGAGGTCTGTGTCACAATCTTGGTGTCATTGTAATCCATTGAATGACCAAGTTCCAGACAATGCTCTGCTATGGCTGATTTAGTTGCCTGCCTGAGTCTGGTATGTCTCTGGTGTTCTTTACACCTGATGTCCACAGTTCTGGTGGTCTGGCCAATGTATGACATCCCACACTGGCATGTTATGTTGTAAATACCTGGCTTGCGTGTAGCCCCAGGTCATCTTTTACATTCCCCAGCATAGCCCCAATTTTGGTGCGTGTCTGACCTGGCCCACCAATACCGTAATCTCTACCAGGACTACAAGGGGTCTACTCTGTGATGACCTACCTACCAATATTCTTCAAAACTTCGACTGACTCTGCTGTGGGTTTGCTCTGTTGTGGCCCATTACCTGTCAGCATGTCAAGAGTCAGCACTGTCTTTCCGTTGGAAGGACAACACTACTTCTTCAAGACTGCATGGAAATCCACTACTTCCATGTGCATTTTCTTTTACTACTCAGACTTTGAGAAAAACACTGCAATTTTACTTTGATGAATGATCAGGACTGTCTTTATGGCCTGTGAGAAAATTTTAGCTTTTGACCAACATTGTATCGATAAGTGTGTGCATTTCATTTCTTTGTCATTGTAATTATGAAAAAATTTTTCAAATCTGTATTGGCCACTGCCCAAAACAATTTGTAAATTTTTTTGTGGGGAGCATGGGGGCTATGTAAGTAGGCTGTTTAGGTTCTTTATTGGTAACGCCGCCGCCACATAGCGCTCTGTATAAAAATCACTGGCTGTGCCGTGTGCAGTCTGTGGCTGGTTTGCATTGTTGTCTGCCATTGTAGTTTTGAGCAGCGGCAGCTGGATGATAACAGCGCGTAGCGTTGCGCAGTTGGAGGTGAGCCGCCAGCAGTGGTGGACGTGGGGAGAGAGATGGCGGAGTTTTGTAATTTGTAAGACTGGATGTCATGAACTATAATATATATTTTGACTATTAAGGTAAATACACTGTTTGTTCTCTATTAAAATCTTTCATTTGCTAACTATACCTATCAGTAGTTAGTGCCTTCCGTAGTTCGAATCTTTTATTTAGCTGGCAGTAGTGGTGCTCGCTGTATTGCAGTAGTTCGAGTAACGGAGATTTTTTTGTGAGGTAAGTGATTTGTGAAAGGCATAGGTTAATGTTAGTCAGGGCCATTCTTTTGTAGGGATTATTGAAAGTCAGATTGCGTTGCGCTAAAAATATTGTGTGTCAGTTTAAGCACAGTCGTGTATAATTTTTCACAGGGGACGTTTCATATGTAGTTGTTCACTGTCAGTGACTGTGGTCTTTCGTGTGGTGTACAGTGTCTTCCAGTTTTTATTGTTGTTACGATGAGATACAGGCCGTCGGGTAGAACCCAATGACGCGACCAACACAACGAATAGGGCTACCAAACTTAACGTCTCCATCTGATACGGACGGATCACCACCAACAGGACCACATACCATTCTAGTAATAGTAGTAGTAGTAGTAGTAGTAGTAGTAGTGGTGGGGGTGATGGTTGTTATTGTTGCGGTTGTAATGGTAGGCGTAGTATCTATTTATCAGTGGACTATTTTTACAAGCATGTTGGGCATGTCCTGGTATTTTAAGAAACAATCAAAATTCATACATTCAGGCATTTACACCCAAGTACAGTTTGTTAAGGATGGAACAAATAGTGGACCATGTGCTTACATTAGGAACCACCCTGGGATTTGCCTGAAGTACTCTGAGAAAACCGCGAATACCTAAATGAGGGTGACTGAATGAGGATTGGAATTTCCATCCTCCTGATTACAAGGGCTATCTATTTAATACAGTGCAACCTAATTCCTGTGATCTATAATATACAATACTGTTTTGTTTTCACATTCCAAGCAAGTTAAGTTATGATGGAAGCTAGTAGTATACTGTTCTTCCCTTCTCATTACCGATCATCGCACACACTACACAAACTCGACACACGTTACTTCGTAATGTAGCACAATTTTTATTTATTTATTTATTTATTTATTTATTTTTTTTGCCAACAGTCTACTGACTGGTTTGATGCGGCCCGCCAAGAATTCCTTTCCTGTGCTAACCTCTACATCTCAGAGTAGCACTTGCAACCTACGTCCTCAATTATTTGCTTGACGTATTCCAATCTCTGTCTTCCTCTACAGTTTTTGCCCTCTACATCTCCCTCTAGTACCATGGAAGTCATTCACTCATGTCTTAGCAGATGTCCTATCATCCTGTCCCTTCTCCTTATCAGTGTTTTCCACATATTCCTTTCCTCTCCGATTCTGCGTAGAACCTCCTCATTCCTTACCTTATCAGTCCACCTAATTTTCAACATTCGTCTATAGCACCACATCTCAAATGCTTCGATTCTCTTCTGTTCCGGTTTTCCCACAGTCCATGTTTCACTACCATAGAATTCTGTACTCCAGACGTACATCCTCAGAAATTTCTTCCTCAAATTAAGGCCGGTATTTGATATTAGTAGACTTCTCTTGGCCAGAAATGCCTCTTTTGCCATAGCGAGTCTGCTTTTGATGTCCTCCTTGCTCCGTCTGTCATTGGTTATTTTACTGCCTAGGTAGCAGACCTCCCCCCATGAACCATGGACCTTGCCGTTGGTGGGGAGGCTTGCGTGCCTCAGCGATACAGATGGCCGTACCGTAGGTGCAACCACAACGGAGGGGTATCTGTTGAGAGGCCAGACAAACGTGTGGTTCCTGAAGAGGGCAGCAGCCTTTTCAGTAGTTGCAGGGGCAACAGTCTGGATGATTGACTGATCTGGCCTTGCAACATTAACCAAAACGGCCTTGCTGTGCTGGTACTGCAAACGGCTGAAAGCAAGGGGAAACTACAGCCGTAATTTTTCCCGAGGACATGCAGCTTTACTGTATGATTAAATGATGATGGCATCCTCTTGGGTAAAATATTCCGGAGGTAAAATAGTCCCCCATTCGGATCTCCGGGCGGGGACTACTCAGGAGGATGTCGTTATCAGGAGAAAGAAAACTGGCATTCTACGGATCGGAGCGTGGAATGTCAGATCCCTTAATCGGGCAGGTAGGTTAGAAAATTTAAAAAGGGAAATGGATAGGTTAAAGTTAGATATAGTGGGAATTAGTGAGGTTCGGTGGCAGGAGGAACAAGACTTCTGGTCAGGTGACTACAGGGTTATAAACACAAAATCAAATAGGGGTAATGCAGGAGTAGGTTTAATAATGAATAGGAAAATAGGAATGCGGGTAAGCTACTACAAACAGCATAGTGAACGCATTATTGTGGCCAAGATAGATACGAAGCCCACACCTACTACAGTAGTACAAGTTTATATGCCAACTAGCTCTGCAGATGATGAAGAAATTGAAGAAATGTACGATGAAATAAAAGAAATTATTCAGATAGTGAAGGGAGACGAAAATTTAATAGTAATGGGTGACTGGAATTCGAGTGTAGGAAAAGGGAGAGAAGGAAACATAGTAGGTGAATATGGATTGGGGCTAAGAAATGAAAGAGGAAGCCGCCTAGTAGAATTTTGCACAGAGCACAACTTAATCATATCTAACACTTGGTTTAAGAATCATGAAAGAAGGTTGTATACGTGGAAGAACCCTGGAGATACTAAAAGGTATCAGATAGATTATATAATGGTAAGACAGAGATTTAGGAACCAGGTTTTAAGTTGTAAGACATTTCCAGGGGCAGATGTGGACTCTGACCACAATCTATTGGTTATGACCTGTAGATTAAAACTGAAGAAACTGCAAAAATGTGAGAAATTAAGGAGATGGGACCTGGATAAACTGAAAGAACCAGAGGTTGTACAGAGTTTCAGGGGGAGCATAAGGGAACAATTGACAGGAATAGGGGAAAGAAATACAGTAGAAGAAGAATGGGTAGCTCTGAGGGATGTAGTAGTGAAGGCAGCAGAGGATAAAGTAGGTACAAAGACGAGGGCTGCTAGAAATCCTTGGGTAACAGAAGAAATATTGAATTTAATTGATGAAAGGAGAAAATATAAAAATGCAGTAAATGAAGCAGGCAAAAAGGAATACAGACGTCTCAAAAATGAGATTGACAGGAAGTGCAAAATGGCTAAGCAGGGATGGCTAGAGGACAAATGTAAGGATGTAGAAGCTTATCTCACTAGGGGTAAGATAGATACTGCATACAGGAAAATTAAAGAGACCTTTGGAGAGAAGAGAACCACGTGTATGAATATCAAGAGCTCAGATGGCAGCCCAGTTCTAAGGAAAGAAGGGAAGGCAGAAAGGTGGAAGGAGTATATAGAAGGCTTATACAAGGGCGATGTACTTGAGGACAATATTATGGAAATAGAAGAGGATGTAGATGAAGACGAAATGGGAGATACGATACAGCGTGAAGAGTTTGACAGAGCACTGAAAGACCTGAGTCGAAACAAGGCCCCCGGAGTAGACAACATTCCATTAGAACTACTGACGGCCTTGGGAGAGCCAGTCATGACAAAACTCTACCAACTGGTGAGCAAGATGTATGAGACAGGTGAAATACCCTCAGACTTCAAGAAGAATATAATAATTCCAATCCCAAAGAAAGCAGGTGTTGACAGATGTGAAAATTACCGAACTATCAGTTTAATAAGCCACGGCTGCAAAATACTAACGCGAATTCTTTACAGACGAATGGAAAAACTGGTAGATGCAGACCTCGGGGAGGATCAGTTTGGATTCCGTCGAAATGTTGGAACACGTGAGGCAATACTGACCTTACGACTTATCTTAGAAGAAAGATTAAGAAAAGGCAAACCTACGTTTCTAGCATTTGTAGACTTAGAGAAAGCTTTTGACAATGTTGACTGGAATACTCTTTTTCAAATTCTAAAGGTGGCAGGGGTAAAATACAGGGAGCGAAAGGCTATTTATAATTTGTACAGAAACCAGATGGCAGTAATAAGAGTCGAGGGGCATGAAAGGGAAGCAGTGGTTGGGAAAGGAGTGAGACAGGGTTGTAGCCTCTCCCCGATGTTATTCAATCTGTATATTGAGCAAGCAGTAAAGGAAACAAAAGAAAAATTCGGAGTAGGTATTAAAATTCATGGAGACGAAGTAAAAACTTTGAGGTTCGCCGATGACATTGTAATTCTGTCAGAGACGGCAAAGGACTTGGAAGAGCAGTTGAACGGAATGGACAGTGTCTTGAAAGGAGGATATAAGATGAACATTAACAAAAGCAAAACGAGGATAATGGAATGTAGTCAAATTAAATCGGGTGATGCTAAGGGAATTAGATTAGGAAATGAGACACTTAACGTAGTAAAGGAGTTTTGCTATTTAGGAAGTAAAATAACTGATGATGGTCGAAGTAGAGAGGATATAAAATGTAGACTGGCAATGGCAAGGAAAGCGTTTCTGAAGAAGAGAAATTTGTTAACATCGAATATAGATTTATGTATCAGGAAGTCGTTTCTGAAAGTATTTGTTTGGAGTGTAGCCATGTATGGAAGTGAAACATGGACGATAACTAGTTTGGACAAGAAGAGAATAGAAGCTTTCGAAATGTGGTGCTACAGAAGAATACTGAAGATAAGGTGGATAGATCACGTAACTAATGAGGAGGTATTGAATAGGATTGGGGAGAAGAGAAGTTTGTGGCACAACTTGACTAGAAGAAGGGATCGGTTGGTAGGACATGTTTTGAGGCATCAAGGGATCACAAATTTAGCATTGGAGGGCAGCGTGGAGGGTAAAAATCGTAGAGGGAGACCGAGAGATGAGTACACTAAGCAGATTCAGAAGGATGTAGGTTGCAGTAGGTACTGGGAGATGAAGAAGCTTGCACAGGATAGAGTAGCATGGAGAGCTGCATCAAACCAGTCTCAGGACTGAAGACAACAACAACAACAGGTAGCAGAATTCCTTAACTTCATTGACTTCGTGACCATCAATCCTGATGTTAAGTTTCTTGCTGTTCTCATTTCTACTACTTCGCATTACCTTCGTCTTTCTCCGATTTACTCTCAAACCATACTGTGTACTCATTAGACTGTTCATTCCGTTCAGCAGATCATTTAATTCTTCTTCACTTTCACTCAGGATAGCAATGTCATCAGCGAATCGTATCATTGATATCCTTTCTCCTGGTATTTTAATTCCACTCCTGAACCTTTCTTTTATTTCCATCATTGCTGCCTCGATGTACAGATTGAAGAGTAGGGGCGAAAGGCTACAGCCTTGTCTTACTCCCTTCTTAATACGAGCACTTCGTTCTTGATAGTCCACTCTTATTATTCCCTCTTGGTTGTTGTACATATTGTATATGACGCGTCTCTCCCTATAGCTTACCCCTGCTTTTTTCAGAATCTTGAACAGCTTGCACCATTTTATACTGTCGAACGCTTTTTCCAGGTCGACGAATCCTATGAACGTGTCTTGATTTTTCTTTAGCCTTGCTTCCATTATTAGCCGTAACGTCAGAATTGCCTCTCTCGTGCCTTTACTTTTCCTAAAGCCTAACTGATCGTCACCTAGCGCATTCTCAGTTTTCTTTTCCATTCTTCTGTATATTATTCTTGTAAGCATCTTCGATGCATGAGCTGTTAAGCTGATTGTGCGATAATTCTCGCACTTGTGAGCTCTTGCCGTCTTCGGAATTGTGTGGATGATGCTTTTCCGACAGTCAGATGGTATGTCACCAGACTCATATATTCTACACACCAACGTGAATAGTCGTTTTGTTGCCACATCCCCTAATGATTTTAGAAATTCTGATGGAATGTTATCTATCCCTTCTGCCTTATTTGACCGTAAGTCCTCCAAAGCTCTTTTCAATTCCGATTCTAATATTGGATCCCACATCTCTTCTAAATCGACTCCTGTTTCTTCTTCTATAACATCAGACAAATCTTCACCCTCATAGAGGCTTTCAATGTATTCTTTCCACCTATCTGCTCTCTCCTCTGCATTTAACAGCGGAATTCCCGTTGCACTCTTAATGTTACCACCGTTGCTTTTAATGTCACCAAAGGTTGTTTTGACTTTCGTGTATGCTGAGTCTGTCCTTCCGATAATCATATCTTTTTTCGATGTCTTCACATTTTTCCTGCAGCCATTTCGTCTTAGCTTCCCTGCACTTCCTATTTATTTCATTCCTCAGCGACTTGTATTTCTGTATTCCTGATTTTCACGGAACATGTTTGTACTTCCTCCTTTCATCAATCAGCGGAAGTATTTCTTCTGTTACCCATGGTTTCTTCGCAGCTACATTCTTTGTACCTATGTTTTCCTTCCCAACTTCTGTGATGGCCCCTTTTAGAGACGTCCGTTCCTCTTCAGCTGTGTTGCCTACTGCGCTATTCCTTATTGCTGTATCTATACCGTTAGAGAACTTCAAACGTATCTCGACATTCCTTAGAACTTCCGTATCAACAGGGTATTCGCTATTACTAGCTGAAACTTGTTACAGAACACAATTAGTCTTTCTCCTCTTTCATTCCTTGTCCCAAGCCCATATTCTCCTGTAACCTTTTCTTCTACTCCTTCCCCTACAACTGCATTCCAGTCACCCATGACTACTAGATTTTCGTCCCCCTTTACATACTGCATTACCCTTTCAATATCCTCATACACTTTCTCTATCTGTTCATCTTCAGCTTGCGACGTCGGCATGTACACCTGAACTATAGTTTTCGGTGTTGGTCTGCTGTCAATTCTGATTAGAACAACCCGGTCACTGAACTGTTCACAGTAACACACCCTCTGCCCTACCTCCCTATTCATAACGAATCCTACACCTGTTATACCATTTTCTGCTGCTGTTGATATTACCCGATACTCATCTGACCAGAAATCCTTGTCTTCCTAACCCCTACTATATCTAGATTGAGCCTTTGCATTTCCCTTTTCTGATTTTCTAGTTTCCCTACCACGTTCAAGCTTCTGACATTCCACGCCCCGACTCATAGAACATTATCCTTTCGTTGATTATTCAATCTTTTTCTCATGGTAACCTCCACCTAGGCAGTCCCCTCCCGGAGATCCGAATGGGGGACTATTCCGGAATCTTTTGCCAGTGGAGAGATCATCATGACACTTCTTCAGCTACAGGCCACATGTCCTGTGGATACACGTTACGTGTCTTTAATGCAGTGGTTGCCATTGCCTTCTGCATCCTCATGTCGTTGATCATTGCTGATTCTTCCGCCTTTAGGGGCAATTTCTCACCCCTAGGACAAGAGAGTGCCCTGACCTCTATCCGCTTCTCCGCCCTCTTTGACAAGGCCGTTGGCAGAATGAGGCCGACTTCTTATGCCGGAAGTCTTCGGCCGCCAATGTTGATTATTTATCAAAATTTAGGCAGTGGCGGGGATCGAACCTGGCACCGAAGACGTTCTGATTATGAATCAAAGACGCTACCCCCCTTTTTTTGGGTAATCCCATTTTGTTCGTTTTTGTTCGTTTCATCTGCTCGGTGCGGACGTCGCAAGACATCCGTTTCAGTTCGTTATTGATCCATTAGCTCAGTTTTTTTTTTTTTATTACAGAGGGTAGCTAACCCTCTGACCGAACACGCTGAGCTACCGTGCCGGCACCCCTAAACCACGGCTTCATATAGCACTACATAGCGAACAGCTAACATCAGGACCATGACGACTGTGTGTTTTTTTTTTTTTTTTTTTTTTTTTCGTGACCTGCATCTTCCCTTCATAGTGATGAAATCTTTGAGCTTATGAAGTGAATTAGTATTATTCATTGCAGAGTATTTGTGCAAGGTTTTCTCTAAAAAACATTGTAGTGCGAAAATGTTTTGTGAAATGACAATTGCGTTCTTATTCACTTGTGTTACCCTTTTTATCGATTTTAGTGTTCTGTAACTAATCCATCACCTGTAGAACGATTGCTGAACAGGTTCTTCCTGTTTTTTCTTTTTAATTTTACTGTTCTCCTTAAACCCTCTGGAAAATTTGATATACAGCTATTTCTTGGCGTAAAACCATGTTTTGAGTTTTGCATTTAGTGTTGTTTGGCAAACTAAGTTCAGTATAGATCTTTCTCCATGGTCCTGCAAAGAGTTAATTATGCAGTAATTATCAGTCACACAGTAAAAAGATGGCAATGATGCAAAATGTGATGGTCAGTAACCTAATGCCAACGCTTGTATTCCCTCCGCCAGCAAAACAATGCTGATGAAAATTTCGTCTGCCACTGAAATTCGAAAGGCAGCCTCCAAGCTCACCGCCGTTGTGCGAGTGAGGGTTAACGACCTCGAGTGTGGAGGTGGGAGCATTTCTTTGTTAACTACAATTTCACTGTTTGATTTTATGAGCACGTAGCGAAGAAAAAATAGTAGGCATTTATTTCAGGTGTCAGCTTTCGCGCAGTTCGCTAGTTGCCGGCGTACTTACGGAGCACCTGGCGATTCCTAAGTAACGACTGCGAACAGCTGCAGTCATAACTCTCGGCGCTTGAGAGGAGCGCGTTTAATAAGACAGTCTTGCGTCATTAAGAGCAAGCAAGCAATGAAATTAAGCTGCGACAGCTGCAAGTGCGCCAACGTGGTTTTCGGAGCTTCGTCTGTTGCTGTGCCAAGGTTCGCACTCTACGCGACTGCCTCCGAAATGCCTTCACTAACACGGAATGTACCAGAACGGCTTAGAGGAATTCAGCTAATTCACGTTTTCCATGTTGCTGAAAGGTAAGTTAAGGTGTGTATCATAAACAGTTGCAAAAGACAGGTTTCCCTACTATTTCAAAGAAAAAAAACATAGAATGGACATTATGAAGACAGCACTACTATAAAGAGTATTTTTCTCAGCAACGCCTTCCTGAGTGGCTGACATGTACTGTGCAACGGATTGTGAGATTATCACCGTCATTATTTAGCATGAGCCAGACAACGACGTCTCATTTTTTTCTCGCATAGTCTATCAAGTGCCACTTCATTTTGCCATTTAATTGGTCACTTCATTTGCTATACACATCTATAACATCAGGTTCAGATGCCTACAGTATATTTTACTTTCACTTTATCACAATCCTCTGCTCTAGATTCATGATACCTAAACTTGCAGGTCCAGAAACTTCTACCTCGATTATTTATCAATATTTCAGACATCAGCTAAGAAGAATGTTCAAACGGACATTACTTTATTAATATGTGCATTATGACATGTATATTTTATCCACTTAAAATGTCGTCAAGATTTAGGAGATTTTGTTATTGACTCACGAGAATGTGAGTGGCTTTTTTGGGAGAAAGATGCGCGAGAGTATGTGCGATGTGAACGTTTTGACTGTCAGACATCTAGACATCTTTGTAACGGCTTTGAAGTGTGAGTAGTTTTAGAAGCAGTTCCGCAGATACCTAGTCGTTCGTCTTGACTAAATGCAAGCGACCTGCAGTCTGTGAAATAGTAGTTTCGTACGCCGCGCTATCATGCGAATGAAGGTTATTAAAATATTATGCTCGTGGATTTGAACTGTGTGGAAAATGAAAGTTTAATAAGTGAACATTTCTGATAAAATCTGAATTGTTTTAATTGGATGCTGCATTGTTTCGATCTGTTACTGTGTTCTTCAATACAGAGGGGTTCAGTAAGGTGTATTAAGGAGAAGTTAAGATTTTAAGAATCGACTTCGTATGCGCAATAAAGTGAAGTTTATAGAAACAGAATCTGAACGACTGTATGTACCATTCGAGCGTTTTCGTGTTGGGTGTACTACACGTACTTCGATGAAACAAATTTGAAACGGGAAAGTAGTTTCGACTGTATTAAATGTGTTTTATTCGAACTGGTCATCAGGATCCTGTACTAACATCCCTGTGTTACTGCTGAGACTCGGCATGTCGCAAACGTTCGATGTCGAACATTGGACTGCCAGCGCAGATCATCACCTTTACATTTAAGCTACTGTTTACTGGCGTTAAATTTTGTAGATACGCCATTAACGAGATCGACAATTTTATCTTGGTGTAGCGGTGTACGCATAGTTTATTGCAGTATTAGACAGGCTACATCACTCAGCGTATATCTTCTGACATATCTCCCGTCTATGACGAAATGCAGCTGTGACAGGAATATAGGGATTGAGCACAATGTACCACAGTATTTATAAGTACGAATTTTTCACATGCAGCAACTGAATCAGAAATACAGATAGTAAAAGCAAGAAACTGTTAGAATTTTCGAGAAAAAAACTCATTTGTAACTGAACATAAAAAGGGGAAACATAATAATAAAACTTAACTACTGAAGTTGTAAACTATCAATTTTTTCGCCCAGCAAAGTATTTTATTGACAATGTGGTAACAGTGTCGATAAGACATTCAAGCTGATAGCATTGCAGAATCATTTGTTACTTCATAGAGGTTGCTAAAACACAACAGAAAGTAGCTAATATTTTATTACGTAATTAGAAGTACCTAATGTTGGATATCTAATGGAATTACTTCTCGTAATTGTCTGCTAACACGACTCGCTGTATAACGACGCGTATGAAACTTACGACCGTGGTGTAGAGGATAAAATAAAGAAAACTACTTACAATGATGTGCACGCAAGTTCCTCACTCAACGCACCCCACCAAGGGGCTCGCCACTATTTGGCGAGTTCGTGCATGGCTACCATGGGGCCCCAGCCTTTACAGCATTTTTTCCGTTAAGTGCTGCATGTCTATCTTGCTGTTCTTTTTCTCCTCCTCTGGGGTATAATTGTGAATGATCTGCATTCCACTGCTGACGAGCCGACAGTCTCACATATGTTTTATGCTCCCTTTCCCTTTCTTTGTTTCTCTTCTCCTCTCGTTCCTCCACTTCGGCGTTTGAGGATCCTCTTTCTTTTTTTTCCCTGTGGGCCCCTCAAGGCCAGCCCACGCATCTGACGAATAACAGGTGAACAGGTGACTGGGTAACGCGAAATTCCCAGCCCTGGTGGGACAGGTAGGGTTCAGTACAGGCTGGGCCCAGGCAGGGGTGACCGCCTGAGCTGTAACCTTCCAAACTGCCGATTGGTCTCTCTGTCAGGCGTTTGGGAGGTGTGACCTGAGGTGTGAACAATCACCTAAGGCGGGCGAGTTCACTCATGAGGGGGTCCCCAGTTGGAAGGAGTGTGCCATTGAAGATGCTGGCAATCATGGGGAATTCCCTAGTAATGAGTCAATCATCTTCCCAATCAACATCCACAAAATGTAAACGTATTGAGGCTATTGAACAAAGACCCTTCCTGCTGCCCCATGGTTCCTCATAGTGTCATGTACTGAAGACAGTCACTCCTTTACCACCGTAAATCCGTTTATCATTCAGAAAGGTGTAGATGCAATTCCTGGACCTGTGAAATCTTGCTCCCGTTTACAGAATGGCACTTTGCTTTTAGAGACCACTTCTGATTGGCAACCACTACAACTGCTTGCTGCCTCGCTTCTCCATGGTTACCCTGTTCTTGTCAAAGCCCATATAACTGGTACACGAGGCTGCTCGGTAGTCTAACTGAGGCTAAAATCCAATATTACCTCTCTGATCAGGGTGTCATTGCTGTCCATTGTGTATGGAAAAATGTAGATTCCTCCTTAGTGCCCACCAAAACTCTCTTGCTCATCTTTGATAGAGTAGTGCTTCTGTCCAAGCTGAAAGCAGGCAATGAAATTAACACTGTCCAGCTGTACATTCCGAATCCGATGTGCTGCTACCAGTGTCATCGTTTCAACCACATCAGTACGTTTTCTTGACACCCAGCCACATGTCACCTGTGGTAGGAATGCACATGAAGGCGATTGCCCACTTCCTTCTCCTCGCTGTATCAACTGCAATGGCGGCCATGCCGCCTCTCAGGATTGTCCAGTGTATCTTGATGAGCGAGCTTTTCAAAGGATCCAGGTAAAAGAAAATGTGCCTTATCCAGTAGCTCATAAGTTACTGGATAGTTGCAAATCCTGCATTCTCCCATCTGGAACCTACAGCTCTGTTCTTGTTATCCCTTGTTCCACAAAGGACATGGCCACGCAGACATGCGACCTCCAATTCAACTCTGAGGTTGCGAAATCGCCCAGTATCAAGGTAGCATCGTCATCCCCCCATCCAGCTGTGCAACAAGCCGTCAAACTCTCGCCTCAAGGAGCGAAGCCACAAGCTACACAACCAGTACACCAGAAACGACAGGAGTAGTACTCCTGTGAAGACTTCCTCTGTCCCTCCAGCCAAATAACACCCGATCTTCATCTAACTGGAAAATCTCGAAGAAGTCCACCAAAGGCAAACGGCCTTCTCCTTCATCCTCTTGCAGCTCCTCTTCGATGTTGTCGCCATGTGGTACCTTAGCCTGGCCAGCCTCCATGTCGCTGTTGCACAGCAACAACCATTTTTCAGGGTGCACTCCACAGACCGACCGCACAAGCAAGCTGATGCTTCTGTGGATCCCATGGAGCTGGATCCTTCTGCTTCTATGTCCTGCAGTAACTCCTCTTCCCAAACTGTCACTCAACAGCCACCAAGGAGACCCCTACACACATGATGACTCTCCTCCAATGGAACGTTCATGGCCTTTGGTCCACAAAGAGGATTTATGGCGGCTTTTAGCTTCGCAGCGTCCCCTTGTAATCTGCCTTCTGGAAACTCAACCTCTTCTGTCTTAGCATTGGAGCATCTATGTTTTCTTTTCCGATTCCTCACACACCTATTCCCAGTTGGACCTATCCTTCTGCACTACCCAGCTTGCCCATCGTCTTCAGTGGTCCATTTTTTCTTATACCTACTCGACTGGCTATTTCGCATGTGCTATCCGTTTGCTGACTCCCACCCCACATTCGTGCACACTCTAAAGGCAGCTTACTAAGGCTGACTGGCGGATCTACTCCTCCCTGGCGACCTTCGAAGAACAGGATTTCGCCAGTTGTGGTGACCAGGAGGAATATCTCACAAACGATATCCTTACTGCTGCAGGATATTCCACTCCTCACACTTCCTCTTTACCATGTCGTGTCCCAGTTCCTAGGTGGACTGAGGCATGCTGCGACGCAATTCACGCATGGAGACGTGCTATCCACGATTTTAACCGCCATCCTACACAGGCAAACTGCATTCATTATAACAGATGCGTGCAAAGTGTCATCGCGTCCTTCGGGATAGCAAAAGAGCTAGCTGGATTTCATTCACTAGTTTTGTTAACAGTTCCTCACCTTCCTCTGTTATGTGGGCCAGCCACCGATGGTTCTCTGGAACCAAGCTCCATTTCCCAATTTCCGGCCTGACAGTATCTGACGATGTCATCGTGGACCCTATTACTATATCTAACACCTCGGCATTTTGCGGAAGTTTCGAGCTCTTCCCACTATAACTCCACCTTCCACCATCAGAAACGAGCGGAAGACGCTCAGGCGATACCCTTTTCTTCCCTGAATCGTGAGTGCTAGAATGCCACCTTTACTATGAGGGAGCAACATCAGGCTCTCAGTTCGTCCAGATCCTCCGCCCCAGTTGAGAGTCTGTATTCTGAAATTGCTGAACTACCATTGTCCTACTTCCCTGACTTTCTCCTCAGCAGGTATGAATGCCGTTTGTCTGCCATGCATGGCCACCCATCCTATGCCTCCTTCTTTGATGATCCCTTTGATCGTCAGTATGGGGCTCGTCCCTCTTTTCTGTTTTACCTCCTGGAGTCTGCTTTCGGCACCTCATACGGCGGATTGACGTCACACTACCTGCAACTTTCCCGGTGGTTGTAACCCCCTCCCCACCATGGCTTCATAACGTGGCCCATGTTAATCTTGGCCTTCATTCACTTCCTAAGGACACTACTCCACCCTCGGTGCGCTATGACAGCATGCAACAAAGGCATGCTTTCAGTTATGCTGTAACTACAGGCCCTACTCCCACGTACAAATGCGTAAAACCCCTTTGAGTATTGTAAATAACTCGTTTCCTCGTTAGTGCAAGACGACACCTCATTTCTCATATTCCTGTCCGTAAAAGAGAGACACATGTCGGTAGCATAACTACTGAAACGGTTTGAGGAATTAAAAAAAAAAAAAAACATGATTGCCACAGAAAAAATATTTTTGGGTGTATTTTGAGACCAGTTATGACGCTAAAATGAATTTTGGAGAGGATTTAGATTTGGGTAAGCATTGGCAGCCGAAGACTTCCGGCATAGGAAGTCACCCTCATTCCGCCAACAGCCTTGTCAAAGAGGGCAGAGGAGCGGGCAGACGTTCAGGGCACTGTGTCATAGAGGTGGGAACCTGTCCCTAAAGGTGGAAGAATTAGGAATGATTAATGGCATGAGGATGCAGAAGGTCATGGAAACCACTCTATTAAAGACACATAATGTGTATCACAGGACGTGTGGCCTGTAATTGGAGGCTAAAAAATGTTTCAAATGGCTCTGTGCACTATGGGACTTAACTTCCTAGATCATCAGTCCCCTACAATTTAGAACTACTTAAACCTAACTAACCTAAGGACATCACACACATCCATGCCCGATGCAGGATTCGAACCTGCGACGGTAGCGGTCGCGCGGTTCCAGACCGTAGCGCCTACAACCGCTCGACCACCCCGGCCAACCGTAATTGAAGAAGTGTAATGATGATCTCTCTATTGGCAAAAGATTCCGGAATAGTCCCCCATTCGGAGCTCCGGGAGGAGACTGCCAAGGGGAAGGTTACCATGGGAAAAAGACTGAATAATCAACGAAAGGAATGTCAGAAGCTTGAACGTGGTAGGGAAATTAGAAAATCTGAAAAGGTAAATGCAAAGGGTCAATATAGATATAGTAGGGGTCAGTGAAGTGAAATGGAAAGAAGACAAGGATTTCTGGTCAGATGAGATTTGTCTGATGTGATAGAATAAACAGGAGTCGATTTAGAAGATCCAGTATTAGAATCAGAATTTAAAAAAAAAAACTTTGGAGGAGTTAAGATCAAATAAGGCAGAAGGGATAGATAACAACAGCGGAAAATGGTGTAACGGAAGTAGGATTCGTTATGAATAGAAAGGTAGGGCAGAGAGTGTGTTACCGTGAACAGTTCAGTGGCAGGGTTGTTCTTAACAGAATCGACAGCAAACCAACACCGACAATGACAGTTCAAGTATATATACCGATATAGCAAGCTGAAGATGAAGAGATAGAGAAAGTGGATGAGGATATCCAAAGCATAGTACAGTATGTAAAGGGGGCTGAAGGCTAATTGTCATGAGGGCCTGGAATGCAGTTGTAGGGGAAGGAGTAGAAGAAAAGGTTACAGGAGAATATGGGCTTTGGAAAAGGAATGAGAGAGGAGAAAGACTAATTGAGTTCTATAACAAGTTTCAGCTAGTAATACCGAACACTCTGTTCAAGAATCACAAGAGGAGGTGGTATACTTGGAAAAGGCCGGGTGCTACGGGAATATTTCAGTTAGATTACAAATAGTCAGATTGAGATTCCGTAATCAGATACTTGATTGTAAGACGTACCCAGGAGCAGATATAGACTCAGATCACAGTATAGTAGTGATGTAGGCTGAAGTTTAAGTAAGATATTAGTCAGGAAGAATCAACAAGCAAAGAAGTGGGATACGGTAGTACTAGGGAATAACGAGATGCGGTTAAAGTTCTCTAAGGCTATAGATACAACAATAAGGAATAGTTCAGTAGGCAGTACAGTTGAAGAGGAATGGACATCTCTAAAAAGGGCCATCACAGAAGATGGGAAGGAAAACGTAGGTACAAGGGGTAGGCTACAGGGAGAGACGGTCATATACAAAATGTACAACAGCCAAGAGGGAATAATAAGTGAAAGACCAAGAACGATGTGCCCTTATTAAAAGGGGTGTAAGACAAGGATGTAGCCTTTCGCCCCCACTGTTCAGTCTATGGATCGAGGAAGCAGCGATGAACATGAAAGAAAGGTTCAGGAGTGGAATTAAAATTCAAGGTGAAAGGATATCAATGATACGATTCCAAAGATGACATTGCTATCCTGAGTGAAAGTGAAGGAGAATTACATGATCCGCTGAACCGAATTAACAGTCTAATGAGTACAGAGTATGGATTAAGAGCAAATCGAAGAAAGAGGAAGGTAATTAGAAGTAGCAGAAATGAGGACAGCGAGAAATTTAATATCAGAACTGATGGTAACGAAGTAGATGAAGTTAAGGAATTCTACTACCTAGGCAGTAAAGTAACTAGTGACGGACGGAGCAAGGAGGACATCTAAAGCAGACTAGCAATGGCTAAAAAGGGCATTCCGGCCAAGAAAAGTCTACTAATTTCATAACATTGGCCTTAATTTGAGGAAGAAATTTCTGAGAATGTACATCTGGAGTACAAAATTGTATGGCAGTGAAACATGGTCTGTGGGAAAACCAGAACAGAAGGGAATCGAAGCATTTGAGGTGTGATGCTACAGACGACTGTTGAAAATTAGGTGGACTAATAAGGTAAGGAATGAGGAGGTTCTGCGCAGAATCGGAGAGGAAAGAAATATATGGAAAACACTGATAAGGAGAAGGGTTGGTACTAGAGGGAGCTGCAGAGGGCAAAATCTGGAGACGAAGATGGAGATTGGAATGTTATTGTTGTTGTTGTCTTAGTCCAGAGACTGGTTTGATGCAGCTCGCCATGCTACTCTATCCTGTGCAAGCTACTTCATCTGCCGGTATCTACAGCAACCTACATCCTTCTCTATCTGCTTAGTGTATTCATCTGTTGGTCTCCCTCTACGATTTTTACCCTCCAAGCTGCCCTCCAATGCTAAATTTGTGATCCCCTGATGCCTCAGAACGTGTCCTACCAACCGGTCCCTTCTTCTTGTCAAGTTGTGCCACAAAATCCTCTTCCCCCCCAATTCTATTCAATACCTCCTCATTAGTTATGTGATCTACCCATCTAATCTTCAGCATTCTTCTGTAGCACTACATTTCGAAAGTTTCTATTCTCTCCTTGTCTAATCTATTAATCGTTCATGTTTCACTTGCGTACATGGCTGCACTCTGTACAAATTGTATCATAAACGACTTCCTGACACTTGAATTTATACTCGATGTTAACAAATTTCTCTTCTTCAGAAACGCTTTCCTTCCCCTCGCCAGTCAACATTTTATGTCCTCTCTACTTCGACCATCATAAGTTACTTTGCTCCCCAAATAGCAATACTCATTTATTACTTTAAGTGTCTCATTTTCAAATCTAATTCACTCAGCATCTCCTTATTTAATTCGAGTACATTCTATTACCCTCGTTGTGCTGTTGTTGATTTTCATCTTATATCCTCCTTTCAAGACAGCGTCCATTCCGTTCAACTGCTCTTCCAAGTCCTTTGCTTTCTCTGACAGAATTACAGTGTCATCGGCGAGCCTCAAAGTTTTTATTTCTTTACCATCGATTTTAATTCCTATTCCAACTTTTTCTTTTGTTTCCTTTGCTGCTTGCTAAATGTACAGATTGAATAACATCGGGGATAGGCTACAACCCTGTCTCACTCCCTTCCAACCCATTGCTCCTCTTTCATGCTCCTCGACTCTTATAACCGCCATCTGGTTTCTATACAAATTGCAAATAGCCCTTCGCTCCCTATATTTGACCCCTGCCACCTTCACAATTTGAAAGAGAGCATTTCAGTCTACATTGTCAAAAGCTTTCTCTAAGTCTACAAATGCTAGGAACGTAGGTTTGCCTTTCCTTAATCTATCTTCTAAGATACGTCATAGTGTCAGTATTGCCTCAGGTGTTCCAACATTTCTAGGGAATCCAAACTGATCTTCCCCAAGGTCGGCTTCTACCAGTTTTGCCATTCATCAGCAAAGAATTCGTGTTAGTATGTTGGAGCTGTGACTTATTAAACTGACAGTTCGGTAATTTTCACATCTGTCAACACCTGCTTTCTTTGGGATTCGAATTATTATACTCTTCTTGAAGTCTGAGGGTATTTCGCCTGCCTCAAATATCTTGCTCACTAGATGGTAGAGTTTAATCAGGACTGGCTCTCCCAAGGTTGTCAGTAGTTCTAATGGAATGTTGTCTACTCCCTAGGCCTTGTTCCGACTCAGGTCTTTCGGTGCTCTGTCAAACTTTTCACGCAGTATCATATCTCCCATTTCATCTTCATCTACATCCTCTTCCATTTCCATAATATCGCCCTCAAATACATCGCCCTTGTATAGACGCTCTATTTACTCCTTCCATCTTTCTGCTTTCCTTTCTTTGCTTAGAGCTGGTTTTCAAAGGTCTCTTTAATTTTCATGTAGTCAGTATCTGTTTACCCCTAGTGTTATATGCCCCTACATCCTAACATTTGTACTCTAGTCATCCCTGCTTAACAGATTTTGCACTTCCTGTCGACCTCATTTTTGACACGTTTGTATTCCTTTTTGTCTGCTTCATTTACTGCATTTTTTTATTTTCTTCTTTCATGAATTAAATTCATTATATCTTCTGTTACCCAAGGATTTCTACTATCTCTTGTGTTTTTACCTACTTGATCCTATTTTACCTTCACTATTTCATCCCTCAAATTCTACCAAGTTTTCTTCTACTGTATTTCTTTTCCCCATTCTTGCCAATCGTTCCCTAATGCTCTCCCTGAAACTCTGTACAACCTCTGGTTCTGTCAGTTTATCCATGTCCCATCTCCTTAAATTCTCACCTTTTTGCTCTTTCTTCAGTTTTAATCTACATTTCATAACCAATAGTATCTCCACTTCTCTTCCATGTCTGCAACATTCTTTCGTGATTCTTGAACCAAGTGTTAGCTATAATTAAGTAATACTCTGTGCATCTCTGTGCGGCTTCCTCTTTCATTCCTTACCCGCATTCCATATTCACCTACTACGGTTACTTCTCTGCCTTCTCCTTCTATCGAATTCAAGTCACCTACGACTATTAAATTTTCTTCTCCCTTCTTTTATCTCATCGTACATTTCTTCAATCTCTTCATCATGGACGGAGCTAGTTGGCATATAAACTTGTACTACTGTGGTGGGCGTAGGCTTTGTGTCTATTTTGGCCACAATAATGATTTCACAATGCTGTTTGTAATAGTTTACCCGTACTTCTATTTCTTACTCATTATTAAACCAATCCTGCATTACCGCTATTTGATACTGTATTTATAACCCTGTATTCATCTGACTAGAAGTCTTGTCCCTCCTGCCACATAACTTCACTAATTCTCACTATATCGAACTTTAACCTATCCATTTCCCTTTTTAAATTTTCTAACGTACCTGCCCGATTAAGGAATCTGACATTCCACGCTCCAATCCCCAGAATGCCAGTTTTTTCTCCTGATAACGACGTCCTCCTGAATAGTCCCCGCCCGGAGATCCGAATGGGGTACTATTTTACCTCCGGAATATTTTACCCAAGAGGACGCCATCATTATTAACCATACAGTAAAGCTGCATGCCCTCGTAAAAATTACGGCTGTAGTTTCCCTTTGCTTTCAGCCGTTCGCATACCAGCACAGCAGGGCCGTTTTGGTTAATGTTACGAGGCCAGACCAGTGAATTATCCAGACTGTTGCCCCTACAACTACTGAAAAGGGTGCTGACCCTCTTCAGGAATCACACGTTTGTCTGGCCTCTCAACAGATACCCCTCCGTTGTGGTTGCACCTACGGTACGGCTTTCTGTATCCCCGAGGAACGCAAGCCTCCCCACCAACAGCAATGTTGCTGGTTGAGGGGGGGGGGGGGGGCAGATTGGAATACATCCAGCAAATAATTGAGGACGTAGGTTGCAAGTGCTACTGTGAGATGAAGAGGTTAGCAAAGGAGAGGCATTCATGACGGGCCGCATCAAACGATTCAGAAGACTGGTGGCCGAAAAAAAAGGTATTAATCTATTACGTTAAATCGTAACTGTGGCAAGAGAAGTCATGACTGGGAGGTGCAAGAGACGCAAAGTCGATCAACGGGGGAAAAGAAAGCAACGATCATTTAGCTGGAAACAATGGTTTTCCTAAATTCACAAAAGCAACATTTACGCAGTAAAACGCAGTGTAATTAGTCTAACTGTGGTGCACTCGTATTTTGTTGCCACAGTAGTTATCCACACAACTACGACATACAAACGAACAGCGATACATGATGCACGCCCCATTTCAATACAGCAGACAAGTGCATGTTTCAGAATACGCTGATAGTAAAGCCGTAATCCCTCGTCTGGTTTGTGGTAAGAGGGGTCATTAGTTAACTTTAAAGAGAAATACAGGAAGCGGATAGAAGTTACACGGAAGAAAAGGAAACTAACGAATATTGCCAGGTGGCGTAGGACAGCCAGGAAATTTCCCTAAATTTGCAAAATCAGTATGTTCTAAGGAAGTCACAAAGGCGTTATTGACACGAAAGTTAAGTATGTTGTTAAAATAGCAATACTTTACGTAACTGCTAAGTAACTGCGCTGAAAAGCCATTGTGTTTTTTGTGCATCGCGGACAACTACGTGTTTGAGACTTGGGTGGCAGTTGCTTTGCGGGGGTGAAAGACTCAGGTAGAACAGTTACCTTTCTACAAAGTATAGCAACGACACAACCCTATGGTACCGGCATCCAGGAGGTTCAACCAAGGAAGATTATAGACTTGGACACTTGCATTCGCAGGTGCAACTCGTTTCAGCTTTCAAAGTGTCAGCAGATTGTTTAGATTTGGTCAGAACCATTATCATCCACCAAACATCCTTGAATATGATTTCTCCAGACGAGAAAGTTCGGCGCGTGATGCATCTTTACGTGTAAGTACAGGCCTCCATTAATTTGCAAATACATTGCTTCGCTGATGCCATTTAAATTCTTTTATTGGTACCGTGCGTGATGACCTCGACCAGCAAGTCGAATAAGGGCTCCGAACTCCCTTCAGGTAATCTTGGTTTATGCTTTTCATGGTTCACTTCAGTCACTTGACACCAATGCTGCGACTGGGCCATTGTTGGTCGAAATGTTTTACTTTCTAAATGAAATGGACTTATCAAATACTTTTAACACTAACAGACTTTCTTTTTTACGTATTTAACAGCTTTATCACTCGCATAATGTGGTTAAGTCTAACATTTCCTATCGAGCGCTATTGTAAGATATCCCCACACCAGTAACCAAATTATATCGCATTTTTCATGGTAAATTGAAGTTCAATAAAACGTAAACAGATTTTAAGTGATTCTTTACTAACGGCCGGTTTCACTGCATTAAAGTAGCATCTTCAGGTTGTTCAACATAGGAAAGAAAATATCCTTCTAATATACACACTGAAGCAGGAAAGAAACTGGTGTAGGCTCGCTATTGAAATACAGAGATATGTTAACAGGCAGAATACGGCGCTGCGGCCGGCAGCGTCTATACAGGGTGTTACAAAAAGGTACGGCCAAACTTTCAGGAAACATTCCTCACACACAAAGAAAGAAAATATGTTATGTGGACATGTGTCCCGAAACGCTTACTTTCCATGTTACAGCTCATTTTATTACTTCTCTTCAAATCACAATAATCATGGAATGGAAACACACAGCAAGAGAACGTACCAGTGTGACTTCAAACACTTTGTTACAGGAAATGTTCAAAATGTCCTCCGTTAGCGAGAATACATGCATCTACCCTCCGTCGCATGGAATCCCTGATGCGCTGATGCAGCCCTGGAGAATGGCGTATTGTATCACAGCCGTCCACAATACGAGCACGAAGAGTTTTTACATTTGGTACCGGGGTTGCGTAGACAAGAGCTTTCAAATGCCTCCATAAATGAAAGTCAACAAGGTTGAGGTCAGGAGAGAGTGGAGGCCATGGAATTAGTCCGCTTACAGTACATACTGACGAAACTAAAATGAGCTCTAACATGGAAATTAAGCGTTTCCGGGCACATGTCCACATAACATCTTTTATTTATTTGTGTGTGAGGAATGTTTCCTGAAAGTTTGGCCGTACCTTTTTGTAACACCCGGTATAAGACAAGTGACGGGCTCAGTTTTTGGATCGGTTACTGCTGCTGCAATGGCAGGTTATCAAGATTTAAGCGAATTTAAACCTGCTGTTGTAGTCTGTGCTCCAGTGATGAGCCACAGCATCTCCTAGGTAGCGATGAAGTGGGGATTTTCACGTACGTCCATTTCACGAATATACCGTGAGTATCGGGAATCCGATAAAACATAAAATATCTTACATCGCTGCCACTGGAAAAAGATCCTGCAAGAACGGAGCCAAAGACGACTGAAGAGAATCTTTCAACATGACAGAACTGCAACCCTTCGGCAAATTGCTGCAGATTTCAATGCTCTGTCATCAATAAGTGTCAGCGTGGGAACCATTCAACGAAACATCATCGATAGGGGCTTTCGGAGAGGAAAATCCACTCGTGTACCCTTGATGACTGCGTGACATAAAGCTTTACACCTTGCCTGGACCCATAAACACCGACAGTTGACTGTTGACGACTGGAAACATGTTGCCTGGTCGGAAGAGTCTGGTTCCAAATTGTCGTGCGGATGGGCGTCTACGGCTATGGAAAAAACCTCATGAATCCATGGACTCTGCATCTCAGCAGGGATCTTCTCAAGCTGGTGGAGGCTCTGTAATGGTGTGTGGCGTGAGGAGTTGGAGTGATATGGTGCAAATGGTTCAAATGGCTCTGAGTACTATGGGACTTAACATCTATGGTCATCAGTCCCCTAGAACTTAGAACTACTTAAACCTAACTAACCTACGGACATCACACAACACCCAGTCATCACGAGGCAGAGAAAATCCCTGACCCCGCTGGGAATCGAACCCGGGAACCCGGGTACGGGAAGAGAGAACGCTACCGCACGACTACGAGCTGCGGACAAGAGGAGTGATATGTGACCCCTGATACGTCTAGATACGACTTTGACAGGTGACACGTATGTTAGCATTCAGTCTGATCAACTGCATCCATTCATGTCCATAGTGTATTCCGACGGACTTGGACAATTCCAGCAGGACAACGAAGCGCCCCATGCGTCCAGAATGCTACAGAGTGGCTCCAGGAACACTCTTCTGAGTTTAAATACTTCCGATGGCCACAAAACTCCCCAGACATGGATCCTTCAGCCCTACTTCAGACAGTAGTCGAGTCCATGTGACGTCGTGTTGCGTCATTTCTGCGTGCTTTAGAGGTGCTACACGATATTAGGCAGATGTATCAGTTTCGTTGGTTCTTCAGTGCATATAAATATTAAAAAATTTGATCAGTGACAGCGTATAAAATCAAACCTAAATAAAACTACTTACAGTAATATCACATTGTTAAGGACAGGGAGAGACAATTTTGGAGAGCGCGAGAAGTGATGCTAACTCTTTCTATATGATACTATCGCCTGTACATGTACTGAAGACAAAGTAAATCGTAACATTACCGACAAGAAAGTTACAGAAAACCTGCTAGTAGTGATTATGATCTGTTTAGGAAGAGATTCTTTCTTCATGTATCCACTCTTTTCCTTTTGTCACTAAACTTAATAAAAATACTACTCTGTGATATACATGTCAAGGATAATAGAATTGCAAGATCAGTGATTTTAGTATGCTCACCAGAATATAAACACTTTGTTCTGTGTTCAATCTCTAAGAACGAAAGAGCGACTTAACTGTGCAGATCAATAATTTGAGTCTTGCCAAAACAGTCTCGACATAAAAGTAACCTCTATTTTAAATTCGTTTTTTAGAACGAGAGCAGCAAGTATTTGTAATGGCAGAGATTACATTACCCAAACTGCACTTTTGGTATAGCAAGTATACGCTGCTAGGTCACAGACAAAATTTATTTTCTCCTGAAGTACCTTATTTTAAATATCATTTAATTGAAACATTACACACATACATCAAAGCAAAAGCCGTGAAATCATTAATCACCGTATCGTTTGCATCCGAAACAGTCGGCAACCAGAAGTTTTACTGAAATTGAGGATACCCCTTCAAGCACCGTGATTGGGCAACTGTGAGATGACTGGGCATGTGTCAGTACACCCTAGTGCGTATCGTTGCTAGTCGCCCAGAGGCCAACAGGCAACAAACAGGAGACCACTGTGGAGTAGATCATTGTTGTGTGGTCCAGAGAAGTACTGTCGCTCTACCACTGTCCACTGGTGCACCCACCTTCCGCCGTCATCCTATGGGATCACTAGCCATATGTATCAGTATAAGCTCTGAAGGACTGAGGGTCGATCTGGGACCCTTCTAGTCACCAACTCACTTAACATCTACCAGCGCCAGGTCCCACCAGATTTTTATGGCTGGGGTTCACTGCCCAGATAGCATCTCGCTTCTGCCACCAGATGTTGCTGGAACAGACCTCAGCATATCTGCATTGTTCCAACTGTGCTGGTGTGTCACGCCAGCACCTAATGCAGCTGCATAACTAGACAGGAACGATAACTATGCAGGGTCACTCAATACCAGGGCCATTCTCGTCTTTGACAGGTACAGGTGGCAATACGCCAAAAAATTGCCATTGTGAACAAGTTGCAGACAAACGGCGAAAGGTGCATGACGCTGACTCAGTACGTCAGTGGTCTGTGACACAAACGCAGTTCTGTGGTGACAACAAGGTACTGAATAAACAAACAAAGCATGGACACATTATAGCTGTACCAGATAGTTTACGCAATGAGTTATTGAGACAGGTCCATAATTCTGTCATGGCAGGACATGGAGGACAATGAACTACTAAATGACGTGTCGCAGAAAACTGTTGGAGAACACACTCTACCAGAACGTGCAGCAATACATGAGTATCTTGCACAAAAATAGCGGAGCTTAGCCAGCAGCAGGTACCATTGCAGAGATTACAAGAAGCCATCCAACAATTCCAAATGATTGGTATGAATATTCTTCGGCCTTTCATGAAATACCAGCACAGAATTAGTAAGTTTTAATCATTTTTGATTCCTTCTCACACTACATAGGGTACGAAACCAACAAAAAGAGGCAATAGTTCAGGCAACGGTTAACCACTGGATCTTCAAGGTTGGAGTACCAGAAAGCCTGCTCACGAATCAGGAAACTTATTTTGTGTCTGAACTGATTAATCAATCACTAGTATGCCACTTCCAGTAAATTCGAGAGTTATGCATAAGCACATTGCTTCTGTAAGGTAACGACCACAAATAAAATGTTGAATTATTATTTGAATAGTCACCATAACGAAGAGGATGTTTTTCTTTGGCACCTTACGACTTAAAGGAGCCTTAGAGTACAGGCTGTCGCCTTTTGAGGTCGTGTATGGGCGGAAAATGCCTTTCCGTTTGAGTTAAGTAACCTATCCTGGGAGATTACGTGTCAGCCATCGACAGTTTTGCAAAACGATCAGAGACGTGAGGCATCAAGTACAAAAATCAAATTCCTAAGCCCTGGAAAGCAAGAAACTGCATGGACAGGGAAAGCTAGACATCGGACAATAGGTGAACGTAGCCAACAAGTACTTTTCTAAGGGTAAAACAGAAAAAGTCATTATGCAGTATCAGTTTCTCTTTCAAGTGGTTGTGATGATGTCCCCAGGCAATGTGACATTACAGTTCCTGCTGTACACCATCATGGTGCAAGGGGGATAAGTTCATCCCTTCAAAAATACCACAGAATCTCTGCCACAGGTGCCACTAACACCCTCAAAGGAGAGGATGGGGGTGGTAGGAGGTAAAGATAAAAGAAAAATCCAGGAAAGCGAGGAAATAGCATCTGTAATTAGACACGCCTTTCCAAATGCGCTGAGGTTGTGAGAGAGGCCATCATATATGTGCGATGATAATAACAGTAAGTTTTTACCACAATACCAAAGACATCCATTCACCGCCCTGCACACCTGATCTTCCCTTAAGAGCCTGTCCAGTTAAAACATAACATACCGATACGTCTTCTTGGACTAAAGACTTACCTCCTGCTTCGATCAGGTGGTAGCAGCTCAGAATAATCAATGTCCAATGGAATAGCTATGGAAACATCTAAGGCAATACCGCTGAATCAGCATCGACTCCTTACATTAGGAACTTCTACTTAAGTCACACTATTAGTCTTGATCATGACAGGCGCTGTCTATTGCTACCACAAATGTAGGCCCCTCCAAATTCCATCCTCACAATCCTTTTACATAGAAGCCTGTACCAATAACGTTGGCTCTCATAGAGAAATGGCACGATAACAGCAAAATATCAAAGGTGTCTCTTAAATAATTAATAACTAATTTATCAGTACTCGCAAGCCTAAGAATCTCGCCTTGCTGTACAGGCTATAAAGTGGAGTTTTGCTCATTTTAAATGGGGAGCTAAGGACTTATAAAGTGAATGTACATCCAGAAAAAACTGTGTGTAAAGTAAACATTTATTATATATATAGTTATAAGTTCAGCCGCAACATGAAGCTCAGGGACCCAATTTCTTCAAATAGGGGAGTAATGTAGCCATGCTGGCCAGTGCAAACGATCATTGCTACAATTTCACTGCTCGCAGTAACCAGCTGTTGCAGCCTTTCGCCATAATGTGTGCCTTCGTTTCGTTGGCCTGGTGACTCTATCTGCAGCCAGTGGTGTTACCGAAACTCCGGACCCTCTTTCAGCATTGCAAGAGGGGAGTTACAGGAAGTCCTTGGCATCTATATGTCGTTACGTTTGATCCAGGCACTTATAAATAGTATCTCATCATCCAGTAAGAGGCACCTAGTCGGCGAAATATGTGGACCGGGCTAATTCTGTGTGGCCAGGAAAGTCATTGCCGCTCTACCACCATACACCAGTGCAGCCATCATCGTCAGTCATCCTAAGCGATTACACGCTGTATGGACCAGCATCAGCTCTGGAGGACTGAGGGTCGAGCTAGGATCCTTCTAGCCACTGACCTGCTTAGCATCTACCATCATTGGGTGCTGCCTGCCAGACATCAGAAACTGGCGTTCAATCCTTGGATGTGTGATGTGATGGTTGTGCTGTTTTGTATATCTCTACGGTGCTATTGTCGAATCGCTGGTGGTCATTCAGGAAAGGGAAGCTCCCCACGTGATCAGGCAAATTAACTGGATTTTCGAAGAGATGATTCCATGCAGCGAAAATGTGTTACTGAATGATAAATAATAGGGGTGTCCCAATTAGGCATGACAATGTGGGTACCACATCATGCACATAGACATGTTAATGAGAACAGAGATAATTTAATATGTAACAAGTGCTTAGTATAAGAATCCGGTTTACTGTCGAAAGTCAAAACACAAGTTACTCACTGAACATTTAATACAAGGGGTTCAGTGGTGAACTCTAACTTTGACACAGGTGAGTGAGCACCATAACAGCAAAGTTGTGTGAATTATATACACATGCAACTGTAAGCATGATCAGTAAATTGCTGGGAGAATGTGAAGAAATAGGTTTGAACACCAAACCCAATTGCAAATTGAAAGCAAACAGCTTGCTGCTAAGCGTTAAAATTGTGTAACTAACTCATTATAAAAGTGAAGTAATACTGTGTCCTACTTAATCAGTGATCAAAACTCTCTCTCGTCTTACCAACCAGGTGACGTAAATACAGAAGGCGACTGCAGTAGTGGGCCAGAGACCTTCCGATCTCTCTTTGTATTGAGTGCTGAAGTGTAGACATCGTTCTACATGACAGTAAGGGTAATCTCATTATTTATCCTTACTCTTCCACCATATAGTGTGAGTGTTCTCCTCAAACTAATCAGAAGTGTTCTCTCTGATCTTCTAGCAAACAAGTGGTCTTCTTCTGGTTGCTCTGAAACTTCGCCATTTCTGTCACATTAGTCATCTTGGTGCTCAATGGTGACAGGCATTGTGAGTTCCCTCCAGTAACATTTAAGCAAAGATTTTTGTTACTCTGTCGGTGGGAGGAAGGCAGAAAATCCCTCTCACCCCTCACTACAATTTTGAAACAGACCAATGAGACGTTCGGCACATAGGCATAAAAGAAAAAGTGCATACTTCACGGAAAATCACAAAAATAATTGGAAGAACCAATCAGAACGTTGGATTCTGAAATCCAAACCGAACGTAATTTTGTGTCACTCCTCAGGTAACGAAGATTCACACGCTAGCTCCTGGAAAGCGACACCTGACCAGAGATTTCTTATGTCTCTAAAAGATTCTACAAGTATGTTGCTGTCTTTTCGGCAGAAAAAGCCATCCCGTCCACCGCCCAGAGAGCGCGTTCTGGGGAAAAGCGAATGCTGCTCTGGCTACATGGAGCTAAAACTTCGTCTTCGATTTCTACAATGTGTTGCCCTGGCTTTTAATAAGGACAACTTGAAAAGTCCCCTTGGAAAAATTATACAAGACTGTGCTTAAACTGACACACAATATTTTTTTTAGCGCAACGCAATCTGACTTTTAATAATCCCTACAAAAAAATGGCCCTGACTAACATTAAACTATAACCTTTCACAAATCACTTACCTCACAAAAATCTTCGTTACTCAAGATACTGCAATACAGCGAGCGCCATTACTGCCAGCTAAATAAAAGATTCAAACTATGGAAGGCACTAACTACTGATAGGCATAGTTAGCGAATGAAAGATTTTAATAGAGAACAAACAATGTATTTACCTCAATAGTCAAAATATATATAGCAGTTCATGACATCCAGTCTTACAAATTACAAAATTCCGCCATCTCTCTCACCACGTCCACCACTGCTGGCGGCTCACCTCCAACTGCGTAACCCTACGCGCTGTTAACATCCAGCCGCCCAACAATACAATGGCGAGTATTACAACAATGCCAACCAGCCACAGACTGCACACAGCACAGCCAGTGATTTTTCATACAGAGCGCTATGTGGCGTTACCAATAAAAAAAAACCTAAACAGCCTACTTACATAGCCCCATGCTCCCCACAAAAAATTTTACAAATTGTTTTGGGCAGTGGTCAATACAGATTTGAAAAATTTTTTCATAATTACAATAACAAAGAAATGAAATGCACACACTTATCGATAGAATGTTGGTCAAAAGCTAAAATTTTCTCACATTCCATAAAGACAGTCCTGATCGTTCATCACAGTGAAATAGCAGTGTTTTTGCTCAATGTCTGAGCAGTAAAAGAAAATGCACATGGAAGTAGTGGATTTCCATGCAGTCTTGAAGAAGTAGTGTTGTCCTTCCAACGGAAAGATAGTGCTGACTCTTGACATGCTGATAGGTAATGGGCCACAACAGAGCAAACCCACAGCAGAGTCAGTCGAAGTTTTGAAGAATATTGGTAGGTAGGTCATCACAGAGTAGACCCACTGTAGTCCTGGTAGAGATTACGGTATTGATGGGCCGCCAGAGGTGCAGACCCACTGCAGTCCTTGTAGAAATAATGGTATTGGTGGGCCACCAGAGATGCAGACCCTCTGTAGTCCTTGTAGAGACGGCCAGCAGCCATCTGTTGCGACTGTGCAGGTGCACAATCACCATCGAAGAGTCTTCCGGACAATATAGCAAGTCCATAAACCACCACTTGTCCACTCACAAAGAATTTGTTTGACATGTCCTTAGAACCAGCAATGCTGTTAACCAGTCCCTTGCTGAATTATTAATACATGTGCAAACATTATCAGTCCCTACTTCTCACAAATTGTCCATATACTATGACCAACAGAAATGTGTGCAGTGAAATGTAACTTACAAGTTACTTAATTAATTTGATGAACTGGTGTCAATTACAATTTTATAACATAAGAATACAATAATAAAGGTACAAAATACATCATTAAAACCTTATAATACAGATAACTTTTGTAGTAAAACAGGCTTTACAAAAGAATAGAAATAAACATGCACATCAGTGTTACAAAAATTATGACATAAGTACATATATAAAATAATGAGAATAGTTTTCAAAACATTAATTTCACACATGAGCATTGAAACACAACAGGATTAGTAATGTCTAAACATCTTTACAAAGAAAATAATATAGTATTTTCTACAAGATAAATCTTATTAGCTAAAAACATAAAGACAGGAAGAAGACAAATACACAAGGGTACACAAACACATAGTGGGATAACACAAGAAAAGGACAGGGTTTGTTTTACTGCAGTATTTTGCAAACAAAACTTTCTTTACTTCTCGGAGATCTCCCTTCGTTCTTCATTATTGCCAAACAGTCCTATGTATACCTGCTTTCTGTACTTTTTTTGTATAACTTCTCAACGCATTTCTTCCAATTCATCATAACTCGTTCTCTTATATAGTCTACCCCCTCTTAAGCTAACTTAAATCTACTGAGCTCAGATGCTAAACTAAGGGAAGAGGCAATGCAGCAGCACAAAACAATTAACACAAACAGCAATGACAAAAATGGAAATTGTCAAAGCATTCAGCAGCAAATGCAATAACTTATATCTGAACATGACAAAGCTCAAGCAGAAAAAATATTACAGTAAAATGGCTATGTTTAGTACCTATATCACCTCTTAACACTAGAGTGATGCATCACGAGAGCTTACTGTAGCAGATAAGTTACCAAATTGTAAAAAAAAAAATTATTTATGCAGTTTCTATGAATGGAAATGTCTATTTATGTTCCCTCGTTTTCTTGGAAGTAGATCATAATTTTTTTTACTGGATCTTAATATCATCAAAAGTTATAATATATATAGCAGTTCATGACATCCAGTCTTACAAATTACAAAATTCCGCCATCTCTCTCCCCATGTCCACCACTGCTGGCGGCTCACCTCCAACTGCGCAACGCTACGCGCTGTTAACTTCCAGCCGCCCAACACTACAATGGCGAGCATTACAACAATGCAAACCAGCCACTGACTGCACACAGCACAGCCAGTGATTCTTCACACAGAGCGCTATGTGGCGTTACCAATAAAAAAAAACCTAAACAGCCTACTTACAAACTCTCTATCCCAAACTAGACTGAAAGTTTCAAAGTCTGCGGTCCTCCTCCAAGATAAAAATAAGAAAAAAGGAAAGGGACAGCCACCGGCGGAACAGAATCTAGATTGTAGTTATTATGCAGCGTCAGAGATCGAATACTTGATCAACAGAAAGAGCATAAAATATCCTGAAATACGTTGCATGACTGTTCGGAGAAAACTGACCACTTAACAGATGACATCGCTTCTGCCACTATCTGCTGGTGGGGCATCCCACTGAAACGTCCCTCTCGCAGTACACTCGTGCCAGTCTACCACGTACCAGCTACCGCAGCACTTCCCAGCCAGAGATGTTTAACGTGCAAGTCCACTCGGCGCCCGGACCGCTCTGAACGGTGGTGGCCACATGCGACAATAACACAACGTACTGCAGCTTAAGACCACGCACTACATGATAGACGTGGGCATTTTATCTCCGTTGTAGGCTGAACCTAAGATATGAATCAATTGCTTCCAACGTGAGTATAGTACATTTGCCCCATACGAACTCACTACCGTTACCCTGCGCCGTTATACTTACCAACTACTGCCTTCAAGTTTTCAGCATACTCGAGAGCAGAGGAATTATTCAGATTACTCTGTGGTTAAAAACTATCTTTTCTGTGTAATTTGTTATGTTTTAAACGAAATTTTCATGTTGCTGTAGATTTGGAATAAAACCTAACATTTACAAGAGACGACCAATAAATAACGCAACGCATTTTTTTTCTGAAAGCAGGTTTGTTCCATTCGGGATGCTAGTACCCCATACTGTTCCCCACACTTTCGGCTACAAAAATCTATTTTTCCACATAATCTCCGTTCAGTGCGATGCCCTTATGACACCTTACTTGGAGTGCCTGTATGCCCGCATGGTTGCACTCTACTTGTCGATGTCGGAGCCAATGTCTTGCTGCATCAGTAACCTCCCCATAATCAACGTACTGCTTCCCACTGAGTGGATCTATCATTGGACCAAACAGATGGAAGTCTAAAGGATGTAGGTTCGATGGGGAAGAACAGTTCAATGGCGTTAGGTGAGGATTTGCTTTGTTATGGAGAAGTAGTTTGCTAATAATTTCGTGGCGTGGAAGACACTGAAGCTGTTTCTTCAGTTACCTGAGGGTAGCACAATGCACTTCAGAGTTTGCTCCTGGTGCCTTGAGGGAGGACATAAAAAAGAATAAGCACTTCAGAGTCCCAGAGGACTTTTGCCCTGACTTTGTAAGGTGGCAGAATAAATGGTCAGATTCGCACCTTACATGAGACCTTTACCAATCGCAATGAGAAGGTGAAGATGACACCTAACGTAAATCGGCAGTTATAAGAACATTTGCCTATCAATATGTAAAGCAAAAGGGGATGTCAGTCAATTGACGGTAATTAACACACCATTAATATACAATGCATGTCTTTGAGTGGAAGGTAGAAGAGGGAATGCGAGTTGAGTCGCCTTTAGTTTTTAAAAGCCAGCTCCACAATGGCGTAGCGAAGCCGCGCTGAGGGAGTTATGCCAGAAACCACTTAAACGGGGCCGGTCAGAGTGGCCGAGCGTTTCTCGGCGCTACAGTCTGGAACCGCGCAACCGCTACGCTCGCAGGTTCAAATCCTGCTTCGGGCATGGATGTGCGTGATGTCCTTAGGTTAGTTAGGTTTAAGTAGTTCTATGTTCTAGGGGACTGATGACCTCAGAAGTTAAGTCCCATAGTGCTCAGAGCCATTTGAACCATTTGACTCTTCTCTGAACTGGCGTTAAGTGCAGAACGGAGCCCTTAATGCTCCGTAGAGAAGAAATTGGTGTTGACACTGCGTTCACAGCGGCTGCAATCCAGCTAAAAAATTAGCTGCAGCAACGTTTAGCTCAAACTGTGGAGAAACGAACCAGCCAAATAAGTTAATTGTTCTTGCGTGAACTGAGAGGGCACTATAATATGCACGCTGCTCCAACCATGCTCGTGTATATATCCACATAATAAGATTAGGGCTGAGTACATGTTTTCTCGCATAATGAGAAACATAGGGAAAGTTTCTGCTGGGAAGTTCAGCAGAAGCCAGATTGGTTTTGTCAGAATTTCAGTGGGAGAGAGCGGCCTTGCAGACAGCAGTACGTCGCAGCTTAAGGTAAATACCGCGAGCAGAGGCGTAAACTTTGTTGGTTCACCAGCTTTCGTCCACTGTAATCTTGAGCTCAAATTTGTCACTTGACTAACCATCCACTGTAGACTTGATTGTCATCCTTAAACTAGTACCGAAATTTGAACCGGAATTGGACGATTTTCGTGGTACCGACCAACATCATAATGTATGTGTAGGAGCAATTTTGTAAAGAAACATCCAATTAAACTTCCATATTATTGGGCTCAGGATTAATGTAAAGAAACTTCCAATTAAACTTTGGTAATATCGTGCTTAGGATTAATGTTCTTTCTGAGAGTTAATATTTAACATTGTTGTATATAAAATTATTTCCCTTTCTGTTGTTGGCAAGATGCGTTATCCATTGCGCTGTTTTTGTGTTGGTGAGTTGAAAACTGTGTGAAAAGCTGTAATTTGGTAAGAAATATTGCGACAGCAAACTTGTCATTTCACCTCTCACAGTTGTTCTCAATTGGAGAATAAACAAAAACCGAACCACACCCTTACAGCTTTACCGGCTGAAGTTGTGACTTTGAACTTTTTGTTCGGAGGAGAGGTGGTTTGTCCGATTTGTTTCCGGTTTGAAGTGATGAACCTATGTTTCATCGCCTATGGTGATGACGGGCAAAAATTATCACGATCAGCCTCATAACGTGCAAGCAATTCCGCACAGATAGTCCTTCATTGCTCTTTATGGTCCTTTATCAGGCACTGAGAAACCCAGCGGGCATCCACGTGTGAAAACCCTTACTGGTGGACGAGTGTGACCCCACGTCCCAATAATATAGGAGTCACAGCTCTGTGCGGCCGGTCGCCACGCAAGAGATCCAATTGATTTGCGTGACATTGTTGCAATGATGACAGACGCCTGGCCCAATGACTCACCGTGCTTTTATTCACTGCCAGGTCTCCGTAGACATTCTGCAAGCGCCTATGAATATCTGCGATGCTCTGTTTTCCACGAAAAGAAACTCAATGACAGTTCTCTGCTTGGAACGCACTTCGGTTACAGAGGCCACTTTGTAGGCTATGTATGGCGGCGCCACCTACCAGAACTTCATGAAACTATTGGGGCTGAAACGGCAATAGTCTACGATTTCCCACAGCAAATTTACATTTTTTCAACAGAAAGTGGACGAGAAAAAAATCTTGTTGCATTACTTATTGAACACCTCTCGGACCTTTACATGTTATTCAGATCTTAGATTTTCGTTACTCGGGAACCTACAAGGATGCCGCTGTTGAATGTTGAAAAGATAACGCGTACTTCGTTCAGAATAGCTCCTGTTCTAAGTCGCAGATGAAGTCCTTGTTGCTGGCTGGCGTATCGTATACAAGCTACGCACATCAGCAGCAGGAGGTAATTTTACTTTGGCAACAAGGCGGTCGCAGCAAACAAGGTAACTGTGGCGCTGTTATTAAGGCGTGTAGGCCAGCAGCGTCTATCCTCGAAGTGATAGCATCGCAGCATGCCTGCAGTCTGCTGCTGGTTTGTCTGCCCGGTGTGGCGGCACTGCAGAGAGAAATAGGTGGCTTTCTGGGGCAGTTTTGCCCAGCGACCTGCCTGTGGACGTCTGAAGAGGTTACAGAGTACACTCAGAAGGAAGGCAGCTTCATTCTAAAAGGAGTAATGCCGTACTAATAACGGAAACTATTGTGTGAGGAGAATGCCCACGAAGTACGGCGAAACTGCTCGTCTTCCGCCGGCTGGTTTGAAGGCTATAGTATTTTACTGTACATGGTCTCATTTGAAAAATTATACCCTTACCTATCGTGAACTTAGGCTGCTTACAGAGTGACCTAAAGTGGCGCATTAAGCGGCAAGTACGAGAGAAAAATAATATAGGGTGTTTCGAAAAGATAGATCTGATTTTGAAGATTATGTAGTCTGCATGAATGAGAAACTTGGATTCAATTTTAAATAACGAGTGAGACTACAAAGACCTAAAAGAATTTTCAGATTTGCAAGGATATATCTTTTACAAGCCTGTACATACAATACTGGGATACTGTTTACAATTACGTTTACTATCAAATTTCTCATTTACTTTTCACAAATGTCAATGCACTCTCCACCGGGTGCCAAAAATTTCGAAGATAGTCAAACTAATCCCTTAGTATTGCGAAACATTATAAGTTTTTGCGTTCTCTGCTGTTGCTATGCGACGTTGCAAATAGTACAAAGTTTGCAGAAAGGGGAGGAACATAGACGGAGCGTTTCAAAAACCTCTACCAAATAGGAACACATACAATGATATCAAGCCAACTTGGACATCGAAGTGAATGACACCACACAGGTTCTTTCACCTGTACTGTGTCTGTTGAAACTGAGAACACAAACTAATGTTGTTCTGTGTTACTTCCATCTTGACTCGAAACGCGACGCAATGATTGAATAAGGAAGAAAGCTAGCTGCAGCAGGGACAATCATATCGACAATCTCATGAGTCAGCAATATAAAACTAGCGTCCAAAGAAAATATCTGTTTTCGAGAAATAGTCTTAGCGTGAAGCAGTTTCAAATGCCCTGCAGAACAGACAGGACCTTTCGGCTAGTGGCTCAACATTAACCTACACACCAAATCATACGGTATGAACAGCCAGGAAGGTCTGTATGTTGTATCCTAAATTGTAAGTCAGCTAAAAAGCTGTAGTAGTAACGCTCATAGGTAACTGTGCACGGAGGTGTGACGAGGCCCGTAGGGTTTTCAGATTACGTTAGAACTAAATTGTGATATGGTGTTTGTTATTTTGTGTGTTTTGCTAAAAACATTTATGCCGAACAAAGCAAGCAAGATCTGTGTAATAATGATCACGTGACACACAGAAAACAGCCAAGCAATTCGAATAATCGTCTTACCTTCAGCATTGAGGGCTAGGAACTCTTTCACAGCGATCATCTGTCTCTCATACATGTGCTTCACTTCTAAGACAAATAAACAGATTCGAAAGCTAAAATATAGGCTTAATCACTCACAATACAAAAGCACACTAATTTTAACGCGTTTGGAAGGTACATGTCTTCATCATCACAAATATCTTAACAGAAGAGTTATCATTGCATAGAAAGCGATAAGTATTTCCTGTGATGACAGCATCCATCTTTGAAATGCATGATTTTGTATTCTTAGTGATTAGATAAACATTTTTGCTTTTAAGCTGAGTCGAGAATCGCGGTGACAAAGGCAATACAACTCTCTCACCTATTCAGAGACTGTGGAAAAAGGAGAGTATATTTGGAATGGTCGCTAAAACTGTCTCACATTTAACAAGTACTGTGAAAAAGCAATTCATGTAGCAATGAAATGGCAAATCGCTATTTTAAATCGGGAATTGATTTGAGATATATTAAGTGTCGCGTTTCAGACGGTTTCATGGACAAAATTTGTACTCAGTGGTTTATGGCCGGCACTGAACTAACTATGGGTCTGCAAGTACACAAAATACTGCTTAGTTTCAACACCCAAGCATGTTTCACCACAGTTGTAGCATCCTCAGTGGATTTTTCTTCTGTTTTACATTTTGTGTATCCTGTGACTGCCAACCGAAATCAGCCGCAGATCAAAATTAGTACACACCATGTCATCATTGTGGTACATGATCACTACTGAGCTGTCGTAAGTCTGTCTGTGTGTGTCAAACGTGTTTCTCTGTAGTTGAGCTGAACGTTTACTCTTGCTCGTTTGCGAACACTGCGTCTTGCTATGTTGTGGCTTGGAAACACGTTTCACTGCAGCGGAGGCGGACAGCAGAACTTATGCCAATAAAAGCGCAAGCAGAAACGCACCAGATCTTCACGTTCTAACACAATTCACTGAAACAAATTATGTCCGGATGACGCCACATTTCGCTAGACGAAAAAGAACTTACGTTGGTGATGGCCAAAGTTAAGCCTAGAAAGGCTACAAGCCCACATAGTATTCATTCTGAAGTGTTACGACAATTCATTATGAATTTAGTAGGGAAACGTTTCCGGAGAGTTGCTTGTAATTAATATGTAGATTGCCAGACACTATAGAGACTGTAAATGCTACAAGTCAATTCACTCAGCACATGTAGGAATACAGGAGGGGCTTATGTGCAACAGCTTTCAAACGTAATGGGAGCTGCAAGGCTCTAAGTCGCCCTTCAGTTTGGTCGATGGCGAAAGTGTGCAGTTAATGACGCCAATCAGGTTCTTTGCGTAGTTACCACCCTAAACGAACAAATATGTTGTTGCAGTTATGAGCGATATCGCAGACTTCTTTAATCATCTTTGGTTGAGAAATGCCGGCCGCCGTGGCCGAGCGGTTGTAGGCGCTTCAGTCCAGAACCGCGGGACTGCTACGGTCGCAGGGTCGAACCCTGCCTCGGGCATGGAAGTGTGTGATGTCTTTAGGTTAATTAGGTTTAAATAGTTCTAAGTTCCAGGTCACTGATGACATAAGATGTTAAGTCCCATAGTGCTCAGAGCCATTTGAAACATTTGGTTGAGAAATCTCCTGAATCACAGTGCAGCCAGTTACAGCTTCCACTGCTGTCATCACGGATTACACTACAGGACACAGAAAAATAATGAAACTTGCTAAGGATGCCAATAAGGACAGAACTACGGATCTAGATTTTAGAATGTTTGTGCTGAATGCCTGGTCAGTACGTTGACTGAGACGAGTTAATCGATGTGGTTGATGCATATTCAGATAACCGGTTGGTGGGTGTATCAATAAACTCAGGGGGCTCCACTAGAAAAAAAGGAAGTACATCGTCGAACGCAGTAGGGTAGCGTTAACAATAAAGTCTTGCGTTCGTTCTGCGTGCGAAAATTTCCACAAAGTAAATATTTAAAGACTAAGCGACAACTATACAGGCAGCCTGTCGATAGCTTGTTCTTATTGCTGAAAGATTAAATTTCCATCATTGTGTCATCGTGGCAGGAATCAAAGCATGTAAGCCAGCAAGCAAGTGGGCTCTCACGGGCACCTACATATGCAAACTACCGCAGCTGCTAGCCAGGAACTGCTACAGCGCCATCTTTAGTACCACTGAGAGTTTCAGGCTGTGCGTGGGCATGGCAGCTTTGCCACGCATAGCACAGTCAAAACTTTGCTGTAAGCACAGAGGTATGCGCTCCCAGAAGTAGCTGGGCGTTCCGGTAGAGTGCTACGAGTCATCCTAGGGATGTACTCAGTATAGTCTGATATAATATCTTACTCTTACTGGCTGAAACAAGCTGTTACTGAAATATTTTAAAGACTAACAAACAACTGAACTGCGTAAAAAATCTATCTGAACCGTTGTATGCAGATATTTTGCGAAGGCGCTGGACTGCAAATTATAAGGCCATTCAGTCTATGGAAACTTACGAAACACTAGGGCGCGCATAAAATTAATTAGGTCTCTCCTGGACTGGGCATAATTCACTGTAAACTATCCATTTACTGCTTGCGTGACGTGAAAGGTGCAAGGATCAGCCAGAAGCCCAAAACACTGCTTGTGAAGATGAGTGGTTTACCTAGTGTGGTTTACCTAGAGTGCGTGTGAAAATGTAAAGTAGCATGTTACGTGGGCTGTTTGGAAAGCAGTGCCGGCCGCGATGGCCGAGCGGTTGTAGGCGCTTCAGTCTGGAACCGCGTGACTGATGCGGTCACAGGCTCGAACCCTGCCTCGGGCATGGATGTGTGGGATGTCCTTAGGTTAGTTAGGTTTAAGTAGTTCCAAGTTCTAGGGGACAGATGACCTCAGATGTTCAGTCCCTTAGTGCTCAGAGCAATTTGAACCATTTCATTTGAAAGCAAGGATCGATCGGTCGCGAAACGGAAAGCACCCTGAAAATTATAAATGTTTCATCTGCAACAGTTAGATACTCCTTCCAGCTGCATCTCTAAATAATCGCCACTCCGAATCAGGCATTTCTCATACCATTGTTCCAAATTTTCAATAGCCTCAGCAAAGAAGGCAGGCGCCTGTGGCTTCTGCCAATTCCATACACTGATCTGCAGCTCGTTATGTGTGCCAAAATTGTCTTAATAGCCAGCGGTTCGTGTGAGCAGAGTTGAAGATCAGGAGGAGCCGAGTCCGGGCTGTATGATGAGTAATCAAAGACTTCCCATCGAAAATGCTGCAGGAGCGTCCTCATTGCCACCGCAGTGTACCGCTGAGAATTCTCATGACGAAGGATATGCATGACAGTTATGCTATGTGGGCAGCATGAAATCAGGAGAAATCTCACAGGCACTCGGACTTGGCCAGAGAGACAGTTTTCTAGGCATCTTCATGTGTTCACTGTACCCTGAGAACCGAAAAGAACGACATGACGCAATCGACAGGCTTACAAGAGCCACATCTATGCAAAACTTCATCAGATATTCACTACAGTTTCCATTTCACAATCGATCGGACCTTACTTTCCGAATAGCACACGTACTTCCTGCAAAAGTGGAGAGGCCATCTGTTCCCTGTACCCTTCCCCCCTCCCTCCCCATCCACATTGTCTTTATCATCCTCTAAGTGTCATGGTGCTACAGCAGGTATTAAATTCATTGAGTGCACCGTTAGCCACAATGCTACGCTTTTATAACATTCGACAGTACCATCACTATTTCTGCCTACATTATAGCGACTGTTGTACTGTCATCAATGACGCTTACTCATAGTTCGCAATTTAGCCGAAGCTGTAAATGTAACCATCGATGTAGTTCACTTAGTTTGTAACTCACGTGACAGGCTCAATGGCATAACATGGATTAAATAGTTTCGTAGAAACTTATTCCAACACAGCGGTTGTCTCTAAATCCTTTTTAAGATGTCCCTGTCGCCTTTCACCATTAAAATTATTTATTAAAATTTTTATTTGTAACATCCACTACTGTAACTTCGGACTTGAATGATTTTCGTGTTACACATCGAAACTTCTGTGCTTCAAGTAATGTCAAAATAACTTACCAATATAAGACATGCACTGTAGGGACTGGCAATGATAATCGATATTAACAAAATATCGATGTTTCCAACCTCGTCATGGATTTTTCCGTATCGATACTGATGTCTTTGAAACACTGCATCATTCATATTGGAGACAAAATATCAATCTTGGATGTTGTCAAAAAAACCAGGCTACTAGTTTCCACTTTTCTGTGAAAAGGA
The DNA here is from genome assembly GCF_023897955.1 of Schistocerca gregaria. NCBI lineage: Eukaryota > Metazoa > Arthropoda > Insecta > Orthoptera > Acrididae > Schistocerca > Schistocerca gregaria. The sequence continues at coordinate 905,159,635 of NC_064920.1, read as the reverse complement.
TCGCAGCGTCGTTTACACAATGCGTAGTAGCAAGTGATGCTCTTTGGTGGGACGTCAAGAGTGCTGGACTGTTGTTGAACTTGCTCGTCAATATTTTATAAAGTTTGTCTTCAGTTACTTATTTTAAAGTATATTTTTGCTAACAATTGCTGTAGAAGTAAATTATTTGTGGATTTTTATTAATGTCAGTCTTTCCTCCTGTGTTATTGAATCGAGTGGTCTGTTATTCGTGAGTGTGCTTACGTTGTTCGTCCAAGCATCACGCCTCAGTGGTGAGTTTACATTTTTTGGCGTGCAGTAGCAGCTGAAGTGGTTGTAAAGCTAAGTACTGACGAAGTTATTTGTGCACTACTATACAAGTATTACATTTAATAGTTTTCAGCTATTTTTCATGCTGTTTGTGGCAAAATAACTATTAAATAAACTTTTGGAAACGTCCACTCACTATGTTTTTTAGAGTTTTCTGTGCGTTGAAGTCGTTTAGTAAATGTGATACTTTAGTTTTCATCTGTTGTTTCTTATTGTTTGTAGAAAAATATTTCAGTAAAATTTTCATTCAGTGTTTTAACTTTGTTGAATGTTCCAGTGGCCGCTTGAAGTTTTGTTTTTAGCTAATAATTTTTCGAAGTTTTGTTGGTATTTCTACTAGCTGTGGTGTAGTAGTATTAATACAAGTAGTTGCTTTCTTAGTACACAGTAATTTTAGAGACCGTTATTGTTACTTACATAAATAGTGCTACTGGTGTGTCTGATCTTAGTTAAAGTAGATGTATAGTTTTTTTCAGTAACTGTAAAATTTCACCATGAGTTAGAAGTATGGGCTCTGTCGTAGGTTTATGAGTAGTGGGTTACGGTGCGGGATTTGTTCAAAGTATTTTCAATGGGGGGAGGAGGGGATGCAGTGGGGAAGCCAGTGGACATTTTATCGAGCTCCTCTCCTGGGAGTGCAGAGCGAGCAGGAGCGTAAGATTTGTGACCTTACAATGTGCAAAGGAGGAATTAGATAGGTTGAGGAGGGTGAAGGGTGGTGGGGAATGGGAACTGGCAGTTGGCAAGAAGCCAGCTAGGAGGAGGAGGTATTCAGACAGTTACACGTTGCGTATATGCAGTAAATTTGACCAACCGAAAGAGTTGAGTGGAGAGGAGCCTCTTGTGCCTGTGGATTTAGGGAACATGCAGCAGTCCTCAGAAGTTAGAAGGCCTAAGTCAGTTGTAAAGTCTAGCAGAAAGAAGAACGTTCTGCTGCAAGGAAGTTCGCACAGTAGAGGTTTGGCCAGCAGTTGCAAGAAGTGTTGAGGAGTGAGTACCAGGTCACCAGCATTATGAAACTTAGTGCAAGGTTGGGTCAGGTGACTGACAGTATAAGGGAGTTACATAGGAATTTTATGGAGGATCAGGTAGTAATAGTGGGTGGAGCAGGGAACAGTCTTTATAAGAACGGGGAACATGATGTAGGTGATGACCTGGTAAAGATAGCTACTGAAACCGGTGGCCATAATCTGCATTTTGTGCAAATGCTGCAGCATCATGGTCAGCTTCTTCTTAATGTGGCTGTTAGGTGCGTTAACATGGGCTGGAGGGGGTGCTAATGGCAGAAGGCAAGGGTCACATTTCAGTGATGCCAATAGGGTCTATCAGTAAATCCGGTTTCACAAGGCATAGGCTGCACCTCAGTAGGTATGGGATGGAAGGCTGGCAAAGCTTATAGGTGACAGTGTAATGGGTGGTGCTGGCGGTGGTGGTGGGATCACTTGTGGAAAATTTCCTGTAGTAGTTTTTGTTAGAGCTGCACCTTTTTTTAGATTAAAATCAGCTGATAGGTATACCTGCTTAAAGAAAGTCCCTCTAACTAAGGGCTCACCTTCAGAGGACGTCATGTTTCAAAGTAGTAAAGGAATTAGCATATTTCATCAAAATATCTTGTTAGGGATAAAGTTAGTGAACTGCTTATAGATGATGACTGAAATTATTGGTATATTGGAGCATTACTTAAAATATTTGACAATTCAACGGCTTCCTTTACCAGCATACAGATTAGCTGGTGTTTTTCAAGGAGTTCCTTCTGGGGTGGGGGAGTGACTATGTACATGAAAAAAAGTATTCCATTTGAGTCTATAGATGTATCACGGCACTGCACTAAACAGATATTTGAATGTTGTTCAGGGGCAGTTGAATTTAGCAAAACTAAACTTCTAATCGTTGTTGTTTATAGGTCCCCTCACACTGACTTAAGAGCATTTCTGCTCAAGCTAGAGAGGGTTCTTGATTCACTTTGTAGGAAGTACCAGACATTAGTTATAAGTCGTGATTTAATATAAGTTTTTTATATGACAGTGCAAGAGAAAGGATGTTGGTAGATCTCCCAAATTCATATGATCTGATGCAGACTGTGTGTTTTCCAACTAGGGTGCAGGGAAGCAGTAGCACAGCCATAGACACTATTTTTATTCATTCTTCATTACTAGATGGGCACTCTGTTAGTAAAAGGGTGAATGGCTTTTCAGACTGTGATGCACAAATTTTAACACTAAAGGGGTTTTGCACTCAAACAAATGTCACATATAATGACAAACTATGTAGGAAAGTTAATCCAACCGCTATAGAGAGTTTTTTAAACCTTGTCAAGGAACAAGAGTGGCAGGATGTTTATAGTGCCGATAACATTAATAGATGGATACAATGCTTTCGTTAACACATTTGCCATGCTCTTTGAGAGTTGCTTTCCATTAGAACGTTCTAAACGGGGTACTAGCAGTAATAGGCAGCCTGGATGGCTGACTAGTGGGATAAGGATATCATGTAGAACAAAGTGGGAATTATATCAAAATATTAGTAGTTACAATCAGGCTACAGTAGCCCACTACAGACAGTATTGTAAGGTGCTTAAAAATGTTATTAGGAAGGAAAGGGTATACCGTATGCAAACAGAATAGCTAATTCGCAGGATAAAGTTAAAACCAGTTGTGAAGGAAATGTCTGGTTAGCAGCACAAGGTCGGCGATATAAAGTCAGTTCGTAGTAAAAATATTTCTGTTACTGGTAAATCAGGCATATGTACAGTATTTAACAATCATTTTCTGAGTATTGCTGGTGCATTAAATAAAATTTTAGTTTCTACAGGGCACCATATAACTTTCTTGGCGAATGCCTTTCCTTGATTGGTGTCTGAAATGCTCCTCTGTGATACAGACAAGGGGGATATTGAGTCAGCAATTAAATCATTTGAGTCTAAGGACTCTCATGGAAATGATGGAGTGTCTATCAGAATATTAAATTTCTGTGCTGCACATATTATTCCTGTATTTAGCCATATGTGACGTCTTCTGACAAGATATTTGCAAAATCGGTGTAATATCTGTGAAAAAAGAGACATTTATCATTATTATTATTATTACTTCATTTCGGTATGAACGGTTATCTATTATGTAGAGTCTGTAGAAAAGGAAACAATCATTTTTCATTTTTGTGTTTATGTAATATTTATGTATCTATATTTAAAAATAACATCTGTGGTCGGCAAGCGTGGAAATAGAAACAGACAATGATAATTGAAAAAATTAACAAAGATATTTATTAGCGTACTGAATTGATTACGCATAGTGGAAGCTTAAATGTAACTCTCTCTGTCTTCTTGTATACGTTAAAGCTGTAAGAGCCTGTGACACTCGCTTGGATGCCCGATTAGATTTCTTTTGTTGTTTGTTCGAGAAAGACGCCATTGGAGACTGATGTATAAAAAAGGTGTGTACTTTGAATTTATGTTGCGTTTTGAATATATAAATTGTTAAAAATACTTGTAATAATTTATTGCTAGCTTTCCCAGTATTTCTTTCCACATTTTTAGACGTCTTCATCATATTTAGAATTTTTCATGAAGGGGAGCTGTGATGCGATTATAATTGAATGAAAGCAGTTCCCCGCAATTAAGCGGGCAGGTAATGGTACATTAAAATTATTTCTTTCAGATTCCCGGAGATCTCAAAGGAGAATTGTGGACTTTATTATGTCATTTTCAGGTGGACATGGACAATTGCTATTACAATCTCAGTGACGTAACCAATTTGCGTAAATCAGAGTGGTAAAACTTTACTTGTGCAATATCAAAGACTGCTGTGCTGAAACCTGTTCTGGCTAATAATAACATTAAAATCAAATTTCATGTTTTGTTTCATGCTCTCGTGTTAGTCGTAGCAATCAATAGTGTTCATGTGTAAAATATATCCACTGTAGCTTTCATGTTTAGCGAACATAACATCCTGTAAATTCTGTACATGTAAATAAAAGTAATTTTCAGTGCATTTCAGAGATGAAAGTAGAGAAGGGCATGTTTAATTACATAATTAGTTACAGTAATGTTACCACGTTCCCTTTCTAACAGGCCAGATCAGGGTTACATGAAAGTACTTTGCAAATTAAAGATCACACGTTCACAGGAGGAAATCCCTTAGTGTTCTGCTTATCCCCACATAATAGGTCGAGGTGCACAAACTTAAAGTTTTTCAACTACAGAAACTAATAGTGAGAATCGCATGGTACCTTTTGTTCTCGCAACAATAAGCAATATACAGTCAGCTAATATGTTATGCAACATAAACTGCATATAAAGTAAAAAAGTGAGCGGTGGGGAGACGCGGCTCATATTTGTAATTTTTCCGTTAGGACTGGTCAGTTTCCTGAACGATTAAAGAATTCAGTAGAAAAGCCGCTTTATAAAAAGGGAGAAAAGGGCAATTTAGAGAATTTGAGACTTATTTCTGTGCCATCAGTGTTTGCTAAAGTTATTGAGTAGACTGAGTATGTAAGGATAATTGATCATTTTTTATCACACGATTTGCAATCAAATGTACAGTTCGGCTTGAGAATTCGTTTATCAACTGAAAATGCTACATTCTCTTTTCTCTGTGATCTACTGCATGGGTTAAACAAAAGGTATCGAACGCTAGGCATACTTTTTCATTTAACTAAGGCGTTTGAGTGTGATGAACACAAAATATTTCTCCACAACTTGGATCAATACAGAATATGGGGAGTAGCTCACAGTTGGTTCTCTTCTTACTTTAGCAATATACAGCAAAAGGTCATTAATCGCAGTGTTGAGAATGGATGTGACAAGGGGTCTGAGTGTGGTACAGTCAAGGAAAGGGGGGGGGGGGGGGAGCGGCAGGGATCAGTGTTGTGCCACTCCTGTTCCTTATTTATATAAATGATATGCCCTCTAGTATTATGGGTAACTCTAAAATATTTCTGTTTGCTGATGACACTAGCTTGGTAGTAAACGATGTTGTGTGCAGCACTGGTTCAGTTTCAAACAGTGCAGTTAATGGCTTGTAGAAAATGCTAAATCACAGTAAGACTAAGTTTTTACAGTTTCTAACATACAATCAACAAAACCTGATGTTTCAATTTCACAGAATGGGCATATGATTAGTGAAACTGAACAGTTCAAAGTTCTAGGTATTCGTATAGATAGTAAGCTGTCGTGGAAAGACCACGTTCAAGATATTGTTCAAAGACTTGATGCTGCCATTTTTACTATTCCAGCAGTATCTGAAGTAGGTGATCGTTTGACACGGAAAATAGTCTATTTTCATTCGCTTACGTCGTATGGTATTATATTTTGCGCTAATTCTTCCCATTCTAAAACAATATTTTTGCCTCAGAAACGGGTGGTTGGGGCAATATGTGGTATAAGTTCATGAACCTCTTGTTGACCCCTGTACACGATTCTGTGTACTTTGACATTGGTTACTCAGTATATATATTCTTTCCGGGCATTTCTTGTTAACAATATTAGCTTATTCTACAGAATAAGCAGCTTCCACTCAGTTAATACTTGACAGAAATCAAACGTGCATTTGGATCGGACTTCCTTAATTTTTGTGCAGAAAGGTGTGCAGTATACTGCTGCATCCATTTTCAATAAGCTTCCGCTCGAATTCAAAAATCTAAGGAGTAATCCACGAGCTTTCAAATCGAAACTGAAGAGTTTTTTCATAGGTAACGCCTTCTATTCTTTCGAGGAGTTCATTGAAAGATTTAGCTGACCTTTTTGTATTGTTAATTGCGCTTACTTAAACTTATGGACCGATTTTTTTGGTTTCATAAATGATGTTCCACCGTTGAAACATTCTGATCATAATTCGTGAAATTTCCAAGAATGTTCAAGCTGTGAAAGCAATCTCGATAACAACTACGTTAAATATCAAAGTACCCGATATGCAACCATTGTAGACTATTGGAAAAGATCTGAAGAGAAAAATTATAGTAGAAGTCAAAAACTGATTTGCTACCAAATAAAACTCTTAATATATTAGTTATATCAACACTGATCGATTCTACATTCACGAAGAAACACCCAAAAGACGGTTTAGTATGTTGGAAGGCAATTAAAACTATCAAGTATTTGCTAACACCTGCTGAGATGATTGTCAGAGAGGATGGGCAACACATTGAGAGATTACAGGGAAACAGAAACTAAATTTGATTTACTGAGTGAACTAAATAAAAAATAATGAATAACAGACCAATTTGCACACTGGAACAGGAACGCACCTATGAGCGGAATTCAGTTTTCGATGGTTGAATGCCTATAAAGAAAACAATGATCAGTTATTTTACGAGAGACTGCCTTCTACAACTTCAACAACATCATTTCGAACAATGGCATAATATCTTCAGTACTGCATATCTGAAGCTACATAACGTCACACATAAATATTTTAGCTATGTAACCACAGCGTCAGCATTTGAAAGACTTCTCAAAAGTATGACTTACTTTCTTTCAACAATCCAATGTAATATACATTTGTATTATATTTGTATTGTATATGTTTTTCACCATTCTGTAAATTTATTATTTAGCATCAACATTTTGTGATCTATTATAGTCGACCATCGATGTTTACTTGTCGATGATTAAATTGAAATGAATATCGTTGATTTCAGTAACAGTCATCACTAAAGAGCAGTAGTAATTTCTTGTGGCTTCTTACATCAGAACATCTGAAGACTACAGCTGTTTTTAGCTTTTCCGTTTCTTGTAAAAACCTTCGCTTTTAACGAAGAAAATTACCGCTTTCCATTATTAAATTACTGTCTGAGAGTTTTTGACTTTGTCTCTTGAAGATTAATTGGCACTGAGAATCCTTTTCTCGTTGCCAGTTACTTCTAACACAGGGTGTTGCGTTCAGCACGACACTTTTAGAGAAGTCATTGTAATTTTGTAGTGTTCGAGGTTTGACAGTTTTACATTCTATTTTCTTGTGGTCAGTGTGTTACATTTTATGTTGTATTATGGATTCCTACCGAGCGAAAAGAGAACAAAACCACATTTGTTAAAAAATTTGAATTTTTTAACTGCACATGAGACTTCTGGTGCCTTCCATTCTCAGGCAAATATGATACGATGAATACAGCGTCTATAAAGACGAATTGACTGATTTTCCAGCTTTCCATAGAATAAAAGGCTTTCATATTTCTGAAGATTTTTGTAACAACATACATGTACGATCTTTGCTTGCAAGGCAGATGAGTATGGAAGTTTCTGGTCTTGTGTAACTGTTACGGCTGTATTGAAATGCTTCAAATGGCTCTAAGCACTATGGCAGTTAACATTTTATGTCATCAGGCCCCTAGATTTAGAACAACCGAAGCCTAACTAACCTAAGGGCATCACACACATCTATGCCCGAGGCAGGATTCAAACCTGCGACCGTAGTGGTCGAGCGGTTCCAGACTGAAGCGCTTAGAACCGATCGACGGCTGTACTCATTGACACGTTTGGTGTGTCTGCTTTGAAAGTCGCACCCAGTTAGTCATGTGCCCTATTAGAAATATATTCCACACTATGTTTCGGATATGTTTGATTCATAATTTGTCATTTATGATCGGTTCTAGGGTGAGGCGTTTTACTTGAATGTAACAGACACGTTCATAGTCAATACAAACAATTTGTTTGACTGTTCTCCGGTCCTAAATTTTTCAAAGCTGCATTGGTCAAAAACATCCGGCTGTTTGCAAATACTGTTACTTAGCCACGTCACCGATCTTAATTCTGCATGAGTATAATTCCTCTGGAAGTAACTGGGAATGATAATTTTTGTAACTTTATAACACTACCGTCTGTCTGCTGCTGTACCATAACCTTAAAGCAGGTTGTGAAATAAAACAATCTTATTGAAGCAATTATGGTATAACGCAACAGAGCAGTGTTACCCTCTGAGAGGAATTTTGTTGTGTTGACCGTGTTGTACCTAACGGAGGTGGCTTATCGGAAATGAAAGTCAGAATTACGGAAATATTTGAACAGTAACAAACAAAATTTTGCCTATCTGTGCTCTTTAACAGGTAAAGAAAACGGTCGCCAGCCTAACTAGGCAAGAGAATGATTAACATTCTCGTTCAAGAAAATAGTTATTAGTAACTTTAGTGGATAAACACAACCTATACTTTGTTACACGCGAGTGCAGTGAACTCTTGACACATACGTATGTTTTAAGATTGAAGCTAACAACTGGAGCAGCACAAACTATTTGCAAAATTATAACAGATACCGAAACACACTATTGCTTTAAGGGTTACACAAACTGAATGGTCTTTATAACGCTATTATTACTATTCACTGCAGATTCATTAATTGGATATAGGTTAAGTCCCTCTCAATTAAATACTTTACTATTTAAAATGAAAGTTAATTGGAATCCACTAACAGATTGCTTCTCACAATCATTTCGATAAAGAAATTATGGTTTTCATAATTAATGGTCTTTCCGTTACTTGTTACCGAGCATTAACACAATAGACAGACTGTGGATCCTGGTATACTATTCATATGCACTTCTAATACACAAGAGAGACAAACACTTAGCAAACATGAGTATATAACGTTTCATACTGCAGTTTTCCACTGTTACTACATTGAGAGACAAAATTAACATATATGTAAGATACTAACTCACCTTCTGTGATTTACAACAGGCAGTAATGAGATCATTTACGAAGCAAAATTTTATAAGCCTCAGTCTTACGAACTCTTAATTTGAAGTTGGCAACAATACATTAATAAGCAGTTTTATTAGGAAAATTACTTTGATTAACTTTCTTTTTTTATGTTCAAGAGGCATTAATTTGTAAAAACACTGGTCTTTAATGTTCTTTCAGTAGGGACACTCGGAAATTACTTTAGTTGAAACGGAGAGGAACCTGAGAGGTGTTATGATAAGGATAAAAATCAAGGTAGGTACATAAACTCAGTTATAAATTACCTTATATTTGAGCACACTAACACATCCATTTAGCTGATCCTTCACTGTACATTGCTATAGTGCTCCATTACAGTGATTGCGCAATGTGGTGGCGATTGCATGTCGGTAGGTGGAATTGCAGGTAGAATTGCTGGACTCTGTCATTTCTTGGTGGCGATGATAGATACAAATTCCAGAATAGTTCCAGCTATTTATCCATCCATCCGAGGCATTGGAAAGTAGCAGAAAAAACCTCTCTCGGAACCAGCACAGTATGCAACATTTACATGGCAGTGCACAATTTGGTAGCTCGTCCCCGACTGGTGGCTCGTCCCAACTCGTAGCTCATCCCCTACTGACTCTTGTTCCACCTTTTCTACATGAGCCAACCACAATTTGCGCGCGCTACACAGTTTCGTTCCCGAGGGGAATCACTACTCCTTTTACATACAAACTAACTAAGAACCCTGAGTGAGGATCAGCAGTTTACATAACAGTAAAGAAATACATTAAATAAAACAGGGAATTTGCACATATTGACATTTCTACAAAAAAATTATTCACACAGAAATTACAATTATATACAGTAAGTTTTGTTCCCTCCAAATGGGACAAAGAATTTAAATGACAGATACACTACATTGCATAGAATCATATCATGACATCGAAGTTCTTACAAAGAAATGAGTATGCAATTTTATGTTATCGATTCAAACAAACACATTTACAGAAGCTCAGTGATGTAACATTAAATGAAACAAAAACGAAAATAAATCATTGGAGTATTAGAGCTATGGTGTTACAACTTCTTTAGTAAGTACCACCGTATGTGTGCGTTCCAAACTGTTAAGATTTATAAATCACTTCTGTGGGTTGTCGATTCCATGATACAAAAATATAATGATCAATGACATCATTCTGCCGCAGTCTACATGAAAAGGAGGTTACCATCTACTTACGCACTCCATGTAGACACAAAAAAGCCCTGAAAGGGGCCTTTTTGCAATCACACTGCGTTATCGGAACAGCCGTCAGACAACGTCAGTCGTCAGGTGGTCAGATGGAATACAGAATGGAAAATTAGCGCCCATCACTGACAGACAATCATTGGCCCTTCATACAAACTCAAAACTTTGGTCTCCACTTACCTCAAGATCCCATTTTTAAGGTACTGGAAAAGATGATTGTTTTGATGATATTACCTAATAAAACGAGTCTTCCCAAAATAAAAATAAAAAAACCTATTTTTGCGACTGAAGGCAGTGATCCTTTTGATTGTCTTGGAACTCACACAGATAAATACCAAAGTAATTAGAACAGAGTTTAAGACAATCAGTACCTGTTCAGCAGACACAAGGTTCAAACTCGCATCGAATCATCCTTTGACCCTCTGTGGTGTTCCTAAACATCTGCACGAGAGGTCTGGAAATCTTTATTGCAAATATGAAAACCGATTTCGTGTCTCATACGAGACCAATTTAGGTATCACTCAATTTCCAATAACGCACTCAAAAAACTAGCTCTTATACGAGCAGTCATTCAGCTTGGCACTGATTAAGGGAGTTCTTGGATGTCCTTTTGAAGGATATCGTGCCAAATTCTCACAAGTTCAATTGAGGAGAGACCCGACGATCTTGCTGGCCAAAGTAGGATTTGGTATGCACAAAAACAAGCAGTAGAAATTCTCAATGTGGTTTTTTTCCACCGAGTACAAACTCTAGGAACTGGTCGATGAGAGGATGTTTTTGTTGTTGTTGTTGTCTTCAGTCCAGAGACTGGTTTGATGCAGATCTACATGTTACTCTATCCTGTGCAAGCTTTTTCACCTCTAAGTACCTACTGCGACCTCCACCTTCCTGCATCTGCTTAGTGTATTCATCTCTTGAACTCCCAATACGATTTTTACCCTCCACGCTGCCGTCCAGTACTAAACTGGTGATCCCTTGATGCCTCAGAAAACGTTCTACCAAGCGATCCCTTCTTCTAGTCAAGTTGTGTCCCAAATTTCTCTCCTCCCCAATTCTATTCAATACTTCGTCATTAGATATGGGATCTATCCATCTAATCTTCAGAATTCCTTTGTAGCACCACATTTCGATAGCTTCTCTTCTCTTCTTGCCTAAACTATTTATCGTCCATGTGTCACTTCCATGCAGTGCTTGCAGAACGGACTTCCTGACACTTGAATCGACACTCGATGTTAACAAATTTCTCTTCTTCAGAAACGCTTTTCTTGCCATCGCCAATCTACATTTTATTTTCTCACTACTTCGACCGTCATCAGTTGTTTTGTTCCCCAAACAGCAAAACGTATCTACTCCTTTAAGTGCCTCATTTCCTAATCTAATTCCCTCAGCATAGCCTGATTTAATTCCACTACATTCCATTATCCTCGATTTGCTTTTGTTGATGTTCATCTTATATCCTCTTTTCAAGACACTGTCCATTCCGTTCAACTGCTCTTCGAGATCCTTTGCTGTCTCTGACAGAATTACAATGTCATCGGCGTACCTTAAAGTTTTTGTTTCTTCTCCATATATTTTAATTTCTACTCCGAATTTTTATTTTGTTTCCTTTACTGCTTGCTCAAGATACAGATGGATTAACATCGGGGAGAGGCTACAACCCTGTCTCATTCCCTTCCCAAACACTGCTTCCCTATCATGTTCAACTGCTCTTCCAAGTCCTTTGCTTTCTCTGACAGAATTACAGTGTCATCGGCGAACCAAAATGTTTTCATTTCTTTACCACTGATTTTAATTACTACTCCAACTTTTTCTTTTGTTCCCTTTGCTGCTTGCTAAATATACACGTTGAATAACATCGGGGATAGGCTACAACCCTGTCTCACTCCCTTCCAACCCATTGCTCCCCTCTCATGCTCCTCGACTCTTATAACTGCCATCAAGTTTCTGTACAAATTGTAAATAACCTTTCGCTCCCTGTATTTTACCCCTGCCACCTTTAGAATTTGAAAGACAGTATTCCAGTCAACATTATCAAAAACTTTCTCTAAGACTACAAATGCTAGAAATATAGGTTTGCAATTTCTTTAATATTTCTTCTAAGGTAAGTAATAGGATCAGTATTGCCTCACGTGTTCCAATATTTCTGTGGAATCCAAACTGATCTTCCCCGAGGTCGGCTTCTACCAGTTTTTCCATTCGTCTGTAAAGAATTCGCATTAGTATTTTGCAGCTGTGACTTATTAAACTGATAGTTCGGTATTTTTCACATCTGTCAACACCCGCTTTCTTTGGGATTGGAATTATTATATTCTTCTTGAAGTCTGAAGATATTTCGCCTGTGTCATACATCTTGCTCACCAGATGGAAGAGTGTTCCCATGGCTGGCTCTCCCAGTGCTATCAGTAGCTCTAACGGAATGCTGTCTATTCCTGGGGCCTTGTTTAGACTGAGTTCTTTCAGTGCTCTGTCAAACTCTTCATGCAATATCATATCTCCCATTTCCTCTTCGTCTACATCCTCTTCCATTTCCATAATATTGCCCTCAAGTACATCGTCCTTGTATAAACCCTCTATATACTTCTTCCACCTTTTCGCTTTTCCTTATTTGCTTAGAACGGGTTTCCCATCTGAGCTCTTGATATTCATATAGGTTCTCTTTTCCTGTAGGCAGTATCCATCTTACCCATAGTGATACATGCCTCTACATCCTTACATTTGTCGTCTAGCTTCTGTTAGCCAAGTAATCCTACTAGCCCTCATCTTTTTACTTACTTGATCCTTTGCTGTCTTCACTATTTCTCCTCTCAAAGCTACCCATTTTTCTTCTACTGAATTTCTTTCCCCATTATTTGTCAATTGTTCCCTAAAGCTCTTTCTGAAATTCTCTACAACCTCTCGTTCTTTCAGTTTATCCAGGTCCCATCTCCTTAAATTACCAACTTTTTGCAGTTTCTTCAGTTTGGTTTTACCGTTCATAACCAATACATTGTGGTCACAGTCCACATCTTCGACTGGAAATGCCTTACAGTTTAAAACCTGGTTCCTAAATCTGTCTTACTATTGTATAATTTCTCTGAAACCTTCCAGTTTCTCCAGGCCTCTTCCATGCATATAATCTTCTTTCATGATTCTTGAACGAAGTGTTAGCTATGATTAAATTATGCTCTGTGTAATATTCTACAAGGCGGTTGCTTCTTTCATTCCATATTCCATATTCAGCCCACTACTTTTCCTTCTCTGCCTTTTCCTACTATCGAATGCAAGTCCCCCATGACTATTAAATTTTCGTCTCCCTTCAATATCTTCACTATTTCTTTCGTCTCATCGTATATTTCTTCAATCTCTTTGTCACCGGCTGTCCTAGATGGTGTATAAACTTGTACTCCGGTGGTAGGCGTGGGCTTCTTGTCTATTTTGGCTGCAATATTGCGTTAACTATGTAGCTCATAGTAGCTTACCCGTGTTATTACTTTTTTATTCAATATTAAACTCCCTCCTGCATTACCCCCATGTGATTTTTTATTTATAACCCTGCATTCACCTGACCAGAAGTTTTGTTCCTCCTGCCACCGAACTTCACTAATTCCTACTATATCTAACTTCAACCAATCCATTTTCCTTTTTAAATTTTCTAACCTACGTGCCTGATTATGGAATCTGACATTCCACGCTCCGACCCGTAGAACGCCAGTTTTCTTTCTCTGATAACGACAGCCTCCTGAGTAGTACCGACCTGGAGATCCGAACGGGGGACTATTTTACCTCTGGAATATTTTACCCAAGATGATGCGATCATCATTTAACCATACAATAAAGCTGCATGCCATCGGGAATAATTATGCCTGTAGTTTCCCCTTGCTTTCAGCTGTTCCAGTACCATTACAGCAAGGTTGTTTTGCTTAATGGGGGTTTGAATAGGTCCGAGGTATTCCTGCCTGTCGTAAGAGGCGGCTAAAAGGGTCTCACATGTTTCGGCATTTATGTAATGGGCCCCTGTAGCGTTTGACCTCTACTTTTCAAAATTTTCCAGAAGAGCAAGCCAATTGGGGAAGGGCACCTTAAATGGTACATTATGTCCATCGTGCATTGAAATCTTTATTCCGCTTTCTCGTCGTGGCATTGGAGTCCAAATCATCCTCCATCTCTTGAATGAGGACACCTTCCTGGGTGGGTATTCCTCCACCCACTATGCAGTGTCGTTTTCTGCACTGATGAGGAACACGGAATTCTTTGCAACTCATATCCAGCATAGTACCGAGTCTGTTGTGGTGGGGCCGCCATATACCCCGTTGGTTGTAACCCTCTGACAACACAGGGATAACTTGCTGATGCCTGCACCATTAACTCTCCATGTATGCCAAGGAGTAGATGCCCATCACCCTCGGGCATTGGGGCTCCCGGCAATGACCACCATGCCAGATGGCCTTTGCTGCAGATGGGTGGCACCCATGGGGAGGACCTCTGGTCATAAGGGGCAGCAATAGGACAGAAGACGTGCGATGAAGCGTACCATGTCATCACTTGCTGGTGAACAAATACCAGCAGTCTATAAGCGTTCCAAGTCAGCACAATGCAAGGGAGTATGATCATACAAAGAGGGCTTTCAACACCAGATGTTCCAGCTGCCGAGAATTCTTCTGGATAGTATGGCCGTGGTCCATGGAACTCTTCTATCCCTGACGTTTCGTCCAAAGCTACACTGGACATGTTTGGAGGTGCTCCTGTTTGTGCTGAGTCTTGCTGACTGATATATCTGGCAAGATGGCAGTGAACCTTATTCACCCTGATACTTTGTATGTATCAGAGCTGATGGGGACACCTTTGTCTCGATGCAGCCTCAGTTTTTTAGTAGAGCATTTAGAGGACAAGTTTGGGGAGGTGTAGGACTTGGGCAAAATGTGGTCCATGTCAGTCTTGATAAAAACCGTATCATCTGCCCAGTCAGGGGCATTACACACTTGTGTCAAGCTGGGGAATGTTTCTGTTACCATCAAGCCTCATCAAGCTTAAATATGGTCGAAGGCATTATATTCCACAGGAACCTTCTTTTGCAGTCTGACGACTAGCTGCACGCCAATTTAAGGCAGATAGGTGTTTGTTTCGTCTGTCGTATCCATTGGGTTCCGAGGCATAACCAGGTTGCAGCTGGTGCCTTTATCTTGACCTTAGAGGGTGACACATTACCCCAGAAGTTCAAGGTGATGTTCTACCACTGT
Source organism: Schistocerca gregaria (assembly GCF_023897955.1). NCBI lineage: Eukaryota > Metazoa > Arthropoda > Insecta > Orthoptera > Acrididae > Schistocerca > Schistocerca gregaria. Next base: position 905,144,209 of record NC_064920.1, on the reverse strand, counting down.
GATGTCAAGCCATATATCCCTCCCCCATTGTGTGCTATAAGTGCTGGAAGTTCGGCCACATGTCTTCCTGCTGTGCTTCCAGCATCACATGTCGAGATTGTGGACGTCCACCCCATCCCAATAGAGTATTGCCCCGCCTCCCATCTGTGTCAACTGTGTAGAGCATCATTCGCATAGATCACCAGGATTTTACAGCAAGAAAGGAAAATGGAATACAAGGCTCAGGACCGACTGACCTACAATGAGGCCAAGAGAAAATTTGAGCATCTACATTATGTGACTATGACATACTCTTAAGCTGCCGCTATGAGAACAGTTGTAGCCCCATCAGTTCCATGAGTTCCAGTGTGCTCTCAGAGCCAGAAGACCGCACCTGCCACCTCGATGGTGGGGGGCACTGCCCCCTCCCCCTGTTGCTCCCACTACACCCACCTTGGGAGCACTGTCCCACTCACTATTGGGGAGACCAGTCCCCACTTCTCAGCCAGAGAAGCATAAGTCTTCTTCGGCTCCTGTTGCTAGGAAGAGGTCCCTTTTGGTCACTCCCTTCCCAGGTATCTTCTAGTGGGAATGATGACACCTGCCCATGGCTGAAATGCCCAATAGCAGCTGATCATAGGGCTTCATGGAGATTGTATCAGTGATGCCCTCCCAGCCAGAGGAACCCAAGGATCAGTGAGAGAAATCCAGAAAAAAGACCCTCAAGACCAAGGGAATTGCAGTGGCACCCACACCACCACTGCCTACAAGCTCTGCATCTGACGATGAGGTGAAGATTCTGGCGTCTGCTGAGCACCTAGATCTCGCCAGATCCTCAGATACAATGGATATAGCCTGATTAGGAAGTAAGTCATTAACAGTAGGTGACCCTGAGGCTTAGACTGTCTCATAGAGTGTTTCATGCTTTTCCAGACTCACGATCATGTCATCCTCCAGTGGAATTGCGGTGCTCTTTTCCACCATCTGGCTGAGCTATGGTAGCTGTTAAGCTTTACACCTGCTTTCTGCATTGCCCTACAGGAAATCTGGTTCCCAGCAATATGGACCCCTGCCCTTCATGGCTACAGGGGATATTACAAGTCACATAACGAATTTAATAGAGGTCCAGGTGGAGCTTGCGTTTATGTCCTGATCTCAGTATGTAGTGAACCTGTGCCCCTTCAAATTCCTCTTGAAGCTGAGGCTGTCAAGATACAGATGATGCACAAAATAACCATCTGCAATGTATATCTACCTCCAGATGGTGTGGTTCCCCTGAACGTATTGGATGCACTGATAGATCAACTCCCTAAACCTTTCCTACTTTTGGGATATTTTAATGTCCATAACCCCTTGTGGGGCAGCATCATGCTTACTGGCTGTGGCAGAGATATCGAAAATTTACAGTCCCAACTCGACCTCTGCCTCTTAAATTCTGGAGCTGTCAAACATTTCAGTGTGGCTCATGGTAGTTACACGGCCATTGATTTATAATTTTGCATCCCAGGGCTTCTTCCATCTATCCATGAGAGCACATGACGATCTGTGTGGTAGTGACCACTTCAACATCTTCCTGTCACTCCCTGGCGTCATGTCCTCGATGCATGTCCAGAAGGGCTCTCAAAACAAGACGGAATGAGTAGCATTTACCTCTGCTGTCACCGTTGAGTCTCCCCGGAAATCGCTGAGGCAATTAAGGAGCGTTGGAAAGCTCTACAGCGATATAAGCGGCACTCTTCCCTAGAGCATCTAATAGCCTTTAAGCGGCTCCGTTCCCGCTTTCACCTGCTTATAAAACGACGGAAACAGGAGTGTTGGGAGAGATACATGTCGACATTGGGTGCCATATGTCACCTTCCAAAGTGTGGACGAAGATCAGACGTCTTTTTGGGTACCAGATCCTGACAGGTGTCCCTGGCGCTAAAATCAGTTGCGTGCTCTCTAACGGTGCAATCGCGATTGCCGAGCACTTCACTGAGCACCATCCTCGAGCCTCTGTGTCCGAGAACTACAGCTCCACCCCCTCAAACGGCGGATGGAAAGGAAAGTCCTCTCGTTCACTACACGCCACAGTGAATACTATAACGCCCCATTTACAGAGTAGGAGATCCTCAGCGCCTTCGCACATTGTCCAACATAGCTACTGTGCTGGATCGGATCAACAGTCCGATGATTAAACATGTCTCATTTGACTACAAGCGATATCTCCTCGTAATGTTCGACTGGATCTGGTGTGATGGGGTCTTCCCATCGTAATGGTGGGAGAGCACCATCGTTCCGCTGCAAAAACCCAGTAAAAATCCGCTTGATGTGGATAGCTGTCGGCCCATCAGCCTCACCAACGTTATCTGTAAGCTGCTGGAACATATGGTGTGTCGGCAGTTGATTTGGGTCCTGAAGTCACGTGGCGGCTTCCGCCAGGGTCGCTCTACGACTGGTAATCTTTTGTCCCTCAAGTCTGCCATCCGAACAGCCTTTTCCAGACGCCAACATCTGATTGCCGTCTTTTTTGACTTATGTAAGGCATACGACACGAGCTGGTTACATCGTATACATGTCATATTGCATGAGTGGGGTCTCTCGATTTTTGTCCAAAACCTCCTGTCGCTCCATACTTTCCGTGTCCAAGTTGGTGCCTCCCTTAGTTCCATCCATATCCAGGAGAACAGAGTACCGTCGGGCTCTGTATTGAGTGTCTCTGTATTTTTAGTGGCCATTAACAGTCTAACATCAGCTGTCGGGCCCTCCGTCTCACCATCTTTGTAAGTACACGACTTCTGCATTTCGTACTGCTGCTCCAGTACTGGTGTTGCTGAGTATCGCTTACAGGGAGCCATCCACAAGGCGCAGGCATGGGCTCTAGCACATGGCTTCCAGTTTTCCATCATTAAGACGTGTGTCATGCATTTCTGTCGGCGTCGTACCGTTCATCCAGAACCAGCACTTTACCTTAATGACGATCCACTCACTGTAGTGGAGAGACGGTTCTTTGGTCTATTTTCCGACGCTCGTTAGACTTGGCTTTCTCATGTTCGTCAGCTTAAACGGAAATGTTGGCAGCACTTCAGTGCCCTCCGCTGCCTGAGCAGCACCAACTTGGTTGCACATCGCTCCACGCTGTTGCCTCTCTACAGATTGCTTGTTAAATCCAACCTTGACTATGGGAGTTTGATTTATGGTTAGGCGGCGCGGTCAGCGCTGCGTTTACTCGACCCAGTGCACCACTGTGGCGTTCGCATAACGAATGGAGCTTTTATAAGAGTCTGGTGACCAGTGTCCTAGTGGAGGCTGGAGTCCTCCATTGCGGATCCGACGTGCTCAGCTGCTCGCCAGTTGTGTTGCACACATTCATAAATCTCCTGAGCATCCTAATTATTGTCTTCTTTTCCCACTAACGGCAGTTAAACTCCCGCATTGGCGGCCCAAGTCAGAGCTCACGATTGCGGTTCAAATGCGATCCCTTCTCTTTGAACTGAAGTCCTTCCCTTAGCACCTCTACTTGAGGTCCATTCACGTACACCTCCATGGTGTACCCCTCGGCCGAAGCTTCATCTGGACCTTTTGCATGGCCCTAAGTAGTCAATTAACCACTGCTCTCCACTGTCACTTCCTCTCGATTCTTGACGCGTTCCAGGCTCTGAAGTTGTTTACACCGACGGCTCGATGGCTGACGGTAATGTTGTTTTCGCCTATGTCCACAGAGGCCATACTGAACAGCATTCCTTGCCCGCTGGCTGCAGCGTATTCACTGCAGAACTTGTGGCCATATCTCGTGCACAGCAGTACATCCGTTCCTGTTCTTGTCAGTCGTTTATTCTCTGTTCTGACTCCCTCGAGCAGCTTACAAGCTATCGACCAGTGCTACCCTCGCCATCGTTTCGTAGCGAACATCCAGGTATCCATCTCTGCCCTGGAACGGTCCAGTCGTTCAGTGATGTTTGTTTGGACCCCAGGACACCTCGGAATCCCAGGCAACGAACTTGCTGACAGGCTGGCCAAATAGGCTACGCGGAAACAACTCCGGGAGATGGGCATCTCTGAAACTGACCTGCGTTCTGTCTTAAGCCTCAAGGTTTTTCAGCTTTGGGGAACGGAGTGGCATAACAGTATGCACAACAAACTGTATGTCATTGAGGAGACTGTGAACGTGTGGAAGTCTTCCCTGCAGGCTTCTAGCAGGGAATCAGTTGTCCTCTGTCGGCTACGCATTGAGCATACATCGTTACCTCCTCTGTTGTGACGACCCACCCCAGTGTCGCTGTGGCTGCCCACAATTAGCCGCTCTGTGGCGGACTTTTAACTATCCCAGCATCTTACCTTCGGTGTTTGGCGACAATACCTCAACAGCAGCTTTAGATTTACGTTTTATTCGTGAGGGTGCGTTTTATCATTTGATCTGAGTTTTAGTGCATGTCCTTTGTCCCTCTGTGTCGTCCATCCTAAAGCTTTTAGGGAGAAGGTTTTAATGCGTTGGAGAGTGGCTGGCTTCTCCTTTTCTGTTCTCATGGTCAGCCAGCCACGGTAATCTGCTTTTTTGTTTTTAGTTCCTTCTCCATGTTTCTTGCGTCTCTCTGTGGTTTTCTTGTCCTGTTTTGTCCATTGTAGTCTTTTTTGTCCCTCAGTCGTTCTTCTGGTTCTTCCTTACTCCTGTTATTGTGCCGTACACGTTTTCTGATTTCATCGTTCCCTTGGGTAATTGTTCTACTGTGAACAAGGGACCAATGACCTCGCAGTTTGGTCCCTCCCCTCCCCCCCCCCCCCACCCCACTTTTAAACCAACCAACGAACCATGCCACGTGGGGTAGCCGCGCAATTTGGGAGGTTCGAGTCCTCCCTCGGACATGGGTGTGTGTGTTGTCCTTAGCCTAGGTTAGTTTTACCCCTCGACCGTACTCGACGAACTGGGCTCGAGAGCCATTGCTGCACTGTCGTCGTGCTCGGCTCGGCGAACTGCGTTCGTCCAGCCGTGCTCTCTTGCCGGACGTGCTCGTCGAATTGAGTTCGGCCGCCTGTTGGCGCTATGGTACGTGCTCGACGAACGTCGCTCGGGCGTGCAGTCGGCCGCCTACGAAATTCATTTTGACGTCTATATCAGTCGCTAGAGTCGCCCTACATAGTGTAAAGTTCTTTCATTCTTTCAACGGAGGCCGCTGGCGGTCTTTCCACTCAAACAATATATTTAGAAAGACAGTAGAATTTTCGAAGTGCAAACATGTCTAAGTGCGTATCTTCTTCGTCTTTGAGTGATGAAGACATTGAACTGTTATTAAACCAAAGCGATAATGAGTGGTCTAGTGACAGTTTTTAGAGCGATGGAGAAGACAGTGATGACAATTTCAGCGATAGTGATACAGAAACGTTAACTGTGGAAGAGGACGTAGCAGAAGAAGTGCTGGCTGCTGACACTAGTATTTAGTCAGTTAAATGTAGTTCTGATAGGAGTAAGTTTCCTTTCACAGGCACTCCAGGAGTAAAAATTAGTTTCGACGATCCTCCAGATCCATTAAAAATTTGTACCTTCTTGTTTGACGACAGCTTGTTAATAATTATATCAAGTAAAACAGACAAATATGCTGAACAATTTAAAAGTTCACATGCAGATAAATTGAAGCAGCGATCATGTGTGTACCGGTGGCTACCTACAAATAATGAAGAGCTCTATTCGTTGTTGGCATTGCTATTTCCGCAAGGAATTGTGCAAAATCCCGAATTCGAAATGTATTATTCGAGAAAACGAGTTTTTGAAACTCTAATTTCCCGAAAAATGATGTTTGAAAGTAGATTAATCTTCTCTTGAAGTTTCTTTATTTCAATGACAATACTTTGTATTCGCAAGATTGTGGAATTCCTTCCAAACTGTTCAAACTGAAGCCTGTTATTGTCAAAAAAAATTTGAAGAGGCTTATACTTTGGAACAAGAATTGTCAATTGATGAATACCTCCAGCTGTAGAAAAGGCGGCTTCCTGTAAAGCAGTACATTCCATTGAAACGTGATCGTTTTGGAATTAAGTCTCTACGAAGCAGAAAGTGGCTATTTGTGTCACTTTATTATTATTTACACAGGAAAAGACACAGTGTTTGAGCCACAATATGCTGAATATCCTTGAGCGTCGAAAGTTTTTTTTTCTTTACTCGAAGGGTATTTTGACAAGGGATATACGGTTTTTACTGACCGATTCTATTCAAGTCCACAGCCGTTAGATTTTGTTGTATCTAAAAGCACTGACTGTATTGGAACAGTTATGGTGAACAGAAAAGAAATGCCAGCAGCTTTGAGGGAGGGAAAACTCGAGAAGGGTCAAATTAAGACCTTTTATAGAGGAAAGTTAATGGCGATGGGATGACGAGATAAAAAAGATGCGTAAACTCTACCCAATATCTATAGTAACGAACTGAAACAAGCTGCGAAGAGGAAAACAGTAAAAACAAAGACTGAAATTATACTGAAATACAATGACATAATGGGACTCGTTGATTTGGCTGACCAGTACACGACAAATTCTACTGCCACAAGAAACCGCCTGCGAAAATATTATATGAAGCAGTTTTGGCATTTCATGGACGTGACAGCTCTCAATTCTTACCTCAATAATAAGAAACTTGGTGGAAGATTGGGACGACTCGATTTTCAAATACGTCTAATCGAAAGTTTACTGGAAAATACAGTGCACATGTTGTTTCGTCCTCTCAGCACAGTAATGTTGGACACCCTTGCCAAGTTTTAGCCCCAACACGTCTGGTAGGCCTGCACTTTTCCAAACTCATCCCAGTACTAAAAACAAGAAGGCGCCGACACGAAAATGCTGAGTGTGTTGCAGCAAACTTGATGACAATGAGAAAAAAATAAGATAAACGCTTGTGTATAGGGAAGAGAGCGAAGCTGAATTGTGTGCAATACCATGCTTTGAGCTATACCATACAAAGAGTAATTTCTAATAAATATTCATCAAGAAATTATGTTTCCCTTAGCTCCACCACTACAACCCTTCCCCAGAATATAAAAATCAATAATAATTCATTTTTATTTAAGCAACAGCGTTGCTACTGCGAAAACCTTCGAATTGTTAGCTGTTCGGTTGTTAGATAATCACTTGCCCTCACAACAATCGGACATAAGCGTGTCAAATACGAGCAGCTACAATAAGCGCTAGAGGCACGGAAAGAATTACTCGCGCGGGAACAGTTCTATGCGCCAAAACTCTCCGCCTGAGCAATGCTGCAGTGGCCGACAATAACCCGCCACTGGGCGCTTTTCGCCACAACAAACAGCACGGTCGAGGACTTAGTTAGATTAAATAGTGCGTAAGCCTAGGGTCCGATGACCTCAGCAGTTTGGTCCCATCGAGCTTACCACAAATTTCCAAAGTCTACTCATGCCTCTGGGTGGTCATACTCCATACTGATGATAATGGACATCAGTTTCGAATGTAGCGAAACTTCTATAGTTTAAAGCTCTATCTTGTTGCCAGCTTCAGTAGAAAGACAATGAGATAGTTGGAATCAGCGAACTCATACAACTATCCAGGTGTAACACTTAGCAGGGATATGAAATGAATTGACACGTAGGCTCAGTGGTGGGTAATGCATGTGGTAATCTTCGTGTGTTGGTAGAATACTGGGGAAATACAGTCAGTCAACAAAGAAGATCGCTGACAAGTCACTTGTGCAATCTATTCTATAACATGGCTCTAGTGTGTGGGACCTGTACCACATAGGACTGACAGGGGATATTGAACATACACTCCTGGAAATGGAAAAAAAAAAAAACCTGACGAACGAAACTCGATCCAGCGATTACGGTGCTTGAACGACAACCACTTTCTTTTTTAATTTCATTTTGTTCTATGTTGTTCGTTGAAATTGTTCAAGGCGGACGTCCGATGACACCCCTTCAGCTTGTTAATTGATCCGTTTGCTCAGTTTTTTTATTACAAAGGGAAGCTAAATCTGTGACCAAACACGCTGAGCTACCGTGTCGACACCATTAGGCTGCCGCCGCTTCATGGTAAAAATGGCGAAGCACGATTTTGTCAGTAACGCTCGAGAAGTACGCCCTACTGCTTGCACATTTTGTTGTCCTCATGGAGTACTACGAGTGTACGATGTTTGAAGTAAATCCGCGTTACAGACGTTGTAGCCTCCCCTTGTGAGCTTTATGGTGTTGGGGCGTGAGCGGAAGACGGCCTAACGGTGTGCGGGACCGTAGCCCAGCTTCATGGAGACGGTTGCGAATGGTCCTCGCCGATACCCCAGGAGCAACAGTGTCCCTAATTTGCTGGGAATTGGTGGTGTGGTCCCCTACGGCACTGCGTAGGATCCTACGGTCTTGGCGTGCATCCGCGCGTCGCTGCGGTCCGGTCCCAGGTCGACGGGCACGTGCACCTTCCGCCGACCACTGGCGCAACATCGATGTACTGTGGAGACCTCAGGCCCCACGTGTTGAGCAATTCGGCGGTACGTCCACCCGGCCTCCCGCATGCCCACTATACGCCCTCGCTCAAAGTCCGTCAACTGCACATACGGTTCACGTCCACGCTGTCGCGGCATGGTACCAGTGTTAAAGACTGCGATGGAGCTCCGTATGCCACGGCAAACTGGCTGACACTGACGGCGGCGGTGCACAAATGCTGCGCAGCTAGGGCCATTCGACGGCCAACACCGCGGTTCCTGGTGTGTCCGCTGTGCCGTGCGTGTAATCATTGCTTGTACAGGCCTTTCGCAGTGTCCGGAACAAGTATGGTGGGTCTGACACACCGGTGTCAATGTGTTCTTTTTTCCATTTCCAGGAGTGTATATTATTTGTGATAATAAAATTAGTAGACTGCCAAATAGCATTGTAAATTTAATAAAAGTTCATCCGATTACACGTATTTTTCCCTTTATGTCAATTGTAATATAAACATTAAAGAAAATGACTGCGTTGAAAATAATAATAAAAAATACACAGACGAACGGGACTCGATCCAGTGATTACGGGGCTTGGACGCTAACCAGTCGGCTGCCGGCGGTTCGTGGTAAAAATGGCGACGCACAGGTATAATATCTGACGACAGTACGCGCTACTGCTTACACATTTTGTCGTCCTAATGGAGTACTATGAGTATACGAAGTTTGAAGTAAATCCGCGTTCCAAACGTCGTGGCCTCCCCTTGTCAGTGCAATGAACGAAACAAGCTAATCACAATAGTTGACGAATTAAAATTGACCTCAAAGGACAGTAACAGCAACAACTTTAAACGCGTTTCCTCTTACTCTTTGTCAAAAGCAAGCAAGATTGCAAGAGTAAAAATCATTGAGAAAAGAAACATCTCATACACTTGAACTTCACCGAATGCCAAGATGGATGCAGCTACCGCCTGCTGCCAGTGGTCAACCTTGAAGAGGACAGCACAAAGCGCGTGCTGAATGGGGCGTTTTTACGACTGCTCAGCGGGCATAGCGACATGACCGGCGCGAGTGCGCGGCGGCCTACCGCGGCAGTCCGGCGCCCAGAAGGGCCGGCGCGCCGTAATTACCGCGGCCCAGATCGGTATCGGCCGCATTCATCCCGCGTCAGAGGGCCACTGTGCTTCAAAGCGCCGCCACGGCGCTGCGCAGCCTGGAACGCGCCACAACTCCTCACCGGCGACGGCGGCGGCGGCGGCGGCTGGCCAGCCAGCGACCGTGCGCTTTCGATTGTCCGTGCTGATGGTCGCTCTAATGCATCGATACTATCGTCCGAGCCAGGAATTCAGTTAGTCGACCAGCATACGTCTCTGCCTACGTCCTGGTGAAAAGTGTCTCCCCACGGTGTTAACTAAAATTAGCCCTGCCCTTTCCAGTCACTACTGCTAATCTACTAAATTTACTGAGTAAATATACTCGACTTATTTTGTTAACCTTTCTGACATAATTGTGGTATCACATCGGTACCACCCTACTGACATCCTACAGTTGGTAAAAGAATGGCAAATTTCCGTCTAATGCCCATAGCGGTCGCGCGGGATCTGTCGGACCTAGAGAGCCTGTATACAGAGAGAGTGGCCATAGGTGAAGTTGCCCGTGATTGGTTGATTAGCTTTGGCAGAACAATGGCGCCAAACGTCTCTCGCTCTTCCTATGTTCACCGTGCTTTTGAGATGAATTGAAGTTCGGAGGACTTTTGGAAACGATTAAAAGGTATTTGAATTATTGAGAGACTTGTTATGCGTTGTGCATCTGTGTTCGCTTTAGTTGTATATCCTTTTTAGTATGTAATTAGCGTTTACGATCTTAAATACGAGTTGAAATAATGAAGAGTCTTGTGATGAAGTCAGTAAGCCTACATGTTTGAAGTAAACACCTTAGTAATTGTACAGTATTGTTTTTGACATCTGTAATTCGTTCTACACACGTTCGTAAACGATGCCAGGTTGTGCTGCATTTGCTTGTTCCAATAGAGACGAAGGTGGATTTCGCATGTTAGCGTTTCCACGCAATGGAGAAAGACGAAAGCAGTGGGCAGTCGCAGTCAACAGGGCTGACATAAATCAAACAGGAGCCCTGTGGAAACCAACCAAGTACTCTCATCTATGCGAAGTGAGTTGTTTTTGCCTTTTCTACATATAAAACAACTTGCAATATACATAGTTAAATTTGAAAACAGACCTGTAAATTGGCTGTGTGAAAATTATTATAACACATTATTCTTATAAACAAAGGCATTTAACGAATGATTTCGCCATATTGTCTTGTGCTTTTGATTCGGTGAGTGTGTACACCACTACTGGCCATTCAAAAGTCCCGCCCGTAGTTTGACAGAAAAATGGCCGCCGTATCGTCCGGTTGGCCACCCTCTGCCTATACAGACTCTCTACACGGACCCATTGGAGAGTGTCTGCTGTGAAACACCTCCATTAGCTCTGTAATTTGAGCATCCTGTGCCACTGCAATATAGGACGGTCGACGGCAGCCGCTCAAACCATTTGCGCTCAGAGCAACTTCACTACCAGATGTTTCACAGACTCCTAGCTGACCCCACTGTTGCCGCACTGTTGTAATGAGTCTTTGCAGAGTTTGAGAAATACAAGTTAAGTACACTATTGGCCATTAAATTGCTAAACCACAAAGATGACGTGCTACAGAGGCGAAATTTAACCGACAGGAAGAAGATGCTGTGATGTGCAAACGATTAGCTTTTCAGAACATTCACACAAGGATGGCGCCGGTGGCGACACCTACAACGTGCTGACATGAGGAAAGTTTCCAACCGATTACTCATACACAAACGGCAGTTGACCGGCGTTGCCTGGTGAAACGTTGTTGTGATGCCTCGTGTAAGGAGGAGAAATGCGTACCATCACATTTCCGACTTTGATAAAGGTCGGATTGTAGACTATCGCGATTGCGGTTTATCGTATCGCAACAATGCTGCTCGCGTTGGTCGAGATCCAATGACTGTTAGCAGAATATGGAATCGGTGGGTTCAGGAGGGTAATACGGAACGCCGTGCTCGATTCCAACGGCCTCGTATCACTAGCACTCGAGATGACAGGCGTCTTATACGTATGGATGTAAAGAATCGTGCAGCCACGTTTCGATCCCTGAGTCAGAAGATTGGGACGTTTGCAAGACAACAACCATCTGCACGAACAGTTCGACGACGTTTGCAGCAGCATGGGCTATCAGCTCGGCGACCATGGCTACAGTTACCCTTGACACTCCATCACAGACAGGAGCGCCTGCCATGGTTCACGAATGGCGAAACGTAATTTTTTCGGATGAATCCAGGTTCTGCTTACAGCATCATGATGGTCGGATCCGAGTCTGGCGACATCGCGGTGAACGCACATTGGAAGCTTGTATTCGTCATCGCCATACTGGCGTATCACCTGGGGTGATGGTATGGGGTGCCATTGGTTACACGTCTCGGTCACCTCTTGTTCACATTGACGGCACTTTGAACAGTGGACGTTACATTTCAGATGTCTTACGACCCTTGGCTCTACCCTTCATTCGATCCCTGCGAAACACTACATTTCAGCAGGATAATGCACGACCGCATGTTGCAGGTCCTGTACGGGCCTTTCTGGATACAGAAAATCTTCGACTGCTGCCCTGGCCAGCACATTCTCCAGATCTCTCACCAACTGAAAATGTCTGGTCAATGGTGGCCGAGCAACTGGCTGGTCACAAAACGCCAGTCACTACTCTTGATGAAGTGTGGTATCGTGTTGAAGCTGCATGGGCAGCTGTACCTGTACACGCCATCCAAGCTCTGTTTGACTCAATGCCCAGGCGTATCAAGGCCGTTATTACGGCCAGAGGTGGTTGTTCTGGGTACTGATTTCTCAGGATCTATGCAGTCAAATTGCGTGAAAATGAAATCACATGTCAGTTCTAGTATAATATATTTGTCCAATGGATACCCGTTTGTCATCTGCATTTCTTCTTGGTGTAGCAATTTTAATGGCCGTTAGTGTAAATATTCCATTTTCTGTGTTAATTTGTTCCCAACTCATTTCTGCTCCTTTCCAACTTTCCTATGGCAACAGCTTTCTGCACTACTCTGCAGCCACCTCTCCTCACTGTTCTGTACAAAGTCATACACCTCAATAACAACGTGCCTTGTTTGCTTTATGCTTATCTTACATCGTTGTTATTGTCGTCTTGTTTCAGAACACTGAGCCATTTGAAGTGTGACAGTATGACACCTCATCGTGTACGCTTCATTACTGCAAGTACAGTTCAGAACAGAATAAGTTAGTAAGTCTTATGGTAGTTAAATTAAACATGCTTGGCCGCATAACTAGTTTTTTACTGTAGTTGAAACTATTCTGAATTGTTAGTAATCCATTATATTGTATTACTATACTTTCCCAACAATTTTGTTACATTATATTGGTATCTACATGTCTTGTGAGACCTGTAATTGCTTTCAAAATATGAAGTTAATGAAGGACCAGGCACAGTAATGAAGACGACGCTGATTCGTGGTGTTAGTATCCTATTGAGTCTCTGTTAGGCTATACGTATTGGATGCATCAGCATGATTTGCCACGAAACGAATGAAACTGCTACTTGTAGAAAGAGGAGGAGGGGGATCGGGTTGTGGCGTGGAGGTTAATAGAAATTATCGAGATACTGTTGTGACTTTACCTGCAGGCCATTGTTACCAGTTAGGTTATAATCAGGGTGCGAGACCACTCCTGTGAGATTAAATTATATAAAAAAACTAGAAACAATTCAAATTTCGTGATGGAAGGACGTTAAAAATTGCCCATAATATGGAGGATTATTACAGTGTGCGTCAAGTCTCCAGGCAGCTTGATTACGAACAGTTCTGTTCATCAATGTGCACCTCAGTTGGTATGCAATGAGACAGCATTGCTTTCTGTGTGGCTGACAAATTGCTTCGCCAACTATATTTCAAAGCTGGACATATCTATACTTTCTTGCTTCAGAAATATTTTTTTCTCGATGGAACCCAGCTATTACTGTCACCTTTCCCTAGGCCAGGGCTTCCCAACGTTTGGTCCGCGGACCCCTTAGCGGTCCGCTGGTTCTTTCTAGGGGGTCCGCAGCCACCTTTCACCAAATCGTGTAAAATAATGAGTGAAACCATTGAATAAAAATGTGAAAATCAAATTCATCACTATTTTTTTCGTATGAAAAACATGTGTACTTCTACTTCAGGTGGTATTACCAAGAAGTCTCTGCGGTTCCTAAGTGAGAACGCATACACAGTTTCGTGCCGGAGAATGGGTTTCTCAATACGGGGGTCATTCGTGCGCCGGCTCACGGCGCTAGATGCACTGAAACCTTTTACGCATGCGCGGAGCGACTCTTGCCGACCAATTACAGCGCTCGCTGGCACGTATGCAGCCCCAGGCATAATTAAATGTTAAACTTGCTTTGGCAGTGCACTACCTATTTCATAAGTCGATTTTTGAGCAATTTATTACTTCTAACATGGATCGGTGGCTGAAGTCAGGATCATTGAAGAAGGGTGCAGTCTCTCCATCGCCTTTACAACAATTGAAGATTCCAGTTGAAATGAATGAGGTGGGAGGACGTCCAAAGGAAGAACAATCACAAGAAGCTCCACATATGGATTTATTATGTGAAAACGCTGCAAGTAATCCATTGGTTGCAATAGCCTGTGGAAGTGGGATAACCAAGAAGCATAAGTACAACGAAAGCTATTTAGAAATGGGCTTTATGGAGACAAAGGAGGGTAAAGTTCAGTGTGTAATTTGTGCGCGAGTCCTTCCGAACAGGTCAATGGTTCCAGTTACATTGCGCCGTCATTTTGAAGGTACTCACCCGGATTTTCAGGCTAAAGACATCGATTTTTTCAAAAGGAAGAGTGCTGATCTAGCTGCTTCTCAGCATTGCATGAAAACTCATGCAAAAACAATTAATGAAAATTCATTAAAAGTTTCTTTCTTGGTTAGTTATCGAGTGGCAAAAACAGGCAAAGCTCATACCACTGCAGAAAGTCTCATAATTGGATCGTTAATTTAAAGTTGTTCTCATTCATCTATAAACCAAAGACTATTGATACTTCAGGGGGGGGGGGGGGGGGGGAGGAGATCATTGGGAACATGGCACTTGCATTAAGAATCTTTCAGTTTCCATGAGTTTCGGCTTGAAATTTAAAGTTACTGTGCTCTTGACTAACTAGGGGTCCGCCATGTATTTTCGACTGAAGAAGGGATCAGCCAGCTGGAAAGGTTGGGAAGGCCTGCCCTCAGCCATTTAGTATATTTACGTTTTGCGGTTAGCAGAGTTTTTAAATAGTTCTTTTACGGAAACCTTGCTGTACCCGCCTCCATAGCCGAGAGCTCTGGAGAGCATACGGGGGCGAGGGCTGGGAAACTGGCCACCTTCAATGTGGCTTTCAGGTTTCCCTCACAAAACTCCGTAAATACGTGGCTGACACGCACGTTCCACACGTAGACTTCGACAACGTTCTCTTAATTGCACATGAAATTTACACCAGACAGCTGGGCTGCATAGATTCCCTGGGGGAAGTGGAGGCGTTAGGAAGGTGTCCTAGACACAAAATGCCACGAACACTGTCAAAACAGATATATGACCGTGAAACGCAAAGACAAAAGGAAGCGGGAAAGTAAGTATCGAATGTAAATTTTTTCTGTAGTTATTATTATTATTTTTGCTTGTTTGGGTCTTGTTCTTACATGTGACGGTTCTTCTTCCTTGTTCAGCATCCATAAACCTGTTGCGACCTGAAGAGGTGACTGCCAATGTGCTGGGACCAGCATCGATCTCCCACGTGTCAGCACCTGCAGCCGTCTTCAGTTTATTTGGACCTGCAGCGACCACAAAGGATCCTATAGTGCACCCAGTAAGCATGCTGGAACAGGACAAGGAGATGCTAATGACAGTTCTGGTCATCAGTTTGTGTGATGAAGACACCTGGCCTACCCCGAACCCTCGGAAGTGGTCCTAAACAGCAAAGAGCAGGTTGGTACTCGGCTCCAACATACACATCGTTCCAGAACATTCTGGTCGCAGTTCAGGGACAGAGTGCAGATACTGTGGATAAGAAAGTACCAGTTGCTCCCAGTGTGCTACTGCTTTTCACTTCATCATATTATTTAACGGCTAGCGTCTAAATATGGAGTAGAAGCATCAACGGACAGTGACTGACGTGTCGTGCTGAAGATCTAAAATGTGCTGCAGAGGGCGGTGTACTGAGCTGGGATGGTGGGATGGGATGAACTCTATCGTGCTATACCCTATCAGTACGTAGGTAGCCACTGAGTTTTATCCATCTCATTCTCCCCAAGACATTTACTGTACTGGTCTGACACTACCTGTTACAATGATGTATGATGACGCTGCACTCTCGGTGATATCAGCGGACTTATCCATTTATTTGGCGTTTGCCTCTATTAGGAATTTATATGGACTAAATATGGTGCTGACAGTTGTAAGAATTACCGAGCTTTCGGTTTAATAAGGGACGGTTGCAAAATACTAACATGAATTCTATACAGCCAAATGAAAAAACTAGTAGAAGCCGACCACGGGGGAGATCAGTTTGGATTCCACAGAAATGTAGGGAAACTTGAGACAGTACTGACCCTACGACTCTTAGAAGAAAGGTTAGGATAGACAAACCTATATTTATAGCATTTGAGAATGTTGACTGGAATATTCTCTTTGAAATTCTGTAGGTGGCAGAGGTCAAATACAGGGATCGAAAGTCTGTTTACAATTTTTACAGAAACTAAATGGCAGTTATACGAGTCGTGGGGCACGAAAGGGAAGCGGTGGTTGAGAGGGGATTCTGCAAGACAAGCAGATCTGATAAAACCCAGCATCATACTTACTGTGCCATGCAGAATTAGCGTATATTCTTCGTAGCTCCGTTCATGGAATTTGCAGTCAGATGGACTGTCTGAATTTCCGTCAAAGACGCACTGCACCATTTTCACTCGGTACATCATTTATATTTCAAAGAGAAATTGTGACATTACAGATGGGATCGTAACGTTTCATGAGCATAGCGTCGGCGATTAATGGAACGGTGCAGTGGTTAAGGTCATGAGAGTTTAACCTGAGGATAAGAGTCTCTAAACCTGTCAAGTCTACTAATTTTAATTTGTTCAAAAATGGTTCACATGGCTCTGAGCACTATGGGAGTCAACTTCTGAGGTCATCAGTCCCTTAGGACTTAGCACTACTTAAACCTAACTAACCTAAGGACATCACATACATCCATGCCCGAGGCAGGATTCGAACCTGCGACAGTAGCGGTCCCACGGTTCCAGACTGTAGCGCCTAGAGACGCTCGGCCACCCAGGCCAGCTTTTAATTGGCGATGAGAGCTATTTCTTTAGGAAAAAACTAGAATTTTTGAAATATGCATAATTTTAAAGTAATTTCTCTACACTGACGGTTTTGCAGTACATTATCCTTTTACCCACTGTGATTTCTGTTTGGCATTAAAAGAAAATGCTATTTTTCTGTGCTTTCGTCAGAATTGGCATCCTGCCTGCATGTAAATGAAGAGAACACAAATTAATGTGATGGTTTTTCTCTATGTAAAACAAGTAAGTACTTTCTATTTGGTACCTTCATCGTCAACTGACGCCATGTGGTAAGTGAGAAAAAAATTTGCCTCATGTTTGTCTCTGTTTCTTCGATCAACTGCCATAATTTAAAATGCAATAATTTAAAATCAAGAGTCTACCGAACAACTCAAAAGAGTGAAATAGACAGCCTAGTATTTATGTAAATTCAGCTCTTCCGCTCTTTTCATTATTTTTTTTTTGAAGGGAGAGGAAACGAATCATTTATTTGTCACAAACGATTTTTCAGTAAAAACACAATAATTCAGTACCGTGTCGAGATTCCGTTCTCCTCTATCACTGCGTTTAACCGCCGAGGAATAGAGGCATCCAGTTTCCGAATGAATTTGTTATTTTGTGACAACACTTCACAGGTATCATGCATTGCTTCGGACAGCGCTGTGTTGATTGTCGGTGCTGGTCTTCTACACCTAATACACCTCTCCATCTCTGCCAGTGCGAGCTGTATGGGATGGAGATAAATATCTTTGGGAGGCCAAGCCAACCGCTCCGTTCATTTGAAACCAGTGGCTTACACAGTTCACTGTATGGACAGGAGGATGATCATGTTGGAAGATTATTCTGCCTTCCGAGAATCTCTGGCAAACAGAAGGGTGCATCACGTCCTCCAGTATACCGCAGTAGTAATGAATAGAAAAACGACCCGGTTGCCACAGAACGCCGCAACCATTAGTTGCGCACTAAGTATTTCCCTATATTTGGGCCACTGCTCCTAAAAGCTACCAAAAAGCAATTATTTTATCTATTAAGTCAGTGGTCATTTAAAGTCACAAAGTTCTTATTTTATTTGAACTTGAAACATTGAAAAATTTGTTGCTTGACAGAGGTTCGAACTGAGATCTCCTCTCTCGTGGCGTATTTCGATCGCAGTGTTGTTTTCACCAGGATGGCAAAATCATTTAGGTCTCCACGAGAGGCACATATGTGGGCTCGAATCCTGGTTCTGCACAAAAGTATCCATGGTTTCATCTCAAGCCCAACCATTTGCATTCCGAACTATGTATTTTAAGTAGGCTGTTTAGGTTTTTATGTTGGTAACGCCACGTAGCGCTCTGTATGAAAATCACTGACTGTGCTGTGTGCAGTCTGTGGCTGGTTGGCATTGTTGAAATATTCTCTATTGTAGTGTTGGGCAGCTGGATGTGAACAGCGCGTAGCGTTGCGCAGTTGTAGGTGAGCCGCCAGCAGTGGTGGGTGTGGGGAGAGAGATGGCGGAATTTTAAGAGCGCACGATCTGGACGTGTGTCCGCCAGAAAGAGTAAATTTGTAATACTGGATATCATGAAGTGATATATAATGACTTTTGAACACTATTAAGGTAAATACATTGTTTCTTCTCTATCGAAATCTTTCATTTGCAAACTATGCTTATCAGTTGTTAGTGCCTTCAGTAGTTAGAATCTTTTATTTAGCTGGCAGTATTGGCGCTCGCTGTATTGCAGTAGTTAGTGTAACGAAGATTTCTGTGAGGTAAGCGATTCATGAAAGGTATAGGTTATTGTTAGTCAGAGCCATTCTTTTGTAGAGATTATTGAAAGTAAGATTGCGGTAAAAATATTGTGTGTCAGATTAGTGACGATCGGAATAAGTAAAGAGAGAAGTGTCTGAGTACGTTGAGTTTTGCTCAGCTGTTTCAAAATCCAATTATGTAAGGGGTTTAGCAGCACAGTAATTCACAAATTTTTTCTAAGAGGACGTTTCACTACTAGTGATAAATAATTTTCATTTTTAATCCTCTTCATGTGTTTTCAACAATAACGATAGCTGCCGTCATTTTTAATCAGACATGCACACATCTCACTACTGGTGAATAAATAATTCGTTGATAGGAAACAACGGCGTTACGTGCCTAATCAGGCAAAGAAATTGTATTCTCACTTCAACTTCAGACATTTCGCTGATACATAATATCCGATTTTGCTTAGTTAAGAATGTGATTACGTGCTGGGTTCGAGTCCCCGTCACAAAACTTTACATCATGGAACTTCGGTTTAAACACTTGTCTGTCACTTCAAACTATGTTAAACGTTTCTCGTGGTTAGTTAACAGAAGTATTAGGGCTACAGGTGTGCCACCCCACTTTGCATTGTATTATTTAATCAATATGGCAGATGCAAAATGGCGGCCACAGATGTGGCAACGTCGGACTGACATCATGGCAAGTAGTTCAAATTTTGGCGGGAAAACACGTCAACCAGGCTACCTCCACAAACCTAACTTCACCCAGCCCTCTCCCCTCCGCTCCCTCCACCTCCTCTACTCCCGTCCCCCATTTTGAAGGTGGTGGGAACAGAACTCAGTCTGTGCTGGGCTGCTGGATAGGATGGAAATAAGTCTTTATTTTGTATACATTGTTGCATATTGTTTATTTTAGTTGTCATAGACAGTAACTCCATCCAACGTATTAACCTAGACGTCGAGAGTCCAACTGAACTAGTTCATGACACCACTCTCACTCATTCTCATTCATTCCACAACAACAAAACATATAGACATTAAAGACATAATAATCTTTTCTGAATGTTGTATTATGAAAATGAAAAGTAGTTAACGTTTTTAATATGAAAATCCAAGTAAATTGAGCTCCCATTTTATGAACTCCAGTAATGATTTCAAATGATACTAAAAGACAAACTTATTGTTCCTAACTGAGTTTCTTAGTCTAAGTGTCGGTTTGGGGGGTTTTAGGTAATTTCCTCTAACTCCGAAACTATGACAGATAGAAGGCTAAAATTTTATACCATATTCTCTTGAATAACAAAAGGCAGTGTATTTACTTTGAACAATACTAAATAACATTTAATATAGTTTATTTAGATTCTTAGGGGTTTGAATATTCAGTCGCTCGAAGTGACACAGATACTGCTTCCCACGGCTAGCATAGTGAGTGGTGCGAATGAGTCATTCCTGCGACACAACTGGCTGTCTCCTTCACAGCCATCGGCTCCAATGCTACGGGCTATTCTGCAAAGTAACTTACTGCAATAAGGTTATCGCGTATTGACTCAAGACGATACAATGGGAGCATAATATAATTTCGGAGCTCTAACTGCATGTTAACAGTGGGTGCTGTGCACCTCTAGAAAGCTACGTAGAGCAAAGATTCTATGTTTTTTTTTTCTTTCGTGTAGAAGGAAGTAGTTTTATCTTATTAAAGTTTGTCACAGTAGTGAATGGGATAGAAAACTTGCAGGGTGGATGTATGTCAGATGTTTGACATTTATGTCCTGCATGAGAGTACACGCGTTTATGTTCTGTGATGATTTCTCTCTTACCAAGACCTTCTAGGTAATGACACTAGAACAATACTTTCTGTCAAGCATAAAACCACACGTTTCCTTCTTGACCATCTTTTATATCATCACGAGACTCAAATATCTACTATACACTGATAATGGGTGCTAATCTCCTCAACGTGCACGCATCTGGAGAGATCTTGTGCACTTGGATCGCTGCTATGAGTAAGATTGCAGTTGAACAGTCTTCGCTGAACGGCAGCTGTTACAGACTCGGCTCGCTATGTTCGTTCATGAGACACGGAACCTAGTGGTCTACTTCTAGTCAGCTGCATATTAAATCAGTGACAGTGTTGCATGGAGGGTTGGTCAAAGACAATGTGGGGAGATCTTTCAGTCTCTAACTTTATGCTAAGAATCGGAGAGTGCTCTGTGACTCTCATCCACATAGGGAAAGATGGGCAACCGTAATCGTAAATTACGCACTATGATCAATGTGCTACAAAAATGTAAATCAGTATAGCACACTGTCTGGTATATTTTGACATACACATGTTCCAGAATCAGCAATGAATGGATTTACTGCACAGTCATTCATTTACATGTACTATCAAGTACATGACACTCAGAAAGTAATGGAAGGATAGTTTAGTCATGATACAGAAACTGGGAAGCATCTGGCCATGTCATTGGTCAGTATTGAAATTATGAAAAACTGGTAATATTGCTAAAATCGATTGCATATCTACTGTGATGCTTGTTACAGTACACAGACAGTGTCTTTTACATCCCATCTATCCACTGGTATCCTGTTGATTACCACATAATGATTGACTGAGATAGAGAGAGAGTCTTGGGGTGAGCAACACTTTCCTGGGATGGCCAGCAATGAAATAATCATTGTGTGTATGACTGCTACATAAGTAATAATTGGAAATGGAACATCAAGACATCTGATACTCCATCACTGTGAAAGATGGGTGTAAAAGTAAAGGTCATCAATCACCTTCAGACAGATGTTTGGAAACACTCCATAATACGGCAAAACTCTTCCAGTTCCCATGTCTTATGACATCTTCTACATTTTTGTCAATGAGAAACACCGCCTCTGGCTCTGTCTTTTTTTTCGATCATCCTGTGTGTGTTGTGGGAACAGCAGCATAATGTACACCGTGCAATGTCCAGTTCTCTGTGAGAGTCAATGGATGGAAATGTGTTGATGTCAATTTAGAACCTGACACAGACCTTGAAATCAGGGTGGAAAAAACGAAATGTATAGAGGTGTAAAAAGCTGTAGTCATACATTGCTTGGATGTATTACAACCGAAAAATTGTATCAAAGAATAACACAGGGAGTCTCTGTTGTGGCTGATAATGTTTTCACGATACTTCTTATGCAAGAGGTGGAGTGCATACTGCTAGTCAAAAAACATTGCAGGTATTGCAGTGACATGCAAGGTACTGTGGCTCACATATCTGTCTTATGAGCTTTACAATTGACTTAATCACTCCTCTTTTCTGGATTATGTGACAGTTTGTGCAGGTACCGGTCTCGGGGTATAGTTTTCCTATGAACGCTGTATCCTAGATTGTCAAGATTCCTTGTAACCAGCACTTCTAGGAATGCTAACTGTTGGGCCTTTTATACCTCCTTAGTAGTTTTTACGTTGGCATGGAGACTTTTGAGATGTCGCCGAGCTGTTCATCGCCAAGGCTCCATACAACGAAGATGTCGACGACTAAGGTAGCAGTGCCATAGCCTTCTCGTCGAAAGTAATTGTGAGTCAAGAATTTTTTCCATGGAATGACTACCCAAATACCAGAGAATATGGACTGGAATAATACACAACAAAGACAAAAGTGATCACTCATAATACCAAGGCGAACAGCATTAACATTGATGAAGAAGTTCTCCATTCTAAGAAGAGCATCTAAACAAAGTGACCAAAGCTAGGGATCATTCAAATGCACATTGAGGCAAGGGGTTGGAAAGATTTGCTTACATTAAAGTTGTATCTAAAACTGACTTAGTGCTGAAGAAGATTCCAGAAACGTGTGATGTATCTGTACAAAGGGATAGAGAAACAGGGATAGTAGCACCTGGCTATAAAGCAAAGCCACGGGTGCCTCCCTGAGCGAGATATTATGGAGGAAGCATAGCCTGTAAGACCTGCTGATCGACGAGGATAAAGCACTGTAGATGGTAGAACAGTTACTTAAAGGGCCTCAGAAAACTTACAACCAAACAGCAGCTGGAGGCTGCAAATTCTGGGAGAGATCAGCAGTCTAAGCATCAATCAAGAATGATTTTAAACAGCAAATTTTGGATTTTAGGGTGGGGAAAGAGGGCACTATGCAAAAAATAATTTGAGTTGTTAGACGAAGCAGCTGAGCTGGCCCATGGATGTGTAAAAGACGAGGACACATTTTACAGGACGTCAGATGAGAGAAGTACTTTATTGAGAACTTTTCATCTAGGTCTGCTGCGCACACTTCCTCGTTTGTGGGAGATCGCTCAAGACTTTGGTTCTGAACATGGCCGGTGACAGTCAGTCATTTGCAGTAGAAATCTCTCACAATTTAATTTGCCCATCACCACGCACAAAACTTGGCTATCGCTCTCATATATCGCTGTTCTCTGAGACTCAAAAGGTACGCCACATACAGTCAGGGCACAGTCAACAGTCTGATCGCCAACTTATACTGAGAAGCACTAAGGCATTTTTGTCGCAGTCTGTCTGCCAGTGTTGCATCTGTCGCAAAGCAATACCTGACACCCGGGAAAATCATTCTGAGGAAATTAATAACTGAATGTCTAAGAAAACAGAAAAAGAAAAGGTACTCTGTGATTAAATGCAGAAGATCTTGAAATGTTGGCCGACACTGTCTTACCCCTCGAAAGTGTAATTTTGATGCTTCTAACTCAAATAGCACCTCAACAGGTCCCACAAGACTGAGTTCACACCAAATTCCTTGGTATATTAAAACTGGACTTATTTCATTAACCGCTTGTGGAGCAGTACCCCCAGTATTCTTCTGCAGTATGTACATCACAAATTTGTAATACACGCATACCAGGCTGATATGGCTTATAGGGTTCCAGGCAACTTGGCAATCCCTATCTTAAATAATGTAAAATTCAGTCACACGAAAGGTACTTTTATAAGAAATATTGGGAATAAATCTTGTAAACACATGTGTAACCCCTTTAACAGAAAGATTACTAAGAATAATAATTAATTTTGAGATAGTAATTATTTTTCTAAAAAGTTGACGTCAAAATAATAAATTGTCTACATGTTTCAGTGAACATAAGGATCTAACTTCTTTGAGATTTACAAAATAGGAAAACCCTTGTTTAAAATATACACAGTACTCAGATCAGTGTACTGTGTAATTTTGAACATATTGTGGCAAGCAGAAGCTGAGAAAAAGCACACTTTATTCTCTAAAAATGCAACTTACGGGAAATAGCCTTTAAAGTTGTCAATCCATTGCAGCTCCGTAATATGTGTTGTCTACATCCTCTTCCGTTTCATCTTGAATTGTCCTTTTTCCTGCTCGTCTGCATTTTTTTTCCTTGTTTCACGGTGTCCAATAGCGCTTTCTCTCTCTGATGACTTAACTCTTTCTTTATCTAAATTTAACATTTGTTTCACTGTGGTCAGATCAACAGTTTGTAGCAGTCCTTCACTGAACGTTGTCACTACATAAAAAGACACCAAAACGCATTGTACTAACTGACGCAAACACTGGCCCAGAATGCGCTGCTCGTGTTACGGTTCTGAATGCGGCCATGACGTTATTTCTTCATCTGTCCTACATCTGGAAAACCCCTGGAAGTTTCTTTGAAGACCTCAACTACGGAAAAAGGTAAACGTGAATTGTGAATAAAATACTCGCCATTTTGCTGTGTTCTGTTGTATTGCACCACGAATGACTTAGGCATAGGCCATGAATGCATTTATTGTCTCTTGAAGAAATCTGAAGCAAAACTGTCCATATAACTTTCCTCATATCTTCTAAGCTGATAAGATTTTGTCTGATGGTCACGTCATAACAATTTTCGATGTAATCTATGATAGGTTCTGTGAAACTGTTCTTAGCATTTAACCCTTTGCCATCTTCTAATTTCTTTCTCTTGTATGCAGTTTTCAGTCGTCGCTGCCTTGTACCCATTCGGTCTTGTACATGACCTATGCACTTCAGTTTAGTTCTAGTTACATATTCTTCATATCGCTCCTCCTACTCAACTGTCTTCAAGGCTTTTCAATCCCCAGCTCCTAAATAATTGACGAATCTTTTTGAACTGTTCAGATTCTTGGAAATTGGTCACGCCCACACAGTGTTTCGTTTAAATGATTCAATAAACTAGAAGTAATGTAAAAATACACTGAAGAGCCAAAGAAACTGGTACACCTGCCTAATATCGAGTAGGGCCAAAGCGACTACGCAGTAGTGCCGCAACACGACGTGGCATGGACTCGAGTAATGTCTGAAGTAGTGTTCGAGGGAACTGACACCATGAATTCTGCAGGGCTGTCCATAAATCCGTAATAGTATGAAGGGGTGGAGCTCTCTTCTGAACACAATGTTGCAAGGGATCCCAGATATGCTCAATAATGTCCAGTCGCTCGTGCGCCGACTATAACACCACATTCAAACTCACTTAAATCATGATAACCTGCCATTCTAGCAGCAGTAACCGCTCTAACAACTGCGCCAGACATATACAGGGTGTTACAAAAAGGCACGGCCAAACTTTCAGGAAACGTTTGTCACACACAAACAAAGAAAATATGTTATGTGGACTTGTGTCCGAAAACACTTAATTTCCATGTTACAGCTCATTTTAGTTTCGTCCACCTACGCTCAATGGAGCACGTTATCATGATTCCATACGGGATACTCTACCTGTGCTGGTAGAACATGTGCTCCTGCACATTTAAGTCGAAGTGTTCGTACGCTTCTCAACAACAGATACGGTGACCGATGGATTGGTAGAGGTGGATCAATTCCATGGCATCCACGCTCTCCTGATCTCAACTCTCTTGACTTTCATTTATGGGGGCATTTGAAAGCTCTTGTCTCACAAACCCGGTACCAAATGTAGAGACTCTTCGTGCTTGTATTGTGGACGGCTGTGATATAATACGCCATCCTCCAGGGCTGCATCAGCGCATCAGGGATTCCATTGGATGCACGCATACTCGCTAACGGAGGACATTTTGAACATTTCCTGTAACAAAGTGTTTGAAGTCACGCTGGTACGTTCTATTGCTGTGTGTTTCCATTCCATGATCAATGTCATTTGAAGAGAAGTAATAAAATGAGCTCTAACAAGTAAAGTAAGCGTTTCCAGACACATGTCCACATAACATATTTTCTTTCTATGAGTGTGAGGAATGTTTCCTGAAAATTTGGCCGTACCTTTTTGTAACAGCCTGTATAGGCGTTGCCGACCTCAGTACCGCATTCTGCCTATTTACATATACCTGTATTTGAATACAAATGCCTATACCAGTTTCTTTGGCGCTTCAGTGCATGTCATTGCATAGAGAAAATTCCGTAGACTAAGATACGCGAAAAAAAATTGAAATGTTCAAGATTTCAATTGGTATGGAGCCCTTAAATGAAAATGCTATCGCATAAATTGTTTTGTATAAAAGGTTGTAAAAATTGCAGTATTTCAAGTCCGACTCAGTAGGCGAGTGGTTAGCAAGTCTGACTGTTATACAGGAAGCACCGATTCAAATCCCAATTCTGCCGCACAGCTTGAATTAAACCATACATAACTAATAAATGAATTAAAAATATGCGACGAACAGTGGATAATAGCAAAATGGCGCCTGTTAAAATATGCCCAAATCGAGTGTTTTATATTAAATGTCCACTCAGCTGATCAGCAGAAAGCAAAAATATAAATTAAGTAAGTAATCAATATATTTAGAAATCACTATCGATATGTCCCATTAATCGCCAGAAAATGATTGCCACGAGTATGGGAAAGAAAGGTTTGTCTACATTCACGTCTAATCCTCGTTCTGTGCGCAAAATTACAGAGTTACTGTGGAAATGAAGTAAGTGCTCACGGGAGAATACCACTGTCTGTGATGTTAATTTAAGGGCTGTACGTTATTGCGTATGCAAATACAGCATCAGACGTGTGTACGTATGCAGCTCTTGCAGCACTCTAAAGACATTTTCTCTAAATAGATGGCATAAGAAGTTGTGGCAGCTGCACAACATAATTTAGCTCTGCAAGTTACAGCAATGGCTCACTTGTGTTTGTTACCTAAGTAGCTTGCAGTTGGCTAAGCTCGCCCACCAGAAAGGCAGAGGTCAGTCGGGTATGCGAGCATTTCTTCGGGCTGCGGCTGCGGCTCCCGGCGAGTAGGCAACTGTGCCTCCCTTTCACACGGACGTTCCGTCTTAGTGCACGTGCAGGGAGAAGCGAAACGGACGAGAAATGAGCTCATAAATCTGTCATGTAAATTGCGCCAGCTGTCTAACGAGCAGTTAAAACAATCGGACACGCGTGGTGCACGGCCCACAGAAGAGGCAGTGACGTGCGTAGTGCGAAGGTTTCCGTTGGCCTAATAGCGGCGACCGGCCGCCTACGCTGCGACCCGCGTGGGAGCCATGGTGACGCAGAAGTAGACGCCCCGCACCCTCCGTGCTTCGCGGCCAGCTGGCTAGGTCCCAATTAAGCCTCCCAGGCAGCAGTGTTTACTATCCGAGCTACGAATGCGGGCGTGTTTATATGTGCGTGTGTGTATATGTGTCTGCGTGTGTGCGTGCATGGGTGGGTGTCTGAAACAGAAGATGAGATAGAGAAGAGGGAGGGAGGTGTGTCGCTGATGTGGGCAGAGGGGAATGAAGGCATCGAAAAGTTCTGTGCAATCACTACGTGAGAATAAAGTAAGAAACAGCTCCAGGCAGTATCGGAAATAATACAGTGACATGTGTGCTCCCAGTAGGTCGTAGTGACAATGCAATCTAGAGTATTTATCATTATGCTGCTAATTATTTTGTTATGTTAATTCAAAGCAAACACAATGGACAAAAAGTTAGTCACTTCAAGAAGACACGCTAAGAGTAACAGCGCCTCTATCCCTGATAATGGCCTCAATTTGGCGAGGAGGGAAGTCCAAACGTTTCTACAAGTATGTCATACAGAGAGAGCTACCACAATGCGGGAATGTTGACTGCTGCGTTCGACGTGATTTTCCAAACAACCCCAGACATTTTCAATGGGGTGATTTAGTGGACCAGGCGATGTGCGGTAGGGAGCCTGACTGCTCGTCATACCAGGAACGTTTGTCAAAGCATAGCTGTTGTCGTCTTCCAAGACGAGAGTGTCCACAGCATACACGTCACGAAGACGTCCAAGAAAAGTCAATAAAAATTTTGAAATAAACCACCTGATAGCATTCATGGTAACCTGCGTGACTAAGCACAAGTCACAATACGAGAAGCACCTTGGAAACATCACAGAGCCACCTGCAGCTTGAGCTAAACCCCCAACAAATTACAGGTCAAACGTGTCGTAGGATGGTCGGTGCACTCGACACCTGATGGCATTTGCAAACAGACAAAATAGAGAATCATCGGACCACACTACACGCCTACAATTAACTGCCTTCCTGTTTCTGCTTTGACTGGTCGGCTGAAGCGTAGTTTTGTATGCCATTGTGTTACATGGTTGTCAGTGCTACACTATTTCTGTAGACAAACTGTACAATTTTTGCTGATGAATCAATAAACACGACAACTTCACTCAGATTCCGGGCCGGCCGATTTGGCCGAGCGGTTCTAGGCGCTACAGTCTGGAACCGTTCGACCGCTACGGTCCCAGATTCGAATCCTGCCTTGCGCATTGATGTGTGTGATGTCCTTAGGTTAGTTAGGTTTAAGTAGTTCTAGGGGAGTGATGACCTCAGAAGTTAAATCCCATAGTGCTCAGAGCCATTTGAACCATTTATCAGGTTCCGGTCGTGGGTACGTCCAAACACGTCAGTGTGTCACATATCCACGTATATCCATCGAACCGCGCAGATTCTACAATCGCCATGAACGCTGCTTCGCTGCCGTGAATTGCTTCAGCTGTGGCGGGTCGCATCACCGCCTGGTAACAGTTGCACGCCATCTACACCAACCCAAAGGGCCATTGTGCTTTTTTGAAGGAGTGACTAATTTTTATTTAGTGGGGATGGACCAGCAATTTAAATTTGCCGGCCGTTGTATCTGACTGGTTCTAGGCACTTCAGTGCGGAACCGCGCTGCTGCTACGGTGGCAGGTTCGAATCCTGCGTCGGGCATGGATGTGTGTGATGTCCTCAGGTTTAAGTAGTTCTAAGTCTAGGGGATTTATAAACTCAGTTTTTAAGTCCCATAGTGCTCAGAGCCATTTTAAATTTGATAATTCTTTACTCAAATCTCTTTCACAGTTACGTGTAATTTATATCGGTGACTAGTTCCGAACTTAGCCCATCATTTTTAAAAGCGCTTACGAAAGCAAAATTCCACTGAAGTACTCGGGTAACGTCCACATAACACATTTTCGTCCAATAGATATCGAGTTATCTTACTACATGAGTGATTCAATCAACAGATGAACCATACTGCAATGTAACACAAATGATTGAACCTGTCTTTTCTAACTTCTGAAACATATGTAAACAACGCACTGCAAACTCTCGTCTGTCGATGTTAGTACTGTAATCAAACTTTATGGATGAACTTCAACATCTGAAAAGGTAAATAAAAAATATTGGAAATTAATCATAGGACCTCTGTAACTAAATTATCATTTCATGTAGATAAAACACGATACATGCAGCCCTCTGCTGCATAAGGTCTGGACCATACTATTAGAGATAACGTATGGAGAGTTAATCAATAAAAGAAACAAAATATTGCAAGCCTTTAGTGGTTTATATTGATAAGAACCCGAATGGGAAGTCACATGTTACATAGCTTATTAAAGGTTTAAGCACTGCAACACTTTCGTTACAGATGATATCATATTTCAGTTCCAAAACAACAATAACATTAATAAATTTAATACCATAAAGGGAAATGACTTCCACGATCCTTCACTGAGACTTAGCGTTGCACACAAAGAAGTATGGTATTCATCCATAAAAATCTTCGACCACTCACCTAGTGATGTGAGGAATTTAATATACACTAAAATTAACTTAAAACACAAACTGAAGTTATATCTGCATGACGACGACTTCTGCGCCAAAGAAAAAGTTTTTCGGAATGTGTAATTAATATTCTCTCTCTCTCTCTCTCTCTCTATCTATGTGTGTGTGTGTATGTGTGTGTGTGTGTATGTGTGTGTGTGTGTGTTGCTAGAGACATATAACCAGACTCTTCTGAGAATCATCAACGCATTAAATGAGTTAGTTAATGAAACCGATAAGAAAGTGACCAATTGAAAAGGTCGAGGCTATTGAGGGGAAACCAGATGTAGAGACGCTTGTTGTTGTTGAGAAGGGGGAGCAGGCACATAATAAGAGAAGGAAGAGCAGGTATATAAAGCCTCAAGCTGCAGATACGTCTGATTAGTATACACCAAGATATCAACGAAGCAGAAAGTCGTTCTTGTGCGGAAAGCCAGACGAGGGAAATTAAGGTTGGTAAGGGTACGGTATGTGGATCGGAAGTAAACATTGAGAGAGACCATTAAGCACGTTACTGAATCTCTCAGGCACTTCTCAGCAAAAAACAAAACCACACGATAACGATGGTGTTGCAAATTCATTATCCGTCACGGGCCTGGCATGATAGATAGGACATTCGGCGTCAGCAGGGAAAGACAATACATGCTGGATTCGTAGCCTATAAATCTAACTGATGAAACAATACAGATTGGCGATAGGCGGTCTGAGAGAACACTTTGCTTAATTAATCTATTTATTCAGTTAATGATGGGAACATGTATCGCTAAATACTGTATTTGACTGATGTACATACTATAAGATCGCAAAAAGGCAGAGCAAGACGAAATATAAAACCACTATAAAACCAATACTTGATGATGGAAACAACAACAACAACAACAACAACAGCAGCAGCAGCAGCAGCGGCGATGGTATTGACATTGAGCATAACACAGTGAACAATCGAATCCCAACTACCTAACTGATCGACTACGTCCGCAGGTAATACAGCTCATTCGAATGAGGTTGTTTCAGTAATCTCTGAGCTTACAGAGACAGTAGATAATTATGGAGACAGTAGATCGAGAACTGCATAAACCAGCGCGCAAAACATACCCTCGCAGACATATGATGATTAAAGTTTGGGTGACTTGTGGTAGGCTGATCTTGTAGATATGAGGGAATACACACGAGAATAATGGATTCAAATATATTTAAAGGATTATAAATACATACTACAAATTTGAGAGCTGCATCAAACCAGTCTCTGGACTGAAGATCACAACAACAACAACTCCAAATATGCTGGGCATTAACTGTTAAAACAAAAACGGAGAGTAATATCGCGTATGTGTTCGAGAGTTTGCTGCAGACACGGACGAATCGATGCCCGGACGAGCTCCAAACCGACCACGGCACTGATCGGCATTTCAAAACCAAGATGCAGTGGTGTGGAATACATCATTAATCAACATTCAATCACCTGAAAGCGTGTATCGTGGACCTCTGAACAGAACAATAAAAGGTCAAATGTGGACGCGTTTTAATCTTCGCCGCTCATACTAATGGACAGATATCCTCCCAGAAATAACTGATCATTAAAATCGAACCAAAATAGCACAATAAAAATGAGATCAATCTATGTTCGTGATAATTGACTCATGGATACGGTGTACTATTGTATTAAAATGCCAGACCCATGCAAACAGAAGTTTAATGTAGGTGATCTCCGAACACAAGAAAGAGTTTGAGAAATCATACCTACCAAACTTGTTCACAGCCTCAAAAGTGCAAAGAACGAATCCTAGAACTTACATCTTAAAGGACAGTGAAGGTGAAGAAATAGGAGGTTGCTTCTACACTGGGGAAATGCGGAATAGCTCAGAATCGGATATAGTTCTCGAGGAGAGAGTCATAACACATCGGGGAAATAGAGCACTAGTTAAATGAACTGGTTTTCCTGCAGCACGAAACAGCTGGATCGACGCTAACGATTTGCTATATAATTGGATGCATAGAGCGCAACGGGCACAGTAGCATAACATGTGTGCTAGAAGATGTATTAGAGGAGGTGGTGGTATTCTAGATAAAGTGCCAGTGGAATTACATATTCCGGGATATAACTACTGTGAACCTGTAACAAAATTTCAAAAAGAATGGCACATTGGGATAAGGGAATTAATCTGCTCGACGAAGTGTGTGTGGAACACGATATTGCATACGCTGCAAATAAAGATCTACCAAGTCGTCCCATTGCAGACAGGATTTTAGCTGATAAGGCTCAGGTGATACGCATAAGAAAAGACATCGGTATCTGACAACGCATGGCAGCATTTGCAGTTGATAAAACCATACGTGGAACAATTAATTTGAACTGAGAGGTAACGAATCTCAAGCGAGTTATGAATGCTCCACGTCATGCACTGAAGAAGAAGCAGACAACGATGAAGAAGGCATCAGCTGAAAAATTTTGAAAAAGTTTTTCTTCTAGTCAATTTGTAAAAATGTCTGCTAGGATTCCTGCTAATGGGTTCCCATCGCAGGACCGTAAATTTTTTTTACTAGTGTTTACGGTTCTTTAAAAAAGACATTTCTGACGAACAAATTGCTGATGTCATGAATTTGCTTCAAATCGTAGTTACATATAGTTATTTCGAGTTCAATAGTTACATCAACATCCTGATGGTTTTCAGCTTTGGCGTTGTTTCATATTCTAGATATGTTGACGATATTTTGATTGTTTACAGAGGACCGAATAACGGGATTGATTACCTGTTCAAAAATTTCAACGAACGTCACGTAAAAATTACTTTCAGCTGAGAGCTTGAAAACCAATTTCGGCAATGACACTACTTAGACCTTACACTTACAATTTTAGACGACAAATTTTCCTGTAATATCAGTGTGAACGGAAATTTATGAAAAAATTAGTGAAATCAGTGCACTTAACAGTAGCTGATTGAGACAGCAACCAGGGACACGAAACAGGACGGAACATTTCGCGGATGACATGCTGTCAAAAACCGACGAAAAAGAGCACTAAAATCGACGTACAACAATACAGTTCAATTAGGGATGTATTTTAAGAAATAAAAATTTAATCCACAGAAGATGACACATTGAGGTTGAAACATGTTTGGGGAAACATAAAAATAAACTAATTGTGTTTGCATAAGGCTGATTTCCAAAACAAAACTATAGCAGTTAATAAAGGCTACAAACTCAACAAAGTAAGTAACATTTTTAATAATAAAACGAGGAACAGAATCACCTAATGGCTCTGACCACCATGGAACTTAACATCTGAGGTCCATCAGTCCCCTAGAACTTAGAACTACTTAAACCTAACTAACCTAAGGACATCACACATATCCATGCCCGAGGCAGGATTCCAACCCGCGACCGTAGGAGTAGCACGCTTCCGGAGTGAAGCGCCTAGAACCACTCGGCCACCGCGGCCGGCAGAATCATCACTCTTGGCGTTTCCGTTACTGACCAAAATGACAAGAAAAAATTTATTTTTATACCATTTCTTGGACCTGTCTCTTACAGAATATAGCATCTTCTGCAAAACAAATATGATTGGAAAGTAGTTTTTTGAAGCAATAATCCTCTAAAGAACAATCTTATTCACAATCTGGATTCAACACAATTTAATTTTCTAAATTTAGGAGTTTATAGAATCGTCCGACCTATTAATTAGCACAAACAGGACGAGCTATATCTGTAAGATTTAGGGAACATCTTCTAGGACAAAAGGCTACTAACATTCATAATTCATCCTTTTCCGGCCACTGGTTAATCATAAGCCATAAACACAAGGAAGTGCAAGATGCCAATATCCTACACTCCGAGAGAAAAGGTCTCAGACACTATAATCTCGAAGAGTTGTAAATTTTCAAACACCGGTTTTACTCCTAACGAACAATTGCACTGCTCAGTAATTTTTTTTTAAGATTTAGAGCCGTTACTTAGAACTGCCAGATTTGCGAATTTTCCTCACAGTAGCGTCAGGAATGTCCGTTTTTGTTATCCAACTGTCAATGTCAGTATTTTACTTTATTTAAAACTACCTGTAAAGACGCTGATTTACTGTTTTTGGTAACTTTCATATTGCCTATTATCTGGGTACTGCCGGCCGCGGCAACCGTGCGGTTGTAGGCGCTCCAGTCCGGAGCCGCGCTGCTGCTACGGTCGCAGGTTCGAATCCTGCCTCGGGCATGGGTGTGTGTGATGTCCTTAGGTTAGTTAGGTTTAAATAGTTCTAAGTTCTAGGGGACTAATGACCACAGCAGTTGAGTCCCATAGTGCTCAGAGCCATTTGAACCATCTGGGTACTATACGTTATTAATGTGTACCTACAGCCATGTAGTTTTGCGCATAACGCAGATGTTTATAAGTTTGCCGTTTCTTACTAGATGGCAGGGTCGGCTTAGATGCCGTTTAGTCTGATGCCTCTTGCGCTGTATATGTGCCCATCTTGCAATGGTCCAATAAGACGTGTCGAAATCTACACTGAAATTTTTCACACGAGAGTAAGACAGCCAAAGAAATGCACTGCCAAAATTTTAGCTGCTAAGAGGACCTGCAAGTATTTTGTAAGAAATATTGAAGTTATACATTTTTGCCGCGCGAAGGACAGCGTGTAACAGCGGTTTGTATAGCGCTGCCCACCTAGCGCGCGACTCGGTTTAGCACTCACGCAGCACGATGTAGAGGAATTACCCAGAGTTCACAGACACCAATTTTACACACCTAAAGCATGGTTTGCAATGGAGCCAATGGTAGCGAACACGTACGAATGGGCATTTGCAGAAAATTCACTACCATTCGCTTATACTAGAGGGAACGGAAGAGAACATGAGGTAGGGAACATTGCCTATGAACTCTGTGTTATTAGTTTTTGGAGCTAATATTCAGCATACAGGATACAACTCTATCTTGTTAGAACTACAATGCGAAACTTTACTATTCAGTGAGGATTATTTTGCATGGCGACGGCACTGTTCTTGGCGGAGTATGCACAATGGCGCAGGGAAGGATGAATTTAAGTGCCTCAATTTGTATGGTATCGTGACATGAGTGGAGATCGTGCGCTTTATACGGACTTTGCATCCCATTTCTCCTTAGCACAGGTCCAAAATTTTCCTTGTATGTCGGCTGCCATTTTTCCCTCGCTTCTCATTACCACTGAAGGGAAATTTATAAGCAAAACACTAATTACCGACGTCGAGCATTATCTCAAGAGGTGGCAAAGCTAGTTTCCACTAAACGTGTAAGGTGTAATGCTCATGTTCTTTTTTTTACTAAAACATATGTGGTATAGTGGCAAAGTGCACGCTTTGTGATATAGAGAGCGCGGGATAAAATCCTGTTCAGACCACAACTCTTTCACTATGATTTTTAACCGAGAATTCACTTCTCACAAATGTTGGAGTGAACGCGAAAGACATATGGTTCGGATTCCACCTTAAACTGTAGGTCTCCATTTCCGATTAGGTAACTGGGGAAGGTTAGGGACACGTAAGTAGCTGCAGTGGCGTGCAGTTGAAAGACCTGCAAGAGGCCTACCGGGTACACCAGACAGTATTGTTTTTTTCTCGTGCTTGTTAGCTTGTTGCTCCGGTGAAAACCTGACGTAAACTATAGAAATTTTTTTTTTATAACTTCATATCGACAGTTAGATTCTTGCACATGTAATTCTGATAAAAGTGGGCAGCAGAGAAAATAAAGTCATGGCAGTGTTTGATGCCACAGATGACTCCCATCAATGAGGACTTCTAATTTGTTGAAATGAGATGTGTCTTGCAATACTACATTTTATAACAATTCCTGTAGGCCATTCCTTATAATAATGTTTGAATGTTGTACTTTTGACTACCAGTGGAACAGTTCTTTGTTTGTTCCCTATAGTCGTCACAAAAATGCGAAGCATGTATTGAAAGACAAAAACGAAAATTTTTCTTGCCAGGCACACCGGACAAAGGAAAAACTGATGCAGTCAGGCAGTTCGCAGTAACCGCTAGTTTTATTTAGACGGAACTGTGGTTGAGTTAGAAGTAAAGCATGGATAAGGAACTTGGTAATACGCAAATGGCTGGAGCTTAGGAATGCTGTTCCACTGATAAACCTTAAATGAGAGAGAAGTATCGGAAATTATGTTGTCTGATAATTTCCTGAAAAATGTTTTCCACTGTCGAAAAACTTCTTTATCAAGAGGTTGAACCGTACAAGTAGTTCCACAATACATCTACACATTATTCGTCGTCCTCCACAAAAAAGAGACGGTGTTATGCCCAAATGGTTCAAATGGCTCTGAGCACTATGGGACTCAACTGCTGTCGTCATTAGTCCCCTAGAACTTAGAACTACTTAAACCTAACTAACCTAAGGACATCACTCACATCCATGCCCGAGGCAGGATTCGAACCTGCGTCCGTAGCAGTCGCACGGTTCTGGACAGCGCGCCTAGAACCGCGAGACCACCGCGACCGGCTGTTATGCCCAGACCATGAATTCAACAAAAGCAATGAATTAGTTTCTGCAGCTGGTAGGAATACGTTTCGAACGAAATGTTGAAAATTATCCTTTCCCAATTTTCTAGATTTTGATACGTCGATTACAAGATTTTTGCAACTAGGCAGTACTTTTTTTTAGTTTTGGACCTAATTTGCCTAGCGGTTTTTGAAGACAGATATATGGTTGCGGAAACAGTAAACCACTCATACTTATCACTGGCATTATCGTATATGAATACGTGATTGCATTCATTGATTGGGCAACCGACTCCGTCTTTTTTTCACCCCGAAGTGATAAAGTGCGGTGTGCGCGCAGTTCTTTCATGAATGATCACCGTTATAAACAGAAGTTGCCGCGATAACAGCAAGTTTCATCTCTACGTCACATATGAATTTCTCTATAGCACTGTGCATCACTGGCAGCAGCTCTACACGTTTACGTGATGTAAATTTTGTAATTTAGCGACTTCCTACTCTGTACGATTTCTTGAACCTGTGTAGCCAGTTCGACGAAGTCTGGAAATTAGAGATGTTCTTGTCAGATGCAATTCAGAGGGCCCAGTCTCGTAGATCTCAGTCGGTAACGGTACATAGCCGCTCACGATCGGTTATAATCATTTCGAAAAGTTTTTCACTCAGATAGTTTCGGGTTTCCGTTTGGCGCATATTTTTACTTTAGGGAATTCTTTCTTCCATTTGTAATGTTAACGATCCGAATTTACGACACGAAAAACGCCTTTGCACACTGCGTATTTTCAAGCGCCTTTTCCCTTATTCGTTTAACAAATATTTCACCGTCCTTTCTTTGTCACTGAAAGCTGCTGCAGAACCTGCTTTTTAGGATTGGAAGGTTTTCTTCTTCAGAAGTGTTACTGGCACAACTGACGTCGTCCGAACCACAATTCATGGAATCGACAGAGTTATTTCCCATTTCTTCTAACGTATCCACAATTTTAAAAACGAAATGTCGGTATCGTTCGAATGAATGTCAAGGAAATCGACTAACAAATGACACGCATGTACGTCGCCAGGAGAAGTAAGTGATTTCGGCTCGAAACCACGTTCTTCATTTTTCATCATTGCTAAATTGAGATCGTTAATTAAATTCCACATTACTCTGAAACTGGAAGAAAAAAAGGTACTATTAGCAGGCATGCCTTACAAAAGAACAATAAATATTAATTCAGCTTTATCATTACTGTCAATTTTCACCAATACTGCAAAATTGATTTTACTTGACTGGCTAATTCGAGAGAATAGTAACTGTGTATTATAGTGTCAGAGAAACTATCAACGAACGGAAACCTGAAACGACATTTACAAATTAGTATTGGGTTGTGCCGTGTTTTATGTTTACAGATGTACCGCCGACCTCGGCTGGGTGTGTGTGTGTGTGTGTGTGTGTGTGTGTGTGTGTGTGTGGGTGGGTGGGTGGGTGGGTGTGTGTGTGCGCCTAGTTGCGCATGCGCAGCCGCTACAGAACCAGTAGGGCTGTTCATTTCTACCGCCGCCTGGCGCGCTACGAATTTGGCAATTTTCAGTTATTTTTTAAAAATACTTGCAGTGCGTCTTAACAGCAAAAATTTTGACAGTGCATTTATTTTGTGCTCTATTTCCTGTGTACAAAATTTCAGGGCAGGTTTCGACATGTGACGTTGGATCATTCCATTGTTAGCTGGCTACAGCAGTTAACTGTCTGTCTTTTCTTCACGTCATTTGACGATAGCACTGTTGCTGAAATTTAGAAGTTGTTATGTGATTTCACATAAGCAGATTTTTCTGGTTTTAGTTGAGAATTTTCGCATATGTAACTATTTTATGTACGCACATCAAAAAAAGTTTTGCATCACCTCGATTCCGAGAGTTACGGAACCTGTACAGAAAATTGGAATGGAAATCAACATAAACATCATTTCCGCCCTTTTTATTACTCATGAAAATCACACATTGCATGTTGTACCACCTTACAGCGAGGCCATCAGACGTGGTGGTCCTGACTGCTGTACACACCGGTACCTCTAATACCCAGTAGCACGTCCTCTTGCATTGATAATTGCCTGTATTTGTCGTGGCGCACTATCCACAACTTCATCAAGGCACTGTTGGTCCAGATTGTCCCACTTCCAGATTGTCCCACTCCTCAACGGTGATTCGTCGTCGATCCCTCAGATTGGTTGGTGGGTCACGTCGTCCATAAACAGCTCTTTCCAATCCATCCCAGGCATCTTCGAGATGGTTCATGTCTGGAAAACACGCTGGCCACTCTAGTCGAGCGATGTTGTTATCCTGAACGAAGTCTTTCAGAAGACGTGCACGATGGGGGCGAGAACTGTCGTCCCTGAAGACGAATACCTTGCCGATATGGTTGCACTATCGGTCGGAGGATGGCATTCACGGACCGTACAGCCATTACGGCGTCTTCCATGACCACCAGCGGCGTATGTTGGCCCCATATAATGCCACCCCAAAACAGCAGGGAATCTCCATCATGCTGCACTCAGTGTGTCTAAGGCGTTCATCCTGACCGGATTGCTTGCAAACACGTCTCCGACGATTGTCCGGTTGAAGGCATATGCGACACTCATCGGTGAAGAGAACATGATGCCAATCCTGAGCGGTCCATTCGGCATGTTGTTAGGCCATTCTGTACCGTGCTGCATGGTGTCGTGGTGTCTTTCGCGGCTCTGCTGGGCACGGCGCGACATTAGACTAGCTGTGCAATGCGACATCTTTTCATCCGGCATAGGGTGCATTAGTTGATTCGTAGTGGCAGCCATGTTTATTCCCCGCTGTTTGTTAGCGATTCGTAGGAAGTTTATAAGTACTGTACAGTGGTTCCTGCAATGGAACACATGCTCACAAAGAGGCTGTGTAGTGACACAACGTCACGAGCCTTCAGAGCTGGATGGGAATTGCAATAATTTTTCGAAGAGAAGGATGAAATTTCTCAATGTCTATTATGCAGTCGCATACTCGCCGGACACCGTAAATTTGCAATAGAACGGTACTATAACACCACACACAAAGGACTTAATGATTTAGTTGGGCTGATAGATCGAACAAGTTGGCGGAATTAAGAAGACGTAGTGCTATGCAGCGAGACGGACCGAACGCGAGTACCACTTACAAATCTTTGTGTTTCTGATGTTTGTATTTGTACAAATTTGTCGTTAGAATTCGGATTTAGAGTTCACTCAATTTTTGTTTCCTTTTTTTTAGCCTACAGCCGAACGTAGCAACCTGTCTATAAGAGCAAGCTACAAAATAGCGCTCAAAAATGCAAGAGCGAATAAGCCTTCGAGTGATGGTGATTTCATCAAGGAGTGTATTGTTGAGGTGGCGGAAGTCTTGACGCTACTGGAAGTAAAGAAGTTTAGTGAAATTAGTCTTTCCAGACAGACAATAGCTCGCTGCATAGCTGGTATGGCAGCGGATGCCAACAGGCAGTTAATTGATAGTGCCTGCAAGTTTATTGCATTCTCGATTACTTTGGGCGAATCGACCGACATTTCGGACACAGCACAACAAGCGATTTATGTTGGAGGAGTCGACACAAATTTGCACGTGACGGAAGAACTGTTAGATTTAGTACCAATGAAACACACAACGAGGTGTACCGACTTGCTAAAAGCAGTTGAAGAAACAGTTGAATCCGTTGACCTGAATTGGAAAATGTTAGTTTCAGTCACCACGGATGGAGCGCCAGCAATGCGAGGGGCTCAAAATGGGCTTGTAGCATTGTTGCGTAAAAAACTAGGACGATCGACAGAAGATTTGTACGGAATTCATTGTTTTGTACACCAAGAAGCTCTTTGCGCTAAATATGCAAATTTGGAGGACGCGATGAAGTTGGTAGTCACCATAGTAAATTTTTTGAAGTAGCGTGGCTTAGTACACCGTCAGTTTCAACAGTTTCACATGGAACTGAACGAAGAGTACGAAGATGTTATTTACCACTGGGAAATACGTTGTTTAAGTCGAGGATCATGCCTCGAAAGATTTTTCAATTTAAGACTCGCTATTGTTGAGTTCCTGAAGGAAAAAGAAAAGGCAGAGCCAAAATCAGAAGATCCAAAATGGATTGCAGACCTCGCCTTTTTAGTTGATCTGACTGCACACTTGAACGCTCTCAATAAGACTTCGCCAGGTGAGTAGCAGCTTATTTCTGATCTGATGGAAAAAGTGGAAGCATTTAATAAGAAACTCGCAGTGTGTAAGGAACAACTCATGAAAATGAATACCGCCCATCGCCCTACGCTCTCTAAAGTCAGAGAGAACGCAACTTCTGACGAATTCGTTTCTGTGTTGGAGGAACTACAGGCACAATTTTCTAAACGTTTTCAGGACACTGTCAGTCTGACATATTTTTTTGAACTATTTTCTAGACCCTTTTCCGTTTCAGTTGAAAGTACTCCAGTGCATTTTCAAATGGAATTGATCGATCTGCAGTGTAATTCCCGTTTAAAGGACAAATTTTTTTACGCAAAAACTGTCCAGGAATTTTACGAAGGTTTCCCTCGGGAAGAGTTTCCCCGACTCCAAATGAGACTGCAAAAATTATATCAGTGTTTGGATCGACATACGTGTGCGAAAGGTGTATTTCGATAATGAAACTAAATAATTCAGGATTACGTGGCAATCTGAGTGACGAAAATATGAGAAACCGTCTCCGTTCGTCCACTTACCGTCAGTTGGTGCCGGATATGTACTTTATTATGTCTACAGTGAACCAAAAATAATTAAATTAATGATTATAAATTTGTTGTATTTGTGATATGTTTTGTTGGAAATTGTAGTTATTGCAAATTTTGCGCAGTAGTTCCAGAATATAAAATTTGCTTGTTTCACATGTAGTTGGAATCACTTATTCCACATCATATTGTATGCTGTTGACTACTTTCAAGTCTGTTTCTATATCTCATCTTAAATGTCGTAAGAATTTTACGAGTGACGAGGTGAGAAGCACGATATTGTTGGTGTAATGCAGTTTCAAACCCAGCGTTATTGTTATTTTTCTGTAGGCGTACGAACAGCCAACAACGATTCAGTATTGCTCAACATGATGTGTTGTACAGAGCGCAATATTGTCAAATGTCGTCATATGAAACTAAGCCACATGCCAGGAGGGCGGTGTTCCTTACGCGAATACACTGTCACGTGCGGCGTGCTCGTAGTTTCGCGCATGCGCGCGCAGTCAGCTGGTGTGGTTGTGGGGGACGTGTGACGTCAGAAGGGAGCGATCCGCACGCGTGTGAAACGTTGACACGCGTGCCGCGTTCTTGGCCGTCCCTGGTGCAAATTATGTATATCTTATATACTTTTCTAGGTAACTTTTACACTTCTGATGAAGACAGTCTTAGAAATATCGGAACCTGGTTAATGTGCTTTTAAAAAAGTTGTGTGCAGCCGATTGGCTAACTAGTGCGTTTTATATAAATGCAATATACTGAGCCGTGACTTCCTGCGATGCTCTTGGTTTGATAGTTT
This sequence comes from Schistocerca gregaria, assembly GCF_023897955.1. Taxonomy (NCBI): domain Eukaryota; kingdom Metazoa; phylum Arthropoda; class Insecta; order Orthoptera; family Acrididae; genus Schistocerca; species Schistocerca gregaria. Next base: position 905,102,734 of record NC_064920.1, on the reverse strand, counting down.
CTCCGTCGAAGTTAATCGCTTTACGGCATCCTGCTTGGCTAGCGCCCTCTATTTACGACAACCGCGGAAGACGAGGTGGCACTCGGACGGGGGCAGTGACGGAGACGCGGTCGGGGCAGTGACCGAGACTCGGTCGGCGGCAGTGACACAGCGCACGGAGCATCACGAGTAGTCAGTCGGTGATTGGTGTACTGCGAAAACACACGGTGTTGACATTCCGGCACCTGGGTCAGGCGGCGAGCGGAACTGGAATGCGGAAGTCACCGTTCAACATAGGCTCTGTTTAAGAGTCGTGTCGATCTCGAATCCTGAGGAGAGTGCGGGAGTTTACCCTGGCGTGCATATTAGGAGCGAGGTGAAGGACCTTCAAATGGTGAGACATTTTGTGGTGGAATTTTTTGATGTGATTGCCCCGTGTAGCCACTTTGATTTTCGCTAGTCATTCCTTAAACCACTTTGACGTGGGTCCAGGATACTTTGTATTGCAAGTCCATGTAATTGCACTGTGACCTGCTTCCGTTGCATAATTCTTGAATTACAACTGTGGCCGATGTTCGGTGATTCCTTTTTTATTATTATTGTTAATATGTTAAGTGGTCGATTTTATGAATCAAAGCTTATTCTTTGTATAAAACTTCAGCCGCTAGTTTATATTGGAATGGCAAACTTTTTCATTGTTGACAACTATAAGACTAACAATTTTGCGCCGTCAGATGGTGCTTCGATAATTAAGATTGTGCGTGGATTGTCTGGCCATTATCATCTTGAGCTAGTTGTGGTTTACAAATTTATCATGTGAAATTGTTTACCGAACCATTGCTTTAATAATAACTGCGGTTGTCACACTATAACGTTTAACATCTCTTCGTGCATTGGCGCTACCCAGTACTTGGCTGTTGGTATTAGTATTTTAGTGAACTGTGTATTAATACTGGGAATGTATGTTCTGGAAGCCGTTATTGGTGTACACAGGCCCTCCTGCCTGCTGTTGTCACTTGAGCTCTCAAGCACGGAATTCAGACGCGCGGCCTATGTGAAAGCCAAAGGTCGAGAATGTGCTGATAGCTGTGTAGATCTTTCAGGCTATCATAACATCTTATTGCCGAATGTTTTCCCTAATATTTTATTCACATACTTACGAGATCTTGGTATTTGAGCATTTTTGAAACCTAATAGCTTTAACAAACTGTTATTTTTCATATTCACAAGGCCCAGTAATTGACTTAATTTCACAACTAGTGAGCTCAGATCTGCAGTTATGTTTAAGTTATATTTGCGTAAAGTATCTTTTTACTAATTTAAAGTTGGAGCCTAAAGGCTGTTTTTCTTTTAAATCTTTTTAATTATTCTAATTGTTTTTATACAAACAAATAATTGGTGTAGATCACTGCGATTTGCCAATACTAATTAATTATTGTGTTGTTACCAGTGCTCTGCTTTAATTAACGCTGTGAAAATAAATTTTGTCTCCTCATTCCGCTCCAGCATCCTTGCTTACCAATCTTATACCTTACCATATACCATACAGTGATAATTCAGACGTTGGGCTATTTGGAGTTGCAAACTGTGAACCAGAACAATCAACTTCGTGATTTTCATGGTGAGGTAATCATTATATGGTTACATCTAAGGCAGGATTGGCGTACAATATGAAACGAGTACACGCAATCTACAGCACTTCACATTGCTGCCGAACCGCAAAGTGATAACACACAGGAACTACAAGTTTCTTAAATCAGTTGGCCTGAAACCTCGCAATGACATCCTCACTCTCTCTAACCAAGCCATTAGAGTAAGATGTGCGAATTATACATCAGGAATACTTCTCGCATAAACCTTACACTTCAACCACATTCAACAAGAATGATGAAATTAGAATAGTCATTGAGCACCAAAACGCACCGATGCTTCCATGCAAGAGTTTCGATTTAGCATTCTTGTTCCAAGAGATATGCTATGAAATCAGTGGGTCTGAGATCAAGCATACACGCAATGTCGGCATAGCATCAACCCTTAAAACATACGTCTCCCCATCACCCACGGATTTGAATAGTTTAGAAAATGCAGGATGGTTAGAACAGTACAAACGATTTACTGCATGAATACCTCTAAAATTGGTTATGGACTACTTTGAGGACATGAGGCAGATTATTATGAATGCGAAACGGAACTCATTCTGGTACAGAGTGTGACGGATAATAACTTATACATTCAAGGCGCTCAAGAGGAGAATATGATTACAATTTGCAAAAAAATATGAAAAATGCATCATATCAGTGTATAAAACTCGGAGCATTTAAAGCTCTTAAAAGTTAAGAATTCTGATACATATCTATTACTAACATTCTGCTCATGGGAGGTTTTCGAATGCCCAGTGCTACTGACTGCAAACAGACAAACTTGGGCTGTTAACACCTCTTCGCAGCTAAAGGCACCTAGAGTCATCATACTTGCGTTTCAGACCGATAGAAAAGGGAATATAGCAAATTATTTCACTATATTCGACAACTGCAAGTTAACTAATACCGCAGTCTACCTGAACTCAGAATTCTACCCATATGGCAATTTACGCCTGCAGTGGGATGGAAACGCATACAGCAAAGCATGTAAAGCATGTAACATATATGCAAGGTTCCGTGCATCTTAGTATGAAAGCGCTGAAGAAGGAGGAGGAGGGTGTCTACTCACTCCACAGAAGTTCAAGGAGATATCACCGATCATTGTAATAGACTGCTCGAAGCAGAACGAGACAATTAAGTCTGGACCTTTAGATATACAAACTGGATCTTCAGCAAATTTTACGAGCACACTGCTCTAATTCTACGTGACCGTGTGATCAACTACTGCCCGCTCACCGGTGCTGAGCAACGAGCTGTGCAAACGAACACGTGCTGCGCCATACCCAGAGCATTCCGCAGTGGTATCTCAAGATGGGAACATCATTGCAGACGCTCAGTGTTTTTAAGACCATGAGCGTAGACTCTTCATATTTAAAGATTCTGCACTCATAGGGCACAGAGAAGATGCCAGAATAATAGCGATGTTCTCAGCGAGCATTGCTTCACCGAGGTCTTTCATGGATGTGAAGATCCCTAAAATACAGAAGAGTGCAAAGTGGTAACACATTTTTACCATGGAATTCACTGGGATGATCCAGGCATACTCTATAAAGATATGGTGATGTAGTTTCGATTATTCGAAAGCACTGATGCCATCATCTACATGAAGGGGAAGGAGAAGATGTCATGGATGCGTCGAATCTTCAAGTTTGCTGCTGTTCAAGACCTCGAATTCTACAGGTGTCCTGCTCCCTATCGACTCAAGAAAAGGAGATGCAGAAAAATAGTGTTACTGTGTCTGCTTATGAAAGTGTAAAATTACTTTTAAGTTGGATGAGAAATAAATGAATTTTTTACCTCATAATATGTGTATGATTTCTCTTTACCCTTCCCCCTTTGCTAATGTACAGTTTACCCAGATACTATATCTGTGGTTCTCTTCAAGCACAGGAGATATAGTTTTAGACATGTTTGCTATGTGTCTTTGGAAGTGGGCGCGGTAATGTGCCACCTGCACCCATAACCTAATTCGCGCCGCACTATTGGCGTAATTCCATCCAACCATTCCACATATTTCGTTATTCTTGGTCTTAATCTTCACCTCTTTACTAGCACTCATCTTCAGAAGAACTAATGTCATTTGTGACCTGCACAGCCTTTAATATATAATGCAGTAAGGGATATGTTTTTGTAAATAACAACAGAGACGCATCGTACCGAATTTTTCGTATGATCATTTCTTTTTCTTGAGATTATAATTCACTTCTTGAGGTAGATTTTGACCCTGATATTCCAGTGCAGAGATACTTTTAACATACATACTACAATAATAACACTGGTTGAGAATGTCTTTTAAATATTTTCATTTCCTGTAGCACTGTATGAGAATATTTACATTTTTTACAGCTATATAAATCTACGCTAAATCTATTGCAGGGATACGTTTACTACAACTAATTTTCACAATCCCAGTAGCATAGCTTTTACAATAATTCTGATGGACTCTGCACACTCAAAAACCAATTTCCACAATCCCAACAGCAAACATTTTCCCAACAATAATAGCTCTGATGGGCTATATATAAACTGATTTGGATGGCTAGTGGCAGGGGAAAAAACTTAAACTATTCTATTCAAAAGACACACATAGTGTGCAGCTATGTATTTACAACGCACACATACGTTACATATGAATTAATAAATACACAAATACTTTTTCTGTTAATGGTTGCTTTAATTTTAATAAATATATTTTTAATTTATGTTTTTTATCATTTTTTCACACAGAAGTTGTATGTATATACTTTTTCCTTCTTTATTATATTTTCTTCCACACCTGTTTTGTGTTTGTGTGTGTATAAATGTGGATATAGTACACATAATATTTACACCGTACACACACACACACACACACATACAAAAGTGCTTACACTATGATGAAAGTGTCATGCTACTACTCTGCAGACACACACTCTTTCTCTGTCTCTCTCTCTCTCTCTGTCTGTCTCTCTCTCTCTCGATCAATCAGATACCCCCCACACCATATCTCGCTATAAGCGTGTAGTATGAGTATGGGAGAGTTTCAATCCCATCATCACAAATTACCCTTTTATTATCATGAAGTGACAGGTCAATTTTAGACTGCAGCACAGTGTACATCTCGTGTCCTCTCGATTGAATACTACTTTGACGTACCATATGTGGGGCTGTGATGCAGCACCAAGAACACCACTGTACAGACGCCTCAAACGGTCTTTAATACAAAGGGCTGTCGATGCCATATAATGCACATCCTTATCCTGCCTCTGGGTAGCACACCCCAATGTGCGATAAGCATGCAAATGATCACAGACCTACGAATTCCACAATCGGCAATCTATCTGCCTTGTCTTTCACAAGGCCGATAACCTTCCTGTTGTGTGGAACAATACCATAAAGATTATCGGCCGTGTAAGAGGACGTGTCAAATTCATTACCGTGGTACCTCATTACTTTTTATGGATAACAGTTCTTCACCCAGTAGATGTAGCTAACTGCAACAACATAAAGTAATTTAGGATCTGCAAAATGAGTTTTATGAAACTCACAATGAAAGTAGTACATGTGGAGTTTGGATAGGTTTAGTATGCACATCCCCATATAAATACATATCATAAACTCTACTGAAGTCTTCGCCAACTCTGCAGAACAAATTTCTTATTGAATATGGTGACCCACTTAAAATCGGGTTTGGCAATGCATTTTCTTACGTCATAACGCCCAACTCATTTGGTTCAAATCAAAATTTCACATCGTTAGCTCAATATCTCTATTGTTTTAGCGATAATTGAATTATTCATTAATTTATAAAAATCTTTCTCAAAGTCACTCGTAGTGGAAGCTCTCTGTCTCGTACTCGGCTGGTCCCGGTGGAGGTTAGAGCCCTCCCTCGGGCATGGGTGTGTGTGTTTGTCCTTAGGATAATTTAGGTTAAGTAGTGTGTAAGCTTAGGGACTGATGACCTTAGCAGTTAAGTGCCATAAGATTTCACACACATTTTTCTGCCTCGTATTCAAATCAATATACTCTTTCAACTAGGAAGACTGCTCGAAGGAGATAGCTTGGATGATTCTAACCAGTTCCATCCCCAAGCTCAGAGACTGCCGGAGATTTAGTTAATGAATTATGTATATCAGTTTATTTCCCAGCGTTGTAATCAGTTTTGGCGTGTAGCCTCCCCACGGAACTAGTTGCTCTGGACACAGTGGCAAAACACTGTGCACATCATTCAAACTAATAGGGTATGTGAGTTCTGCCTTCACCACATACCCTACATCTGAATCAGCTGCCATACACCCCTTGATTTTTCCACCTAATCTCTTGCATTCGTCTTCATGCACACGTCGAAACTCAGCAATCGGCACTGATTGCGGCATGGCGTGCCCGTACAATCTATTTACATCCTTGTAGACTATGTAACTCGAATCAAGGGATGCATTGAACCTTTCACCCATCCATGGGTTGTTTGCCTTTGCTTGTCTATGAACACATTGACAAAGTCCCGCATGGATCTCTTGCCCAAAGAATAGAAGCACGTAAGAATCGGTTAATAATTCGATACTGTGCTTCGTTTTCTTGAGCATTGCGTCACAAGACAACACAGGTGCCGTGTAATAAAAGGCAGGATCCAGAGAATATGTGGTCATGCATAGACCTGAATTTCTGGAAAATTTCCGCAAGCAAGTGCAAGTCTGTGTCCATGTAAAGCTATGCGTACTCTCCTGAAGTGGGGATGCTGAAGTCCCGCCAGACAGTCACTGCATGTTCATACTCTGCACCTGTTGTGGCATCGCCTGTAAGGTTGCTGGAGAAAGCAGTCACATCAAGTGGCCTGGTTTCGTTGAGCTTCGCGTTACTCGTATAGGAAAACCCCCTTCGTAGCCACAAGTTGAAATTTTTCCTCGTCGGGAAATCCAACACGAGTGAAATAGACATCCTCCAAAGACAGGGTTTCAACGAGTTTCTGCAGAGGTACCTGCAGGAAATGCAGCATATCATGGAAGCGGAGCGTAACTGTTGGAGTCATTCTTTCATTCTTTTGGAGAATGAAATGTATTTTTCAATGCTCTCAGGCTGGACACTGATATGACTTTTGTCGCGACGGAATCAGCCAAGTGCCGAACTAGAAAGTGAGCGTAATACCTGCTTTGTTATGGAAGAAAACGGGTATGTGCCTTGGTAGCCGGTACTTCAAATTGCATGTATTGTGAGCTGCGGCACGAAACTTTCCATAAGATGACAGTGGTCCCTACGAGGAGTCCCCCCTTTCCTTTCTGACGGCAGCTCACAGATATGACAGTAAATCATGTTACTGTACAAATATCCATTCTCCTTCTATTTGGTCGTGTAAAGCTTATCAAGCTCCCACGGACGTTTCTCGAGCTCAGCCAGCAGCCGAACCACAGGATTATCCCCGACATGCGATACGTAGATGTTAAGACTCGAATCATAGGACAATAGAATCTGGTACGCTGCCGCATACGGTACATGTTTTTCTGTAAAGGCGGTGTGTGAGGTCGTGGGGTCACATTCACACCGGTCACAGGAGCGAGGAGGCATTCAAAGTCGGCGTACAATACAAACGGGATCACTCCTGGTGGTGGGCATTTTTGAAATTTATGAATGTGTTTTCCTCATTAGGCATAATAACACGTACCAGGTACTTGGAAGCGCAATCTGTTAGATACACTGCTAATATCCTGTCTGAGTAGGTTAGGTTAGTGCTGCTTAACGTCCCAACGACAAAGAGGTCATTAGAGACGGAGCGTAAGCTCGGGTTAGGGAAGGATGGGGAAGGAAATGGGCCGTGCCCTTTCAAAGGAACCATCCCGGCATTTACGTGAAACGATTTAGGGAAATCACGGAAAACCTAAATCAGGATGGCTGGAGACGGGATTGAACCGTCGTCCTCCCGAATGCGAGTCCAGTGTGCTAACCACTGCGCCACCTCGCTCGGTCCTGTCTGAGTAAAAATAATTCAGGCACATTAAGCAAATATGCTATTTACCATTACGTTTATTTATTTAGGAGACGAGAAGGAGTGACAAGTCTTTGATAGAAAACATAATGAGAAATTTCACCTTCAGAGAAGAGCAGCATATTTACACGCATCTTACGCTCACTTCCAAATTCTGAGAAATTGAGAAGGGGACCCCAGTATACTTGTCCTGCTAGATTAGTCCTGGATCTTGACAGGGAACTCAATACCATCAAAGTTATAGCACTTACGAATGTCTAAGTATATATTATATTGAGATGTGCGCTCTGGATGTAAGTTGTAAGTTCTCTCGCAAGCCAGGATTGACCATGCGAAACAAGCCTGATCGGTTTTATTTTGAACATTAATGTATTACTGCACATTATCTACCTCTTTAGAGGCCTTAATATAGCTAGATGCAACATGTTACGGATCACAGACATGTGTATGGATGTACAGGTGCAGTATTCGGCTGAGTTGTTTAGCTGACCCTCTCACTTCCATCTCGCAAAAATGCGCAATTCTAGTACTCAGTGTGGATTTACAAAACTACTCGGCAATGGATGTGTCTCAAAGATAATGAAGACATGTCTCTTCAATGTCAGAATCCAGGGCTGGGGGGAAGGGGGACAGTTAGACGTAGAGCACTGCACTTCATTTAGTGGTGGGATACCACAGGTTATTGACTACCTTGAGGAGCTCCTTTTCCATGACAGGAAAGCATGCCCTTAGAGAACCAACAGGGTCGCCCTACGGTCCTGCCAGATTCTCGATCCTCATGGAGTCTGCAGTTATCGAGTATTCTACCTGCAGTATGTTGTCACTGACCTGATGTTCTTTACTAAAAAGACGGGAGAGGGAACAGCCCCTAGCCACAGAGTACCCTCTTTCACTAATACTATAATTACTACTACAGCGTTATGTCCATCGTGTCGATGGCGGGCTCGATGACGTGCTGAGTGGTACCCGCTGCAACAAACATACCTCTCTCGGGTGGCGATTCTGACTCCGGTGAGGACCAGGCGGCGCTGCAGGGTCAGGCTAGTGGGAGCAACATGGCTGTGGCGGTGGTTCCGATGCTGTTGCTGCTGTTGTTGCTGCTGCAAGCCTGACGCGGTAATCCGAGGTATGGTAGCTCGTTGCTTGGCCCACGGTGATTGAGCAGCGGAGACAGCGGCCTCTCGCGCTACGTGTAGCGGCGCCCTTATAGGTGGTGTGTGCCTTGCCAATCACTGCTTTGGTGACAAAGAAGGTTCAGCCAACACCGGCACCCGAGCCACGTTGTGGTGTGGCTGTGGAGACGCGCCCACGGTAGAATAACGGAAAAAGTACAATATAAGGAAGGAAACCAGGAAAGAAAGAAAGAAAGAATGAATACAGACAGTCACATGGTTATAAATGGAGTGAGTAATTAAGTTTCCTGCTCTGGGTCCACGACGTGAGCAACTCATCAATAATGTCCGGTATTTCTAACAACATCTTCAGGGAAGTAATCCACCTCCTCAATAAGGGCCAGGTCACGCTGCCTTTTGTACCTCTTCGTCTAGGCCATTTCCCATCGTCATAATCGATATGCTGGCAATCCATCTCACCTAAAACAACAATAAGATGTATTTATAAATACATGTACTCTTTAGAGAAAAAGAACAACTTATACTACGACAGACACACATAAAGAAATTGTAATTCTTTTTACACTTACAGGGCCGATCTGACGTCTCATTAGGCGCTGGAAACGGTTGCAAATGCCACATTGCCTCCAGCTGCGTATCTAGGCCGCATATCACTTCTAGAAATGTCGCTATAGCAAGATGAAAAATACACGCAGAGGTATCGATGTCGGTCGGTGAGGCCTGGCTTGAAGTCGGCGTTCCAAAACATCCCAGAGGTGTTCTATAGGTCAGGGCTCTATGCGGGCCCGTCCATTACAGGGATGTTGCCGGCCGGAGTGGCCGAGCGGTTCTAAGCGCTACAGTCTGTAACCGCACGACCGCTAGGTCGCAGGTTCGAATCCTGCCTCGCGCATGGATGTGTGTGATGTCCTTAGGTTAGTTAGGTTTAAGTAGTTATAAGTTCTAGGTGACTGATGACCTCAGAAGTAAAGTCGCATAGTGCTCAGAGCCATTTTTTGAATCGAAAATTTGCGTAGCAGTAGACTTCTAGGAAGGCATTTTGCAGACAGGATTCCTTCCACTGAAAAGAAGGCGCATCGCACAAGAGTGTACAAAATTTGTGCAGAAAAAAACTGTCCAATGGGAAGTCTTCAAGAAAAGAAATAGTATGGTGGTGCCCTGACTGTAAAATTCCACTGTGCATGCCAGAGTTTTTCACGTTGTATCACTCAAGTTGCAAATTATTGTTAAATGTACAAATGAGAATCTGTGCAGAAATTTTTCACTAAATATATACTGAAATGTACATAAAATTTGTGTTCTAAATTTGTATTTAAATGTGCTTTATTTCACAAATAGATCAAATAGGAACCTTTCCCTCTAAAAAAAATGTTTCCATTTCTTTAAATAAGGTTATAAGAATGAAACAGTAGTTAATTAAAGAGATGCCAAAAATGGCTGGGATTCTGTCACATGCATACCCCAAAGGGTTCGGGACTCAAAGTGTTAAAGCAACATCTACAAATGTATTGAAGTGTTAAACGTTTTACATAATTTGTTTATATCGAAAATATTCCAGAGTAGTGGAGGATGAAAAACAAAAGGTTCAAATGTGTGTGAAATCTTATGGGACTTAACTACTAAGGTCATCAGTCCCTAAGCTTACACACTCCTTAACGTAAATTATCCTAAGGACAAACACACACATCCATGCCCGAGGGAGGACTCGAACCTCCGCCGGGACCAGCCAGTGGAGGATGAAAGAAGTTTCATAAGTGTGCTGAGATTTTTCAGAATCAGTGGTGGTATACATCACAAAATTGAAACAAACTACTGTGCAGCAATCTTTTTTGAAAGTGTATTTAGAGACATATTCAACTGGATTTAGTGACTCCTGATGCAGCTTGTGCTGAAAGTCAAGGGCATTTCTCACAAAAGTGCGCGAAATGTCTCGTGGATGGTTTCACAATTGTGTCACAATCTTTTCTTTCAGTGTCTGTGTTCAAAAGTGGCAGTGATGGTATTCCTCGGAATTGTTTAAATATTCCCGTGTCATCTGCACATCTCCCTCTTTTTGTGCATTGTGAGCCATGTGCGGCTCGTATTCATCCCGTTTACTGTTTGTCATCTTCTCTTGCCGTAATGCCGCCTCGTTTTCTTTTTCTATTTACTGGCGTCACTAACTTCCTACCTTAACTGCCCGTGAGTGGCAGCAGCAGCGCTTATCGATAAGTGCACTGTCGTACTATCTGTGGAGCGACCGATAGTCCGGGTCGTTGTGTGTTGGCGAGTTCAGTCGTGATGCAGCAGCAGTTCAGTGGGGGCCGGAGCGAGGGTGAGGCGCGGACAGCCAGTACTCACACGACCGCTGGCGACACAAATGAATTGTCCGACTGAAGGAGATTTGAGCGGGGACGACCGTTGGTTGGTCGTTCGGTCGGTTGCCCCATCGGGCGACGTGTAGCTGGTTCTCTGACCATTTCTGGGGCCCTTTAATAGGTCATCTCGCTGGACAGGGTCGGTTCCTTGTCTGTGCAGAGATGTCAGTGTGTTCCCTCTGCATGGTTGGGTCCGAGCCAGTGTCTCCGCATCGTTGTGTATCTGATTTGTGAATGGACATCAAAGGAGTTGTGGACGGACCAGCAGTTCAGTCGGGCACAGAGCAGCAGTCAGGGAGGAACGAGCGTTGGGTATGGAGCGCCAGTGAGGTGTGGACAGCCAGTACTTGCCGACCGCTGGTGACCGCTGTACAGTCCGATTCAAGAAGACTGGTGCAGAAACGACCGTTGGTTGGTCCTTCGGTCGGTCATCTCATCGCCTGACGTGTATGTGATCTTTTGACCGTTTCCGGTTGTTGGGCAATCGGCCAGTTGGGGCAGAGCAACGCGGAAGTGTCAGTGGCGCTTGGTCAGACCGGAGTCGCTGGCGGCGTGCACTCACAGTTGGAGTTGTGAGGCGCTTCTTGCAAAGGTTACGAAGTTCATCGCACAGCAGTCCTGGACGTTATATGTTGAGTGCAACTGACAGTAACTTATTTTGGCCCCTTTCCACAAATATACCACATCTGCTCTGTCCTGCTAGCCCAGGGATCTCACAATGGTATATTTAGTTCTTGTGTCATCTTCAAGATGTGATTTTTCCCACCAGATTTAATAACTCGTGAAGCAGTTCGTGAAATGCAACACAAGAAAGTGCATCAGGAAGATTGGTGCAGATTAGAGCTAATGGCGGAATCAGTCAGGCATTTGCGTTGGAAGAAGTTCTTGTGTGCATCAGTATTCTGCACCGGCTTACAGAGTAAACATTGCTTTGTTTGCGGTTCGGTCCGCCTGTGACTGATGGTGCGTGCAGGCCCGGCAGGGGTACACTATGGGACAAGAGAGAGAGAGAGAGAGAGAGAGAGAGAGAGAGAGAGAGAGTGTGTGTGTGAGAGAGAGAGCATGTTTCACCAGGAATATCTTGGGTGCTTTTGTTTGAGGATTAGCATGACAGCCAGTCTGTCAGTTGTGGGCCCAAGTGGACACCTCTTGCACCCTGGCATGGCTGATGATGGTTCTTCGCAGGTCTCCCAGTGCATCACGCCTCCGGGCAGCCTGCACGGGTGGCGTTATGTGTGGACAAGTGGACGGCGCATGCATTGCCACCGAAAGATTTATCACAGTGTAATTACGTCTGATGACTATTTCATTACGGTATTGCCTGTGCAGTCGGGATGAAAATAGAGCAATCGATTTAATTTCTTCTTTTCAATATATTTTACAAGATCCCCATCTTTACAAACAACAGAGAACGATGAGCAAGGGAGATCCAACCCTTGCAAAATGAAATTTTTAGGTAAACATGTACCTTCTACTTTTTAATCGAACTTCCTGTTGTGGTTGGCAGGAGAGCCAACCGTGTTCCTAAAGGAGGCCGAAATGCACGCGTTTTAGCTCACGCAGGCTGGCGTGAGGTCTGGAACATGACAAGGGAATTAGAATTGATAAAAAGGGACGTAGCTGGTGGAATACTTAACTTTAATCCATTAATGACGAACGTCGCTCTTTATGGTACATGATTCACAATATCAATAGTACGGATACTGGCGCCTTGCTAGGTCGTAGCAAATAACGTAGCTGAAGGCTATGCTAACTATCGTCTCGGCAAATGCGAGCGTATTTTGTCAGTGAACCATCGCTAGCAAAGTCGGCTGTACAACTGGGGCGAGTGCTAGGAAGTCTCTCTAGACCTGCCGTGTGGCGGCGCTCGGTCTGCAATCACTGATAGTGGCGACAAGCGGGTCCCACGTATATTACCGGACCGCGGCCGATTTAAAGGCTACCGCCTAGCAAGAGTGGTGTCTGGCGGTGACACCACACTTCCAGTCATGAGATCTTTCCTCTCCAGCACAGAGTCATTAGTTTCCAGGTGTGGGAGGGGGAGAGGAACAATGCATGCAAAATAAAGATTTACATCCAGCCTATCCAGCAGCCCAACACAGACTGAGTCCTTTACTCATAAATTTCCACTTGGGGGAGGGGCAGAGTAGGGTAGAAGCAGGGGAGGGAGGGGAAGGGGAGGGTAGAGGGGGGAGGGGTGGGAGAGTTTTCTCTGAGGGACCCACATGCCGGCTGGGAAAAACCTATGATGTCATCAGGTGGGTGGTGGTAAATAATTGATGAATTTGCATAATTAATTAGATATTAATTTGACGTAAATTATCTTCTTTCCCGCTTTGCCCTAGTACTATTGTAATATGGCAGTAGCAAGAAACGAGACGATACGAGTTGCTGATGTCTCATGCGTCTAGCAAATTGATGCTGCAGCAAACTGTAGTGCCCAAAGAAGAATGAACTATAGATCATCACGTTCTAATGAGAACCAAGCTGCCTAGAAAACCCCTATTGTACGATTCTGTGGAATAAATACGAGGACATATTCGTATTTGCTGGGACCGCTGTATCTTCACCATGTGTAGCTCTAACATTAATTTAGCATAAAGGAATATATGGATATTGCAGGCGGACCAAACCTAAGACTCTGTTTTACTTCCATCTACACAGCCACACAAGATTTTGTTGACTGTTACCAGATCATTTTATTTCACGAGACGGATATATAGATTTCCTAGTATCATTGCAACCAGCTAAACGAATACGATATCGTTTGCACCGTGGTGGCTTCAGTCATAATCGACGAGACCCAACTATTGAATTAACACGTTACAGCAATGACGTAGCCACATACAAGCTATTTCAAAAGCACCTGCAGATGACGAGCGGCTGTCTCGTTGAAATATTCTGCAGATTTCACAACACCGCTAATGGGCTTACCGCAGTAGTAACATCGGTTCCCATCAGATCACCGTAGTTACGCGCTGTCGGGCTGGGCTAGCACTTGGATGGGTGAGCATCTGGTCTGCCGAGATCTGTTGGCAAGCGGTGTGCACTCAGCCCTTGTTAGGTGAACTTATGAGCTACTTGATTGAGAAGTAGCGGCTCTGGTGTCGCAAACTGACAAACGTCCGGGAGAGCGGTGTGCTGATCACATGCCAGTCCATATCCACATCCAGTGACGCCTACGGGTGAGGACGACATGATGGCTGGTCGGTACCGTTGCGCCTACACGGCCTGTTCGGGCGGAGTTTATTTTTTCAGATTTTTTTCCACAACATTAACCCATGCGACTACCGTGAACCAATCAAGCTATTTAAAAAACTAAACAAACTCTGTTTTTTGTCTTGCTTCACAATGTTATTACTAATGTTACTGCAAAACCTAGGTTTAGGGTTATAAACCGATTTTTAAGTACATTACTGATTCCCAAAGATGATAATGCATAGAGAACATGATGAGCAGTCAGAGACAATCATCTCAACTTCATAAGGTATCGATCCATAGATTGATGTAAAATTACGTCAACGACAATTCCTTAACAAATTACATACGTTATTACACAATCCTGGACTAAAGTTATGCATCAGGCAAGAACTCTTTTAGCTACGATGGACTGAGGCCCAAAGTTTTGCTTCTATTCTGGGGTTGTGATCTCGTCTAAAAGAGGTGAATCATTGAACTAGGTTTGCTCCTTTAATAATAGGTGTGGGGACGTACACATCTGTCCTTTAATTTCTAAAATTTCTAATAGGTTGAGTTTAGCCCCTTTTCCTCTGTGTGTAAGCTTGTACATCTGTTATGTATTTGTGGTCATTGTTCAGCCAGTGTTCTGCAAAGGCTGAATCAGGCCTCTTCAGTCTCCAGCTTCTGTGGTGTTTTTTAAGCCTGGTGTAGATTGACCTCCCCGTCTGTGCAATGTAGCAAGGCATGTGATTTTATAAACCCTACTTTTTGTGATAGCTGGTAGTTTGTCTTTTGCATTGAACAAGCAACTACCTACTGGTCTGAGGGACATAGAAAAACACAGGGAAACCCTTTACTTTCAAAAAACGTTCATCCGATTTCAGTAGACTATATCATCTACAAGAATAACGATAGAGTGTTGGTGTGAATTTCAGCTTACTTAACGGAACTGAAAGTTATTCTTGACGACATCTGTGCGTTGCTGGTTCATGTGGTTACCGGTTGGGGACTCCTTGATGCTTACTCGCTCGCTCACTAGGTTATTACGCAATGTGCGTGGAGATCTGGCCATTTACACAGTTGCAAAAACAAGCAAAACATTTCATGTAAGAGCACTTCCTAACAATGAACTGCGCCAGCGATGGATTGGCCATAAGGGGCGTACGGATCTCGTTTTACACCATCGACCTCCAATGCCGTCTGATATCGCAGTACTATTACCTTCTCTTTGCAGTGCTTCCGTTATAACGACTTTGGGTGAACTGCGACGCTGCGTAGCAAGAACAGTGAATGTGAAAACTCCATTCTTGGTCGAAAATGTTCGACTAACGTGTGGATGGTTGTCGTCTGTCTGGCGAAAGTCACACTGAACATTTCTGAAGGATAAATGAAAACTTTATCCCTAAGAAAAATTGTAAAAAGTACTGAAAGATTCTGTGTACTTGCATCAAAAACATATACCCATTTTTTAACATGGATGGTTGTTTTAAAATTTTGTACTGCGTGTATGAATTAAAATTAACGCCAATTTCTATCTTCATTCATGTGGAAGATTCAGTATTCTGAAATCGAATGAATATTTTTGAAACACTCTTTATTTCGTACTAATATTGCTGCTCTGCTTAACTCATTACTATCTTAGCCCACAAATCTCTACTTTTCTCTTTGTGGATAAGAAGGCTGTAGTGTCTGAAGAGAAGTACAGCGCATTACGATTATTTGTGGGAAGAACGCGATTTCTTCACTCTTCTCTGCGATGCGGCGATGTGATTGTATGAATTCAGCATTAGACAAAAACTGACAAGGTCTCTGTCCCATTAGTACACTCAGTGATGTAACCAGAATCCATATGTCTGAGAAAATCAAATGCAATGACTATGTAGACCGACCCCATGAGACAAATTAGCTGCAGTGTGGCACTGTAGCCTAACGTGAATGTTATTGTTTAAGGAGAGGACTGGGACATCATAAGTGTGATTGCGATCCTCTGAGGGAAGCGGTCGGTTTGAGGCTGACACGTTGTCACCAAAATTCATGAACATTTATCTGAAGAGAGCTACTGCTATTGGATGGCCTGATCTAAGTGGACATATTGGAGCCTGTGCAAGTACACAATGGGAAGAGAGCAGAAAGCAATAGGTCAGCTACTTTTTTACTCATTACTGCTCTCCTTCCTAGTGTTTCAGCCACTCATGTTTGCCTCGGAATTGCTCACGACCGCTGAACAGGATCAAACAGAATGCTCGGAAAGCCGTGAGGTATGTTCCGTTCACTAGCAATAGTTGTAAATCCTTATTTCAGACACATACTGAACTGCAGGTATTATGCCAGGCTGACACTCCCGAATAAAAACCTCGAATTGCAGTGAGTGATTCAGGACACCAACACGTTCTTAACACACTGTGACGTTACAATAATTAAATACAGTCACTGTCTGGATGCTATTTTCACAACAGAGTCGGTTAGAACCAAATGGCATCATACCGAGAAACTGGAGTGAATGCGGCATTAACTGCAGGATTCATTTTCGTGACAGAAAACGCCGGTTCCTGGACAACTGGCGCGATTTACGTTTTTGCTTAAGCCACCTTACAAACACTGTAACGCAACGAACGTGATTCACGATCCAGCATATACATCTTGCTTAACTATGAGAAATATGATCCACTTTCGTACCCTGTGCAAACATTTTCGTTATTACAAGATTTGTCGAGGCGACAGTAATTTCCTTTTACCAGAAGGGAAAACGCCATTTACGGGGTACGCTAACGCGTCATTCAGCACAACGCTAAAGAAATCCACATACGTACAGCACTCTGATATGGATAGAGAATAGGGGTACTGTTCAACGGGTTGCTTGTTCTGGAAAGAAATTCCTTCTCGGAAATTGCCTTCATGGTTGCCCTATTTATTATTTTTGTGTGCTCTGGTCTATGTGCGTTTCTAATTCTTTCTTGAGTTTGAACGTTTCGTTCTCACATGTCAGTTTCAAACAAATATAACGAGAGTGCGAGAAAGACAAGCAAAGGCAGGTACCACCAAGCCGTGTTTTCTCTTCTCATTCTTTCTGTCTCTCCTCCTTTCCAACTCACTCATATTATACACGCTCACACACATGCTCTAAAGTGTATACTATACCTCTTGCTATGTAAAATGTTGTGGGATCGCTGGATACGAAAGACCAGGGTTTTTATTCATCAGTCTTTTCTTGTGAACCACCAGCTGTTTCTTCTTGTTAGCTATTCACTGCTGTTTTAACATATCCTGTCCTTTGTTCCAATCAGTGTCTTGTTCGTATTTCTTTACTCACTAATTATCCTCATTTCTTATCTTATAAATCTCAGTAATACCACATAATAAATGTTTCGATTTTCAGCGTTTTGGTTTTCCAGCTGCCCATGATGCTCTAGGAAAGACGTAAATTCTCAAAAATTTCTTATTTAAGTTACGTTTGATACTAGTAAACGGTTATTACATATTATTCTTTTATTATTACTATTATTATTAGATGGGAAAATAATACCAAGCGGCCATTCTATCATTCAAATATTTTGAATAGGTATCTTTTTCATGAAATGAAAATACACTCGCTTTCGTTAATTGTTAATCATTTACTGGAAACCTGTCCTTAAATGTACGACAGAAACAGCCGTTTTATGAGTGAAAACATTAATTACAACACAGTTTTAAGGATTTCGAAACTTCCAGTGAAGATCATACTTCATGAATGCATCATTCGCTCCGAATTGACGCTGTTCTCGAAACATGCAGTTCTGTTAACACAGACTTTTTATTTCTGTCTTTCTTTTTACAACCACATTCTTTCGTTTTTCATTAATTCTTCGCGTTTCTCTATTTGATAAGACAGAAGTAGGGATCTAACAAAATAAATCATTTTCTAGAGACTTTAAAACACATGTAGAGTTATTATACCAAATGTCATGCATCATTTCCTATTCAAAGGGAAGTATTGTTTCACCTTCTCATGCACTTCTGTGTTTCCGATATATAACACTGTTAGTAGAAGCAATCTTTCTGCTTATGGCTGCGAACAGGAAGATATATGGCAATTCTCGGACAACGAAAATTATAGGTCAATGTTTCAAACAGCACGCCATCTACAGTATACTGTAGTTCCAAAGAAAATGCTACAGGCAAGCGTATTCAAATACAGAGATAGGTAAACAGGCAGAATTCGACGCTGTGGTCGCCAACACCTACATAATACAAGTGTCTGGCACAGTTCTTAGATCGGTTACTGCTGCCAGGTTTTCAAGCTGGCAGGTTATCAAGATTTATGTGAGTTGGACGTGGTGTTACAGCAGGGCCACACAGCATTTCCGAGGTAGCGAAGGCAGTGGGATTTTCCCGTACGACCGTTTCTGGAGTGTATCTTGAGTATCAGGAATCCGGGAAAACATCAAATTTCCGACATCGCTGAGGCCGGAAAAAAAATCCTTCAAGAACGGGACCTACGACGGCTGAAGAGAATCATTCAATGTGACTAGTACAACCCTTCCGCAGATTGGTACAGATTTCAATGCTGGGCCATCAAAAAGTGTCAGCGTGCGAGCCATTCAACTGAACATCATCGATATGGGCTTTCGGAGTCCAAGTCCCACTCGCATACCCTTGATGATTGCCTTACGTCTCGCCGACGTTGGCCTGTTGATGAATGGAAACATGTTGCCTGGTCGGACGAGTCTCATTTCAATTTTTATTGAGCTGATGGACTTGTACGGATATGGAAAGAACCTCATGAATCCATGGACCCTGTATGTCAGCAGGGGAGTTCTCAAACTGGTGGAGGTTCTGTAATGGTGTGGGGCGTGTGCAGATGGAGTGATATGGGACACCTGATACGTCTAGATACGACTCTGACAGGTGACACGTACACAAGCGTCCTATCTGATCGTCTGCATCCATCCATGTCAATTGTACATTCCGACGGACTTGGGCAATTCGAGCAGGACAATACGAACCCCCACACGTCCATAATTGCTATATAGTGGCCCCATCAATACTCTTCTGAGTTTAAACACTTCCGCTGGCCACCAAACTCCCCAGACATGAACATTATTGAGCCTACCTGGGATGTCTCGCAACGTGCTGTTCAGAAGAGATCTCCACCCTCTCGTTCTCTTACGAGTTCATGGTCAGCCCTGCAGGATTCATGGTGTTAGTTTCCTCCAGCACCACTTCAGACGTTAGTCGAGTCCATGTCACGTAGTGTTGCGGCACTTCTAAGTGCTCGCGGGGGCCCTACATGATATTAGACAGGTGTACCAGTTTGTTTGGATCTTCAGTGCATCAACATTGCATGCCTGAAATGAATGCAGACAGTCCTCTTACCACGCGCTGTTACAATGCATTCGTAGTTTGGTGTTTATACTGGTATACATATGATACTAGGTGTATAATCAAAGAGCCAAACTGATTTCGTGGGAAAAGGGAAACTTTTTCAAGGATAGTTGGCTACCTTGAAAATCTCTGTAAACGCATACGCCTGTAGATAAACGAAAAGTTATAAGATTTTTATTGCCAAAGTGGGCCAAATTTACTCGAGAGTATTGAAAAGACACATAAATAAATAACTTTTAGATAGTTTCCGTACTTTCTGGGACGGTGAATAAGGCCAACTTTATCAGTGTAACATTCGGAATTTACAAGCAGAAATAACAGATTTCCAAAATTATCATTGGTATGCTTGTGATGATACAAATTCAGAGTGGTAAATCTTTGTGATAATTTGATGTACATGCACAATTCTCATAAAGGAAACATTCACAAAATGTGTTCACAGTGGCGTCTGTCGGTTTACAACAGGCATGCTGCATTAAATAAAATTCGTTTCCCTGCTACGTTTAAGGGACATTCTGAAGCAATTGTTGATGAGCGTGATGCTTGTGCCGTGAGGGCATGTTTTGATGTCGATAGCTCCCGCTCGTTATTAGCCTCTCTGGCCGCAATAACTTCTCCACCGGTTTGTTGCCGGCAGAGGGCAGGTCGGTGATCAAGCATTTAAGCGCTGTCGCTGCCAGGATGCCTCTCGGAGCGACTGGAGTAAACGCCCTGACGTCGTGGCCGACAGTATCCTGGGCCCGTAACCAACAGTTGCGTTATTGGTCACTGCGGTTTCGGTGGAACTGAGTGTCGGTTCGGACGACCGAAGAATTCCGGCATAGGAAGTCACCCTCATTCTGCTAACGGTCTCGTCAAATAGGACGGAGAAGTGGACAGAGGTTCAGTGCACTCTCTTGCTCTTGGGGTGGGTAACTGTCCCTAAAGCCGGAAGAATCAGCAATGATTAACGGCATGGGGATCAGATGACAATGGAAACCACCAATATAAAGACACACAACGTGTATCCACAGGACATATGACCAGTAACCTAAAAGTGTCATGATAATCTCTCCGTTGTCAAAATATTCCGGAATAGTCCCCCATTCGGATCTCCGGGAAGGATCTGCCAAGGCGGTGGTGACCATGAGAAAAAGATTAAATAGCCAACAAAACGATAACGTTCTACGAGTCGGGGCGCGGTATGTCAAAATCTTGAAAGTGGCAGGGAAGACAGAAAGTCAGAAAAGAGAAATGCAAAGGCTCAATATTGACATAGTGGTGGCCAGTGAAGTGCAATGGAAAGAAGACAGCAGCATAAAATGGCATAACGGGAGCTGGATTCGTTATGAATAGGAAGATAAGGCAGAGAGTGTTTTACTGCGAACAGTTCAATAATAGGGTTGTTCTTACCAGAATCGACAGCAGACCAACACCCACAACTATAGTTCAGGTATACATCCCGACGTCGCAAGCTGAAGAGGAAGAGACAGAGGAAGATTATGAGGATACTGAAAGAGTAATACACTCACGCAAAGGGAGATGAGAATCTAATAGTCACAGGAGACTGGAATGCAGCTGTAGAGGAAGGAGAAGAAGAATAGGTTACAGGGGAATTTGGGCTTGGGACAGGGAATAAGGTAAGTCAAAGACTAATTGAGTTCTGTAATAAATTTTAGCTATTAATTGCGAATACTCTGTTCAAGAATCATAAGAGGAGGAGGTATATTTGGAAAAGGCTGGGTGATAATGTAAGATTTCAGTTACATGGCATCATGCTCAGACAGAGATTCCGAAATCAGATAATGGACTGTAGGGCGCGCTCATAAGTAGATATAGACTCAGATCACAATGTAACAGTGTTCAAGAGTAGGCTGAAGTTTAAGAGACTAGTCAGGAAGGATCAATACACAAGGAAATGGGATACAGATATAGTAAGGAATGACGATATACGCATGAAGTTCTCTAAGCCTATGGATACAGCGATGATAAGGAATAGCTCAGTAGGCAGTACAGTAGCAGAAAAATGGACAATTCTAAAAACGGCAATAACAGAAATTGGAAAGAAAAACATTAGTACACAGAAGATAACTGCGAAGAAAACATGGGTAACCCAAGAAATACTTCAGTTGATCGATGAAAGAAGGAAATACAAAAACGTTCAGGGAAATTCAACAATACAGGAGTAGAAGTCCGTGAGAAATGAACTAAACAGGAAGTGCAGGGAAGCTAAAGCGAAATGGTCCCATGTAAACTGTGAAGGAATCGGAAAAGAAATTACTGTCGGAAGGACTGGCTCAGCATACAGGAAAGTCAAAACAACCTCCGGTGAAATTAAAAACAAGGATACTAACATTAAGAGTGCAACGGTGATTTCACTGTTAAATGCAGGGGAGAGAGCGGATATTTGGAAAGTGTACATTGAAGGCCTCTGTGAGGGGGAAGATTTGTCTGATGTGATAGAAGAAACAGGAGTCTATTCAGAAGAGACAGGGGACGCAGTATTGGAACCATAATTTAAAAGAGCTTTGGACAGAAGGGATAAATAATAATCTATCACAATTTCTAAAAGCATGGGGGAAGTGGCAACAAAACGTTCATTCAAGACCTGGCAAGTGCGAGAATTGCCCCGCAATCAACTAAACAGCTCGTCTATTGAATATACAGTAGAATGGAAAAAAATTGAGGATGTGTTAGATGACGAGAAGTTTGGCTTTCAGAAAGGTAAAGCCACCAGAGAAGCAATTCTGACTATGCAGTTGATAATGGAAGCAAGACTAAAGAAAAATCACCAATCGTTGAGAGGATTTGTCGACCTGGAAAAAGCGTTACACAATATAAAATCGTCCAATATCTTCGAAATTCTAAGAAAAATTGAGGTATAAGATATACGGGAGACGTGTAATATACACTCCTGGAAATGGAAAAAAGAACACATTGACACCGGTGTGTCAGACCCACCATACTTGCTCCGGACACTGCGAGAGGGCTGTACAAGCAATGATCACACGCACAGCACAGCAGACACACCAGGAACCGCGGTGTTGGCCGTCGAATGGCGCCAGCTGCACAGCATTTGTGCACCGCCGCCGTCAGTGTCAGCCAGTTTGCCGTGGCATACGGAGCTCCATCGCAGTCTTTAACACTGGTAGCATGCCGCGACAGCGTGGACGTGAACCGTATGTGCAGTTGACGGACTTTGAGCGAGGGCGTATAGTGGGCATGCGGGAGGCCGGGTGGACGTACCGCCGAATTGCTCAACACGTGGGGCGTGAGGTCTCCACAGTACATCGATGTTGTTGCCAGTGGTCGGCGGAAGGTGCACGTGCTCGTCGACCTGGGACCGGACCGCAGCGATGCACGGATGCACGCCAAGACCTTAGGATCCTACACAGTGCCGTAGGGGACCGCACCGCCACATCCCAGCAAATTAGGGACACTGTTGCTCCTGGGGTATCGGCGAGGACCATTCGCAACCGTCTCCATGAAGCTGGGCTACGGTCCCGCACACTGTTAGGCCGTCTTCCGCTCACGCCCCAACATCGTGCAGCCCGCCTCCAGTGGTGTCGCGACAGGCGTGAATGGAGGGACGAATGGAGACGTGTCGTCTTCAGCGATGGGAGTAACTTCTGCCTTGGTGCCAATAATGGTCGTATGCGTGTTTGGCGCCGTGCAGGTGAGCGCCACAATCAGGACTGCATACGACTGAGGCACACAGGGCCAACACCCGGCATCATGGTGTGGGGAGCGATCTCCTACACTGGCCGTACACCTCTGGTGATCGTCGAGGGGACACTGAATAGTGCACGGTACATCCAAACCGTCATCGAACCCATCGTTCTACCATTCCTAGACCGGCAAGGGAACTTGCTGTTCCAACAGGACAACGCACGTCGGCATGTATCCCGTGCCACCCAACGTGCTCTAGAAGGTGTAAGTCAACTACCCTGGCCAGCAAGATCTCCGGATCTGTCCCTCATTGAGGATGTTTGGGACTGGATGAAGCGTCGTCTCACGCGGTTTGCACTTCCAGCACGAACGCTGGTCCAACTGAGGCGCCAGGTGGAAATGGCATGGCAAGCCGTTCCACAGGACTACATCCAGCATCTCTACGATCGTCTCCATGGGAGAATAGCAGCCTGCATTGCTGCGAAAGGTGGATATACACTATACTAGTGCCGACATCGTGCATGCTCTGTTGCCTGTGTCTATGTGCCTGTGGTTTTGTCAGTGTGATCATGTGTTGTATCTGACCCCAAGAATGTGTCAATAAAGTTTCCCTTTCCTGGGACAATGTATTCACGGTGTTCTTATTTCAATTTCCAGGAGTGTACAATATGTACAAGAGCCAGAGGAAATAATAGGAGTGGACGACCAAGAACGAAGTGCTCGGATTAAAAAGGGTGTAAGATAGGGACGTAGTCATTCGCCGCTATTATTCAATCAGTACATCGAAGAAGCGATGATGGAAATAAAAGAAAGTTTCAGTAGTGGAATTAAAATTCAAAGCCAAAGGACATCAATGATACGATTCTCTGATGGCATTGCTATCCTCAGTGAAAAGAATGAACGATCTAATGAGCACAGAATAAGGATTGAGAGTAAATCGAAGAAAGAAGAAAGTAATGAGAAGTACCAGAAATGAGAACAGCGAGAAACTTAGCATCAGGATTGATGGTCACAAAGTAGATGCCAAGGAATTCTGTTGCCTAGGCAGTAAAATTACCAATGATGGACAGAACAAGCAGGATACCAAAAGCAGAGTAGCTCTGGAAAGAAAGGCATTCCTGTCCAAAAGAACATTGGCCTTAATATGAGGGAGAAGTTTGGGAGAATGTACGTTTGGAGCACAGCATTGTGTGGGAAAACCGGAACAGAAGAGATATGGTGCTATAGATGATTGTTGAAAATTAAGTAGAATGAAAAGATTAGGAACGGGAAGGTTCTGAACAGATTCGGAGAGGAGAGAAAACACTGACAAGCAGAAGAGACAGGACGATAGGACTTCTGTAAAGATATGAGGGAATAACTTCATGGTACTAGAGGGGGATGTGGAGGGCAAAAAATGTAGAGAAAGACAGAGATTCGATTACATCCAACAAATAATTGAGGACGAAGGTTGCAAGTGCTACTCTGAGATGAAGATGTCGGCAACTCAAGCTACCAGTAATCTGTTCCTGACGC
This sequence comes from Schistocerca gregaria, assembly GCF_023897955.1. Lineage (NCBI taxonomy): Eukaryota > Metazoa > Arthropoda > Insecta > Orthoptera > Acrididae > Schistocerca > Schistocerca gregaria. The sequence continues at coordinate 905,077,965 of NC_064920.1, read as the reverse complement.
TTCATGATGAAACACGTTACCGGATTTCAGTTAATCATCCGTTAACCATATTCGGAGAGCCAATCGAGCACACTTATGATCTCGTGGTGTGGTCTTTCTGGAGAAGCCTGTGCCTACTCTTCTTGCCATCCGGTTGTGCTGAATCATCTCGGCACAGCTAGTTTCAGAGCCATTTCACTACAGCCAGCTGACTTTATGAGCTATTGGTGTGATGATTTCGTGTCCCTTAGACCGATGATTCGACTTTTCTTAGCGTCTAAAAGATGGCGATAAACTGCACATCCACATCCTCTGGGCATGTTGTGTGGCTCTCTTTACAGTGTAACGTACCTGTTTAACTGTACAGAGTGAGTCAAAAAGGGTTTTACAAATTTGAAATGATGTAGAAACTTCTTGAGGTAACTTTCAGAAACGTTAGATGTGTCATTTGTAAGCAAACAACATCAAGTTTCACACAAACGAGTGTTATTTTGGTTCCATGTGACTGCCATTTGTGATGAGATAAACATACCACCGGCAGTAAGTTTCTTCCCACACTCGTTGCAGCAAAACGGGTGTAGCTTGTGTAACGGCAACGTAGATTCGATTTTTCAGGTCGGCTAAATTTTTTGGTAGGGTGGGACGTACACATAAGCTTTAATGGATTACCTGAGGAGGGAATCCAATGATTTCATGTCTGGGGACCAAGATGGACCTTCACGGCCAGTCCATCGACCTGGGAAGCGATTGTCGAGGAAACCTCGAATTTCCGTGACGAAATGAGATGGTGCATGATCTTGCTGGTAGTATATCATCCCAATTCGATCATCTTCATCGATCTGTGAAATTAAAAAGTTGCCAAGCATATCCAGTTACTCACTAACAGTGACAGTTTGCTTCATGAAGAAGAATGGCACTTTCAATTTCTTAAGAGCACAAAGCACATTAACTTTGGACTGTCACGAACGTGTTTCACTGTTTCATGAGAATTTTCGCTATCCTATATTCTGCAGTTGTGGTTGTTCACCATCCCATTGATATGAAATGTTGACCCATCACTAAAGATTATTATATTGAGGAATGTCTTGTCGTCTATCCGATGCAACATTTCCCCAGAGAATTCCCCAAGAGCACTCTTATGTGCATCACCTTTGTGAGTCTGTGTGGTTTCAAGTGTAAACATCTTTGCACTGCTCGCTGCAGTCTTTTGCGAATGTAGTCTCGCGAGTTGCATGTCAGTTTGATTTTTGTGGATTGCGGGCAAAGCTCTCGCTAACCTGTTCGACATAATCGTCAACACGACGGCAACTTGGTGGTTTATTATATCCAAGTGAACACCCTATCTCAACAAAGCCGTTGTTCCAAGAGTAAGTTGTAAATCTGCTTGGAGGTTCTTTAGCATATTCGATGCGCAATTTAAGCCGGACAGTTGTTGCAGAGCCCGGTTCATGAAACCAAAACACATAGCGAAAACGCTCCACTACACTGAAAGTAGCCATTTTAACTGTGCACTAAGGTGGCGTTCCTGGCGGCGGAGTAGGATACTAATGCACTATGTGAATTAAGCTTGAGGTTGTTTTCTAAAAAATGACAAATCTATTGAGTCTGTAAGTTATTTCAATTAATTTAAATATATCCCAACGTTGTAGAGTCCTGTACAGTTAGGTTGGCTGATGGAAAATTATTCTGTCACGTATTATGTGAATTTAAATTGGGATTTTATTACAGAAGGCATCTCGGGTCGCCACGTGATTCAACCTACCATTTTATTACCCTGAACATTTGCTTGGGAAGAAAAAGCAATTAGAGGATAGGCCTCAGTTGAGGCATTCTGATATTCCTTAATTATTATTGATAAATTCTGCAGGGGAATCAGCTCGGGAAATGCTCTTAAATATACTAATAACCATACATGTGGGAGCTCTACTCGTCTAGAAGAGACTCGATAAGAAATTTGATAAATACTGGGTGAGTTATTTAACATCAGGAATAACTTTTACTGCATATTTATTTCATGATTATATATTCAAAAGGGAAGTACACGAACAAACGCATATTTAGCAGAAAACCCTTAACCTTCCACGGAATTTTGGTACTGAATCTTTCTGGTAAAACGATCTAAAATGCGTAAATGAATAACATGGTCATTAGAAATCAGGAGTGCCGTGGGAATGATGGGTTACACATACGGACATTCAGACTAACCATTCATCACAGAGAACGAAGTCGTTCAATAATTTAAAAACGGAAACAAGGTCTAATTTAGTTTGGAGAGAGACTAGCCTCTTTTGTTGAATACTTCAACAGGAAATTACTCACAAATTTATAAAAGAAAATGCTCGAGATTGCAGTTAAGAACAGTGAATAGGAACTAAGTCCTATGAACAATTCTTTCAAGAGGGTAGAAGCTACTGAAAATCACTGATAATCACTTTGCTATCCGATAAGAACGGTCACGAAATCAAACAAAACAGGAGAATTTACTTAAGCAAGCAAACTGGTTTAGTTGCTAGCGTCAAGTTCTAAACCACAATCTCACGAAGAAAGCACGTGGTAACGGCTAGTAACGCACAGAGAAAGCTACTTATGTCTGTACAAAACACAATGGAGTTTGAGTTATATGCTTACTGACTGTTAAAACCAAAAGCACTGCTCGTAACCAGTTGCACGATTTGATCAGGGATCATGTTACACATCAATGTAATCTCATGTCTCAAAATCCCAAAGTTATAGAGCACATAGAAACCACTGCGTATAAATTTCAAAAATCGTGAAATTATGCTCAATTTCTACTTATCAAGTCATCCCGTTGGTCACAAATTCAAAAGTGTGTATCAATCGTGAAAGTCAATGAAGTGATTTTGTAGAGACGCTTCAACAGAAAAATTGCAGATCGTTAGACACAGCCAAAAGGCACTATGTACTAACATCGCTCTTCGTACATAGGAATGGGTCTATTCCGTGCTGGAAATAGTGATAATACGCTCGCATAAAGATGAAATTTGAATTATAATGTACACTGAAGCGCTAAAGTAATTGGCATAGGTATGCGTATTCAAATACAGAAATATGTATACAAGCAGAATATGGTGCTGCGGTCAGCAACCCCTTTAGAAGACAACAAATGTATGACGCAGTTGTTAGATAGGTTACTGCTGCTACAATGGAAGATTATCTAGATTTAAGTGAGTTTGAACGTGGTGTTACAGCCAGCGCACGAGCGATGAGACACAGCATTTCCGAGGTAGCGATGAAGTGGGTATTTTCCTGTACGACCGTTTCGCGAGTGTTCTGTGGATATGAGGAATCCGGAAAAACATCAAATTTCCGACATCACTGCGGCCGGAAGAAAGATTCTGCAAGAACGGGAACAACGATGAATGATGAGAATCGTTCAACGTGACAGAAGTGCAGCCATACCGCAGACTGGTGCAGATTTCGATGATGGGCCATCAGCAAGTGTCAGCGAGTGAATTATTCAAAGAAACATTGTAGATATGGGCTTTCGGAAGCGAAGTCCCACTCGTGTTCACTTGATGACTGCACGACACAAAGCTTTATGCCTCGCCTGGGCCCATCAACACCGACATTGGACTGTTGATGACTGGGAACATGTTGCCTGGTCGGATGAGCCTCGTTTCTGATTGTATCGAGCAAATAGACATGTTCGGGTATGGAGACAACCTCATGAATCCATGGACCATGTATGTCAGCAGGAGACTGTTCAAGCTGGTGAAGACTCTGTAATAGGGTGGGGCGTGTGCAGTTGGAGTGATACGGTACCCCTGATACATCTAGGTAGAACTCTGACAGGTGTCATTTACGTAAGCATCCTGTCTGATCACCTGCATCCATTCATGTCCGTTGTGCATTCCGACGCAATTGAGCAATTCCAGCCGGACAGACAATACGACACCCCACACATCCAGAATTGCTGCACAGTGGCTCTAGGATCACTCTTCTGTGTTTAAACATTCCTGCCGGCCGCCAAACTGGGATGCCCTACAACGTGCTGTTCTGAAGAGATCTAAACTCCCTCATACTCTTACGGATTTATGGACAGCCTGGCAGGATTCAAGGTGTCAGTTATCTCCAGCGCTACTTCAAACATTAGTCGGGTCCATGCCACGCATCTTGTGGCATTTCTGCGTGCTCGCGGGGCCATACACCATATTAGACTGGTGTACCAGTTTCTTTGGCTCTTCATTGCGTAAGCGGCAGTCAAATTCAAAGGAGAGAGAATGGAAAAGCAAGTAAACTGTTTATTACTTCGAAAGCAATCATCATTGTCGTGTCCGGCCCACTCGTCAAATGTAGGCTGCCTAGGAAAATGTTTTCTCGAATAGCTAGACAAAAATTAAAGCCAATCATATTAATGGAGTTTATTACAGTAAACTGAATAGGCCATTCTTAACTTTACGTAGTTACAAAGATGGATCGCAAGAAAATGCCGACATGAAAATAATCAGTATCCTTCGATGTATATACAATTTCCATGCAATCAAAAAAATACTGTTCACAACTCACGGCTCGTCTTCTAGTGCGGATCTTCTCATGCAGTCCCGGCTAGCTGGAGTGGCGCTAATATTCTCTTCGTATAGGAGAAGCTCCTGACAAGACGGTCAGTGCCTTCATAGAAAATGTTTGCGGTTGCCTAGCATATCATGATTGTACCCAGGTATACACTTCTGTCGTGGTGCGGTCCTAGTACTATTGGCTGACGCCGTCTCACAGCCTTCTCTGCTGGTACATTCCTGGCTGACGTGTCAGCGTTTGATGTTACACCAGAAAATTTCTCCCCCTCCAAAGCGCCGGAGGGTCGTCGTGTATGGAGCGTGTCAACGGCGGGAAAGACCGGAAGGTGGACGCTCCGCTGGATCGGAAGCTGTGGCTGCAGGGAACTTCAAGTTTCTGGTAGTAGACCGCCCTCCGGGCATCGCTCCGCCGGCACTGTCACCCGGAAAAAGGCCAGAAGGGCGTCCACCTCTGGAGGCCAATAAACATATGATGAAGGCGTCTGCGGCTTCGGTGTGGGCGGGTCCAGCTCCAACGGTAGGACGAGAGGAGGCGAATGGGTCGTCCCTCGTTGTCGTGATGACACCCCCTGATGATTGCTGTGGCCGCGATGTCATCGGGATCCGTGAATCTGGGGAAAGAGACATAGAATGATAACCGTGCACATGATAGTGGAGAAGTTGATTGTTATGTCGGTGCTGGACCTGAAAGGAGATACATCCAAGGGCCAAGTCGACGGACGATCTCGCCTCGCGCGCACCGTCTTCTGCCGCTATCATGCGGCGTGAAGCGATACTTGCGGCCTTTCTTCGGCGCCGGATGCTGAGGACGGTGGAGCAGTTGGAGCAGTGTACGATGGCGGCGGCAGTGAAGCAATTCCGCCAGGGACGGTCCATCCCGTCAGTGCGAACGATAAGAGGCGAGAAACAGTTGCAGTGCTTGATCTCTGGTGTATGCGGAGCGAAGTCTGGCCATCTGCTACTTGAAGGTTCTGATAAAACGGTCCGCTTCGCCGTTTGACTGTGGATGGAACGGTGCACTATACTGATGCTGTATGCCATTGCGTTCACAGAATGTCTCAGCCTCATTTGACGTGAACTGAGGTCCCTTGTCTGACACTATGACTCCAGGTAAGACTTCGTGGCAAAAAATAGAGGACAGCACTTGAATGGTGCTACGTGACGTTGTCGAGTTCATTATCACTGTAAAAGGAAACTTGCTATACGAGTCAACGACAATCAAAAAAGGTCCCGCAAAGTCTATGTGCACATGTTGCCATGGTGTTGCGATTTAGGCTAAGCAGAGACTTTTTGTGGGTAAGCGAACTGATTTTCCGTACATGCGTGACACTGTGACGTCATCTGTTCTATTTGGCTATCCATATCCTGCCAAGTACTGTATAAACGTTCTACCTGTTTCTTACGAACAAGCCCCCAGTGTCCTTGGTAAAGTAACTGCAACACTTCTTTTTGCAAAGCTTTAGAGATCAGCACACATGACTGTCCACTGTGGTTCTGAACAAGAATCACATCTTTCCATATAGCGAGGCTATGCCGACGTGCAAAGTATCGGCGCACTAAAGAGTTCTTTATTCTACGCAAGGAACGAGGTGAAGATGTGCGAATGTATGCTAGCAAAATGATCTCATCTGAATCAGTTATATTTCTATAGTTCAGCGGAAACGATTGAGGCAATTCAGAATCCTGAGCATCGAGGTGACAACAAGATGCAGCAGAAGCGTCGAAGTCTTTATCAGGGTCAATCGGAAGAGGTGAAAGTGCAATCGCATTACCTTGTTGACCTGTCGGACGGTACACAATCTTGTATTGGTTCGGAGACAACAGCAAAGCCCATCTTTGCAATTTTTGGGCAGTTCGTGTAGGAACCAGTTTCTTCAGATGAGACAAGGACTCCTAAGCCTTGTGATCCGTTACTAAGTAGAATTTTCGGCTATACAAATAGTGGTGGAATTTGGTGACATCATACGCAATAGCCAAAGCCTCTTTCTCAATTTGTGAATAATTACACTAAGCTTTGGAAAAAACTTTTGATGATAAATCAATATGTCTGTCTTCATCGCCAACCGGCAGTTTTGGCCGAGCGGCTTTAGGCGCTTCAGTCCGGAACCTCGCTGCTGCTACGGTAAGGAGGTTCGAATCCTGCCTCGGGCATGGATGTGTGTGCTATCCTTAGGTTAGTTAGGTTTAAGTAGTTTTAAGTCTAGGTGACTAATGACCTCAGATGTGAAGTCCCATAGCTTTCAGGACCATTTGTACCATTTGATCTTCATCACCAATTCTGTGCGAAAGCACTACACCGATTCCATAAGACGAAGCGTCAACTTGTAATACAACTGGTTTTTCAGGATCAAAGTGATCTAAGCATCTTTCAGTTTTTGAGAAGCTACTTGGCACTCATCCGTCCAAACAAAGGGGATATTCTTGAGACGCAAGCGATGCAATGGAGCTGCGATTTGTACAGCTTTCGGTATGAAACGTATATAATAATTCATTTTCCCTAAGACTGACAGCTATTCTGTGATTTTGCGAGGAACTGGCCAACAAATGTGACTGAAGAGGATGTACACCTTGACTGTTTAAGACATGACCAAGATACTGCAACTCAGGTTTAAAAAAATCACACTTGTCCAGTCTACACTTTAGTCCTGTATCAGATAACATAAAAAACAAAGCACGTAAATTTGCAATGTGTTCTTCAGTTGTACGACCTGCAGCGACAGTATCATCTAAATAGTTTGAACAGTTTGCTGTTTCAAATGCCATTGGAAAACGGCAGTTGCGGAAACACTTCCAAAAGGCAAACGCAAATATTTAAACAAGCCCAAATGAGTATTCACTACACACACTTTTTGAGATTCTTCATCGAGTGGTATTTGAAGATACGCGTCGCGCAAATCAATTTTTGAAAGGTAGCGACCAGCGCCTAATTTGTCCATGAGATCCTCTGAGCGTGGCAATGGATAAGTATCAATCACAGTTTGTGGGTTGTCTGTAAACTTAAAGTTAATGCAACCTGCAGGTTTGGAGAGTAAAACCAGTGGACTTGCCCATTGACTAGTTCTCATGGGCGCAATTGCTCCGCTATCTTGCAATTATTTAAGTTCAGCAGCTACTTTGTTCCGTAATGCAATGGAAATACACTCCTGGAAATTGAAATAAAAACACCGTGAATTCATTGTCTCAGGAAGGGGAAACTTTATTGACACATTCCTGGGGTCAGATACATCACATGATCACACTGACAGAACCACAGGCACATACACACCGGCAACAGAGCATGCACAATGTCGGCACTAGTACAGTGTATATCCACCTTTCGCAGCAATGCAGGCTGCTATTCTCCCATGGAGACGATCGTAGAGATGCTGGATGTAGTCCTGTGGAACGGCTTGCCATGCCATTTCCACCTGGCGCCTCAGTTGGACCAGCGTTCGTGCTGGACGTGCAGACCGCGTGAGACGACGCTTCATCCAGTCCCAAACATGCTCAATGGGGGACAGATCCGGAGATCTTGCTGGCCAGGGTAGTAGACTTACACCTTCTAGAGCACGTTGGGTAGCACAGGATACATGCGGACGTGCATTGTCCTGTTGGAACAGCAAGTTCCCTTGCCGGTCTAGGAATGGTAGAACGATGGGTTCGATGACGGTTTGGATATACCGTGCACTATTCAGTGTCCCCTCAACGATCACCAGAGGTGTACGGCCAGTGTAGGAGATCGCTCCCCACACCATGATGCCGGGTGTTGGCCCTGTGTGCCTCGGTCGTATGCAGTCCTGATTGTGGCGCTCACCTGCACGGCGCCAAACACGCATACGACCATCATTGGCACCAAGGCAGAAGCGACTCTCATCGCTGAAGACGACACGTCCCCATTCGTCCCTCCATTCACGCCTGTCGCAACACCACTGGAGGCGGGCTGCACGATGTTGGGGCGTGAGCGGAAGACGGCCTAACGGTGTGCGGGACCGTAGCCCAGCTTCATGGAGACGGTTGCGAATGGTCCTCGGCGATACCCCAGGAGCAACAGTGTCCCTAATTTGCTGGGAAGTGGCGGATCGGTCCCCTACGGTGCTGCGTAGGATCGTACGGTCTTGGCGTGCATCCGTGCGTCGCTGCGGTCCGGACCCAGGTCGACGGGCACGTGCACCTTCCGCCGACCACTGGCGACAACATCAATGTACTGTGGAGACCTCACGCCCCACGTGTTGAGCAATTCGGCGGTACGTCCAGCCGGCCTCCCGCATGCCCACTATACGCCCTCTCTCAAAGTCCGTCAACTGCACATACGGTTCACGTCCACGCTGTCGCGGCATGCTACCAGTGTTAAAGACTGCGATGGAGCTCCGTATGCCACGGCAAACTGGCTGACACTGACGGCGGCGGTGCACAAACGCTGCGCAGCTAGCGCCATTCGACGGCCAACACCGCGGTTCCTAGTGTGTCCGCTGTGCCGTGCGTGTGATCATTGCTTGTACAGCCCTCTCGCAGTGTCCAGAGCAAGTATGGTGGGTCTGACACACCGGTGTCAATGTGTTCTTTTTTCCGTTTCCAGGAGTGTAGTTCTGGCCTGGCAAAATTGAGGCAGCCATTGCCTTTCGGAGCAATATGTGCAACAAAGTTGTTAGCATTGCCTAAACCTTCAGAAAAGAGTTCCGGGAATTGTTTTAGCAAGTACTGTCATTTGCACTGACAGCACATTGTCCTGAATGTTAAAGCCAAACAAATCAAATGAATCAAGACCAACTACGTTCTCACAATCGAGCGACGGTAGGACCGTAAAAGTCACTGTTCGCATGTGCGATCGATACATGGGAGGCAAAGTACATTTTCCGAGAATGGGAATGTTTTGTTCATTATAAGCCGTCAGTTGCTTGCAAGTTTTAGACAGGCCTGGCGAGCCTAACAGTTCATATGTGTGACGAACCAGCAATGTGACAGAATCACTCGTGTCGAACTGTAATTTCACACGTTTGTCACAAAGAAGCAAATGAACAAAAATTTTGTTGAACTGCTGTAGCATCAAAGAGACTGCTTGCGTGCCAGTTTTGCGAATGCCCATTGCAGACTTTTCATATACTGCTTTAGTGACATGGGCCTTGTGACTAGTTTTTTTGTGAGTGGGCCGAATTTTTGTGCTTATTCCATTGCAAATACACAGATTGTACACGTCCTTTCCTGCCACTAGCGTAATACTGAGTTTGTTGGGCAAGTACTTTTAGTGTTTGTGCCGTGCATAACACCAAAGGCAAGACTTAATTCTGTTCGTCTGTGTAGCTGCCTGTTTAGCGAGCTGCTCACGCGGCTTGGAGTGTTGTTTACTCAGGGTGGCGAACGCAAGTCAGCACTGCTGAACGGACCAATCACAAACAAGGGACTCGACCTGACAAACTGCTGGCTGCTCATATTTATCGGCTGGTAGGGTACCTGAATCTTACTGATCTAGTATTTGCACTACCTGCTGAAATGATGGATCAGACTGCTTCAAAATCTGTTTTTAGAGTTTGATTTCAGGTACATTGTACACGATCGCATCACGCAACATAGCATCTGAATATAAAGCACCACAAGCACAACTGAATTTGCATTTCCTCTTCATACCCTATAAATATATTACCCACTCACTATAAGTTTGTTCTGGCCGTTTTTTAAAACTGCAGATTTGACACCTGGCTGCTACCACATTCACTTGCTGATCAGAATAGTTAGTTAGCGAATCTACAACCTGATCACACGAAAGTTCACTCGGAGTGGCGTTAGGGAACAGTTTCTGGGTTAGTCTGCACACCGCATGTCCTACCATTGAGAGAAATTATTGGCTTTTCACAGTACCTAGTACATTGTGAGCAGTTACGTAGGCTTCAGACTGTTGCAACCACATGAGTCATTCCCCTTCGTCTTCACGAAACCGGCGAAAAGGCGGTATAGCTGTAGGAGTTGCTGTAGGTGGTGACTGTTCCGTCGAACACGCTGCATTGGCCAGTGTAGATATTTGCTGAGTGTGGAACTGACATATCTGCATTAGCTGCGCTGCATCCAACACTGACCGCTGTGGCGCTTGAGCAGGCAGTGAGATAGTTGGGGTGGTCGTTTTGGAAGAGAAAAATGCAAGAAACAGACAAAGCAATCAAGAAAAATAAGTACAAAAGAAAAAAAAATATCTGCAATGCCCACCCCAAAACACAACGTAGCAAAGACTGTTAAAACAAGTAAATACGACTACAAATTAAACACAAGAGAGAATTAAGGCGCCAGCAAAACACAAAAGAAAATTCCGTGGCCGCGAGGCGCGGGGTTTGTTTTTGAAGCCACATCATCAAAATGTCGTGTCCAGCCGACTCGTCTAATACAGGGTGCCTAGGAAGCTGTTTTCTCGTATAGCTATACAACAAGCAAACCATATTAATGGAGTTTATTACAGTAAACTGAATTGAGAATACTTAACTTCGCGTAGCTACGAAGATGGGTTGCAAGAAAATGGCGACATGCAAATAATCAATGTCCGATATTCCATGCAAGCAAATAATACTGTCCACAATTCACGTCTCGTCTTCTAGTGCGGATCTTCTCATGCGGTCGCGGCTAGCTTGAGCGGGGCTAATATTTTCTTCGCATATGAGACGCTCCTGTCGTGGTGCAGTCCTAGTCAGCGTGTAAGTAGGCTGTTTAGGTTTTTTTATTGGTAACGCCGCCGCCACGTAGCGCTCTGTATGAAAATCACTGGCTGTGCCGTGTGCAGTCTGTGGCTGGTTTGCATTGTTGTCTGCCATTGTAGTGTTGGGCAGTGGCAGCTGGATGCTAACAGCGCGTAGCGTTGCGCAGTTGGAGGTGAGCCGCCAGCAGTGATGGATGTGGGGAGAGAGATGGCGGAGTTTTGAAATTTGTAAGACTGCATGTCATGAACTGATATATATATTATGACTATTAATGAAAATACATTGTTTGTTATCTATTAAAATCTTTCATTTGCTAACTGTGCCCATCAGTAGTTAGTGACTTCCGTAGTTTGAATCTTTTATTTAGCTGGCAGTAGTGTCGCTCGCTGTATTTCAGTAGTTCAAGTAACGAAGATTTTTGGTGAGGTAAGTGATTTGTGAAAGGTATAGGTTAATGTTAGTCAGGGCCATTCTTTTGTAGGGATTATTGAAAGTAAGATTGCGTTGCGCTAAAAATTATTGTGTGTCAGTTTAAGCACAATCATGTATAATTTTTCTAAGGGGACGTTTCATATGTTGACCCTTAGCCGAGGATACCTCATTGGATTCTTCTGATTTTTTTCTTGTAGTTTGTGTAATTAGTGTAGATTTTGTTTATTGCTAGCGCGTAATTGTAGAGAGAATCTCCTTTGTAGTTGTAGTCTTTCATTGTTGTACAGTAAAAAGTTGTGGCATGCATGTAGAGTTGCACCAAGTATTTCGCAGCTGCGCTTGCAATTAACTAGATATTATTTGCTATGTTAATGTATTCTCTTATTTTTGCTCTTCAAATTGTGTTTTTCTGTGTTGTCGTGTGAAATATTGTGACAATAATGGCGTGTGAAAGACGTAATACTAGGCTCCAAAGTAAACTGAGAAATGACAGTGAAGACGAAAGCAGTGTGTTAGCGCCACCATATAATGAATTAACTAATGTTCAAAGTAGCAATTTGGTAATAGTGCACAGGGAAATGGAGCGGGCTGCAAATAATGGTAGGCAGTGAAACAATTAGTAAACAGGGAAGCATATATCGATCGATCGGTCGGCAACAGCTCGAGTTAGGAATCCGAAATGATAGGACACAATCTTGCAAATACTGTACATTCAGGTTTTGCGTCCTCACCGTTTTCTCAAATAAGTCAAGACACATTTTCTGCTTGTCAAAATGTGAATGTTGCCGATGCAAATGCACTGCCGAAAAGCATAGAGGAAGAGATTCCCAACACTAATACATTATTATTGCAATTAATGCAACAAATGGAACAAAATCAGAGACAAACACAGCAAAAGCTTCAAAAGTTAGATACAATGAAACAACACTAGAGACAAACACAGCAACAGTTGGACACAATGGAACAAAATCTTCAAAAGTTAGACACAATGGAACAAAATCAGAGACAATCAGAGCAAAAGCTTCAAAAGTTAGACACAATGGAACAAAATCTTCGGAAGTTAGACACCACACTTGAACAAACACGTGAAGATTTAACTACTGAGTTACATAACATTGAATCGAAATGTCAAAAAATCTGTAATGACGTAAAAACACAAATTTGTGAGCATTTTCAACCTATTTTTTCGCGGCATGAAAATGCATTACAGAATCACGAAGCAGCCATAAAAGAACTGCAAACTATTGTTCGTGAAAACCACGACACCTTGCAAGCTAAAATAGACTCAGTTGCATCTACCGATTCGGTTACGCAACTTGCAAGAACTCAGGAAAACTTAAAGGACACAGTAGATTCGATTTCAACACAAATGGACACTCTGAAACTTGGTTCAGAAAAACACACTGAGGAAATGTGTTCACTATCGGAGAAAGTAGCCGAACTTTCGGATCAGTTCACTAATTTATCTGCAAAGGTAGATGATGATCTGAATGACACAAGACCTGTAGCCATCACTGACACAGAAGAGTATGAACAAATTAAGAAATTCAAACAAAATCAGAATCAAATTAATACGCAATACAAAAGAGAAATCCGGGAAGTACAAGGTCAGTTGACGCAGGTAATACAAAAATTACATATTTCAGAGGACACTCACGCAACAACACGGGAAGAGGAACTCAGAAATACGGAAAAGCCACAAAATAATAGCACAGGGCATTTCGGAAATCATGAAAGAAATTGGCAAGGTGCACCGAATTTTGAGATGGAACCGCCGACACGACGTAACAAAGACCGATATGCTACTCGCCGACACGATGATTTTGACTATAAGCTGTTCATTACTGCACGTAAATTCAAAACATTTAAGAATTCTGGCAACGACATTCATCCACAAGCGTGGCACCATCAATTCTCTCATTGTTTTCCTCCTAACTGGTCATTGGAGCACAGATTAGAATTTATGTATGGCTACTTATTGAATGAACCAGCTGTAAGAATGCGATCGGTAATTCACGATTGTCACAGTGAAGGAGAATTTTATCATGCCTTCCTCTCAGCATCCTTGTCTCAAGCTACACAAGACCGAGTAAAACATAGCATCATAATGATGAAACATTTCGAACAATCTGAGTTTTCCAGTCTTGTGAAATATTTTGAAGACATTGTTGCAGAAGAATCAGTATCTTTCAAACCCATACAGGCCTTCAGAACTCATCCGCATTTACTTAATCAAATTGCCTGAACATTTAAAAATATTATTTTGGCAGGACGTTGCAACGATGACATTGAAGCTTTTCAGGGATTTTTACAAGAATTAGAAATTGATACGGACAATTGTGGAACGCGAAAACAGGACCACAACAATTACAGGTCACATCCATCACAATTCCTCGATGAAAGAAATAATAACTGGACACGACAAGGCTATTCTCACAATACAAATCGTGACCAAAACAGACACCACCCATATGACAATCACAGGAATAGCAATAGTTACAGAGAAAGATCGCATTTCCGTAGTAATGAATATGACAGAGATAACCATACAAACAGGGAATATGGGAACAAAAACAATTATTATCAAGGGAGACAGAATAACTTCAGACGCAACGGTCCAGGGCGCTGTTACGATTCAGGGAGAAATTCTCCACGACGTGACCGACAAGAAAGAAACTATGGAATCTACCGACATGACGACAGACGATATAATCATAACGGCAGACCTGAATTGCAGCAGAACTGGCGAGCTTCAAACAGGGCAGGACCTTCTCGTGAAGGTGAATTTGTAGTAGTTAGGTCTCCTAATCCCAATAACGACGCGCGCCAACGAAGAGACAGACAATGACTCGCACCGCAGGCAACCACCTGCGCCAGCTGGCTCAGAGAAAAATAACATAAGCTAACCTTGAGCAAAATTCCAGTATTCTTTACCGACGTATACCGCATGATAATTGCGTTCACGTTAACTCTGAGTACTAGGAAGAGTAAAGAATTGTACTACATTTCACATGTAAAACCGTTTATTGAAAGATAATCTGCTTTTTAACTTTGTCTTTGCCATAAAATTTTTCACTTCACGCTACTAGTACAATTTGTCAGACTTAGAATCTGTTAACATGCAACCATGTTTGAAGTCAAATAGCCAGTCAAGAACCAATAGAACTTATTTAAACAGAAATTACGAATGCATTGTTATAGTGAAGAGATGTCACAGTGTTATTGTGTGTGTACATTCATGCTTGTTAGTTGCACGATTACGTAACGACTATAAGGCTGACAAACTTAGAACATTTACCAGTACTGCTAATGAGATTTTAATGCAACATTTTGATTTACTTGAAAATACATTCTGGATTTAAAGTACTTTCTGTAAGATACCAGATGACTCAGTGGTTAGTTTATGTGACAGCTACACGATCTTATCACGACGCTACTAATGAGTGACAATTTACAATGTTGCTTTTGCACTGTATCTGTTTTATATCTGCACAGTTTTTCTGTATTATTCTGGAAAGTAAAACATGTTTTAGTAGTAACGCTTGTGGTATACCTACAATGAGACAGCCTTTTCTGTAGCACAACAATACGTACAGTACAGTACTTACTTCATCACGGCAATAAGCGTAATAACTAAGATATCTATACGCAAATCATTTCACTTTCGTTTATCATGAGGTAAGTACATTGACTTCTGCAGAACTTAGCTTTCGGAGGACAATAACTACGACACTTCCACAGAGATTGTCTTACACCAAGACGCACATTTAGCGCTACAGGACACGCATTTGAGTGATTAAGTTTGTACTTAAACCATTTATTTTTCAGCATATTTGAATTACAAAGAAAGTTTTCCGTGATACATTTCATTCCATTGCTGTAATGTGTAACACCTGAGGATATAATTACGTTAATCCTCAGGCGGGTACACGCTTACTTTGTGTAGCATGTGTTTGGCAAGCACAAGGAGCCCTAGCTAATATGGTATTTGCTTATACAACTGTACACATCGGTACCATATTTCTCTAACACACAATTACACAGCTATCTGATCATTTAACTGAGAGAGACAAATATTTATTTTACTACATCAGTGACAGATGTTTACGTAATTACACAGTTGGATAACTTCACACTTACGAAATTGTATTTTGTCTGTACTCTGTAAATTGTTCATATTTTTTTCGGAACCCTTGTGATATTATGAGAGCTTTGAATGATATATTTGGTATGGGGTCATGATTTTTAAAGTACGTTTGAGGTAGATGAAACTATTGAAATGAGCAGAGAATTTTTTAGGTTTTGAAATTATTGCAGAAAGTTACGACGTTTTTGAGATTTGGCTGAGTTTTTATGATGTTATTATAATGATGACAATGTGTATTATGCTGTTGAGGTATGTTTATGATCAATAAGCTGATGCTATATGAGGAATTTGATTATGCTACGTATTTATTATGATGAAATATTGAAGAAGTGTCGGCGAATATGTATATGTGTAGTAAGGTAAGGAACAATGAGTAGTGGTTAGGGACTCTAACTTGTAAAAAAGAATGTTGGAAACCAAGAATCGTACTTTAAGAGTTTTGAAATGTATGTAAATGCGTGAATGTATTACAATGCCGACGAAAATTTTTTTGGACACTGTTATATCAATAGGATTTTGTTTCTACAGATTTGTAACGCAAATCCTTGACCTGTGAATTTTTTTATATGACACTGCCACTGTAGCGGAAACTGCTGTTGTAAATATTTCAATAAGAAAGCCCTTGGGGGCCCAGCTGAGAGGTAGTCGTCTGACAAAAGAAAGCCATTAGTTGGAGAAAAAAAGAAGAGGGCATTATCCTCGCTATTGGCATTCCTTTGTAGAAAGCATTGCAAATACGACAAGCTCATTACTTGGAAAGATACTTACATCTACACACCTGATAATGACAAGCGTCTTTCTCTGATAGTTGAGAGAATTTCTACTAACTTATGAAATGTCACATGACTATTGAATGATATTTTTATGCTATGCTTTTCATAGTTGCTTATTGCATTTGATATCTGGTTTCCAGCAGTGTTGCAGCATTGGTTTTATAAAATAAAATTAAATGCATTTGCTAATGTGAACACTTTCTGTCAACAGATCTGTTAAATAATAATATTATGATCCACGTTCTTCGAAAAAGGAGCGCTTGGAAAGGAAAGAACAATAAGAAGGGTTTAATAACAATTACTGCATACACAATTTTCTTTTCAACTACTTGGTAATATCTTTTGCAGAATTAGTTTTGTGGTGCACCACTTTAATTATATAGACATTAAGATGTGAATAGACATTTTCCTTATTTGCATTGTTGTTTTTGCTGTAATATTTTTTGTGCTTGAGCTTTGTCATGTTTAGATATAAGTTATTGCATTTGCTGCAGCTGTTTGCCAGGCATAGTGTTACTGAATTTCACTGTGTATTACTCTGCTAAGCCAGTTTTACTACTGATTTATTTTTCTTGTTGCTGTTCATTGCTTCATATTAGTTGTAATGTTGCATTTGCTTTGGTATATCCTATATTGCTGCCTTTTTTTGTTGCCAATTTGCATTTTTTTTGTCATTGCTGTTTGTATTAATTGTTTTGTGCTGCTGCATTGCGTCATCCCTTAGTTTAGCATCTGAGCTCACTAGGTTTAAGTTAGCTTAAGAGGGGATAGACTATATAAGAAACTAAGTATGATGAATTGGAAGAAAAGCATTGAGAAGCTATAAGAAGTGTACAGTGGAGAAAAACTATTTTTGAAAGAGGATGTGAACAAAATACAGAAAGCATGCTTGGATAGGATATTTTTGGTGGAAACAAATGTTGAGATAAGACGAAAGATCTACAGAATGACGTTTTGAGTTGGACTGCAGTATCAAATGTCACACTGAAAATAAACCCTGTCCTGTATTTTGTGTTATTACGCTATGTGAATCTGTGTTTGTCCTGTCTTTATGTGTTTAGGTAATAAGATTTCAGTTGTAGAATTTTTCTGATAATATGTTATTTTCTTGGTAAAGATGTTTAGACATTATTTATTCTGTTCTATTTTAATGCTCATGAGTGAAGTTGATGTTTCAATAATTATTCTGATCTTTTATGTATTTACTTATGTCATAATTCCTGTAACACTGATGTATATGTTTTTTCTATTCTTTTGTAAAGCCTGTTTTACTATAAATGTTATCTGTATTGTTATGTTCTTTAATGATATACTTTGTGCCTTTGTAATTGAATTTTTATGTTTTAAATTTATAATTGTATAGACACCAGTTCTTCAAATTAAGTATCATCTCACTGCACATGTTTCTGTTGGTCATAGTATATGGACAATATATGAGAAGTAGGGACTAAAAATGGTTCTAATGGCTCTGAGCACTATGCGACTTAACATCTGTGGTCATCAGTCGCCTAGAACTTAGAACTAATTAAACCTAACTAACCTAAGGACATCACACACATCCATGCCCGAGGCAGGATTCGAACCTGCGACCATAGCAGTTGCGCGGTTCCGGACTGAGCGCCTAGAACCGCGAGACCATTGCGGCCGGCAAGTAGGGACTGTTAGTGTTTGCACATGTGTTGATAATTCAGCAATGGACTGGTTAAAAGCATTGCTGGTACTAAGGACAATTCCAAAAACTTTGTGCGTCCACAAGTGGTGGTTGATGGACTTGCTATATTCTCCACAAGACTCTTCGATGGTGATTGTGCACCTGCACAGTCGCAACAGATGGCTGCTGGCTCTCTCTACAAGGACTGAAATGGGTCTACACCTTTGATGACTCACCAATACCATTATTTCTACAAGGACTGCAGTGGGTCTGCACCTCTGGTGGCCCACCAATACCATAATCTCTACCAGGACCACAATGGGTCTACTCTGTGTAGACCTACCTACCAATATTCTTCAAAACTTCGACTGACTGCATGGGTTTGCTCTGTTGTGGCCCATTACCTGTCTGCATGTCAAGAGTCAGCACTGTCTTTCCGTTGGAAGGACAACACTACTTCTTCAAGACTGCATGGAAATCCACTACTTCCATGTGCATTTTCTTTTACTACTCAGACTTAGAGAAAAACACTGCAATTTTACTTTGATGAATGATCAGGACTGTCTTTATGGACTGTGAGAAAATTTTAGCTTTTGACCAACAATGTATCGATAAGTGTGTGCGTTTCATGTCTTTGTTATTGTAATTATGAAAAAAAATTTCAAATCTGTAATGGCCACTGCCCGAAACAATTTGTAATTTTTTTTTTGTGGGGAGCGTGGGGGCTGTGTAAGTAGGCTGTTTAGGTTTTTTTATTGGTAACACCGCCGCCACGTAGCGCTCTGTATGAAAATCACTGGCTGTGCCGTGTGCAGTCTGTGGTTGGTTTGCAGTGTTGTCTGCCATTGTAGTGTTGGGCAGCGGCAGCTGGATGCTAACAGCGCGTAGCGTTGCGCAGTTGGAGGTGAGCCGCCAGCAGTGGTGGATGTGGGGAGAGAGATGGCGGAGTTTTGAAATTTGTAAGAATGGATGTCATGAACTGATATATATATTATGACTATTAAGGTAAATACATTGTTTGTTCTCTATTAAAATCTTTCATTTACTAACTGTGCCTATCAGTAGCTAGTGACTTCCGTAGTTTGAATCTTTTATTTAGCTGGCAGTAGTGTCGCTCGCTATATTGCAGTAGTTCGAGTAACGAAGATTTTTGGTGAGGTAAGTGATTTGTGAAAGGTATAGGTTAATGTTAGTCAGGGCCATTCTTTTGTAGGGATTATTGAAAGTCAGATTGCCTTGCGCTAAAAATTATTGTGTGTCAGTTTAAGCACAATCATGTATAATTTTTCTAAGGGGACGTTTCAAGCGTACTATTGGCTAACGTTCTTCTCTGCTGTTACATTCCACGTCAACGGCCGGGACCTGATATTATGCTGGAACACTCATAACCGCTATCACATTTAACCCACTGTGGGACAAGACGGTCAGTTCCTTCATAGAAAAATGTTTGCTGTTGCCTACCGTACCATGATTGTACCCAGGTATGTGCTCCTTCATCTGAAGCAATTCGACAGTCACGAGTATCTTTCTTCAGGGCACCACAGATATGGAAAGCGCATGGGGAGAGATCAGAATTGTCTTGAGGATGTGCAATGGCTTCCCAGAGGAACTTCTGCAGCTTATTCCAAACAACATATTGCCACGATTGTTCCCCTGGGAAGCCGTTACACATTTCCATATAGTATATTTGTGGTGTCTGAAGAAAGTGATCCGTGGCCACTTTGAATTGCTTCGGACGAAAAGTGGATGCCTGGGTACAATCATGGTTCTGCAGGCAACTGCTAACATTTTTCCATGAAGGCACTGACCGTCTTGTCTCAAAGTGGGATACATTTATTAACAGTTATGACGATTACTTTTGAAAAACTAATAAATTTTGTATTACTTTTCTTTGCTCTCTCTGATTTTTACCTGACTGCTCCTTAACCACTAGAACGGAAGAACTGGAGAATCAGTTTGGTAGCGTTCAACCAAGATTTTCGTGGTGTAACAATTTTCATTTCCGTCAATGGTCTTAATAAACGAGTTCATTATATGGTACAAATAGTGACTTGTAGATTCACATATTAAGTTGACGGAAATATTGTACAACATTTAGGCTTCGAAACCTTCGACTCATACGTTTTTTGATCAGTGTTCCCTTTCTTAAAGTGATACTTTGGTCTTTCTGCACCATTTGTAGAGGTTTGTATAAACCTCACTAAATCTGGACTGAATAGTTTAGATCAAAGGAGAAAGTATCTTCTTTATTCATCGCAATGGACGAACGGTAGAAGTATCGAACAAGTTAAGAAATTACACATATGACAATGTTGTACGCAACATCTGTTTCTGTCGTTCACTGGTATCCCATCGTGATTATCTCCTACCGTAACTCTGACTGTATTGGCACTGCTAGATCGTCCTGTTACATTATCTCGTTATTTAACTCCTGAAAGAAGATGCATATGAAATATGTCACTTGGATGTTGGAAAATTTTATCTTAATATCTGCCGTTATAGTTTTCTAAAAACTAGTGCGTAAAAATTAATTCGAGATAATGACATTATCACCACAAAATTATTTTGGGTAGGAACATGTTACAGTTCATATCTGAACTTGGTAACAGGATTCAAAGTATCGGTGAGGTAGTTTGGATAGCTGTACTGGTAAATGCAAATGAGAAATGAAAAGAAGTTTGTAAATATTCTGGCAGTCTAAATGCTAAGATAGAGGAATTGGTACCATGTTCAAAAGAAACTGTAATGTTGAAAACTTGATGGAAACAAAGTTTAATTTGCATAAAATACTTCAGTATCCCACTATTAGCATTCTTCCACTCGTTACAGCGTTGATTATTCAATACGTTGTGAGTCTTTGCGCACTACGTGAAAGATAATAGCAGCGAAAAAAAGTTTTATGACGAAGTCAGGTGTTAACTAAATGGCCTCATGCATACAAGCACTCTCTTGACGTATAGGCAAAATTTATGATCGAATTATCCTGTCATAGCGACACCAATCCAAATTAACGGCCGGTTATTGATGATGAGCAAGTGAATCGCACTGATAAAACAAATTTCAAGTGAGTGAACTTCATCTGACAAATAGAGCAGAAAATCTGGTCTTTAGACGCTCTGTTACGGAAAACAGCACGAAAAACCTCTGTGCAGCTCACAATGTTTCGAGTCCACTGTTCTCAGTAGCACTCGGGAGACAACGTCGAGCAACAGTGTCTGAACTGCTCAGTCGATGCTGCTGCTCTGTAGGGTGCCAGACTGCTCTGCGGAGAGCTATGTCAGAAGATGTATCTGACGTCAGTCTGAAGTGCTAAATGTTGCAACGACTTGCTCCGACTTCTTCCCATTATAATCCACTTGCCACAGTGCAGACTGGCAGAAGCGTGGTCGAGATTAACCTTGCAGCAGGATGTTGCCGTCCGTCAACATTCCTGGGCGTTTCACCTCGATGGAGTTCAACTTCTGCGAAGTGTCCAAGCGTTCACATATTTCCAAGGTTGTTTTGGCTATACTGCAGAAGTTCCGCTGGGAAGTCCTTACACATTCTCCATACATGTCTGATATTTCCCCATGCAGTTTACAAATTTTTGGAAGCCTGCCTCGCTCGTCTGTCTCGTTTTAATTTGACTGTCCCTTATAGTTCGCCTGTAGAGAGCTCTGACGCCGTAGCTAGTTTTACACGTGAGTAGTGACATTATCTTGTTTTCATCGCTGACAATACCTTCAAGTCAATTTTACTACAGCTATGCCTATGATATTTTCCTTCTACTTCACACGTATCAAGGGATACGCCCCAGTATTAATTTTCGAAATGCATTCGTAGTTGGAGAATATGGACAACCATCAATTATGAGATGGAATGTCGACAGTGAAAATTTATGCTGACCTGGGACTCGAACCCGAATTTCCAGTTTATTGCAAGCGGTCACCTAACCTTAAGGTTGTCCGAGCACGACTCATATCTACACACAGACTTCTCTCATAAACCATGTGTCTAGAAACTGCACTCGTACATTCATTATGTATATTCATGTTCAGCGGAAACATTTTAATTTGTATGAAGATACAAAGAAACCACTGACATTAGCTGCCAGTGGGGATTGATTTAAACCGATGGAGGAAGCTGAAGATTTGTGCCGGACTGGGATTCGACCCTGAGTCTCTTGCTTACTAGCACATGCGCTGATCACTACGCCATCCAGACACAGTGGTCATCGCAGCTGCATGGAGTACCCTAGCACCTCTCCCGTCAGATCGAAATCGACAACTTATCCACTTTCAGACACGTCGGAAAGAACAGACACCATATGTATCCTATCTGAAAGTCGTTTGCCCAGTGTCGGCAGATAAATGCGTTATTGCAGCGCCTGTATTGTTTAGAAGTGTGTTGCAAAGTTCCTTCCGACATCCACACATGTCCCAAAGACAATTCCATCGCACTTCTGAACAAAATGGGCATTACAATACCGTGTAGTATTAGTAACGTCATTAGAGACGGAGCCCAAGCTCGGACTGTGTCAAGTATGCGGAAGGAAGTTTGCCGTACACTTTCAAAGGAGCTATCCCGGCATTTGATTCGAGTGATTTAGGGAAATCACGGAAACCTAAATCTAGATGGCCGGACGCGAGTTTGGTCGACTTCCTCCCGAACGCGAGTCCAGTGTGTTAATCACTGGACCACCACGCTTGGTAACGTCTAGAAGGAAACAAACAATGTTGAAGAAGATTTTTACACTGGCCATCTTATAATAATAATTGATTTAATAAAAGGCCCTTCATGTGATTTATTGTTTAATTTTGTGGAAATTTATCTCATGGGCCTCTTATTAGAAGTACAGTTTTTTGAGTTACGCATAATACATCTAAAATGTATGGTTAATAAGTGAAAGACATGTCACAGTATGCGCTCAACAAGTCTGAAGTAGACAGAAAAGAAATCATGGCAGTAACGACAAAAAAAGAAAAAAACTAACAAGGGGACTCTCCATACTGGAAATCACGGATATTGATGCGCTTCAGATATGTTGTAAAGGCACTTACCCTGAGTATCTGACTATCCGGTATTTTAGCGACGGGCCTTGGTTTTTGAGACAATCTATTTTGAAGTTCATTGCGGGATATGTATATTCGTAACATTAGGTACATTCTCAGCAAGTCAGCGTAGCTTAGCGGTGCCGGCACGGTAGCTCAGCGTGTTACAAATTTTCGCAGCACGAAGCGCATTCTATGAAAGCCACTGTCTTGCAGGCGCACGGTTCCTTCATGAGCGATACCGGGAAACACAATTCACAATTCCTTTGCGTTTAAAAAAATTACTCTTTCATCAGCTAATTTCGATGCGAACCATGCGTATGTAATCATGCTTTCAAAAATCTGTATTGATGTAGGATTAGCGAATGTAATTTTATCGAATCTTCGCTAGAAGCGATCTATCTTTTTTCATCAAGTCGGGAAGATTCTGAGTAATTTTCATGAAGATTTTCACCTGTCGGTAACAATAAACATCGAAGGGCTGCCAATAAGGAGTGCACTTTGATGGGACCACTTTTAGGGTGCAGGTCCTCGCTTTCCTTTCGTCAGTGAAAACATGATCGTATAAAGTTGAATCGGTTTGCTGTCCCCACGAATCGATAATGTACAAAAACTTTTTCTATCCTACGTACTGAAGAATTAAAGAACGCAAAAATTCTTCCTACACCAGTTCTGTGAACTTCCCCGATTTCGTGCAGGACAAGACTACATTTCAATAATTCTTAGTTAATTTGTCTGCTCGTTATTGAACGTTAGGACCAAATTTTACAGTCGGTTCTTGCATACATAAAATAACATATGGGAGCAGCATTAAAACACGGTACATCTACATCTACATCTGCATTTATACTCCGCAAGCCACCCAACGATGTGTGGTGGAGGGCACTTTACATGCCACTGACATTACCTCCCTTTCTTGTTCCAGTCGCGTATGGTTCGCGGGAAGAACGACTGCCGGAAAGCCTCCGTGCGCGTTCGAATCTCTTTAATTTTACATTCGTGATCTCCTCGGGAAGTATAAGTAGCGGGAGGCAATATATTCGATCCCTCATCCAGAAACTCACCCTCTCGAAACCTGGACAGCCAGCTAAACCGCCAAGCAGAGCGCCTCTCTTGCAAGAGTCTGCCACTTGAGTTTTCTGAACATCTCCGTAACGCTATCACGCTTACCAAATAACCCTGTGACGAAACACGCCGCTCTTCTTTGGATCTTCTCCATCTCCTCCGTCAACCCGACCTGGTACGGCTCCCACACTGATGAGCAATACTCAAGTATAGGTCGAACGAGTGTTTTGTAAGCCACCTCCTTTGTTGATGGACTACATTTTCTGAGGACTCTCCCAATGAATCCCAACCTGGCACCCGCCTTACCAACAATTAATTTTATATGATCATTCCACTTCAAATCGTTCCGCACGCATACTCCCAGACATTTTACAGAAGTAACTGCTACCAGTATTTGTTCCGCTATCATACATTCTTACAATAAAGGATCCTTCTCTCTATGTATTCGCAATACATTACATTTGTCTATGTTAAGGATAAGTTGCCACTCCCTGCACCAAGTACCTATCCGCTGCAGATCTTCCTGCATTTCGCTGCAATTTTCTAATGCTGCAACTCCTCTGTATACTGCAGTATCATCCGCGAAAAGCCGCATGGAACTTCCGAAAGTATCTAATAGGTCATTTATATATATTGTGAAAAGCTATGGTCCCATAACACTCCCCTGTGGCACGCCAGAGGTTACTTTAACGTCTGTAGACGTCTCTCCATTGATAACAACATGCTGTGTTCTGTTTGCTAAAAACTCTTCAATCCAGCCACACAGCTGGTATGATATTCCGTAGGCTCTTACTTGGTTTATCAGGCGACAGTGTGGAACTGTATCGAACGCCTTCCGGAAGACAAGGAAAATAGCATCCACCTGGGAGCTTGTATCTAATAGTTTCTGGGTCTCATGGACAAATAAAGCGAGTTGGTCTCACACGATCGCTGTTTCCGGAATCCATGATGATTCCTACAGAGTAGATTCTGGGTTTCCAGAAATGACATGATACGCGAGCAAAAAACATGTTCTAAAATTCTACAATAGATCGATTTCAGGGATATAGGTCTATAGTTTTGCGCATCTAATCGACGACCCTTCTTGAAGACTGGAACTACGTGTGCTTTTTTCCAATCGTTTGGAACCTTCCGTTCCTCTAGAGACTTGCGGTACACGGCTGTTAGAAGGGGGGCAAATTCTTTCGCGTACTCTGTGTAGAATCGAATTGGTATCCCGTTAGGTCCAGTGGATTATCCTCTGCTGAGTGATTTCAGTTGCTTTTCTATTCCTTGGACACTTATTTCGATGTCAGCCATTTTTTCGTTTGTGCGAGGATTTAGAGAATGAACTGCAGTGCGGTTTTCCTCTGTGAAACAGCTTTGGAAAAAGGTGTTTAGTATTTCACCTTTACTCAAATAGTCCTAGATTGGAATAATAGGAAATTGTGAAGGTTGTTCGATAAAATGGCTCAAATGGCTCTGAGCACTATGGGACTCAACATCTGATGTCATCAGTCCCCTAGAACTTGGAACTACTTAAACCTAACTAACCTAAGGACATCGCACACATCCATGCCCGAGGCAGGATTCGAACCTGCAACCGTAACGGTCGCGCGGTGTTCGATGAACCCTCTGCCAGCCACTGTTTCAGTGCCATCATCATCAAGGAGTGTCTGGATATGCTGTTCCGATCAGCTTACTGATTTAACGTAAGACCAGAACTTCCTAGGATTTTCTATCAAGTCGGTACATAGAATTTTACTTTCGAATTCACTGAACGCTTCACGCATAGCCCTCCTTACGCTAACTTTGGCAGTGCGGTAACCGTGAACCTGTGGCGCTACTCTACGCTGACTTGCTCGAAACATATGTAATGTTACGGGTATACAAAGCGTGTAATGAACTTCAAAAACGATTTTCTCAAAAACCAAGGCGCGTCGCTAAAATACCGGATAGCCAGGTAATCAGGGTAAGTGCCCCTACAACATATCTGAAGCGCATCAAAATCCGTGATTTACAATATGGAGGGTCCGGTTGTAAGTCCGTTATACCACGTCTTCCTGTATTAGTTCAGCAGAACACGGGACACAGTGCTCGCGTCGTACGTGGAACACCCTGTACAAGACGTAGATGAAGCCACCAGTGAAGCTGTGGAAGGGCTTACAAAATTACTGCAGTTTCGCATACGGAATAAATAAATTCTGCGCAACGTAAGCAGCTGACAGGACTGAACGCTGACGAGGACGGCCGGCGTCCAGCTGAGGCCGCGCTGTGAGTGCGCGCGCATGTCGAGTGAGCCCGCGCGCAGCGGCGTGTTTGCGCGCCGCTAAGTAGACAGCACTCGGGGCGGGGCCTGGCTATCCGGCCGTGTTTGTCCCGCGGCGCTGCGCCCCCCTCTGCCATGCACCACATTACCGGGCGCCGCTGCTTTCATTACTGCGCATTCTACGCCGGGCACAGCCCACTGACGCTGACGGACGGAACAAGTGTTCTCCTGACGTCTGCCAGAAAACAGCCGTTAACATCTCATCTGAATATTTTAATACGCCCTTACCATCCGTCCTCACCCATTATCCGTACTTGTTCCCGTTTCACTTTTGGTTTATTGATGCATGAGCTACAGTCACCGTACAATAGGACTAACGCATAATCCACAACGTTGGAAGGAAAATCTAGACCTCAGTTCAGTGTTGACAGTCAAACCTAACTTGATGAAAAGGGAATTTTACGTAAAGTTTGTTTTTCTTGGTTTTTTTTTTTTTTAAATTACCACTACTTGTCACACACTTTGTCAACTGTTGTATTACTTATATATTTAGCGACATGTTTCGGAGGGTTAAACCTCTTCTTCCGGCTAAATGGCACTACAAAAACAACTTTACAATATAGTCATACTGATATTACATAGTATATGCTGTGGTCATCCTGTGGAAGAAGAGAAAACGTAGTAAGAAGCGATGTCACTTTGAAAGCAGGACTGATGTTGTGTAACGATCACGCACTTTGTTCCTCTAGCGTGGCAGTCTCGTTGTGATGTGTTGCTGTATATCCATTTCCGTGGTTCTCTTGGTCATTGTTTACAAATTGTCACTAGCATAGCAGTAAATTGGAAACACAGTCACAAACAGTTTAGTAGTGCAGTGGACAAGATGGCGGTCGAAATACAGCTGGTTCAGATTTGACTGTCGATTGTCCATGTATGTGGTATCAGATGTTTACATATCTTCTGCACGTCTTGTTATCGTATTACAGGTGTAGGTTGACGAAGAACATTACAAATTGAGCATCTGTTACAATATTATTGAACGCATCATGATATAAACTATTTATTTTACATATTTCTAAGCCATTGCTGGGGCTGGAGTCAAACGACGGTCGTGTCATGTATCTTTCATTCTTGGAGCACTGTAGGGAAATTGGAAAAGAAATGTGAATTTTTGAAGTCTGTCATTTCATTCAGGATCTCGTTATTCCCATTGTGGCCATGGATGAATATTTCCATTTCTACCAAGATGTCCATTTTCCAGCTCTTTTCCAAATTATGTAGTACTTTGACATCGTTGTCTATTGTAACACTGTATCCTGTTTCATTTATATGCTTCGCTATAGCAGATTTTTTCGGTTTGCCAAGTCAGAAACAGTCAATGTGTTCTTTAAAGCGGGTTTTAAAATTTCATTCCGTTTGGCCAATGTAATATTTGTTGCAATGAGTGCATGTAATTTTATAAATTCTTGATTTGTTAAGTTTCTCTGTGGGATGTGACTTGCCATGTATCTTTTTTAAGTTGTTTTTGGTGGCAAAGGTGATCCTGATGTCTGTTTTTTTTTTATAGCTTGGCTATTTTGTCTGATTGACACCTAAATATGGTAACGTTATGTATGAAAAGATTAAAAAGATTATTTAATATTAGTATGACCTTATTGTAAAGGCCATTTAGCCTGAAGATGAGATTTAACTCTCGGAACATGTCGATAAATAAATAAGTAATGCAATAGTTGACAAAGTGTGTGACTGGTAGCGGTAATTTAAAAAAAAAACTTTACATATTTTTTGAGATAGTCACGGTTTAAAAATAGTCAAAATCGTTTCAAATTCTTGAAGACGAGTTTGCCTTTCGTCACAGGCTACATATCTGATACCTGAATATTCAGCCCTAAATATTTATTACTACGTAAAAAGAAACAACAGAGAACTTTCTTAGGAAACCTTACAGCGCATGTCTGTATTAATTTTAAGGCTGAGGAAGATTATGCAGTGTTCAAAAGGGAAGGTCACTGTAGATGTTGTGGAGACTAGAACAAAACTACTTTTATTTTGTTACTGACTAGATACAAAATCACTTTGTAACGTTTTAGCTGCTAGTCCGCAAGTGTATTGACAGGAGAGGGAGTAATAGATAAAGCGGTAGTAGCTTTCCCCTGTTTACTAGAGCTCTCCCTTTACGTATAATAGCGCAGTGGTCACAGTACGTCAGATAGGTTTGTATTTGCTGTTAGAGTAGATCAGAATATCTTTGTGGTGGGGAAGTGTGTTAACGAGTTAGTGTCTCATACTGGTCAATGAGATGGGCAGTAGTTGTGAAACTATTGGTGGAGTATTTTTTTACTGCAGAAGATGTACCTACACGAGAAGAGCGCGTTACTTGTGAACAAATAAAATAACAGTTGACAGAAGAGGATGCTGTAATAGCAGAGGTTTCTATACCTCGTAATAGATGCACAGGCATCAGATGAAGACGTGTCAGATGACGAAAATGATAGCACCGTGGCAGTGTGCAGTGAAGCAATGTTATCAGTGGCGGATTTCCAGGGAAGTAGCGGTGGCGAAAACGAACGTAACTTCCAGAAGGATATCTGACTAATGCGCACAAGAAATAGAAAAAAAACAACCAAGAGAAAAACATGAAAATGGTGATCTTCCTCCTCTCTGTCGTCCAGGATAAGCAACTGATATGAAACCGTGCCTGAAAACTGCAACAGTGTTGGCACAGAAAAAAGAAAATAAAGAGCAAGACTATGTTACAAAACTTCGGAAATAGGCTGAACAAGGTTATTCGTCAAACTTAAAACTTCTGTAGAATATGATAAATCGTGAGCTACGTGACTATTTTATACCATAGATACAGGAAGATGCAACAGTACATGACCACACACTGAAAATAAACATGAGAATTGACCCTCGCAGAACACTGCAGTTCAAAGCTCACGTGTAAAGAAATTTATGTATAAGAATAAGACTGCATTTAGCAAAATAAACCACAAAATTGCCAAGCCATTGTTTGAAGGGGTGTCCATAATAGCCTATCGTTCGCGAGGGAAATCAGGTCTCTGACTGAGGAAAAACGTCAGTCATCAGATCAATTAATTAATGCCGACCTATCAAAATTTGCCCCCCCCCCCCCCCCCCCATGAACCACGGACCTTGGCGTTGGTGGGGAGGCTTGCGTGCCTCAACGATACAGATATCCGTATTGTAGGTGCAACCACAACGGAGGGGTATCTGTTGCGAGGCCAGACAAACGTGTGGTTCCTCAAGAGGGGCAGCAGCCTTTTCAGTATTTGCAAAGGCAACAGTCTGGATGATTGACTGATCTGGCCTTGTAACACTAACCAAAATAGCCTTGCTGTTCTGGTACTGCGAACGGCTGAAAGCAAGAGGTACTACAGCCGTAATTTTTCCCGATGGCATGCAGCTTTACTTTATGATTAAATGATGATGGCGTCCTCTTGGGTAAAATATTCTGGAGGTAAAATAGTCCCCCATTCGGATCTGCGGGCGGGGACTACTCAGGAGGACGTTGCTATCAGGAGAAAGAAAACTGGCGTTCTACCGATCGGAGTGTGGAATGTCAGACAACTTAAAAGGGCAAGTAGGTTAGAAAATTTAAAACGGGAAATGGATAGGTTAAAGTTAGATATAGTGGGAATTAGTGAAGTTCGGTGGCAGGAGGAACAAGACTTTTGGTCAGGTGAATACAGGGTTATAAATACAAAATCAAATAGGGGTAATGCAGGAGTAGGTTTAATAATTAATAAAAAATAGGAGTACGGGTAAGCTACTACAAACAGCATAGTGAAAGCATTATTGTGGCCAAGATAGACACGAAGCCCACGCCTACTACAGTAGTACAAGTTTATATGCCAACTAGCTCTGTAGATGACGAAGAAATAGATGTAATGTATGATGATATAAAAGAAATTATTCAGGTAGTGAAGGGAGACGAAAATTTGATAGTCATGGGTGACTGGAATTCAAGCGTAGGAAAAGGGAGAAAAGGAAACATAGTAGGTGAATATGGATTGGGGCTTAGAAATGAAAGAGGAAGCCGCCTGGTAGAATTTTGCGCAGAGCATAACTTAATCATAGCTAACACGTGGTTTAAGAAGCATGAAAGGAAGTTGTATACATGGAAGAACCCTGGAGATACTAAAAGGTATCAGATTATATAATGGTAAGACAGAGATTTAGGAACCAGGTTTTAAATTGTAAGACATTTCCAGGGACAGATGTGGAATCTGACCACAATCTATTGGTTATGAACTGTAGATTAAAACTGAAGAAACTGCAAAAAGGTGGGAATTTAAGGAGATGGGACCTGGATAAACTGAAAGAACCAGAGGTTGTACAGAGTATCAGGGAGAGCATAAGGGAGCAATTGACAGGAATGGGGGAACGAAATACAGTAGAAGAAGAATAGGTAACTTTGAGGGATGACATAGTGAAGGATCAAATAGGTAAAAATATGAGGGCTAGTAGAAACTCTTGGGTAACAGAAGAAATAATGAATTTAATTGATGAAAGTAGAAAATATAAAAATGCAGTAAATGAAGGAGGCAAAAAGGAATATAAACGTCTCAAAAATGATATCGACAGGAAGTGCAAAATGGCTAAGCAGGGTTGGCTAGAGGACAAATGCAAAGACGTAGAGGCTTATCTCACTAGGGGTGAGATAGATACTGCATACAGGAAAATTAAAGAGACCTTTGGAGAAAGGAGAATCACTTGGATGAAAATCAAAGGCTCAGATGGAAACCCAGTGCTAAGCAAAGAAGGGAAAGCAGATAGGTGGATGGAGTATATAGAGGGTCTACACAAGGGTGATGTACTTGAGGACAATATTATGGAAATGGAAGAGGATGTAGGTGAAAATGAAATGGGAGATATGATACTGCGTGAAGAGTTTGACAGAGCACTGAACGAACTGAGTCGAAACAAGGCCCCCGGAGTAGACAACATTCCATTGGAACTACTGACAGCCTTGGGAGAGCCAATCCTGACAAAACTCTACCATCTGGTGAGAAAGATGTATGAGACAGGCGAAATACCCTCAGACTTCAAGAAGAATATATTAACTCCAATCCCAAGGAAAGCAGGTGTTGACAAATGTGAAAATTACCGAATTGTCAGTTTAATAAGTCACAGCTGCAAAATCCTAACGCGAATTCTTTACAGACGAATGGAAAAACTGATAGAAGCCGACCTCGGGGAAGATCAGTTTGGAGTCCCTAGAAAAGTTGGAACACCTGAGGCAATACTGACACTGTGACGTATCTTAGAAGATAGATTAAGGAAAGGCAAACCTACGTTTCTAGCATTTGTAGACTTAGAGAAAGCTTTTGACAATGTTGACTGGAATACTCTCTTTCAAATTCTAAAGGTGGCAGGGGTAAAATACAGGGAGCGAAAGGCTATTTACAATGTGTTCAGAAAGCAGATGGCAGTTATAAGAGTCGAGGGGTATGAAAGGGAAGCAGTGGTTGGGAAGGGAGTGAGACAGGGTTGTATCCTATCCCCGATGTTATTCAATCTGTATATTGAGCAAGCAATAAAGGAAACAAAAGAAAAATTCGGAGTAGGTATTAAAATCCATGGAGAAGAAATAAAAACATTGAGGTTCACCGATGACATTGTAATTCTGTTAGAGACAGCAAAGGACTTAGAAGAGCAGTTGAACGGAATGGATAGTGTCTTGAAAGGAGGGTATAAGATGAAAATCAACAAAAGCAAAACGAGGATAATGGAATGTAGTCGAATTAAGTCGGGTGATGCTGAGGGAATTAGATTAGTAAATGAGGAACTTAAAGTAGTAAAGGAGTTTTGCTGGTTGGGAAGCAAAATAACTTATGATGGTCGAAGTAGAGAGGATATAAAATGTAGACAGGCAATGGCAAGGAAAGCGTTCTGAAGAAGAGAAATTTGTTAACATCGAGTATAGATTTAAGTGTTAGGAAGTCGTTTCTGAAAGTATTTGTATGGAGTGTAGCCATGTATGGAAGTGAAACGTGGACGATAAATTTTTTGGGCAAGAAGAGAATAGAAGCTTTCGAAATGTGCTGCTACAGAAAAATGCTGAAAATTAGATGGGTAGATCACATTACTAATGAGGAGGTATTGAATAGAATTGGGGAAAAGAGGAGTTTGTAGCACAACTTGACAAGAAGAAGGGACCGGTTGGCAGGAGATGTTCTGAGGCATCAAGGTATCACCAATTTAGAATTGGAGGGCAGCGTGGAGGGTAAAAATCGTAGTGGGAGACCAAGATATGAATACACTAAACAGATTCAGAAGGATGTAGGTTGCAGTAGGTACTGGGAGATGAAGAGGCTTGCACAGGATAGAGTAGCATGGAGAGCTGCATCAAACCAGTCTCAGGACTGAAGACCACAACAACAACACAACATCAAAATTTGATAAAGAAGTACGATCTGGACGGACTCTCGCAGTGAATGGGAGAAAGCATGTCCTATGTATGGGGTGGCAGCGTACCATTCATCACTATGGCAGACATTATCGTGTAAGTGTATGTGGCCCCTTCTTTCTTATATGATAATGCCTGGGATTGTGATGGATGGTACATTGCTATCTCATTTGTATGTCCTTGTATGGGGATCCACCGGTCCTTTTACTGCAAATATGACTGTAAATTTATCGAACATCAAGGCGTTTGCTAGCAAATCTCCCAACATGAAGAAGAAGAATTTGAAAGTCTTCCTAGAACAAGTAATGTGGCCAGATATGTAAGAAAAAACTAAAGCCCTATACAATTCTGCAGGTCCTGAAGACGTTGAATTAATTAAGAAGCTGTTTTCAGCGAAGTGCACAGACATGGCCCAGACAAAATTTTTTGACTTGTTCAGTGATAGTATCTGCTGACACTGAAATTAAGACTTGACGCAGGGACCATTTGTTACGCCTGCAGTCGTTTGTGTGCTTTCAGTTCTCGGCGGCACGACTCTCCAACTTAAATTTGCATTTTTCAATGCGACTTCACCAAAGACTCCTGATGTATTTATAACATCCTGGGAGTACTGCTTCGAAGAGGATTTAACTGGAGAGTGTTTCCATGAGAACTGTGACCAACCTGCTTTCATCAAATGCGCACAGGTGAAAACTGTCTATACACTGACCACGCTGTTATTGCTGATTTGGATGTGTTTTGCTTTTGATACTGCGTCAAGTAAGTAAACTCTGTTACAGAGTGTTTCATCTCATATTATTGACTATTTGTCTCAAATAATACATTTGTGTAATAGATCATTCGTATTTAAAGTATTCTCATGGTATCTTTGACGACTGATACACTGTGTTAATAGTCCATAGCAACTACAATATTTGTGTAAATATATATTTTGTTGCTCTGTTAATAGCATTATGTATGAATATACATAATTTGCGTGACTACGTATAGTGATCTTCCCTTGTCAGTGCATGCAAGATGGAGAATACACTGAGAAACTAGACGTGGGTTTTCAGTCATCAGTATCGGAGAAAATTAAAATTATTTCACCACCTTCCTCTAGTTTCAGTCAAAAATATGTTGCTAACATACTAATGTACGTTAACACCTTTGAACTGTAACCAGTTTTTGCATTTCAACGGCAGGTGGCAGCTTTAGGCTCTTTCGTTTTCTTATTCCTCTTCTTCTTCGTCTTTCATAGAGTGGGCATTCTCCCGTTCCAGTTACATAGGTAGCTGTTGTTAACATTTCCTTTCTATCTCAACGTCTCTTTTACCATTCGATCTCTACGCCAAACCTGCGTTTGATATTCTTCCTTCTTGAATTCTGTTCAGTTATGAGAACTATCTATATATTTTATATATAGATGGTTCTATATGAAAATATTCCGTTCCTTCCTCACATCGCCATTTTTAAATCCATAGAGTCTTGTACAGCCCTTTGCGAACCTCAGGAATTTAGTTTCCGATTTCTGAATCTGACAAAAATGTTTAACATCGCCACTCGCGTATCTCGGTGATACACTGAAACTGACACACGCACCACTTCATAAGATTTCATTGTCGGTTGTTTTCTCGTTTTCCTAGATAATACTCTTCGGACTGTTGCACATATGTTCTGTACGTTTTCTGTTTGTTACCGATATCACTGTATATTTCATAAGTTTTGTCACACGCAAGTTGTGGGAGAGACTTATTCAAAAAGTCTTTTTATCTAGGGTCTTTTTTATTCAGAATGGATATTTGCATGTAAATTTCATAATCTTGTTCTTTTTCCTAGATATTTTGATGTTTTACCAGGAGCAATTCTGTTGAAGTTAAAGTTAACAGATCTCTAAATGCCATCCTTAGTTTATTGACTAATAACTTGATTATCAGCATTTTTGTCCATTCTTCCATTTAATTTAATTCTTGGGCTCACTCTGAACTTCCATTCTCTAGTTACATCGTTTCAGTTAATATTAAAAAAAATTAAAAATGAACTGGATAAACTGCACACCCGACGTATCCCTTGGTTGATTAACATTTCTTGATACAGTGGTTTTCTGTGTACAGTATTATTTGTATGTCGCTGTAGGAGCTTTTTATGACAACAAACAGATGGAGAAGATGTCGTCACTTGATCTCAACGCCCAGTAGTAGGCATCCTGCGACTCTAACAATGGCTTTTTCGTAATTAATTACTGCGAGGCGTGTCTCCAGGCTCTCTTCTCCATCAGTCAGAATTTTCACAGAAATACGCCGTTTATGGCTGATTAGGCAAAGTATCAGAATGTCTGATATAGAAAGTAATTTTTCAATAACTATTTTTCCAGATACTTTACGCGTGATGTTAAATAATCGCCATAATTCTATCATTTCTTTAAGTATCACGAGAGCTTTTCTTAAATCACCAGGAATTTTGCAGGATTGCCAGAACATATTAAGTAAGTGCAGGTGTTTTATTTTAAACGATTTATATGTATATTTAACTACTTCCGAGTTTATTCCAGCTAATCCACATGATTTTCGGTCTCTCATGCTCCTGAAAGCATTTTATAGCTTCGTAATTGCTATGTTATCAATATTTTTTGCTGCCGTTTGTGATTCTGTTTCCTCCAGCATATTGTCATCAAACCATATCTTTTAAACCCAGGGGGTCGCCGCTGTTAAATTGCTATTAAATGCTCTTTAGTTTCTTGTCCAGCAAGTGGAACATGATGGTTCAGGGTGCCCAACTGCAGTCACTATTTTGATTCAGATAACGGTACGGTATCTACCCAAGACACTAGAAGTTTCAAAGATCATGTAATCTTTTTAGAAACTTCTCAAGACAGCTATCTGCAAGCAATAACATAACAACTTCAAAAAGTCTACTCAATGCGAAATTAATAGTGTTTGGTTGTTTATGTGTTATATACTCTCTTTTAATTTCTGAGTGCGGCGTTTCCGTAACTTCAGTGTCGCAGCTGGTGCATACTTTCATAAAAAATAGCCACCACATTTCGGAATGCGGTCGTTGTGTAGCTTTAATGGTTTTGATTGAAACCGTCGAGAGAGGACTGAAGCTAGTAAGTTATATGTTGTGCAATCTATTAAGTGAAACGAAAAGAAGAAGAATATATGATCAAGTGTTTATAGAGTAATAACTTCCACCCCAACCATCGGTGCAAATACATAAAAACAGTCAGTAATCGTAGTCACTGAGAACGAGGTATTTTAAGAAACTCAAGACGTGTCACCCCGCACGACTTCCATATTGTCTTCACATTCACGTCAGATAATAATGATTACGACGTAGGTGGTGTAGGAAAAGTGGAGATGAATTGAAATATCCTAATATGTGTTCTTTGCATGTGCGTATTGTCGGGGTTAGGATAGAGGGGCGAGAATGATGATAGAAAATTAGTTAGGTGGCCAAACTGAGGAAGAAGGATAGGATTCCGGGACAGGATTCGAATAATTGTAGTGAATTTTCTCTCTCCTCTCATATTGGGGAAACAGGAGTAAACATCCATCCCGGCGGCACATACTCAAATTGCGAGAGGCATAATCACGCAGATGGTATCTCACACATTTTGCCACCTGAACAACAGTAGACTCTCAATATTCATTTCTACTCACTGTTTCCCAGCTGCGGTACCCCATGTTGCTAACACACCGCTGTTTGATGACGCTCGATACGATAGTAGTCTAACCGAACACTACTCGTAAGTAAAATTCTTAGTGCAAATTTGGCTGGCATTGTTATAATGTAGGAGGCGATAATATATTGTCAGAACACATTTCGCCAACGTCCTGTGATGAAGTTTATGTCTCCTTACAGTGGTCCCTTGGGTGGCACTATACGACGCTACTGATGGTGACTTTTCCATCGGATGAAGACGCTAAGCTTGGAGGCTACGTTGGTACTATTCGAGAGAGGAGGTTTTATGCCAGGATTAGGTTTCACTTTCTATCATCCACGATCAATACCAATGCAACATGCCACTATTCTACAGTGTGCGTCATGACTAATAGGAAAAACAGGCATGGGTGATTATATACTGTAATGGAAGTAAAACCATTCTAATAAACATGCGTCTACAAACGAGGAGTTTTGTGACATAATTGCGAATGTGTGATATTGAGTCGTCACTGACTAAAGTAGGAAGTATTAAACTATCCGATACAAATGTATTTGAAATCTAAGCTTTACGATTAAGTTCTCATCTAACCGGAATCAAATTTTATCCATCTAGTTGATGACTTTAGTCCATGCATGATGTTGTTCTAACACATTTTGCTGATGGAAGATGGAAAGCTCGAATAGCATACGCACCTTGGCTTTCAGGACAATCTGACCTCAAAACTTTGGATTTTACTGCCAAGAATCATATCAAAAGTGAAGTGCATAGCACTCCCTTTCATACGATGAAACAATTGAAGCTGTGAGATGATCCACGGGGTGTTTGGAAAAAAAAACTGATGTTTGCCTGAATTACTATGCTTGTAGCATATACTGGCGGGAAAAAATCTCAATACCATAAATGAGCAGTGCGACATAAAGATGACGTCTATCCAAATTTCGCGCCAGGCGCGTGAGAGTAGCGCCATTAGCACCGCTATGAGGATGGAAATAGGTTTCCTTTAAATACATTCTGTTAGTCCCGTGAGAGTTAGTTACCTTTGAGACTGGACGATGTGAGCTGATGTCAATCAAGAATGCCTTCAAAAGAATGTACGGTCGCAAGCAGATCGGACTCCACACGGCCACGATGCACTACTGAGAGGGAAGAACATCGTGTTAGGCATACGGCTCTGGCGCACTCCACTGCATGTGCTGCAGCAATATGAGCAGCCACTGACACCGCACTGACACAACGAACTGTTACAAATCGGTTGCTTAAGAGCAGTTCCGAGACAGACACCTTGTAGTGCGCTTTCCACTGACACTGAATTCCCGCCATCTGCGACTTCAGTGGTGTCAAGCGAGAACTCATGGGAGGGCATGGTGGAGGTCTGTAGTATTTTCTCATGAAAGCCGGGTGCGCCTCGGTACCACTGAAGGACGTGTGTTGGTTATCAGAGCACCACCTGAGGGCCCGCGACCAACCTGCCTGCGTGCTAGACACACAGGACTTGCACCTGGAGCTGTGGTCTGGGGTGCGATTTCGTATGACAGCAGGGGCACTCTCGTGGTTATCCCATGCACCCTGACTACAAGTTTTTGCGTCCGTATGGTGATTCGACCTGTCGTGCTGCCATTCGCGAAGAGCATTCGACAGGGTGTTTTCCAACAGGATAAGGCTCACCCAAGTGTCACATTGTTGTAATACATGCACGTTTGCATGCTTCCGTTCAGAATTTCGGCGATTACACAGGTTATTAATATACCAGCATGTCACATTTGCAATGTCTTATCTAGCGCTCACATTAACCTGTGGTCTTGGATCGTTAATAACTTAAATACGTCACCTAGATAAACGTATTCCCGAAATTTCACTACTCTACATTAATTATTTTTCCCTGTTGCGATTTTTATTTCTGTCAGTGTATTTCAGAGTGTGCTTTCAATATACAGTAAAGTGATACGCATTTTGGGAGAAGCTCGCCCTGCACAGGCAGGCGTCTGCTGTCTCAGAGCCGTCTGGCCGCGCGGCAGGAAGTCCCCGGCGAGACGGTGGGTCGCGCCACGCTGCGCCGTGTGGGCGCTGACTTATCGCTAACAAGTTTATTGCGGCCGCCTCCCACGCCCCTGCCGGCCCACAGCTCGATTGAATTTCATGAATGAGAGCCAGCCAGCCAGGCCGAGACTCGGGCCCCGGCAGGCCAGAGCCGGCGATGGCGCTGGCTGCATTATTCAGCGGCCACGCCGCGACACACCGCCACCTCCGGCGCTGCGCCGTCGCGCGCCCTGCCCGCCAGGCACGCGGCATTGCGGCTGCACCACCTGGAGGATTGCGTGCTCCACACATGGCGTAAGCTCCCAGGCAGGTTCCCCTTCTCCAAAACTAAGATAGAATGGGGTTAACCTGAGCCTTTCCGTTTCCCTGACATGCTGTTGTTGTGGTCTTCACTCCAGTTCGTTCAAATGGTTGTAAGCACTATGGGACTTAACATCTGAGGTGACCAGTACCCTAGAACTTAGAACTACTTAAACCTAATTAAACTAAGGACATCACACACATCCATGCCCGAGGCAGGATTCGAACCTGCGACCGTATCAGCAGCGCGGTTCCGGACTGAAGCGCCGAGAACCGCTCGGCCACAGTGGCTGGTGGTCTTCAGTCCAAAGATTGGTTTGATGCAGCTCCCCACGCTACTCTACCCTGTGCAAGCCTCATCTCCTAATAGCTACTGCAGCCTACATCCTTCTGAATCTGCTTACTGTATCCATCTCTTTGTCTTCGTATCCCCCCATTTCCCTCCACTACTAAATTGGTGCCGGCCGCGGTGGCCGAGCCGTTCTAGGCGCTTCAGTCCGGAACCGCGCGACTGCTACGCTCGCAGGTTCGAATCCTGCCTCGGGCATGGATGTGTGTGATGTCCTTAGGTTAGTTAGGTTTAAGCAGTTATAAGTTCTAGGGGACTGATGACCTCAGATAGTGCTCAGAGCAATTTGAACCATTTTTGGACTTAACTGCTAAGGTCATCAATCCCTAAGTTTACACACTACTTAACCTAAATTATCCTAAGGACAAACACACATACCCTTGCCCGAGGAAGGACTCGAACCTCCTCCGGGACCAGCCGCACAGTGGAGCTCCTGGTCCCCGGCACGAATCCGCCCAGCGGATTTATGTCGAGGTCCGGTGAACCGGCCCGTCTGTGGATGGTTTTTAGGCGGTTTTCCATCTGCCTCGGCGAATGCGGGCTGGTTCCCCTTATTCCGCCTCAGCTACAGTATGTCGGCGATTGCTGCGCAAACAAGTTCTCCACGTACGCGTACACCACCATTACTCTCCCACGCAAGCATAGGGGTTACACTCGTCTGGTGTGACACGTTCCCTGGGGGGGGGGGGGGGGTCCACCGGGGGCCGAACCGCACAATACCGCTGTGTTCGGTGTGGGGCGGCGGAGGGGTGAAGTGGACTGCGGTAGTCGACTTGGGGTTGTGGACCAGTGCAGCTGCGGCGGGGACGGAGCCACTCCATCTTTTCTAGGTCCCCGTTTCACATACAATACAATACCCATCTAATCTTCTTTATTCTTCTATAGCACCACATTTCAAAAGCTTTTATTCTCTCCTCCTATAAACTGTTTATCGCCCATGTTTCGCTTTCATACCGACTCTACAATCGATGTTAAAAAATTTCTCTTCTTCAGGAATGCTTTTCTTACCACAGCCAGTCTTTATTTCATATCCTCTGTACTTCGGCATCATTAGTTATTTTGCTACCAAAATCGCATTACCCATATACTACTTAAAGTGTGTCGTTTCCTAATCTAATCCCTTAGCATCACCTGATCTAATTCGACTACATTCCATTATCCTAGTTTTTCTTCTGTTGATGTTGACCTTATATCCCCCTTTCAAGACACTATCCATTCCGTTCAACTGCTCCTCCATGTTCTTCGCTGTGTCTGACAGAATTACCATGTCATCGGTAAACCTCAAAATATTTACTTCTTCTCCCCGAGCAAATTTTTCTTTTGTTTCCTTCACTGCTTGTTCAATGTACAGATTTAATAACATACGGGAAACGCTGCAAATCTGTCTCACTCCCTTCTCAACCACTGCTTCCCTTTCATGCCTCTCGATTCATTACTGCCATCTGCTTTCTGTATAAATTGTAAATAGGCAGCCGGTCCCTGTATTTTATCCCGTGCTACGTTCAGAATTTCAAAGCTAGTGCTCCAATCAATCCTGTCAATAGCTTTCTCTAAGTCTGCAAATGCTACATTTTCGGTCTGCCTTTCCTTAACCTATCTTCTAAGATAAGTTGTTAAACCAAACCCTCAAAGACACAAGTGTGTATTTTCCATCTGAGAAATAGAGAAAACACCCTTAAGTTAAAGATAGAATGGCCAGGGGCTAAACAGGAACACTGTGACACTCCAAAATACATAGTAATAATACTCGACAGATCCCTAACGTTCAAAAAATACTGCATGAATTCCCAATCAAAAATCTATACCAGGAACTATCTATTGAGAAAACTGGCCGGTGCAGTGGGGCAGCCAAGTTGAAACCATTCGAGCTTCTGCAATGCCATCATGCTACTCTACTGCGCAGTATGGCTGTCCTGTTTTGTATAAGTCAACACATGCCAAACAGGTGGATATTGCCCTAAACGACACATTCAGAATTATAAAAGATTCTTTGAAGTCCAGCTGCTTGCAGGAATTTCACCCCCTCCTGTTCGAAGAGCAATAGGAGCCAACAGGGAAAGAACCAGACTGGAGCGGGGAAAAACGCATCCCATGCATGCGCAACAACACTATCCACAACGACTAAGGTCAAGGAAAAGTCTCCTCAGAACATCGGAGAAACTAACAACCGCTGATGGAGAAGCCAGCTGCAAACACGGAGGGCTGAGAAATCCAGCCCTCTTGGTTGGAAAAGATTAGAATCTTTACCCTCTGGTTATGATGAGAATTGGGCAATCTGGAATGCCTTGAATAGGTTGAGGTGAGGAGTGGATAGATCAAGCGATAACGTGGCAAAATGAGGATACACTGGAGAGAACAAAACCCAATGTGATTGCGTAGAAGAAAAGGCTGTTCAACATATGCTTCAGTGTCGAGCGTGCCTGCACCAGGCACTGCAGGTGACGAAATTTTTGCCAGAGATTATATAAATTGCATTGATCTGTCAATAATTGTATGAACTGTGTCTTATGTGTGTTTCTGACACGAGAATAATAATAATAATGAAAGATAAGTTGTAGGGTCAGTATTGTCTTGCATGTTCCTACATTTCTCCGGAAAGCAAACAAATCTCCCCCGCCGTTAGGTTCTACCAGTTTCTCCATTCTTCTGAAAAGAGTTCGTGTTAGTATTTTGCAAGCACCACTTATTAATCTGATAGTTCGGTAATGTTCACACCTGTCAGCGTCTGCTTCCACTGACATAAACGGTGACAAAAATGGAAAATTTTACACCAATAACGCCTTGACCGGACGCTACATAATTGACCCCAAGGGCCTTGCCTCGCAGAATACACCGGTTCTCGTCAGATCACCTAAAACAAGCAACGTGGTGAGTGGTTAGGTAGCTGCCTGGATCTACGACGTGCTGTTGGATGTTTTCCCTTGAGCCCTCATCACACGGGACGAGGCAGCTAACGCTGACGTTCATGCAGACGGTATGTCCCACGCCGTGAGAGACAGCGCCGCAGGCACACGGGACGAACTGGCTAACGTGATTTTGTGCTCTCAGCGCTCTCCAGCGGTAGTTAACGGCTTTATTTTGCTCTCGAACCACGTAGTGCGACCACAAAGATGGATACTCTTAAAATTTCGGCGTTAGCTCTGTTACAACGCACATTTCTCCTTTGACCCTGTGCTAGTCATGTTCTGTCTGTTGGAAACTTCAA
This sequence comes from Schistocerca gregaria, assembly GCF_023897955.1. Taxonomy (NCBI): domain Eukaryota; kingdom Metazoa; phylum Arthropoda; class Insecta; order Orthoptera; family Acrididae; genus Schistocerca; species Schistocerca gregaria. Next base: position 905,035,479 of record NC_064920.1, on the reverse strand, counting down.
TAAGAACTTCAATACCCATGAACATATAATAAGAGAAAAAGTAAAGATACATGTTCAGTCAGTAAGGACACTGCTTATAAAAGTCCACCAAACTCACTCCTGACAGAGACGACACTTATATTTACATAATATCAAATATTATGACAAATTTATGCTACAAATTTCGTAAGGGTCCCGCACAACCATCCAGAAAACGCGGAGATGAAAAAAACGTATTTAGGAGGAGTCGAACCCTCTACCAATACATTCCCTGTTCTGTAACGCGACACCTCACTACACTACATTGCAGGTCCGCAATGAATGACTTACTATTATTCTTCTTAAACGGCCAACTAAAGGATTTAATTGCTGAAATGTTAATAACTTCCATTTAAGTACAACTGTCTAACAAAAACGACACGTTTTTTTATGAATCTTCAATGTGCCGTTGCCTTAAAACGGCTTCTTCATAACGTGTGATTTATATGCGAAAATAAATAAATACGAAAATTCTCTAACTACCAAAATGACGTTTCCCGCAATTTTATTGCAACAAATCGTAACCACAGTGATTCGTTCTAGATACATTCAACGTGCTGGTGCTTAGAAACAGCATATGTGCACAGATTGTAATGTAGTATACAAAGCCGGCGAATACGGGATTCTACTGAACACGACAAATCCAATATGGCGTCTCCTTTTCTGCTTGCGTTGTAAGAAGCGTTCTTGCTTCAGATTGGTTCTTGTTTATATGGTACGTTGCTGAAATATCGCAGAACGTATTTTGTGTTTCACGTAACAGAATGGCTTCTCATCGTAGAAAAGCGGGAAGCGACGTCACAAAACATGTAGAGCGCCACGTCAACGTTAGTTAACTCGTCCCGTGAGATGACTGTTTTACAAGCTGCGACATAGTCGCAAATACTAACAGTGATCCAGGTACTGTCAAATGCTTTTTATTTCAGTCTTTGATCACAATATAAAGTCCTTCGACGATGACCGGTTTCAGTCAGTAACGACCATCTTCAGCTCCGCAATATAAAAATATACAACTGGTGGACAGTCTATCTTTCAAAACAATACAGTATTTCCTGTCACGATATACTCTAATACAAACTGGGAATGTATAGATAAAATAAGGAAAAGCGTAAATGCTCAGCACCATATCATAACGTGATAAGGGCGTAATGACATCATCAAAACATAGAAATACACTCAGCAAATCATAGTCACGTAAAACGAAAATATGGTGTAAATGGGCCATATCGTCCACATGGTCTTTATACAACTGCCATTACTGTACAAAACATACTGAAGTGCAGTAGCTACCAGAAATATGTTTGCCTCTATACTTCATAGATTTCACTACTGTGGACTTAGATGTATTCTTCATATACGCAAGAACCATAATATGATGAAAATACAGTAGGTAAAATACATATTGCAGACTTTTAAATTTTGATAATTACTGTAGAAACCAACTGTAATATTTGGTGAATTTACGGGCGAAAGTAAAATTTACGTAATACACTGCCTATAGTAACCTATAAATTACCTATGAAAGATAAAATGTCTATATCATAAAATAATTGTACGGAACAAAAGACAGATCAATGATCAGCGCCAGGATGTTAGGTAGGCACTTAGCGATCGTAAGAACTTAACCGCCAGAGGGCTCTTCGTACCTCGTGATACGTGCCCCCAGAAAAGATTAAAACAACAAATTAACAAATGGTTCAAATGGTTCTGAGCACTAAGGGACTTAACTTCTGAGGTTATCAGTCCCCTAGAACTTAGATCTACTTAAACCTAACTAATCTAAGGACATCACAAACATCCATGCCCGAGGCAGGATTTGAACCTGCGACCGAAGCGATCGCGCGATTCCAGACTGTAGCGCCTAGAAGCCCTCGGCCACTCCGGCCGGCCAACAAATTAATAGTCAATAAATAAGATTATATAGTCTGACCATACAATCCACGCATTCGTCGCTCTAATCCTGTTACTGATTATATCCTATCCATTCACTGATAGGCCTTAACTCATTTTATCTTTACATTCCCAGTTTGTATCAGAGTATATCGTGATAGGAAATACAGTGTTGTTTTGAAAGATACACTGTGCACTAGTTGTATATTTTTATACTGCAGATCTGAAGATGGTCATTACTGACCGAAACCGGTCATCATCGAAGGACTTTATATTGCGATCAAAGACTGAAATAAAAAGCATACGACTGTTTCAGCCTTTAAGGCAGAGGAGAGGAGGGCAGTAATGTGAAATCAATGATCACCAGTCTTTGCGCCAAAGTCCAGTATTAAGTTCCAAAACTCTTCGTAGTCTTATGAACTGAGGGCATGCGACACTGTTGATGGCGGTCCCTTCGTCAGACACGGACTTAACCTCCACAGGTCCTACTATTCGACAGAAGTAGACTGAAGTGCCGGAATCTGGTTTCCCGCTCTCCCGTCTCTCATCGTCATCATCATCACCAAACAACACAAAAAGGACAGCATATTACACACATTCATTACAGTCAACTCCGCATCCCAGATACCCTTAAACATATAACTCCCACACTTACCGAAGCAAAGATGCCACTGTGCGTGAAAAATGAGGAAGCCCTTCCCATTAGGCGGCTGAACTTACCCTACTGGGTCTCCCGGCCAACAATCTCATACGACTTCTTACCCACATTCTCATGCCTATTGGATATGCTGGTTAAAATTTCGTTCTTATGGAAATAAAAAATTCATTCCCACAAATGATACGTGATATGAGTACATAATATCTGTTCGATTTGTCTATCCTTATTGGAAATTTTGGGAGAATATCGCAATACGGCATGACCAGAGCACTTCCACGTGCATCTTACCGCCGACTTTCAGAGTTTCCAAAGGGTCGAATCACTGGTAGCAGGGACAAAGGAGCATAACATCGACAGGTCTTACAGAGAGTTGGCTATAGTGTGATGACTGCAGAACAAGTAGTTTCTAGACAGACGCAAGAAACAAAGTGGCAGAGGGTCTGTAGGACTGACCGAGTCTGATGAATAGACGGGTAAAATCAGCAGAGGATACTGGGAGAGTTTCACCACGGTCCGTCGGGAACAGAGTAGTGGAACGTAGGCCGAGATCTCGACCTGCCATGTGCCGCCTGGCCCTGACGCCTGACCACGTACGACACTTACATGGTGGAGACTAGTGTCAACTGGGAATTTGCGCGCCACTCTGTGGTATTCCGCAATGAGCGATGATCTCGCTTCTGTTCGCGGCGGCCAGATGGACGCCATCTTATCCGTAGACGACCTGGTGGAAGGTAACATGAAGCAGCAATTCTGGAGACCCGTACATTTCCAGCACCTGGGGTCATGATGGGTGCACTTATCGAAAGTGACAACAAGACTAAATCGTTAACAGTCAAAGGGAGGCTGAATGTTTGCCAATAAGTGTCAAGAACGTTAAGATTTTCATATCCTTCGTGGCCAATGTATGAAATGGCTTGTTCCAGCAGGATAATATAAAAGCACACATTGCATTTCAAATCGCGAACGCCTTGACGAATGTGCGGATGCTTGATTGATCTGCCCTGTTGCCTGGTTTGTCACACACAGAGCATGTCTGGGATGCGATAGAAGGACGGGTGCTTTCGTATCAGCTTCCTGGCAACAACCTTCTTGAACTGACACAGAATGTGGTTCAGGTACAGCAAGAAGTTCTTCATGATGACGAGGCTGTTCTTCCATCCCACAACGCTACAAAAATGTATTCGTGCCAGTGGGGGTCACACCTCATACACGTATTGATGACAGATGTCATACAGATTGAATAAAATAAAAGTGTAGGCGTGTAAAGTTTGACAAATATCGGACTGATGTCATGGTGTAACACATTTCATACCCATCACTTATCATAATACGATATGTTTCAGATATTGATAAATGACGACAAATTCCACTGTCTGCTTCACAGAGCGGGCATGTCTCCGCCCTCAACATTGTATGACAAGGTGTGGATGTGCAACATCTTGTTGCTAGTCGCGGTTTTACCATCCTTCAACAACTTACCATAGATTCTCGCAACAGAAGCACATCAAACATTAAGCAGTTTCGGAATTGCTAATTCCCAGGCACTGAGTCACAAAAAGTTGTCCTTCGTGAACGTCGTTTATGTCTACCGATTTCAGTTAGAACCCAACGTTGAGTACTCCAGACATTGCGCGTCCGTGAGCTCCTGTATAGCACACAGATCAGAGTTCATTGTCTCCACTGTGTTCGTACATTAGAAGGAGACGGCCGTTGGCTCTCTTCAGGAAATAAATATCATTCCCATGGATCGACGGTTCGTATCCTGTTATTCAAGTCTCAGTATGCTGGTGTTCGTACACAACAGTTGCCTCGCTTTCTGGACCTGAGCTTTGAAATGGAACTCTTATTGTCCATGATGTATTTAAGACGATATTGATTCTGTTCATTAGTACTGATTTAACCTCATGTTACTTGCATTCGTAATGTTGGCTGTCTGCAACGTTTCCAGCAATCGACTTAGCGTCAATTTTGGTTTCCATATTCTACGTGATGAACTATGGCGACCCGTCTGGTTTGTGTGGGGCTAAAACACAAAAGTTACTATAAAGTTTACTGAAATTGAGTTAAACGATTTTCAGAATCTTTGGAAGAGGTAATTCATACTTATTGCTTCATTCTACAGGGTGTCCGAAAATTCTTTCCTTGATTACATAAATTGATAACTCAGGCTAGAAGTAAGATGCAAATATGAAACTGGTGTCTAATTGTTTACAAACTATCAAAGTTTTTTTCACACATCAATAAGCTTCCCCATGAGCACCCTTGGTAGCATGTAGCACATCTAGGCGATATTCAGTTTCCGTCCACACATTAGCCAACATCATTGGAGGGATCGATTGAACAACTGTGGTTATCCGTTACCGCAGGGTTTCAAGATTTGGTACACGTGTTCGGTGGACCTCGTCCTTGACGTAACCCCATAAAAAGAAATCTGATGGGGTTATGTCAGGGGAGCTTGGAGGCTAAACCGTTGGCCCATCACGGCCAATCCAACTCGCAGGAAAGGTCATATCGAGATAGGCATGGACGTCCAAACCCCAACGAGGCGGTGCACCGTCTTGCTGAAACAAAACATCGGGATGATATTGAAGCAGCTGAGGAACAGGATAAAGTTGCAACATGTCCAGACACACTACAGATGTGACGGTAGTCTCAGCGATGAAGAATGGCCCTATAATTCGATCGTGCAATAGCGCGCATCAAACATTCACATTTGGACTGCCTCTGGTGCACTCCATGACCTCGCCAGGGGGTTGTGAAACCCCAATGCGCACATTATGGCGATTCACTACTCCACTGACAAAAAAGGTCGCTTGGTCGGAAATGGTAATTCGTCTGAGATAACCATCATCGTCCTCAATACGTGATAGCATTTCGCCCGCAAAGTCATATGGACGTGTACTGTCATTGGGCAACAAGACCTGAACGATTTTCGCTTTGTATGCACGAAACAATAAACGTTTGTGTAAAATGTCATGGAGAGAGCTTTTTGGCATCTGTAATTCACGTGAGCCCCTGCGCATCGATTTCTTCGGACTTCGCAGAAAAGACTGCCTTACGGCTTCCACCCTGCCTACTGAGGTTCATGGTCGACCAGACCTCTGAAGGTCAGCAACCGATCCTGTGTTCTTGAACTTCTCATACCAGGCTCTAATGCTCTTGGCATCTGGTGGATTCCTTCCAAATGTTCTCTGGAAGTTTCTCTGCAGTGTGGTTGGTGATCGTGTCTCATGGTACCACAGGACACACTGTGCCTTCTCCTGATTGGTTAACATGGCTTCTTGGGCATTACACCTCATCCTATACTTACGTACTGCGAATCTAAAACAGAAAAAAATACAATTCGACACAAGTTTCATATTTGTATCTTGCTTCTAGCCTCAGTTATCAATTTATGTAATCAGGGAAACACTTTTCGGACACACTGTATAATTATGTTCTTGACTTATAAGTGAACATACGTACTGTATAAATTTTTATAGAAAGCTTATTCCCGTGCCTCATTAAAACTCAATGTTACTTCTATGCAGCTGGTGAGGTCTTGTCCTCATTGGAGGAAAGTAAAACAGTTATAGTCCTACAACACCTTTCGGCATTGCCTTCCTACGCAAGTCGCTTTTGCATCGTGGAACTACTTCTGGAATGCAATTGTTTTTATTATTAACTATATTTGATTTTAAAAAATTCCTGAAATTTTCTTACAATTTTTTGTCTTATGATTTACTGTACCAACTGGTATCTTTTCCAATAAAATGTGATATCCAATTTCTGTTTTGCTTTTTTCATACTGTTCATCTTTTGAACCTTTTCTGTTTGTGCCTTCTCACATTTCCGAAGTGCTTAGTTCACTTCATCATAGTCCTCTACATCCCTATTACCGTTCGACAAAACTTTTCACACACTCTTTAACAGTTGCCATATTCCACGCGAGAGTTTGTTTTACTTTCCTTTCCTAGTATTATCAATATCTTATACTTTTTGCATAAGTACCTTTGTTATTAATTAATATTTCGTCCATGCATGTATAATCTTCATTTTGTAAGATGGAGTACTTGTTGCTGAAAGTAATCTGGTACACCTCCAAGTCTGAAATTAATTTTGGGTGTTAGTTCACTTACCGCATGCAGTTCCTTTTACAAGTAATAACTAGCATTCAGGGATCTTCAGATGACCGGAATATGAATTTTTACTTACGTACGCCCAACAAATCTTAACAATAGCTGTACGGCTATGTATATCGAAAGATTGTTGCGGTTTCAGTACTTTATAGAATTCGAACAGAACGTAAGCAAAAAACCGAAAGATGAGTGATTTAAGTTATGTACTGTAAATAAAAAGAAACAGTAGTGACTCGAAGAAGAAACTACACCAACGGCTGAAACAGTATTCCACAGTCACAAATTTAGTCCACGTCTATAAGTAAGCCATACATATTATAAAAATGTGTGTGTGTGTTTGTGTTTTCCACTTCTCCTAAACCTCTCGACCGATTTGCCCTTGGTACACATATCCCTTAATGTGGTGTCACTGCCAGACACCACACTTGCTAGGTGGTAGCCTTTAAATCAGCCGCGGTCCGGTAGTATACGTCGGACCCGCGTGTCGCCACAATCAGTGGTTGCAGACCGAGCGCCGCCACGCGGCAGGTCTAGAGAGACTTCCTAGCACTCGCCCCAGTTGTACAGCCGACTTTGCTAGCGATGGTTCACTGCCTGCTTACGTTCTCAATTGCCGAGAAGATAGTTTAGCATAGCCTTCAGCTACGTCATTTGCTACGACCTAGCAAGGCGCCATTATCAGTTACTATTGATATTGTGAACTATGTACCGTCAAGAGCGACGTTCGTCATTAATGGATTAAAGTTAAGTATTCCACCAGCTACGTCCGTTATTTCTAAATTCTAATTTCCTTGTCTTGTTCCAGACCTCACGCCAGCCTGCGCGACCTAAATCGCGTGCCTTTCGGCCTCCTCTAGTAACACGGTGTTCGCTCTCCTGCCAACCACAACAATTAATATCAGGCAGCAATCGTTGCGTGGGTGAACACCATGTACCCATCATAGTTCAGGAGGTATGACGTCATAAGCAATGAGCGAAAAACTGCCACATGATGCAACACGTTTAAATTGATTATTTCTTTGCTACTATCTCTGTTCGCAACACTTTTCGCACAGAGTATCCACATGCACCGCCGAGTTTACTAACGAAATTATATCATTGTATGACACATAGATCAGGAGATACGACGTCAGAAACACTGACATGCATGAAAAAATGCCGCGTCATGCATGAAGTTTTAATATACTTAGTTTTACTACTAAGGCACTCCTACAGTCGAGTCACGTTAAGAAATTCCCTGATATCTTGCCGCGCTTTTGAGAGCTTTCAGCTGTGAAGCACAAACGGCTGTAGGTGAAAATTATAGCCTTCTATAGAGCTATGAAGAAGCGTTGCTATAGATGATGATGATTTTTGGTTTGTGGGGAGTGCCTCTGCGCGGTTATCAGCTCCCATACAAATTCCCAACCCTTGCGCAGCCCAGTCTCGCCACTTTCATGAATGATGATGAAATGATGAGGACAACACAAACACCGAGTCATTTCAAGGCAGCTGAAAATCCCTGAACCCGCGGGGAATCGAACCCAGGGCCCCGTGCTCGCGAAGCGAGAACGTGACTGCGAGAACACGAGCTGCGGACCATTGCCATAGAGACATCTACAAAATCGCGTTGCATCACGCAAAGTACCTGCGCCCAGCGTACAGAAGCTGTCTGGGATTATGTTTCTTAATCTGGATACTGTACTTACACACATTTGTGCGATATGCACAATTATTTATATTGCTGTTTCATAATTTCAAATGCGAATACATAGAAAGAAAGATCCCATATCATTTAGCTACAATATAGCAGGTCAGCAACTGGAAGCAGTTAATTCCATAAATTATCTGGGAGTACGCATTAGGAGTGATTTAAAATGGAATGATCATATAAAGTTGATCGCCGGTAAAGCAGATGTCAGACTGAGATTCATTGGAAGAATCCTAAGGAAATGCAATCCGAAAACAAAGGAAGTAGGATAGAGTACGCTTGTTCGCCAACTGCTTGAATACCGCTCACCAGTGTGGGATCCGTACCAGATAGGGTTGATAGAAAAGATAGAGAATATCCAACGGAGAGCAGCGTGCTTCGTTACAGGATCATTTAGTAATCGCGAAAGCGTTACGGAGATGATAGATAAACTCCAGTGGAAGACTCTGCAGGAGAGACGCTCAGTAGCTCGGTACGGGCTTTTGTTGAAGTTTCGACAACATACCTTCACCGAGGAGTCAAGCAGTATATTGCTCCCTGCTACGTATATCTCGCGAAGAGACCATGAGAATAAAATCAGAGAGATTAGAGCCCCCACAGAGGCATACCGACAATCCTTCTTTCCACGAATAATACGAGACTGGAATAGAAAGGAGAACCGATAAACGTACTCAAGGTACCCTCCGCCACACACCGTCAGGCGGCTTGCGGAGTATGGATGTAGATATAGATGTAGAATACATGGAAACGAAATTTTTTCGATACTTCACTACAAACACGGTCCATTTTGTTCAGGTTTATAACAGAAAATAGGCAAAATAAATACGCGAGCAATGCACTTCTTTCATACTTCGCGTGGAGTCGGAAAGGATATGCTATATCTGCAAATTCGGTGTACTAACAACTGCTTCGCTCATATGGAAGAGACGCGGATAGAGCCCGATACTGTTAGCCGAATTCTGGGACGACCAAGTAATCAGTACCATGCACGATTCTTTTCCCAGTGCTTTCCAGGTTTGGGCAGTTTTTAGCATCCATAACCCTGCGTTCAAAAGAGAGTTGCAATCAGCTCTTCGAAGAAAGCACTTGATATAGGTTTTGAATTCTCGACATCCAGGAATATGTGATACTGTATAGCAATATCGTTTATTTTTGGGAGATGCATATGGGGCCTGACAATCGCATAGTGGAATGGCGAAACTGGTAGTCGAAATAGAAAAAAATAACGTCTTAACTACACAGCTGTCGGCGAATTTCATTGATATTTGCTTAACCAGCTGGTGTCCCCTGTTCATGATGGATCAGTAGGGACTCTGCTTCCAGTACCTACCTGAATGACAAGTGCTGCAGCGGTGATGGGTGGGGTATGCTCAGCATCCGGCCGTCACTGCGCGCCGCGCAGCTGCTGCGCCGTCTACAATCTACAGTCTAGAGTCTACAAGAAGCGGCGCAGCGCGCTCCACCCTGCCCTGCCGCGCAGTGATTGATGGGCGGAATAATGAATGATCCGCGGGCAGCGGCGGTCAGGTCTTAACATGTCGGGCCTGGCGTGGCGCCTGACAGCAGCCGCCAGACATCTCCTTCACCATCTCTTCCTTTTTTATTGCCGCACAAATATTCATTAATCTCTCCCATCACCGACAATCCCTCTCTCGCCACCAGCGCTTATCATACAGTATTCAACGTACGGAAACAGACATTCGTCTCATACATAATACAGGAAATTCTTGATTGACCTGGAATTGTGAAGCGGTACTTGTTTTCCTTTACTTTGCTTCTCTCCCTTCCAGCGTATAGTGATGGGTAGAGCCGACCGTGGTGGCCACGCGGTTCTAGGCGCTGCAGTCCGGAACCGCGCGACTGCTACGGTCGCAGTTTCGAATCGTGCCTCGGGCATGGATGTGTGTGATGTGTAAGGTGTCAGGCAAATCCAACACCTTCCATGAAGAATCTGACATGATAAGCAAATCCAGCAGTATGTCACATAGCTCCAAATAAATCGTGACATTAAATTAACCAAAGTAATACGAGTAACGAGTGAGCAAATGGAATACCACAGACTAACACAAGACTGCCTAAATGCATGTCATACCTTCCCACTGTGAGACAGACGCAGTTCCGAGGGGAGAAACGAGAACAGAAGCCGAGAGCAGAACCGTGTTAAGCTGGAAGGCACTACGATAAGGGATGGACGGACACCCACGTCGCCAGCTAACCGCTAACACCACACAACCAGCAAATTTTAGCGTGAGACTTTTTCGCGTCTCTGTTACGTCAAGGACCACACCCCCCCCCCCCCCCCCCCCCAGCCCATGTTAAAAGATAGAGCCCTCCAGAAGAACAGTATAGATCTTACGATAACGCTAAAAGGACCACACCAGCTGCAAGTTTTAGCGTGAGACTTTTTCGCGTCTCTGTTACGTTGCAAACTTTAAAAACATTGCCTCACCACGAAAAGTATAACGTTTCTTATTGGATAGACAGAATTTTTATAGGCGGAGCTTAAGGTTAACATTGAGACCTTGATTGGTCAGATGAAAACACAGCCAGATAGTTTTTTAAACCAGCTTCGGTAAATTGTGGTAAGGAGAAGTTAGGAGGAGTTGCTTCCGAGACAGCGAGGTGAGTGGAGCTGTGCTGCCCGCCGCCCCCTGACGAACACCGACAAGGTAATGAACGCATGCGATGCCGCATAACAGCTCATAAAGCTTCACTCAGAACTGCAGAAGTCTCATCTGTTACACCCCTCTTTGCGTAATACTAGTGTCGATCGTCAATTGAATCTCATGGTGTTCATATTTGCCACTTGAAGTAAAAATCTGAAACGCGATGATTTTTCGGTTATATAGTTATTGAGAAGCCACATCAGCCACTGTAATTTACGACAAGTTAGACAAGTAATTATTGAGAAGCTACATCTGCCACTGTAATTTACGACAAGTTAGACAAGTAATTAAAGATAATTTAGGGTCACTGTAGACCATTTTGATAGTTTTCTCTTTTGTGAAACTTAATTTAAACCTAGATTATAGATGTGATATGGAATAGGTCATCCTTCGATCCATTGTAGAACTTGGAAACCCATTCAGGGAAAATTCGTTCACATTTTTGTTGAACGCAGTTGGTTTTTACCATCCTGTATTAAAACACTTCCTTTTATCAATAGTGCAATTTATTTTTGTTAATACCGCCTGAAACATAAGCACTGTACTCCCAATAGAGCAGGGCTGCATTACGAAGTAAGACCATGGAAAACGGTCTCTAAACGCACTCATTATCTCTGTCATGTTTTCCCTTTATGTCGACGTTCGTACACACACACAAACATCACTAATCTCTTCTTAACAGTGTAACTGTATTAATCATGACTTCACAACTGAAGCAACATATTACGTAAACAGAAGAGTATAATACCGACTATAGTAGTTTTAGTCGGCTTCAGAACAGGGGTAACGATGAAGCAACTAGTTTGACAATTGTTCACAGTCAACGATGGTGCAAGACTTCTCTAAGGGGCAGTCAAATGAAAACCAGTCAGACGGAAAAAAATTAAGTAACTGTTTATTATTTCAAAAGTAATCGTCATAAGTGTTAATATGTTTATACCACTGTGAGACAAGACGGTCAATGTCCACATTAAAAAATGTTTCAGGCTGCCTACAAAATCGTGATTGTAACACCGCGTGCATCTCTTCGTTCGAAGCAAATCGACGACCACGAATGTCTTCCTTCATGGCTCCGAAAATATGGAAATCACATGAAGAGAGATCGGAATTTTATGGAGAGTATGAGCGGGTCCACATGTTGTAAGGTTGTTTCCACTGTGCTGCAGAACTTTCGCTGGGAAGCCCTTACACATCCTCCAGGAAGTCCTGATCTCTCCCCAAGCAATTTTCTTGCTTGTGAAGCCAAGAAGAAAGATATCCGTGGCCGACGATTTGCTTCGGATGAAGAGGTGCAGGATTGAGTGCAATCAAGTTTGTGTAGGCAGCCGCAAACATTTTCCCATAAAAGTACTGGCCGTCTTGTCTCACAATGGGATTAATGTATTTATTAACAGTTATGTTGGTTACTTCTGAAATAATAAAGTTTACTTACGTTTTTACATCTGTGTCACTCATTTACCTGACCCTTATAGGATACAATGTACTACTTATCTAGAAGTTTGGTGCTATTGCAAACTTTAATGAAGCGTTAACACTTACTTTACATGATCGTAACCTACACCGGCATTGCACTCAAGCATACTGTAGTGACAGTTTCCAAAACGTTAGAGCGCAATACATCATGTTGTGTGCTCCACTTTGAGTGTGCAGAAATTGGTATTGCAGTGCAGTGCGATTGCCTTGTGTGAAGAACAGTGCCATAGAAAATGGAACAAACCGATACTGTTGACAGTTTGTGAAAACTAGATCCTTGTACGACGTGCAACGGTGCTGATCCGCTTGAGTGTCTTCGGCTGATACCTTGCAGAGACTGTCTGTCATTCTGACAGAAGTCCCGGAAGTCATTGGTGGAACCGAACGTGAAACCGTCACGCCCAAGACCGACAATTCAATCATATTTAATGTCAGTAGCGAAGCGAACAAGTTACAATTCAACGTCTTGTCAACAGCTAGGTCATTACAGAGAGCATTAACTGTGTTGAAAAGTGATGAGGGTAGAAATCACTGTAAAGCATGTAAAATCAGTATGTCGTGAGCTCATGGGGCAGAAGCAGAATCAGAGCTTATAGTAGTTTTTCTGTGCATATTTAATGTGTACGTGTTATTTTCTGAGAATAATTAGATTAAAGAAATCTATGGTATCAGCTACATATAGAAATTTATACAGTAGTGTCATAAACGTAATTCCCCGAAAGCGAAGAGTGAAAGTTTAACTGTTGACCGCTAAGAAAACCGAATATCACTAATTAAGGTTAATTGAGATTAGTACATAAAAGAGCAACCAATTCTGTCTGACTTATTTTATTGATAACTGAATGAGGAATACGTTTAAACATTGTTAAAAAATAGAAAGGAATAATAAATTTTCAAACAGCGCATTACGAATATAGCTCCCTAAGACGTCAATACAGAGACGGAACAAAAAGAGAAGCCATTCTTAATAATGGACTGTTATCATCTTAACAGTAATACAAGGCTTCAGGGGACTCTACATGTTGCTAACGAGGTGTGAATCAGATCGATGATATCTGACTCCATTGTCTTCGGAGAACACAGTCACACCCTGTACCTCTTGCAGACGGGTGGGGAGGGGAGGAGAAGGAAAAGATACCATCCCAGAGTCAAATGAGATGCTCGGCTGCATTAACATCTTGGGAACAGGCTAGAGGCTCTCTGCCTGGAAAACAACGGTCCTCTGCTGGGGATTACGTCGCCGCATTTCATTGCGTAAGGCTAAGTTATTACCGTGTGCAGTGCGTTTGTATTCAGTGGTCTAGCATATACGAACCAGTTACTCTTTTCAACAGTAAATCTGCTTTCACTCTAAAGACCGAGGCGAATTGTCATGACATTAACTCCAGAAACCACTGGAAGCGTTGCTGGAATATGCTGGCACGAATCCTCCAACAATTACCAAGAACTAAGTGAGAATGATGACACGAAATCCCAGCAGTGCTCAGCGCCCAAAACAACGTTATAAACGTGCTCACTTCAGAGGTCAAGCAAGTACTCATGTCTAGGTTGTGTTCAATCAACGATTCTGGCAAAATACCCAAGGATTGGGAACATGGGGTTGCTTTGCTTTGTCTTCAGGAAGATACTGGTTTCCATCACAGTATAACTGAATGCGCAGGTACACATTATATGTAGTTCTTATTTTGTACCGTTCGTCTGTGTGACGAAGAGCAAATGCTCCATGGATCCTCCGTAAATACTCTACGTCTAATTGAGTGAGATGGCGCAGAGATAAATCATAAAACACGTATGTAGGAGGTCGATGGTTCACATTCACGACCGACTATCCAGATTTAAGTTTCTCGAGTTTTTTCTAAAACTTCAAAGCGAATTTCAGAATAGTTCAATTAAAGTACATGGACAATTTGATACCCCATAGTTTCCCAATTCGAGTTTCTGCTCCGTCCCTAATGACCTCGTGGTCGATGCAGTACAATGTTTCGAAACTTCCTCACAGATTGTATGCAGGAAACAATTCATAAGTTATAACTAAGCTACTTTCAGTGATACTATCAGATCCAGGAGCGAGTAGACGGTCCGACGGCGGTTGACTCGTTTGCTTCTTTTGCAGCAGAGGTGGTGAGATCGTGGTGCTGTGTCGTAGCCGTCCCTAGAATCAGCGAACGACATGTTCCGTGCCAAGAAGTAGAGACGATACTCGGACAAACGAGGTAGTATAATGATAACCAATCCTGAGAGCGACAGTTGTTGTTAATGTACAAAGTACTGTAACAAGAGAAATCGTCGTTCGTTTTCCTTGAGCTAGTTCGTGGGAGACTTACTTCGAATTCGGGACATAGCTTAATTAAGAAGGATAGCATTCCTATAAGTGTGAAGTCCCTAAAGGATAATGTAGTACAGTATCTGCAATGTTCAGGACAATCAATATCGATTGGCTGCAAGTATCAATGAGTCGCAAAATGTGAATCAGTACTACTGATCAACAAACATTGGCGTATGTGCGAAGAGGATTTGTTGTTTCATATGACTGGAGGAAATTGATAGTCGTTCTGACGACGCTGTGCAGAGTTTTAATGAGTCAAACTAAATAGTTCAAAGCAGTGGAACAGCAAATCGACTCAACTGGTGCTTGCAGCGTACAAAAGACAATTAAAGAGTTATGTATTTTATAAAAGCAAAAAACTCAATCTTATCGCCTTGTAATTTGGAAATTCAAATATAATTACAGATATTGTATTTTTAAAACGAGTAAGAACGTTATTTTATCTATAGTCTTCATGTAAAAGTCGAGATTACTCTCCCTGATCTAAACTGAATTTCTGTTGAGAAGAAAGCCAGAATATTTTATACAACGTTTTATAAAAAGAAATCCCACAGTCACATAGCTACTTTGCTCCCAATCCTGTTTCACGAGCTAGTCGCAGAATTAATTCTGCGTTGTTTAAACAAAGCACTGAAACAGTACTGTTGGAAATGTAGATAACTGACAGTCGCATCTCAGTACAATGTAAGAATTTTAATCCTAAATAAAATTTGGCTTCACCTGGCGTTTGGTAACGTATTGGTGTTTTGTTACTCGTACTCTCGTCGTACAACTTTTTGACTGCAACAGTTTTAATATTGCTGCTAAGACCTGTAAATTCTAGTTCTTTCAGTCACTGCATGTACGCTTGCAACATTGTGGCGTTCATAAATCTAGACTGTACTACCCGGAAGTGCAACGAGACTCGATCAATTGCTATTACTTATAAAATAAACAAAGATGCTGTGACAAAGGGGTTTAAAAGGATTCATCGCCGATTAGTGAACGTGAAAGCAGCGTAATAACACCATCGATACCTGCACAGTTTTTACGTATGATAACCACATGGCAGTTTCTTATCAGTTAAATTTTTGTTATATGTTATCACATTTCTGTTTGTCGGAAAAACTTTTCTTCGCATTGCAAGTCTGTATTTTATATCTTCTTTACTTCTTCTATAGTTAGTTAATTTCCTCCCAAATAGCAAAACTTCTCTTTTACTTTCAGTGTTTCATTCTATAATTCCCTCAGCAACAGCTAATACAGTTCGACTACATTCAATTACCTTTAATTTACTACTGTCGATGTTCATCTTATACCCTGTTTTCAAGACGCTATCCATTCTGTTCAACTAATCTTCCAGGTCATTTACTATCTCTGACAGTGATACAGTGTTATCGCCAAACCTCAGAGTTTTCATTTATTCTCCCTGAACTTTATTTCCTTATTCCAGATTTCTTCTCAATTTCCGTCACTGCTTGTTTAATGTATAGCATGAGAAAAGGTTGTCTCACTCCCGTCTCAACTACTGACTCCATTTCACGCCCTCGCCTCTTATGACTGCAAAAGCTCTGGTTTGAAACATTCTGCCTTGATCAACACACAGTTTATTGTTTTCTCTCCTACACTGTTACGGTGATGTTTCACCAATATCAGTGGGTTTCCCTTTATCTTATTTTTCATTATATATATATTTTCGAACAACAGGCAGATATTATGTGAGGGAACACATAATTTTGGAACTGTGATAACATTCAAAACGTTTAACGAAAAGTATACCTTAGCAACATATGTTGCTAATGATGTCGCTCTCTGTCGTCGGTACAACATCTGTACTGCTTGCGGCGCCTTAAATTACTGATGTCAAATGTTCCTTAGGTCAAAACATAAAGTCACAGATGTGCTCGATGGTCATCTGTCACAGTTTGTCAATCAAAATCCGCAGCATTTCTGTACAGTTTTATGCTGTACACGACTACGAAATCTGTAAATTCATACAATCCGATATTTTTATACATGCCAGCTAGCTCCGCATGTGAGAAAGAGACTGAGAAAACGTATGATAAGATAACAGAATTATTCAGTTAGTGGAGGGAGTCGAAAATTTAATAGTGATGGATGCCTGGAATACGAAAGTAGGAATAGTAAAGGGATGAAAAATCGTAGATAATGAATTGAGGAAAAGGAATGAAAGAAGAAGTCGACTAGAATTTTACACAGAGTGTAACGCTTGGTCTAACAATCAAGTAATAAGAAGAGACCTAGAGACACAGGAAGGATCAAACTGATTATATATTGGTAAGACAGAACTTCCGACACCAGATTATAATTTACAAAACATCTTCACAGACAGTTAGTTATGAACTACAGACTAAAACTGAAGAAACTACAAAATGGCAGGAAATTAAGCAGATGGGACCTGGATAAACTGAAGAAACCAAGTTCTTGGGAGTTTCAGACAGAACATTAGGAGACGTTTCATTGAAATAGGTCAAAGATATACAACAGAAGACGAATGCTTTGAGAGATGAAGTAGTGAAAGCAGCAGAGCATCAATTTGACTAAAAGGGAAGACCCCATTAAAATCCTTGGATAACAAGCGAGAAATTGAATTTGATTGTAACAAATTAAACTGGCGAAAGCAGGTATGGGCATCTAAAAACAAGATTGACAGAAAAAGCAAATTGTTTAAGCAAGAACGGCTACATCGCAAATACAAGGATGTAGAAGGATGCATAACTGGGAGAAAGACAGACGTAGCCTATACAAAAATTATGATACATTTGGTGGAAATAGAAACATCTTTATGGATACCGAGAGCTAAGGAGGCAAACCAGTACCAAACAAAGAAGGTAAAGCTGAAAATTGGAAGAAATCTATAAAAACGCTATACATGGGAATGCACTTGGAGGCAATATCATACAGACGAACAGAAATCAAATGAAAATGAGACAGAAGATATGATACTGTAAGAAGAAATTAACAGAGCACTGAAATACTTCAGTCGAAACAAGTTTCCTGGAGTAGACGATATCTTTCAGAATTATTAGGATCCTGAAGAGAGTCTCTCATGACAAAATTATTCCACCAGGTGCGCACGAATTGTGAGACAGGCGAAATACTGGCACCATTTGTTCAATAAGTCATTGTTGCAAAATTCTGACATGAATTATTTGCCGAAGTATAGAAACACTTGCAGGAGCCGACCTCAGCGAAAATCAGTACGGATTCGGGAGAAATGTAGGAACACGCTAGGCAATGCTGACCCTACGAGATGTCTTAGAAGATAGGTCAAAGAAAGGTAAACCTACGTTTACAGGAAGCGTTTGACAATGATGAGTGACCCACACTCTTTGAAGTTCTCTAGATAGCCACAGTAAAGTAGAGAGAGTCAAAATTTACCTAAAAATCATACAGAAATTACACGGGATTTGTGAGAGTAGAAAGACACGAATGTTAAGCAGTTCTTGAGGATGGAGTGGGAAGAGGGGATTGTAGCCTCTCCCCGATATTATTCAGTCTGTACACTGAGCAAGCAACAAAGGAAACCAAGAAGTAATTTCAGGGGAAGGAAAAAACTTCGAGGTTTGCCGAGATTATTGTTATTCTTTGAGAGATGGCACAGGAGTTGGGAGAGCTGTTGAACGGAATGGTTAGTGACTTTAAAAAAGAGTAATAACAAAAAACGTGATAGGCACATCCTGAGGAATAAAAAAAAATAGTCAGTTAACTAATGAAGAGAAGAAAGTGGAAAGGAGGAGTGAGAAAAGGTTGCAGTAGGAGACATTGACATGAACACAGCAAGCAAGTTCAACTATATACACAGTAAGCTGGAGCATTTACGCAGAAGTGAAGACACTTTCACAGGGTGGACTAGCATGTAGAACAGCACCACATCAATCTTCGAATTCAGAATAAAAACAACAATAGGTTTTTACTCTATGACATACCTTCCCAAGAAAGAAGTCAAGGATGAAATGATATCTGATGTGCAGCGAAGAAGGCCTCACATTGTGAGCTGAAAGAAGGAAGAAAGGACAATTTCTAAGATTATAGAGGCAGACGTACCAATCGCTCAGAGCTGTTCGTAGGAAACAGGTTCCGTAAGATATCCAACTTATAAACCACCGTAAAACATGTAATTCAAATGGTTTGACACTACAGTATCTCCAAAATGCGTATACTAAGTACAATAGAAAAACAACAGCATGGTTTACTAGCAAACGCGATTTGTTGCCAACATTCGCCTACAGTCTTTCGGTCTTTGCCTCAGAAGTTCGGAATGACGTCTCATCGTAAATTATATGTATGATTCTAGGATGGGGTTTCAACTCTGAATGGCCATCGGAGTTTTACTTACATTTCTTGCCACGTCTGAGTGTGACAAAGTTATGAGTATGTCAACACATCAGGTTTCACTGTGGTTGACTACAAACGTTAACTCAAGATCCCTCCACATTTTGAGTGGTGATCTGGTTCTCAGTTCAAGAGACAGCAAGAGCACACCACACGTAGTAAAGCATTTTGATGTAACTTAGAAACCTACCTTCGAATCAGTGACAGTGTTCTGTATCGGAAGAAAAACAGTAGACGCAGTGGATTATGCACAGACGATCACAAGAGAAATGAATTAAAAGTTCAGCAGTAAATGCTCCTTGTGTGAGGAAGTCGATGCCCAAGTAGGTGCAGGTCTAGAGTACGATCAATTAACAATTAGCCTATCACATTCCCCCGACAGTGAGCGTTGCTTGAGTCACAGAAACAAACATAAATATTTTCCCAACTTTAATTAGATGTCGTAAGCTGTAGACCCTCTCGTTAAAAGTAATGATAGTTTTAAAAAAAACGTTGATTACGGGATTTGCCATTTTTTTCTTTAGACGTGGTGGTTCAATCATATCCTCTTACACACCATCAGTCACTTATAGCACCTACATTACAACCTCTTTATCACATCTTTGTTTACCAATATTCAATTGATAAAGATATGAATCTGCTTTTACCCACTGCAGTTAACGAAGATGACTAGACAAGAAAATGTGAAAATAGTTTATCACAGGCGAGGTGATGACCAAAGGATTCTGGGATTCTGGAATAATCTCTCGTTGTTTATTTTGTTTTCGTATGATATTACGAAAAAAAAAATCCCTCACATTGCAGTTGGCATTAAATCATTCTCACAGCACTGAACAATGAGAGCGTGTTTCGAAGCTATAAATCGTTGCCGTACATGTGGCGCGTACAGAGCCAACAATAGCTCGTGCGAGAGCTGACTGGATGAGGCGGGCCCCAGCGGCGAATTCTCGCACTCTGTATCGCGTGTCTGCCAGCAGTTACTCCAACGAATAAACAGAATATCTCACCTTTTGAAGGTTAATGTCTGGACGCAAAACATGCTGCATAGATGAACAGTGCACAGAACTACTAGTACTTTGTACGTATAATGTTAGATACCAATAATTATATTTAGTGTACACACGAAATTCCATTAAGGTTGCAGACTATCCAGATTTCACATTACTTAAGGTAATACAGTTTCAAGTGACAAGCGAATACTGTCTGAGGCAAAACAAGAATTCAAAAGACATTTCACAACATAGATATCAAAAAGGGTTCAATTGGAACAACTATCAATTCACCGTGTTTAGGGCGTTTCTCATGCAGACAAAAACCTGCTCTTTTCAGGTTGTCTCTATTTTCTCGTTTGAATGACTAAGTGTAGAACACTCTCAGTGGAATAAAACATGGCAAACTATGCCGAACAGCGTTGAATAGATTTCAACTACTCTCAGTTTAGAGTAGTTAACGTCAGTGATTTGGGAAACTGATGAGTCAAAAACAGTTAATCTAATAACTCACCACAGCTACTGTCACAGGTTCGAATCCTGCCTTGGGCATGGATGTGTGTGTTGTCCTTAGGTCAGTTAGGTTTAAGTAGTTCTACGTTCTAGGGGACTGATGACCTCAGAAGTTAAGTCCCATAGTGCTCAGAGCCATTTGCACCATTTTTTATAACTCACCGTACTAAGATCTACGTATACATCTAGATTGATAGTCTGCAAGAAATCGTACTGTGCGAGGCGGAGGGTGCTCTGTTCCGCTGCTTGTCATTTCCGTTCCTGCTCCACTCGCAAATAGAGCGAGGGAAAAACGACCGTCTATACGCCTCCGTATGAGGCCTAATTCTCGTATATTATCTTCGTGGTTCTTAAGCGCAATGTTTGCTGGTGGCGGCAGTACAATCTTTCGGCCGTTAGCTTCAAATGCCTGCCCTCCAGGGATCCCCATTTGAATTCCTGGAAGCATCTCCGTAAAACTTACGTGTTTCTCGAACCTACCAACAAACGTAACAGCGTGCCTCTGAACTGCTTAGATGTCTACCTTCAATCCGATCTGGTACGGATCCCAAACACCCGTGCAATACTTAAGGTGAGGTCGTAACAGCGTCCTATATGCTGTCTCCTTCACAGGTGAACCACTCTTTCCTAAACTTCTCTCAATAAACCGAAGTCGACAATCGTCTTCCCTTCCACAGTGCTCACACAATCATTGCATCTCATATCGCTTTACAAAGTTATGCTCAGGTATTTAAACAACTTGACTGTGTAAAGCTTGACAGTAATACTGTATCCGCACACTGACAGGTTTGATCTTCCTACTCATCCGCATTAACTCACATTTTTCCACGTTTAGGGCTAGCTGCTATTAATCACACCAACTGCAAATTTTACCTAAGGCGTCTTGTGTCTTCCTACAGGCACCCAACTTCGACACCTTACCGTACACCGCGGGACCATTACTAGATTGCTGCGCACACTGTCATCCAAATTATTGATGTATGTACAGAACAACAGCACTCCTATCAGACTTTCCTAGGGCATTCCTAACGATACCCTACACTCTGATGAACATTCGGCATCGAGGACAACATACTGGGTTCGGTTTTTAAGATGTCTCAATAGCTTTTCCATCATATGACCTGACACTGATTTATTACGAACAGCTATCGTCAATTGTAATATTCCAAAGTGCCTTAACTGTATATAAGGAGAGACAGCCTAATTTATTCCAATGCATCGGTCCGTGTAAGTGCCACTTTTTCAGAAACCCCACTTCAGATATCCTCAAACTACTAGCCTGTAGGATGTTTAAAGAAATACCTCTCTAAGACAAAAAAGAATAAAAAGGAAGAAAACGACCGACCACGGTGGAACGTGGTGTACATGTACAGATGAAGAAATTATTACAGTTTCACAAAAACTGCAAGACTTTTTTTCCAGGAGAAAGAGCTTCACAAATTAAGTATGTTGATAACGAATTAGTCCACCGCTGGCCCCAAAGCAAACAGTTACTCGGCTTGGCACCGACTCACAGTGTTGATGGACGTCCTAATGAGCCCAATTTCCGTCCAATTGGCGCAGTAGATAGTCAAAATCCCAAGCTGAATCCTCCAAACATTCTCAAAGGAAGGGGGGGGGGGCGGGGAAATCCGGCGATCTTGCTGGCCAAGGCAAGGTATGGCAGGCACGAAGACAAGCACTAGAAACTCTTTTCATGAGCGGACATTATCTTGCTGAAATCTGAGCCCAGGATGGCTTGCCATGGAGGGTAACAAAATGGGATTTAAAATATTGTCCACATATCACCGTGCAGCGTGGGTGCCGCGGATGACATCCAAAGGGGAAGTGCTACGAAATGTTACTTCTGTCTGCCCAACATTTGTGATTGTTCGTTTTAGAGACGTCCATCTCTCTTTAACTGAAATGTCTCCTGTGATATTCCTTATCGCAGTGACCAAATTTTTAGCGAAAGTCAAATATGTCTAATCATTCCTCAGTAATTCTACAAAATGCCGAGTGGAGACACCTCTGGGTGAAGTCAGGATGGCTGTTGGCAACCTGTGAAGCGTCTTCAGCACTCCTCCACCCGAACAGGCCATGAAGATCCAACTGTACCGACCGGCCGCAGTGTCATCCTCAACCCACAGACGTCACTGGATGCGGATATGGTAGGGCATGTGGTCAGCACACCTCTCTTCCGGCCGTATGTCAGTTTCCAAGATCGGAGCCGCTACTTCTGCATCAAGTAGCTCCTCAGTTTGCCTCACAAGGGCTGAGTGCACCCCGCTTGCCAACAGCGGTCGGCAGACCGGATGGTGACCCATCCAAGTGCTACCTCAGCCCGACAGCGCTTATCTTCGGTGATCTGAAGGGAACCTGTGTTACCACTGCGGCAAGGCGATTCGCGTCTTTAACAGTAGTAAAACATTATTAGACTGTAGTCATTTATTCACAATGTTTACAAGTAGTCGTTATTCCGTCATTCAGCCGTGGCAAGAAGTGATAAATAGAATAGGATGTTATTGCTCATTCAGCTGTGTGTTGTATTCTAGCTGACGTCCGTCGATTGGTGGTGGTAGTGGTTAGTGTTTAACGTCCCGTCGACAACGAGGTCATTAGAGACGGAGCACAAGCTCGGGTTAGGGAAAGATTGGGAAGGAAATCGGCCGTGCCCTTTTAAAGGAACCATCCCGGCATTTGCCTGAAACGATTTAGGGAAATCACACGTCCGTCGAGTTTACTCAGTCTTAACACCCAGGCGGGTATGACAGTGAATATGGCCCCATTTCGGATTGACAGCGATCAGGCGCGACTGTTGACCACCACAAAATGGTCTCAGGCTGGCTGCAGGAAAGTCCTGGGTTCCACTCTGAATTCTACTATGACCCTTGATGACATTCACCATGTACCTGGTGTCAGTATTCTCCTCCCTACTATCTGATAGCTTTCAGTACCCCGAGGCGGCTTCTTTAGCGCTGCAGTTCTGGACTGTGCGGCTGGTCCCGGTGGAGGTTCGAGTCCTCCCTCGGGCATGGTTGTGTGTGTTTATCCTTAGGATAATTTAGGTTAAGTAGTGTGTAAGCTTAGGGACTGATGACCTTAACAGTTAAGTCCCATAAGATTTCACACACATTTGAACATTTTTTAGTACCCCGAGGTGCCTAAGTGCTGAACAGGATCATGAACCTTCAAGAGGCCGTGTTGCTGGCTTCTGAACTGAAGTTCAGTGGTGGATGCACCCTGCAATGTTGTGTTGCCAGAATAAAGTATAAGTTCCTCGATTAGTAGGTAGTAGGTGGTGAGCAGCAAAGAGTTCAATAGGTGAAGACAACCATCTCCAGTACATCTTCAGCTAGCTCCTAGACTGTGCTGGAGCATCTAGGATATAGTACAATATTGTCACAAGAAATAGAGTGCTATAACTATATATGCCAATGACACAAACTATCAGCTCATGACGAGCGCTGGAGAGCGTTGGTATTTAAAGGGAGCTGACATGAGGTTATGAAGCAAGGCTTAATTTCTGAAGACCACATGTGTGTTCTCCTTAGTCTGCTACAGTTACTTAAAAGGCTGTTAACTACTGTGTCAGTTCCTTGCTGTGTCTCCTTGTGAAAGAGTTTCTTGCAACACGTCTCATGAGCTAGCAAAGGTGCTGGTGTCACTTCCTCCTGTTTTCTGTCACAGTCTGCCCTCTGCTGAAAGCAAATCCTCGCTTGGTGAAGTAGTGGCTTGCTTCCTGCTTTTGCCTCTGTTTCTGGCATGACTTGATTCCACTGTGGCATGTGAGTGAGTTTTAATAAAATTTTCTAATTTCTGCTCCTTGCTATTCTGTGCCATAACAGTTCAGTATCCCAACTTCTTATGGGCGATTCTCTTAAACCTTTGTTTATTCTTCATCATCACTAAATTGTGACCTGAGTTATATCTGCTCCTGGATACATATTACAATCCAGTACTTGATTTCTGAACCTCAGTCTGACTTTGGTGTAATCCAGGTGGTCTCACGGGGTATTTCAAAGTATTAACCCTCCTTTAGTGATTGTTGAACAGAGTATTCGCTATTATTAGCTAAAACTTATTGCAGAATTCAAGTACTGTTTCTCCTTTCTGATTCTTACCACAGAGAACATGGTGTCCCATAACAGATCCTTCTACTCCTTCCCCTACAACTGCATTCTAATCTCCCTGTTGCTTAAAATCTGCCTTTATATACTAAATTACCCGTTCAATATTCTCATATACTTTTCGTATCTCTTTATCTTGTACTTGTGACGTCGGCATGTTAATTATTATTGGTGATGTTAGTTAGTTGTCGAAGCTGATGGGAACAACCCTATCACTAAATAAAAAAATGGTTGAAATGGCTCTGAGCACTATGGGACTCAACATCTTAGGTCATAAGTCCCCTAAAACTTAGAACTACTTAAACCTAACCAGCCTAAGGACATCACGCACACCCATGCCCGAGGCAGGATTCGAACCTGCGACCGTAGCAGCCCCGCGGTTCCAGACTGCAGCGCCAGAACCGCACGGCCACCGCAGGCCGGCTATCACTAAATAGTTCACAATAAATCACTCTCTGCCCAGTCTTTCTAATCATAATGGATCATACTCACATTACACTATATTATGCTGCTGTTGAAATTACCTTATATTCTCCTGATCAGAAATCCTTTTCTTATTTCAATTTCACTTTACTTTCTCCCTCTGTATATACATGTTGCTGTTGTCTTCAGTCCTGAGACTGGTTTGATGCAGCTCTCCATGCTACTCTATCCTGTGCAAGCTTCTTCATCTCCCAGTGCATACTGCAACCTACATCCTTCTGAATCTGCTTAGTGTATTCATCTCTTCGTCTCCCTCTACGATTTTTACCCTCCACGCTGCCCTCCAATAGTAAATTGGTGATCCCTTGATGCCTCAGAACATGTCCTACCAACCGATCCCTTCTTCTGGTCAAGTTGTGCCATAAACTTCTCTTCTCCCCAATCCTATTCAATACTTCCTCATTAGTTATGTGATCTACCCATATAATCTTCAGCATTCTTCTGTAGCACCACATTTCGAAAGTTTCTATTCTCCTCTTGTCCGAACTATTTATCGTCCATGTTTCACTTCCATACATGGCTACACCCCGTACAAAACTTTCAGAAATGACTTCCTGACACTTAAATCTATACTCGATGTTAACAAATTTCTCTTCTTCAGAAACGCTTTCCTTGCCATTGACAGTCTCCATTTTATATCCACTCTACTTCGACCATCATCAGTTATTTTGCTCCCCAAATAGCAAAACTACTTTACTACTTTCAGTGTCTCATTTCCTAATCTAATGCCCTCAGCATCACCCGACTTAATTCGACTACATTCCATTATCCTCGTTTTGCTTTTGTTGATGTTCATCTTATATCCTCCTTTCAAGACACTGTCCATTCAATTCAACTGCTCTTCCAAGTCCTTTGCTGTCTCTGACAGAATTACAATGTCTTCGGCGAACCTCAAAGTTTTTATTTCTTCTCCATGGATTTTAATACCTACTCCGAATTTTCCTTTTGTTTCCTTTACTGCTTGCTCAATATACAGATTGTATAACATCGGGGATAGGCTACAACCCTGTCTCACTCCCTTCCCAACCACTGCTTCCCTTTCATACCCCTCGACTCTTATAACTGCCATCTGCTTTCTGAACACATTGTAAATAGCCTTTCGCTCCCTGTATTTTACCCCTGCCACCTTTACAATTTGGAAGAGAGTATTCCAGTCAACATTATCAAAAGCTTTCTCTAAGTTTACAAATGCTAGGAACGTAGGTATGCCTTTCCTTAATCTTTCTTCTAAGATAAGTCGTAAAGCCAGTATTCCCTCACGTGTTCCAGTATTTCTACGGAATCCAAACTGATCTTCCCCGAGGTCGGCTTCTACTAGTTTTTCCATTCGTCTCTAAAGAATTCGTGTTAGTATTTTGCAGCTGTGGCTTATTAAAGTGATTGTTCGGTAATTTTCACATCTGTCAACACCTGTTTTCTTTGGGATTGGAATTATTATATTCTTCTTGAAGTCTGAGGGTATTTCGCCTGTTTCATACATCTTGCTCATCAGATGGTAGAGTTTTGTCAGGACTGGCTCTCCCAAGGCCGTCAGTAGTTCCAATGGAATGTTGTCTGCTCCGGGGCCTTGTTTCGACTCAGGTCTTTCAGTGCTCTGTCAAACTCTTCACGCAGTATCGTATCTCCCATTTCATCTTCATCTACATCTTCTTCCATTTCCATTATATTGTCCTCAAGTACATCGCCCTTGTATAGACCCTCTATATACTCCTTCCACCTTTCTGCTTTCCCTTCTTTGCTTAGAACTGGGTTTCCATCTGAGCTCTTGATATTCATACAAGTGGTTCTCTTTTCTCCAAAGGTCTCTCTAATTTTCCTGTAGGCAGTATCTATCTTACCCCTAGTGAGATAAGCCTCTGCATCCTTACATTTGTCCTCTAGCCATCCCTGCTTAGCCATTTTGCATTTCCTGTCGATCTCATTTTTGAGACGTTTGTATTCCTTTTTTCCAGATTCATTTACTGCATTTTTATATTTTCTCCTCTCATCAATTAAATTCACTCTTTCTTCTGTTACCCAAGGATTTCTACTAGCCCTCGTCTTTTTACCTACTTGATCCCCTGCTGCCTTCACTACTTCATCCCTCAAAGCTACCCATTCTTCTTCTACTGTATTTATTTCCCCCATTGTTCCCTTATGCTCTTCCTGAAACTCTGTACAACCTCTGGTTCTTTCAATTTATCCAGGTCCCATCTCCTTAAATTCCCACCTTTTTGCAGTTTCTTCAGTTTTAATCTACCTGTATATACATGGCACAATATATTTAAAGGTCAGTTCTTCAAATCGCTATAAATTTCTCCCATTGCAATGCAGAAGTTTGAAATTCGGCTCAAAGGTGCCCTGCAATTGCTGCCGAGTTTCATTCAAAATCTAACTAGTGGTTTGGATCTAAGCCGGAACCCAGGGCATTTCAGTTATTACACACAGACACTACCCCTAGACCATGGGCTTGGGCTTCCTCATTTGCTACTGAATTATCAGTTTTGCACCAGTAGTTACTTAATCCATATCAGCGTTTGCTAGTTCACTTGGCACAAGATCACCATGCCAATTGATTCTAAGACGGAGCGATGAACATCTGCAATTCACAGCTTCAATTTTAGTGACGGGTGAGGCACTACCGAATGCAGTAGCAAATCATTACAATAACCACATCTGGGCACATGTAAATCCTCGAACGATAATGAAATAAAGACATCACGTTGGCTTTATTATCAGTATACTGTATGGTTATGAATTTTGGGGGACAAACATACCCGCATTATTGGAGAAAGTTTCTTTTGCAGATAAACAATGGACGTCACTTCTTATATACGGGAAAGACAAAAATTTTTAAGCTTTGTACGACAATGCACAAGACAAACCACATTGGTCAATGGGTTGGTTGAGAAGGCCCTGTAGCATGACCTCTCCAGTCGCCTGACATTAATCCTTAGATTTTTGGCAGTGGTGTCATTTAAGGAGGTTGGTGTATTTCGCATCCATCGGCAGCGTGCTCACGTTACAGGAACGTGTGCCCCATACATGCACGAAGTTAGAGGGCACCCAGGTACATTCGCATGAGTTCATGGTTCTGCGGGAAAGAGGGATGAAGGATGTGCAAGATCGAGGAGTTACCACATTGAGCACCTCCTGTCGAATCCGCGGAGAGATATGACAGAATGGCCAAAACCCAACAAATATATATTTTCAAATATACATTTAGAGGGTGGTCTTTCTGGTTTTGACCAGTATTATGTCCTGCAATAATGTGTATATGAGACACTTCTTTTTTAATTCCGTGTATAACTAGTTATACTCCAGTCTCTTCTTTCCCATAATGTAGCAGCTGAAATATGTCTCGTATTTTTAGTACCACAATATGTATCTATACATGTGATAAACATAGACTTGCACATGTTCATTGTATTTTGTTACTAGCTAAGAAGATTACAAGTAGTTAGATGTCCGTTTGTCTACACTTACCGAAGGGCTCTGATTCATGAGTCTGTTTATGATGAACACCAAGAGCGGATTGCATCTTTACGTTATTATTCTTTAAAATTTCCTTTAAGATGATAGACACTGGACTCGCATTCGGGAGGACGACGGTTCAATCCCGATTCCGGCCATCCTGATTTAGGTTTTCCGTGATTTCACTAAACCACTCCAGGCAAATGCCGGGATTGTTCCTCTGAAAGGGCACGGCCGACTTCCTTCCCCATCCTTCCCTAATCCGATGAGACCGATGACCACGCTGTCTGGTCTCCTTCCCCAAACAACCAACCAACCAAAGGTAAGATGATAGGTTCCCCCGTGTCCAGTCACGTTGGTGATTCCTCTACACTTGATAGAAAGGCTGGCCACTAAAGTTAACAGCGGGAGACGCAAACTTATGGTACCGATTCGATGACAGCCGCTTTGTATAGAGACTAATAATTACTGTTAAGGGAAAAACAAAGAGCGCTTCACCACCTCCAAGTTGTTTGGCGCGAATATTATTATGGCAAGTTTATTATCTACAGGCTAGTCCAACTAATAATTATCATTAAGGAAGAAACTAACACTAAGGCGTTCCACCACCTCTATGTCGTTACATGCAAACATTATTATGGCTAGTTTATCATGTACAGACTCTCTATAATAACGAATTTATCTTCCTCTTCTGTTTTCTCCTTCCTTCATATTTGTTCTTCTTATAACATCGCAGCTGTAAGAAAACAGCAGCAGCAATTACAAGTTTATTTAAGATATGTTACTGCCCTGCGAATGATAATCATGTTACTCGTTACAAGAGTGAGAGACTACTCGGTACCGTGTACAACGTTACCAAGGCGGCAAAGGGGTCACTCCTGTAGAGCACTGCCAAGTCGACAACAGTCGTGCTAGACGGAGACAAGAGCTGCAAGAAGCTTGCGAACCACTTTGAAATTGCCGTGGCTCCATATTGAGGAAACGTCCCACAGTAGTGTGCTTGAAAAGCGGATAGGAAACACGAGTGTGATATCAACTAACAGTACAGAAATCGAAATATGATACAGTGTGATTCAGCTGACCCCATGTGTTTTACGCAACCCACAACGCGTTCAAGTAGCACACACAAGATTTTCATATTGCCTCACTCAGTATGCGACAACTATTAGTCTCACAGAAAAAATGAACACGGTCTCTTTTGCAGGAAACTTAACATAGTTAAACTAGTACTGAGATACGTTTTGCCAGAGACTATGGTGTCCAAATTATTCAAGAGAAAGGTACAAAAGTTACCTTCAAACGCGTTTTTTCTTGAATAACTCGAAAAGCATGGCCTCCCTCCAGAGGAAATGTATCCCAGGACAAAATTTAACTACATCAAATTTTCTATAAAACGTTCTCATTCATTTTTGCTGTAGGACTAACAGTCTGCGCGTAGCGAGCGAGAGGATAAGAAAATATCATTTGTGGTGTCTGAAGGCAATGCGGGATGCATAAAACCTATAGGTAGGGGTAGCTGAATCACACTCTATGGAGTAATAGATAGGGTTACCAGACGTCCGCATTTACGAGGACATGTCCTCATTTTCGACGTGAAATGTAGCGTCCGCATACATTTTTGCGATTTCTGTTAACGTCCGCATTTTTTGGTCTTGGGAATGAAGATCTTTTGATTGTTGTTTTCATGTCGATTGTCAACATTTTACGTACTTTTTACTGTGGTCATTGAATTGCATCATTTGTTATTAGCTTAAATTCGATCTGTTACACTCACAAAATCGAAAATATCGATTTGTATTGCATACAAATTATGTATTGTTTACCATCGAGATACCTGCTTCGACCATAGGTAGTATCTTTGGTCAAAGCATAGCTGTGATTGTCTAAGTGCCGTTTGTTTTTGTGACACACGTGTTTTTAGCGAACTTGTTGATCATCCAGCTGCATCTTTACTTTCCGTATTATCTTTTTGGGTAAGTTTCGTGAATTTCAAAATATAGCTTATGGCACAGAATTATAGTTAAGTTTTGCAAGTGAAGACCTTTTCATGATTTAGCTGAACAATACGTTTTGATCATTCTTTGTTTAACTTTTGTTTAAGGTAATTTTTCATCATGTCAAAGAGAAAGGGTTCATTTACGGATAAACTCCGAGAAAAATATCCGAGCTTTCGTCCTTGAAGAGTTCAGTGGGAAGCAGAATGCATGGTTTGTTGCCCAGGGACTTATGTATCTATAGCAGATCACGGCACCAGCGATCTGGAAGTGCACATGAAAACAGAAAAACCTATGAAATGTGTTACAGGTGCCAGTTCGTCAGGTAAAGTGAGTAATTGTTTTTACAAAACCCTGTGCTGAACTGTGCTGCTGAAAGAATTCTTGCTTACCGCACTGTGTTTCACCACAGCAGTTACAAATCTATGGACTGTACTAGCGTAATGTTGAGAGAAATTTTCCACGACTCGTCCATATCATCAAAAATCTCGTGTGGACGTACCAAAACTGTAGCAATAGTGAATTCAGTTCTAGCTCCTCATTCACTAGAATGCATCATGAAAGATCTGGAGTGCATTCCTTTTGTTCGTGTCTCGACAGATGCTAGCAACCATGGGAATATTAAAATGATCCCCATTATAGTTCATTACTTTGATCACACGAATGGAGGAGTGCAAATTAAACTTCTAAATATAGAAAGTAGACTAAATGACACAGCAGAAACTATTTCAACATGTATCACCGATACACTTATCAAGTTTAAAATTAAAGACAAATGTGTGGCGTTTGGTGCTGATAGTTGCAACACAGTGTTTGGTGGCATTAAAAGAGATGAAGGAAATAACGTATTTGCTAATCTAAAGAGGTTACTTAACAAGGTATTGGTTGGAGTGGGATGTCCTGCTCATGTTTTTAATAACTGCATTCAGCACGGAAGTGATCTCCTTTAAATTGACTTACAAGGATTAATAATGAAAATATATAATCATTTTTCGATATACACTGTGCGTGTAGAGTCACTAAAGAAATTTTTTGATTTTGTCGAAATAGGGTACCAACAACTTCTCAGCCATAGCAAGACTCGATGGCTGTCACAATTTCCAGCCATTCAGAGACTTACAGAGATGTTTCCCGCTCTGAAATCCTTCTTTCTGACACAAAACAAACCTCCAACAGTTCTAAAGAATTTTTGAATGGACCCTATCAATGAGCTATATCTATGCCATATCCAACGTTTAGTTATCATTTTTCATAATTATATTAGTATCTGAGAAAAGGAAGAAAACTCCCTTATCGATGTCATGAATGTACTGTATTCCCTTCGTGGTGTTCTTCGGGACAGAAAAGATGAAAATTTTATATTTTTGAGTGTGAAAGGAAGATTGTTTCAAATGGAAAATTATGGTTACGCTTTGAAGATGAAGGATTTTAAGTACAATGTTGGTACCCTCTATGAAGGATGTTTGGAGAACTTGAATATGTGGATGGAACCATTTTGTGAATTTTCTTGTTTTAAGTGGCTCGATTTTTCAGATATATCGAGGTCTTACGTGGGAGAATCAATCAAATTTTTGTTGAATAAATATATTAAAATTGACGATGAAAAGTGCTTTGATCAGTTTTCCAGTTTAAAAAAAATTCATAGCCACATGTGATAGAAAATCAGAACCGGCCCATAAGAAGTGGTGCAAGTGGTGGAAGTCGTGTAGCAGTGAGGAACAGTTTAGCGAGTTAATTAAAACTGCACAATTCTTCTTCGCTTTGCCAGCCCATAATGCTTGTGTGGAGAGGTTGTTCTCCTTAATAGAGGCACAGTGGCCAAAGGAGAGAAATAGACTCACTATTGGGACTGTAAAGAGGATTGCAATCGCGAAAATTAATTTTAGAAATTTGAACTGCAAGAACTTTTTTAGATATTTGTGTCAAGAAAAGGAACATTTGAAAAAGATTCAGTCGAATGAAAAATACGTAGGTGTGTGAGACGTGTGTAATGTTTTTATTTGTTTTTCTTATGTAATAAACTTAAGAAATAGAAAGTGTCCTCTTTTTTCACCCTTAGATATGGAAAATGTCCTCTTTTTGGCATTCGTAAATCTGGTAAACCCAGTAATAGTGTAAATAACTTGTTTAGAAATTCGGGAAATACTTTTTACCTACAGCTTAATGAAAGAACTTTTTTTTCTATAATTACTATTCACAGGTATTGCATGTCGAATACGAATGAAGGAAAATTGTGCAACTTGTCACAAGTGAAAAAACCAGCTAGATACGTGCAAAAGTGTTGGAACTGCTAGTGCACGAGCTGAAACGAGGACGAGAAACGCATCGTAATTGAAGATGGCACGCTGACAAATCTGCGACGTCACAGCTGTACGGCGTGAAGAGGCGGCGAGAGAAGAAAGCACAGGTGTGAAGGAGATGTTAATCGCGCGAGGAGTCTGGTAGCCTGGCCGCGGCTGCCGTCTGCAGGTAGCGCGGCGGGCTGAATGGGAGACGCAGGGGAGTAGGAGCCACCGGGAATAGTGAATGGCGGCGCGCCATCGTCAACACGGTGCAGGCATTCCTTGGCAGAGTGCCCGCCCGTTGGCTGGCTGGCCCAGACGCGCCGGCTACCCGCAGTTGGCTGCCGCCGCTCTTACCTGCACCTGCTGGACTGGAGGCGCGGTACAACAGGCCAGCTATCTGCGCAGTAGCACTCACACCACAGCGTGCAGGATACAGCAAAAATGCGAGGAAAAAAATCGGAAAATAATAATGAAACATGGAGAACCTGGTGCTCGTTTAGTACTGGTAGTATTTCCAGCTTTTTTCCTTAGATTTCTTCCTTAAATTTACTTAATTTACATCTGCATCTATACCCTGTAACCCACCTTACTGTGTGTGCAGTGAGTGCTTCTGGCTATCTTTGAGCCCCTTCGCAAATGGAGTGTTGGAAGAATGATTGATGGTAAACCTCCGTATCAGCTCTAATTTCTTGTCATAGTCATTTCGTGAGACGTACATGGAAAAAAGTATTATACTGCCCGACTCTTACCGGAATGTAAGTTCTTGGAACTTCAAAAACAAACATAAAACAGTGTTTACCACTGGAGTTTGTTGAGTGTTAGAGTAATGCTCTCGCTTTGACTCAATGATTGTAGGATCATACGTGCAGGTCGTCGGTGGATCATCGCTATCTCATCTATTAATCTAGCCTAGTAACAGTTCCAGACTGGTCAGCAATACTCAGGAATTGGTCTGACCACAGTTTCCATTTCTTTCGTGGATGAATTACGTTCCCTTAATATTATCCTGCGAACTTCTGCTACTATCCTACTATCCTGCAATAACATGCACATAGAGTATAGATGACTAACAATGGAACTAAATCGCAAAGTGAATTTAGTGAATCGTCACTATTTTTCAAAGTGAAGAACAATAATGCATTGCGGCTGCTATGTGTTTACGTCAGTAATTAACTTCTGGAGTGGCTGCAGCCGTCCACGGGTAGATTCAATTTCTTCAAGATTTGATAAAAAAAAAAAAAATTGAGTGAAATCCTATGGGACTTAACTGCTAAGATCATCAGTCCCTAAGCTTACACACTACTTAACGTAAATTATCCTAAGGACAAACACACACACCCATGCCCGAGGGAGGACTCGAACCTCCATCGGGACCAGGCTCAGAGTCCGTGACTGCACCGCCTAAGACCGCTCGGCTAATCACGCGCGGCTTCAAGATCTGGAATTAGATTGTCTGCGACTTCGTCTCGAAACGACTCAGGACAGTAATTCCACTGTAACATGGTCGATGTATTGCGAACTCTGTGGTCCTACACATTCCTTACAAATACAGTTTCATCCAAGTTTACTCTTGACCTCATAAACTTACAACAATAATCAGTTATCAGTTTCAGAGAAATATGCCAGACGTCCTCCTTCTCCTTTCCGAATTAGCTTCTAACTCAGTACTCGCAATAATGGTGCACATTACAACACAAAGAATCTACAGGTCAGAGATAAAAGTATCTGAGTATTTCCACTAAAATAAATGCTCCCTGTGTCTTTAACAACATCGATAAAATTCTGATCTAATGTAACAGCTTGCTATATCAGCACGTATTTTTACCCTATACAACAGCATTCTGCTTGTTTTTACTTAAATTGACCATGATGAATATCAGGATGATTATCTTTTTGGAGTCAACCTGTTTTTTAAGCATATCATACCAGAATGTTTTCATGGTTTATAAAACGAGAAGTAAAATAGCAAATCAAGTGAAAAGTAATGAAAAACTTTGTTCCTGAGCAGAAACTGAGAATCAGAAGAATGCGACCGAAAGTGGGATCGGATGACTCATCTACCATTATTGCAGTATTAACGATTTGGTTCCGGAGGGTGAGACAGCCTTGGGTTATTATACGACTATTTGTATAATGTGGTAATTCCATTTTTAAGGTCTCCCCAGAAGTTTATTTCTATTTATTTTACGATAGTTGCTGCATTCACTGTTTTGTCGCCAACAGCGTAATAGGACATTAGTGAGTTTTTCGCCTATTTTTGAGCAATACGCCACATACTCCTATATTTCTGTTCAGAATCAACTGTTATCCATGCATCAATACTTTTTTTTAAAGATTTATTAACTTGTATTGTAGATTAAGTATCAGAAATACCTAAAACGTTAAATCCAGGTTGAAGCTCTCATATTGCATGGGGTGCTTCCTGACAACCTGAAGGTACCGGTCTGGGTAACAGGTGTAGGTTACTCAACAGTAAAAGTAAAGAAAGTCACGTTTTACTCTAAATGTACTTAGAAAAAACGGTCTGCAATAGTATCTAGATGGCAGAATATTTCTAATCTATGTACCATTATGTGACGTAACAGTCTGCTTTGTAAATTATACTAGTGTATTAATGAAATTAAATTCCATCTGAGAAGTTGGACACAGCATGGGTGCAGTAGGGCCCTGCTCCCCATAATTGTGATGCTTTCTTAGTATTCCACATGTATTGGGTGCAGTCGGAAAGGCAGGAGCTGTGTATCGTATCTTCTTCCTGCCGTGAGCTATGAGTAGTTCGAGGAACAGTTATCTGTCGTTTCGATCCATAGATTAACTTCCTGCTCGTCGTTTGCTGTGCATCAGATCGCTGTACTCGTTGAGTCGAACTTGAGTCTCAGCAGGATTACCGGAAGGCGTTTCGAACAGCACAGGTTGCGTGTACACAGATACTTCACAAATCACTCTACTGTATGTGGTTCTTTTTATATGGTTGCTAGTCATTCCCTTTAGTGTTCAGCTCACAAATCACGTGAGGGGGAAATGAATTCATGTAAGCCTTTGTACGATCACTAATATCCCTTATTTTGTTCTTAAGGCTCTTATATGATGTGGAAGTTGGAAGTAGGAGATTCATCCTGCAGTCTGTTGAAAAAAAGGGTACTTAAACTAACTCAATAATGTTTAGCTAGAAGATCTTCACTTACCTCCAACGATTACCATTAAAACTCTCGGAGCATTTCCGTAACGCTCTCGTACCGATTGGACCAACCGATAACAAACTTCGCGGCATACGATGGAACTGCTTGTTTCTTCCTGAAAGCCGACCCTAATGGGATCTCTCTTTGAGTACACATACAAGAATAGGTTCCACAAGTATTCTCTACGTTGTCTTCTTCATAGATATGCCACATTTTCCCAGAACCCAACAAAACGTAGGCAGTCATTCACCTTTCCAACAACTGACCTTACGTACTCATTTCGTTTCATACTCCTTCGAAATATCACATACAGATACTTACTCTATGTAACTGAGTCAAGCTGCTTATTATTGATACTGCATTCGAACGTTACTGAAATGTTTATTCTGCCTCTGGGGTGCCACTTGAGCTGTTCGGCTATCCCCTAAGATGCTAAAGTACGATCTCTGGTTTCCTATAGAAAGGGGAAGCTCCCCAAAAGATCATGCAAATTTTTAAGATAACGACAATGCTGTGCGAATGAAACGTCTTATTGAATGATAAACAGGGCTGTCCCAGTCAAGGCTGAAAATATGGGTACCACAGATAGATATAGTAATCATCTATCTACAGCGGAAACAACTGGTCACTGTGACAATCAGGTTTATCACGTAAAGCATCAACATCTGACTTACCCACTACGATACATAAATGAACATTTAATAAATGTACAAGGGATTATAAATGTGAAATCTAGCCTTGGCTCAGCTGGGTGAGCACGATAACGTTGAAAGTGAGAAATTAGCCCCGGATGGGAGTTAAGTAAAATCGCGCCCCTACCGAATCGGTGATTGCAACGACGGCCGACACTTGCCATACTCATGCAGCCTGAACGTGGGAAGCTGCGTCGGTAACGGCAGGAAAGTCAAGCCAGCTCACCCTCTGTATTCAGCACTAGAATGCCACAGCAAGCCTCATCTAGCATCCAGTTTCGCGCTTCGATCGTTGTCCTGCAAGTGTTTTTGCTCCTCATCGCCCAGAGGCAACTGTTCTCTATCTAAGCGCTCTGAAACTTGGATGTTTCTCCCAGAGTAGGAATCTCGCTGGCCAATAGCAGCAGAGATTGCGAGTTCCTTCTAGTGATAATTTTGTAAATAAGTTAAGCAAACACCTATACCTGCGGATCTTCCTGTTGTTAACCACCTGTGACACCAGGCGTGCGTAGGAAGCCAGGAAACTTCTCCCACTGGATGATACGACTCTGAAACTAAAGATTTGAAAAGCAGACATCAGAAAGTGCCCACTCTACATAAATAAACACTCTGAAAGAATCCCTGGTGGTTATCTTTGAAACAACCGGTTTCCTGTTATATCTCTATTTCTTTTTAACCCAGTCTAACTTAACAGTTACTACAACAAGTAACTAATTTTCGGATTTTTATTCCTATTATTTCCTGTGATAAACATGGAAATCGAACAAAGAATGAAAAATTTTGGTTCAGTTTGAAAATACATAGAAAGATACATAGAACCAAAATATTAAATGCACAAGTAAAAGAAAAATTAGTCCATCCACTTTTCGCTGGTTTTCACGAAAAGTGATTAGTGATGGAATACAACAAAATATCACCAGTGTTCTCCTACTGAATCAAATTATTTTAACTCTGCTCAAAAATGATGAAATTCGGGATCATACCACTATTTGGGTATTACGAATAGTCATTCGTAAAGGGTGAAAACCAAGATTGAAGAACTCCATTTTTCGTGTTAATTTGTCCGTTTTCAAAGCTACAGACAAATAAAGGCATATTATGTAGACACAGTCAACTGATAAGCTGCTTTCTATTTTTGTTGTGTACTATAAATGAATTGAAACTTCCTGACAGATTAAAACTATGTGCCGGACCGAGACTCGAACTCGGAACTTTTGCCTTTCGCGGGCAAGTGCTCTACCGACTGAGCTACCCAAGCACGACTCACGCCCCGTCCTCACAGCCTTAATTCCGCCAGTACCTAGTCTCCCACCTTCCAAAATGAACTGTTTCTAAATTTTTAATTTATTACTGTTATCGTAATTTCCTTCCTCTTTCATCGTTTCGTATAAATGGTAGACAAACCTTTTATATTTCATAAAAATAATTCCCAACTAGGATTGCCGTCATTTTGCAATTCAGCGGATGTCTGGCAATGACAGTGAGAAACAAGATGTGGGAAAGTCTTACACACTGCACTTGCGTGAATACGTTAGTACAGGAATGAAGTTCGCTCTGGTAAAACCTGCATGCTTGCGAAATTTATTCAAAGTGACAGCTCTCCCTGGATGGTCCCCCACCTCCTCTCCATGTGAGTAGATGTGGCAACATCATGTTGTTGACAGCTCTATGGTCCTCCCATCCCTCAACTCCCATCCTCTCAACACTTCCCCTATCTTCCCCACTTGGGAATTGTTGGAAAGAGACAAAGTATGTGCTGAGCTGTTAGAAAGAAAGGATTCAAGGTACAGTCTTTATTTATTTACTTAATTATTTTTGAGGGTGATATACTACTGCTAGATTGTTCTGCAGCTGCCTCCACACTCCGCCACCCTCTGCCCCTACGCTCCACCACACTGTCCCCACATTTTCTGACAGTTCGAAGACCGACTCTCTAATCCACAATACTTCCCCCAGAGGGTATTTCAAACTATCCTATAACCACACTACAAACGCCCCCACTTCCACCAAACCCCATTCCCATTTCTCCTGATTGCATAGGTGTATAAGTTTACCTTGCTGTGTACCCTAGTCCACAATACCACTCAAAATTGGTGGGAAACTGTCCTGCAGACGCTGCCAGAAGAATTGCCTCCTACCGATCTACAAGTGTATAACTGCTGATGAAGCTATATACAGATACATAGTAAGAAGGGATAGGGCAGCAAACTATCCCTGAAGCATCACTAATAAACAACAGACCATAATGGAACACATGCACAAGTGAGAGAAATTACTGTAATAACACAACTACCGCAAAAGCTAAGATCTCACCAGGAGAG
Organism: Schistocerca gregaria; assembly: GCF_023897955.1. NCBI lineage: Eukaryota > Metazoa > Arthropoda > Insecta > Orthoptera > Acrididae > Schistocerca > Schistocerca gregaria. Next base: position 904,996,287 of record NC_064920.1, on the reverse strand, counting down.
AGTGGTGGGAGCTATGTGTGGATACAGACTAAGCAGCTTAGAACCAGTCTTACCTCCACTCCTACCTCACCTCCTCTCCCCCCCCCCCATAGGTACACATATTAGATATTAGTTTTCTAGGCCAGTTCTAACCTGTCACTGATGGTACACGAAGATATACATCTGCTGGGAGTGATATACTGTTTCCATATGGACAGGAGACTCAAGAACAGGATGCTTCCTGCAAGCTATTGAAAGATAGTGCCCCTCCCCCCCTTAAACAATAGCAAAGCATGTGACTATGAGCCATGGGTGAAGAAGTGAATGATCAGCAGCAGCATGGTTTCAAATATTCTAGATGTTCTGGCATTGTCTGGAAGCGGTCCTGGGCTAATTAGCCTCATCTAGGAAAGACACTGAAATAATACTTCCCACGTGAATGAGATGCACCATGATTCGTATAATAATCATCTCACTGTGCGCAAATACACCCACACTGCTCGCTGACAGGTAGAGCACAGTACCCACATTCGCTAGCATCTGCCACTGTATACAATTATAACCCACCAATGCTCATGTTTTTTCTACTTCTTCAGGTAAACTGTCCAAAGGCTATCTGGAAGAGGTTTCAGATGCTCCACTTTACTGAATAACAGCTTTGTGTGTGTGTATGAGTGTTTGTGTGTGTGAGTGTGTGTGTTTGTGTGTGCGTGCTTGTGTGTGTTTGTGTACTTGTATGCTGTGGAAAGATGAGATTCCTGCTGCACATTTGATGGAGGAATTTTACACAGGTCACTTGCTCCTCATTCAGTAGCAAACTGCGTGTCAACCTGAAGTGCTGCCATTCCAAACAGTTCAGCTGTTGTAAAGTCAGCTAATTTATTTTAAAAAGCTGACTAAATAAACATGGACACTCATTGTCTGCATGAAGTATTACCATTGCGTATTCTCCAGATGTGATTCTTATGCTTGCTCAAAAAGGTATTGTACTGACAGACCTCATCTCATATAATGTAAAGGGTGTAGTCTGATGCTTTTGAAATGAATACTGTGATGGAAACAGTGCAAATATCGGATATATCAATGAAATCTCCGTCTAAATAATTGTAAACTCACTCTTGTGGTATGCTACATGAATATGGAGCTGAGGACATTAAATATACTACAAAATAAGCACTTCGTACCACCTGAAAGTCCTTAGAAATATATTCGGCTAGTAAGTTCGTCACACTGGGGTGAGTAGAAGACTTCAGTCAATAATGTAACGCTGGTAGGACCAAACATCAACATGATAACCAATATCGAGCAAACATTGTGGAATGGATATACAAGTTTTTCTTGTGAGTGGTACCATTGTGTCTCAGGAGGAGAGACACATAATCCTCTTATAAGCAAGCAATTATTAAGAGTAAACACAATAGCAACAACTACATTACACTATGAGTTCGTCCAGGCCTTGGTTCTAACGTCAGATGCAACACAGTAATAATATCACAAAACTGTCAGAAAAAGAAAGATTTCCACCAGAACAGTGCATATGTATTCACCTTGATGTGTAGATACAAACTAAGAAACTTAGAAGCAGTATTGTCATACCCCACAGACTATCAGTCTGTGTCGTAGTTTCATAAGCACTTTGATATATTACTTTTTGCTGTAACACATCCAAGCAGGGTAATGCTTCAGCTTTGTACACAACCATACATTATCTTTTCACACAACGACTTGGAGGATTATGTCAGATGGTAAACCGACAACAACACTTTTCAGTCCATTGGCCCTTACAGAAAGCCAGACATCACGTGTTGTAGGGTGTACTGCTCCTACAACACATACACAGGATGGTGGAGATAAAAGATGGAGGTGGTGTTCCTTATTAACAAAAATGTGGAAAACAGCACAACATATGAGAACTGGAATAGTTTGCAGCATTGTTGAGTGTTTAAAAAGAGATGTCTGACTGTGATGATGTCTACATTTAATCTCTTGTTCGACAGTGGAGGGGTAGCAGATGTTTTGGTGCTCCATTTTCAAAGAGAGCAAGAGCACTGTTTTGGGGTTCCATGTGTTGGTCATCCTAACCTCCAAATCTTTGGACACTACGTATTTAATTTTTATTAGTTTATAACACATATCCAAATGTGGGACAGGATTTATTTTGCAGAACTCGAACACATAGTGCACGGATGGTATGCACCATCAGTTGTCATTCCTACTGGTGGTGGAATGAAATGATTTTCATACACCAGGTGAAAATTTAAGCACCCTCATTTTTGTTGTATGTTTCTCATTTTTGCGTATTTTACATAAATTTTAACAATTTTCTCAGGATTCCCATAATTTTATCGCATTTTACTCAATTACTCGAGTTCCAAACCACTTCTCTCGATGAACTGTCAAGTCAGCAAAATGTCTTATCATGTTGATTCCATGATGCTCTCAGTCAATGACACTTCAACTTATTCCTCAATTTCTGTATCATTGTTAAAGAAAAATCTCCATTACGAACATGTGTGTAACATTGATTGGAATAATACAAGGAGCAACATCCCTCATGCAAACTGCTAAACATCGTAACATTCTGCACATGCGTGGTCCTAAAGATGCTGGAAAGTGAGACCTCATCCAAGTGTCCTTTTTCTTGCGAACCTGCAGTGGTGACTTCAGTGGAGTTTCTGGAAAGTCACTCAGGACGAGTGTCCTGACCCTTTGGACATCATCAACATTACTACAACTCTCTGCATCTTTCATTTCTATGCCTTATAAAGCATAACCACATGTGTGTGTGGGGGGGGGGGGGAGATGCCATGCTCTGATGCATGGGCATATGGGGATTTGGCAGTTTCGTCTTCACACCAGATCCCTGTAATGCACCCTCCTTCCACTATTAAGATATTTATAATCACTTCACTCTCCCCAAGAACATGCAGTTCTATTGATTTTGGCCACTACTCCAGTGACACATACCCTGTTTTCATTGCTGTTTGCTATAAGTGGTAATAGTCCCCCCACTATAACCACACTTCCCCATACACAGTGTTGAAATCTATATGTAAGCCCTACTAACACATCTGCTGTGGCCACTTGTTTTTGCAGTAACAGTTAGTTGTCTTTGCCATATACCTCAGCTGCGAAACAGATTGTGTTTTAATAAACTTTTTTACCAACTGTTAGCTGAATTCTCCCTAACATCTTTATTTACAAGAGTTTCACACACACACTAATTTTGAATGTAAGGAACACTCTCAAGTATGGCAATTTGTCTATCAAACTGTAAGAAATCGACTGCATCTGCTCTCGTGCAACAATGACGGCATTATTATAATTGTGAATGTGTGTGTGGTTTGTTATTAATAGCTGGTCGTTTATAAGAGGTACGTTGATGTTAGATACAACTGCTCAACTGAAAATTTCCACCGTACTACTACTGCATAGATGTTTTGGTAGACTGAATGTTTTCAGAGATTTAAAGTTCTCACCTTTACTCAAATGAATGTTCCAAAATAAAAAGAACATTCTGTGTGATCGGTAGTTTTCACACCAAAATAGTGGTGGTTTTCGATTCATTTATGATTTGTTATCGATTTTATATATGTAGACATGTACAAGAGTGGATAGATTGATACACGTATCAGATGTATTGTTACAGAGCTTCAACTGCAGCAGTTTGCTCATCCATAATTAACAACAGTATTGCAAACTGAGTTAGTAGTTTTACTCACTTAGCTACTAAGAAATAACGAGGAGGGATGTGATACAAATTGTACCTTGCTGTAAGGTGTAAAAATTTCTGGTGTTTTCTCTGACGTGCGAGATGATAGCGTGGAAGCCGATATTCTGTGTTAATATTTGTGCCACTGAAATATATGTAATACCCATATGCATGACTTCTAAGACTTCCACAGACACTAATTTTGAGTGCTTATAGGTTAGGAGAGCACGTGGAGTATGGGAGGGTGCTGGAAGTGACCAGTATACTGAATAGCGACCACCCACAGCGACCTCAATAGATACTGGTCATGGTGGCCACCTCTCTGGCGAGAGCAGCCTTGGAGCTACCTCTTTCCACTGAGATGTGTAGCTCCATTAGTAAGACTTTATGACAGGCCCAGAAAAGCAAAACAACTGCCTACGGGAGGGTCCAGCTCCAGACTGGAAATAATATACCATTGTCAACCCAACAGCCTCATAACAGAGGACCTGCAGACTCAATGAGTTGGTGTGGTGGTTAATACACTGGACTCATATTCGAGACCGAGCAAGGTGGTGCAGTGGCTAGCACACTGGACTCGCATTCGGGAGGATGACTGTTCAATCCCAAGTCCAGCCATCCTGATTTAGGTTTTTCCATGATTTTCCCAAATCACTTAAGGCAAATACCGGAATGGTTCCATTGAAAGGGAATGGCCGAGTTCCTTCCCCGTCCTTCCATAATCCAATGAGACCAATGACTTTGCTGTCTGGTCTCCGCCCCCAAATAACTCAAGCCAACCCACATTCGAGAGGATGACAGTTCAAAAACAGTGTCAGGCCATCCTGATTTAGGTCTTTCATGGCTTCCCTAAATCGTTTCAGACAGGTTTTGTAATGGTCCCTTTGAATTCTTTCCCTCATTTGACAGGATCGATGACCAAGCTGTTTGATATGCTCCTCCAAATCAACCAACCAGAGGACCTGCAATGGATGCCTCCTTTGTAGACCATCAGCGATAGGTTTGAACCAGTCTGAAAAACCGGAATCCCTACCTCCAGGGGGGAGAGGGGGAGTTGAAGAGTGGGGGGGGGGGGGGGGCGAGGAGGGAAAGGTAAGAGGGGTTTTCAACTGTTGAGTCTGTATCCACATTATCCACATGTCGAGGTAACGACACTTGCAAGTGCTGCCACTTTCTCCAGGAGAGATCTTTTCTGGTCGGTTTCTCAGTAGTTGTGTTATTACAATGATGCTTCTCGTTTCTCAGTGGATGTATTACATTATGATCTGTTCTTTAGGGGTGGTTATCTCATGACAGTTTTGTTATGTTGTTAAGCAGTCAATTCTGGTTGTGTGTGTTGGCCATCCTGCTAGTCAGTGATAGTTTACTGCCCTACCCCTTCTTACCATGTATCTGTGTTCAAGGTCTTTAAGCAGCTACACACTTGTAGATTGCTAGGCGGCAACTCTTTCTACATTTCAGTGATACTTTGCTGTCCCAACCCTTCTTAACATGTATCTGTGGGCAAGTTCATTATCAGCTGTTTCACTTGTAGATGAGCAGGCGGTAATTCTTTCTGCACTTCAGTGATAGTTTGCTGCCCTAGCCCTTCATAGCATGTATCTGCGTACAAGTTCCTTAACAGCTATACACTTGTAAATTGGTAGGGGACAATACTCCTGGCTGAGAGGGTAGCACTGTTTGCCACTAATTTCGCGTGGTATTGTGGACTAGAGCAAACATCATGATGAACAAATACACGCACGCGATCGGCAAAAGTGGGCGCCGGGGCGGTGTCAAATGGGGGCAGGTGGGGGTAGCTGTAGAACAATTTCGAACACCGTCTTGTGGACTATCAGCAGTCGTTTTTCGAACTTCAAGGAAACGTACACACGTGGGATCGGAAAAAGTGAGCGTGGGGTGGGGTTAGGGGTGGGGGACACGCAGGAAGTGGGGGTAGGGAGCGGCGAGTGTGGAGGCAGCTGTAGGAGAATCCAGCAGCAGGATAACACCCTCAAAAATGAATTAAATAAGCAATTAAAACAGTGGCTTACATCCTTCCTCTCCATAAACTCAGCACGGACAGTCTGTTTCCGACCAAATCCCAAGTGGAGGAGGGGAGGTGAAGTGTGAGAGGGGAGTGGTAAGTGGGTGAGGAGGGGAACTGGGGGAGGAGGAGGAGTGGGGGTGGTGAATTCAATAATGCGATGTTGCCGCATCTACCTTCCATGGTGAAGAAGTGGGAGGACCACCTAAGGAAACTGGCCATCTTGAATATATTTGCCAACAATGCAGACAGTGCGTGAATGAACTTAATGCCTCTATTTACCTTAAGCCTTGACAAAGAATCAGGGACATTAGTGTTTCAGCATACCGTACCAATTGTTTTTCTATTAAAATAGTACTGATCATTTTTCCCATCTTCTATAATAAAGCAATCAAACCAGCTTAAGTTTTACATATGAAAATGATCGTTTTTAAAGGAATGTTTACTGAAAAATGAAAACTTTTCTCACTGCTACTACGGATAATTGATATTTAGACTTTTTCCTCCGCCATCAGTAAAAAATTAACACCACTTGTTGAAGATCTGGTAGAGGATGCCAGTTTGGCTTTAGGAATCGTAAAGGCACCAGAGAGGAAGCTGTGACGTTGCGCTTGATAATGGAAGCAAGACTAAAGAAATATCGTGACACGTTCAAACTTCTGAGAAAAATAGGAATAAGCTCCAGGGAAAGACAGATGGTATAATGTAATTTATTCAAGATCCAAGAGAAACAAATTAGAAAGGAAGATGAAGAAGGAAGTAAGATGTAGGAGTGGGACGCACCTGTGGTCTAGGGAGCCGGCACGGTAGCTCATCGTGTTCGGTCAGAGAGCTGGCTGCTCTCTGTAATAAAAAGCTGAGTGAAGGTGTCATGGATAAGCTTCAACGGGTGTCATCCGCCACGACCAAATGCAACAAGGGGGCGGGGGTGTAGCGTCTTTGAAAAGTAATGAAAACCTCATCGGTCCCGCGTTCAATCCCCACCGCCGCTTAAATTTTAAAAGAAAATCATCAGCATTAGTTACCGCGGAATTCCGGCATAGGAAGTCAGCTTCGTTCTGCCAACGGCCTTGTCAAAGACGGCGGAGGAGCGGACAGAGGTTCGGGGCACTCTCTTGCCCTTGGGGTGGGAAGCTGCCCATAAATGACGAAAGAATCAGTAATGATCCATTACAAGAGGATGCAGAAGGCAATGGAAACCACTAAATTAAAGACACATAATGTGTAGCCGCAGAACGTGTGGCCTGTAGTTGAAAAAGTGTAGTGATGATCTCTCCACAGATCCAGAGAATAGACCCCCAGGAGGTGACCATAAGAAAATAATTGAGTACCCAACGAAAGGATGACATTCTGCAAGTCGGGGCGTGGAATGTCAGAAGTTTGAATGTGATACGGAAGCTAGATAACATGAAAAGGGAAATGCAAAGGGTCGCTCTATATATAGTGGGGGTCAGTGAAGGGGAATGGAAAGAAGACAAGGATTTCTGGTGAGGTGAGTACAGGATAATACTAACAACAGCAGAAAATAGTGTAACGGGAGTTGTGTTTGTTATGAATAGGAGGGTAGGGCAGAGAGTGTTTCACTTCGAAAAGGTCAGTAATGAGGCTGTTCTCATCGGCATCGAAAGCAAACCAATACCGAAGACAATAGTTCAAGTATACATGCCAAAATCACAAGCTGAATATGAAGAGATAGAGAAAGTATATGAGGGTACTGAATGTGTCTTTCAGTACGTAAAGGGAGACGAAAATCTAATAATCTGGGGGTACTGGAATGTGAAGAAATCGAAAAACAAATTATTGTTGGAAGGACTGACTCAGCGTATAAAAAACTCAAAACAACCTTCAGAGAAATTAAAAGCAAGGTTGGTAACATCAAGAGTGCAAGACTACAGTGGAAATTCCACTATTAAATGCAGAGGAAAGAGCAGATAGGTGGAAAAGTTACTTTGAGGCCCTCTATGAGAGAGAAGACGTTATAGAAGAAGCAGGAGTCGGTATAGAAGAGATAGAGGATCAAAGATCAGCAAGAATTTAAAATTTTGGAAGACTGAAGATCGAATAAGGCAGTAGGCATAGATAGTATTCCATCAGAATTTCTAAAATCATTGGGGGAAGTCACAACAAAACGTTTATTCAACTTTGTCTGTAGGATGTCTGAGTCTGGTGATATACCATCTGATTTTCGGAAAAAAATCACCGGAGAGGTAATTCTGACGTAGCGGTTGATAATGAAAGCAGAACTAAAGAATAATCGAGGCACGTTCATAGGTTTGTCGATCTATAAAAATCGTTCGATAATGTAAAATGGTGCAAGATGTTCGAAATTCTGAGGAATATAGGTGTAAGCAATAGGGAAATACTGCTAATATGGAATGATTACAAGAGGCAAAGAGGAACATTGAGAGTTGAAGACCAAGAACGAAGTGTTCGGATTAAAAAGGGTTTAAGATAGGGATGTAGTCGTTCGCTGCTATTATCCTGTCTATACGAGTACACTGAAGAAGCAAGGACTGAAATAAAAGAAAGGTTCAAGAGTGAAATTAAAATTCAAGATGAAAGGATATCAGTAATGAGGTTCACTGATGACATTGCTATAGTCAGTGACATTGAAAGAGGATTACAGGATTTGCTGAATGAAATGAACAATAATAAGTACAAATATGGATTGAGAATAAATCGTACGAGGGTTGGAACTTCAATAGTGGAAACTATTTATTTACAGCTCGTACAAAATAGATACGTCTTTCAAAGTCTTACTGACCTTCAAAGTAGTCAACAGCATTGTGTATAACCCGTTGCCAGCGATGTGGAAGTCTTGAAGCAAACGCCGTGAAGTATTTCCTTTAGTTTAGAAATCGATCTGAACTCACTAGGGCTTAAGTCATGGGAGTGCAGTAGGTGGTATAGCACTTAGCAGCCCCATCAGTCAAACAAATCAGTAACAGCTTGCACTGTACGTGCTTGAGTATTATCCCGCAAAATGGTGGTCAAGTCCTGCAGAAGTAGTCATCACTTCTGTCTCTAATCTGGTCGTAGGTTGTATTCCAAAAACGAACAGCAGAGAGAAAGAAGGGATGACACTTTCTGCAGGACCTGACCATCATTTTGCAGGACAATGCTCCACCACGTACAGTGCAAGCTGTTACTGATTTGTTTGCCTGATGGGGCTGCTAAGTGCTATATCACCTACTACACTTTCTTGACTTAAGCCCTCGTGATTTCAACTGGATTTCTAGACTGAAGTAAACACTTCATGGCATTCACTTCAGAACTGCTACAAATTTGTCGCGCTATAGACCGCGCCACTCAAACTGTCAACACAACTGGCAGTGCTAAGATTATCCTACGACTTCCACATCGGTGACAACGGGTTATACACAATAATGGTGACTACTTTCAAGGTCAGTAAAAGTTTTAAACATGTATGTATTTTGCACGAGCTGTAAATAAATAGTTGCTACTATTAAAGTTCCAACCCTCGTAGAAAAGGATGATTTCTTCCGGTTGAAGTATTCGAAAAGTCTCCTGTGTATGTTTTCATTCGTCTGAACGAAATGGCTGTACAACGTAATTCTACGTTTTCTTTTCGCTATATTTAATTGTTTAACTTTTTTTCTACAGATTTTCATTATTCCTGTTCCTGTATTCATCGTTTTGTTTTGTGGCCACAATATTTTTCCCGGTATTTTCCTCTCTTTCTTTTATGTCTTTTCTGTTGTTTTTTTTTTCAGTCTTAGGCAAGCCGGCCTGAGTAGCCGTGCGGTTCTAGGCGCTACAGTCTGGAACCGAGCGACCGCTACGGTCGCAGTTTCGAATCCTGCCTCGGGCATGGATGTGTGCGATGTCCTGAGGTTAGTAGGGTTTAATTGGTTCTAAGTTCTAGGCGACTGATGACCTCAGAAGTTAAGTCGCATAGTGCTCAGAGACGTTTGAACCATTTGTCTTAGGCAAATCTAGGCATTTGGCTGCGTATAAACATTCTACTTTTTTACTGTAACATAATGCTGCAAATTTTCTTTAGAGGAGATAGATCTCTTATCTTTCACATCTTCAGTCAACTGAAAGTTCATCTACGTTGCCCTGAGCGTATTACTCTCCGAATCACTGCGGTTCTTCTGTATTACCTCACCAAGATATTTGGTTATTTATATAAATTTGCACATTACGCGCGAAAATCAGTTATATTATTACTAAGAAAGGTAATCAACTTTAAACACCTCATCAGTGTGGACCACTGCAACGTGTTCGTATGAGATGTAGTCAATGCTAGCTCCACTTGACGAGTGCTGATGAACGTTACGTCGTCGGAGAAACCACTGGAAATGAGCATGGACGGCTTGCGTTCGGTTTCCAAACTTAATGCCAGAAAAAAATTCAGAATAATTGATGCACTATTCAGAATACTCACCATATATACAGTAAATACTTTAGGATTCACCATGCATACAGTAAATAGTTTAGGATTAAAGGACACCACTCACCTAAATGCAGTAGCGTCGAATCGTCTGTAGACGCACACAAAAGAAGGAAAACGTGATAGCTGCGCGCGCCACAGGCGTGAGTATGCACGTGTGTGAGAGTGTGTGTGTGATTGTTTACTATAGCTCGTCAAAAGGTTATTCCGGAAGCTGGCAAGTTTTCCTTCTTTTATGTGTGCCTATCGATGATTTAACGCTTCTCCCTTTCAGTAAGTGGTCTCCTTTAATCCTAAAGAATTTAATACTTCATAAGAACTCTGCTACATCATTTATACATATAGTAACACTGTCAAAATCATACAGTACTACTATAGATAGAATACAAGCCGTGAAAACGCACTTCCTTATATATTTACACTATTATATTTTTAAAAAACTCTCGAGGAGTTCTATCTCAACAGAAGTGGAAGTCTGCGAAACATTTCCGCACACAATTGAGCAGCAACTCTGTCAATGCCTTCAACCTCGCCAAGCGCCGGCGAGTTATACCCATTCCGTTACTTGTGTATTGTTACGTGTCGCACTGTTGTCAACTACGTCGATGCACTGGTGCACAATATACTTTCGCACATAAGCGTTTGGCCTATAGGAGATGGTCTGAGTTCCGGTAAAGTGAAGGACAGTGTAATGACGTTTTCCAGCAAGAAAAAGAGAGGTCAATATGTAAAAGTAGGCTGTGCGTCAATGTTCTGCGTTAACATGCAAATACGAATGTCCACGATCTCTTTCATCGTTGCCATGTCACAATTCTGATGGTTATTTGTCCATACCAAATGAAATTTTAAGTTCTGTGACCTCACAATGCTGTAGAGAGGAATGAATTTTGTGCTGATACCGCACTTCACACTTTTCCTGGTATCACCTACACTACAAGCACTCATGACAGCCTTTTACGCCCAGCACAGTCAGGTAGAAACTGAATGTACAAGAGCAAGGTAGCTGTTCGAGCAAAAACATCCGGCTTCCCACTCAACACCGACAGCACTCTTCCTTTCTTTTTAACCTCACCGCAAAACCAGCACTTTGCTGCGACGTTTTGATTCCTGTTCAAGAGAGGTGATTCGTACGAAAATATAAGTTGTCGGCTGCCAACATAATGACGTACACTTTCTTATTTTCCTTAGATGGAAACAAACTTTGCCGTAAAAGAGTCAGAATCTTATGTTCTCCCAAATGTCGGTGAACATAAAAGGGCAAGGAAATCAAGATACACTCAAAGCGCAGAAAAATAGAAGCTGACAGACTTAAAAAGCTAGCTGAAAGTTATCGGAATTAAAGAAAACGGGGAGACACACCTGTAATTAAACTAATTGTAAGCTTGTCCAAGATTCAATACAGTGATTGGTAAAGTATCGTCGTTTCAAAGTCAGAACATGAGTGATACGGACAGATCGGACATGCGAACTACAGTTTCTATACCATTCAGGAATTCAGAATTGATCACTTCGAAAGTTCTTTAAAAAAATGGTTCAAATGGCTCTGAGCACTATGGGAGTTACTTCTGAGGTCATCAGTCCCCTAGAACTTAGAACTACTTAAACCTAACTAACCTAAGGACATCACACACATCCATGCCCCAGGCAGGATTCGAACCTGCGACAGTAGCGGTCGCACAGTTCCAGACTGTAGCGCCTAGAAACGCTCGGCCACTCCGGCCGGCGAAAGTTCTTAGTGAGCAAATTTTTTACAAGTTCCTCTCAGTGCATGTTCGGATTCTTAGAAGCTTTATCACAGCTTTCCGCAGTTTATCAGTGGCTGTGCGTATTTAATCATAAGAAAATTAGGCATAGTACCAAAGGATATTTTCTATGACCCTGCAGATATGTATCACCAAGACTGTTCATGGTTTGCACAAGGTACTTGATATACAGGGTGTTACAAAAAGATACGGCCAAACTTTCAGAAAACATTCCTCACACACAAATAAAGAAAAGATGTTATGTGGACATGTGTCCGGAAACGCTTAATTTCCATGTTAGGGCTCATTTTAGTTTCGTCCACCTACGCTCAATGGAGCACGTTATCATGATTTCATACGGGATACTCTATCTGTGCTGCTAGAACATGTGCCTTTACAAGTACTACACAACACGTGGTTCATGCACGATGGAGCTCCTGCACATTTCAGTCGAAGTGTTCGTACGCTTCTCAACAACAGATTCGGTGACCGATGGATTGGTAGAGGCGGACCAATTCCATGGCCTCCACGCTCTCCTGACCTCAACCCTCTTGACTTTCATTTATGGGGGCATCTGAAAGCTCTTGTCTACGCAACCCCGGTACCAAATGTAGAGACTCTTCGTGCTCGTATTGTGGACGGCTGTGATACAATACGCCATTCTCTAGGGCTGCATCAGCGCATCAGGGATTCCATGCGACGGTGGGTGGATGCTTGTATCCTCGCTAACGGAGGACATTTTCAACATTTTCTGTAACAAAGTGTTTAGTCACGCTGGTACGTCCTGTTGCTGTGTGTTTCCATTCCGTGATTAATGTGATTTGAAGAGAAGTAATAAAATGAGCTCTAACATGGAAAGTAAGCGTTTCCAGACAGATGTCCACGTAACGTATTTTCTTTCTTTGTGTGTGAGGAATGTTTCCTGAAAGTTTGGCCGTACCTTTTTGTAACACCCTGTATAATAAGACAAAAGGTAGCAATATTTAAAGGATATATTTCGCGCTTTGATGAAATCTTAATAAAGGATAGCGAAGTGCTAGCAAGAAATCATGGTTTTTCTTAGGTGATTTTTCTCCCTAGAAACTCTGTACCCGTATCACAACACGGATGTGAGATTCTTGGCTTCTGTATTCCCTCGCTTTTTGTGATAGCGGGGTAGATAGATTTGATTAAAAGTCGGCGGCAAAGGAAACTGAAGTCCCTCGAGGAATGCTGGGAGTGCGCTGGGCCACCCAGCCTCGGCCTCGGCCTCGACCCGACGACGTCTGCGGCCGCTGGGCCGGAACGCCACCTGCCCGGCGCGCATAACTTTACATAGCAGAGTGAACCGCAGCTGTCTGCCGTGGAACGCGCCCAGGGCGCTCCGCAGATGACTTGCTGACGGACAGCCGAGCCAACTGTCGTGAAGAGGCTGAACAAAAAATGGCTATCATCCAGCAACAGATGAAAGGGACCTGCCGACAGCCCAGTCCGTTAAATTTCATGACATAGACTTTACAACCAGATGATTAGAGCATTGCTCTTGAAACGCGTTGTTAAAATATATGTATAAGAATCGCGGTTGAATGCTAACAGTGATAACCAGGATTCTAGAGAGTAATATGATAGACATTTTTCACTGAGAATTGAATTCACATAACTTCATTATAATTATGAGCTTTCAACCTAACCATAAGGAGCAATCAAATGAAAAAGAGAGAAAGAAAAAGTAAGTAGACTCTGTATTATATCAAAGGTAATCCCCATTAAATGTTATAACATTTGATCCACTGTGAGACAATATGGTTAATGGTTCAAATGGCTCTGAGCACTATCGGACTTCTGAGGTCATCAGTCCCCTAACTAACCTAAGGACATCACACACATCCATGCCCGAGGCAGGATTCGAACCTGCGACCGTAGCGGTCGCGCGGTCCGGACTGTAGCGCCTAGAACCGCTCGGCCACCCTGGCCGGCAATATGGTCAATGGCTTCATGGAAAGATGTTTCCGGTTCCCTACGGAAACATGATTGTACCCAGATGTACAGCTCTTCATCCTAAGCAAATCGACGACCACGAATGTCTTCCTTCGTATGGAAATCGTATGGGGAGGATCGGGGCTGTAAGGAGGATGTGCTATGACTTCGCAGTCAAACTTCTTCAGCGTACTTGAAACAAGCTTGGCAACAAGCAGAGATTTGCTTCGGGCGAAGAGGTACACCTCTGTGTACAGTAATTGTTTCGTAGGCACACGTAAACATTTTTCCATGAAGGCATTGACCGTCTTGTCTCACGGTGGGATAAATGAATTAACTGTTATGGCGATTCCTTTTGAAATAATGAAATGTTCACTTCTTCCATCTGTCTCGCTTTCACTTGACTGTTCCTTACAAAACATAAAACATTACATTTGTTCGAATAACTTTATTGGTTTTAAATTTACAGTAAGTACATATGGTCGCAAGTCTCATCTTTATTACATAACGTACAACTACAAACTTCGTATTATTGTTCTGAAATTTTTTTTGTTTGTGACTTTGTCCCTCACTAGCCAATGGTTGGCATTGTTATTTACGATTTGGATTGGTAAGTTTAAGGGGTTGCCGAATGTCCTTCCTGTCACCCCGTTACTCCCCGAGACGGAGTACGTGTACACAAACTGTATGTGTGTAGTGTTATTCGTGTGAAAGTGAGCTAAAGTTTTAGAAATGTTTGTGAATCTCTTAAATGGGATAGGACGTGGGTACCAGTCCAGTATTTACCAATTGGGATGTGAGAAACTTTCTAAAAATTGCATTCAGGCTGGCCGACACACCGGCCCTTGACCCTCGACCGGGTGGATTCGATCCGTCACCAGCGCAGTTACCCGTCCCAGAAGCGGTTCCTTAACAAGCACGGAAATTCAGGTGTATCTGTTATTATCCTGTATTATTAATCTAAAATTTCGCCCTCACTTCCAATAATATCAACCCTTTCACAGACGTGCTAAATATATTAATATATTCTTTCACAGTAGCGCCGGACAAACTACTAGTCATTCCATTAAAGGAGCGCACTGGTCGCTTTCGAACTGTCTAGATGGAATAGAGATGATACTAAGCGGTCCACTGTTGGTGTACAACAGGGATCTAAGGGATGTGAGTGGGTAGCAAAGAGCAGTAAGATGAATCGATGAAGAGGCGTTACAGAATGGTAGAGGGGAACCATATCATGTTTAGACGTGCCCATGACAACACCGTGAATAAAACTGCTCGACTTTTTGCCGTATCGACGCGGGCTTTCCAACGAGTCTACAAGCAAAGGTTTTCTACCAGTATTAGTTGAAAACAGTCTTGGTTGCAATTTTAGTTTTTTTATTTATCGACTACGCGTTCACCTTATTCTGGTATCTTCAGGTTGATCTTAATTTGGTATTTGTTACGCCGCTCCTTTAGACAATGCAGCTAAAGGGCGTCGTCGAGTACATCAGGCCAACAACGCCTTCGTTAACATCAGTAAATACTTTCTAAATGGACGTGAGTGACTCCAAGACCTGCATAACGCGTACACGTTCACAGTATTTACTGAGGTTAACGAAGGCAATGTTGGCCTGATGTACTCGAAGATGCCCTTTAGCTACAGTTTCTAAAGGAGCGGCCTAAGAAATACCAAATTAAGATCAATCTGAAGAGGCCCAAATAAGGTGAAACGGGTAGTTGATAAATAAAAAAACGAAAATCGCAACCAAGAGAGTTTTTAACTAATTCGATTAAACACTGGTTTGCTGATTCATGACAGAGATGAATTGGAAGGGTTTCCTACCAGCAACCTGTCGTGTCCTGAGAGGGGGTCAGAAATACACGCGCAAAGCGCGATAGGTGAACATACCTAGTTCGAAGACTTCAGAAAGGAACTGCCGCCTACTGTTGCCCCAACCTTGGCTGAAAATAGACTATTGAGTGGTGTAGAGCAAGAAACTCAGTAGAATTCCGTCGGAAACTAGATGTAAATCATATACTGGTAAGAAGGAAAACGTTCCCTGGAAATAATCCTCTGGCACATTTCCTGTGTACGAGTTACTATTTACAAGAATGCAGAACAGCTCATATTAGATCATACTACTCATCTCTTCAAAGTACAAGCCCTATTGTGGCGGAGGCATAGTACTGCCTGTTCCAAATAATATAAGTTCAGCCCTTGACCCCCAAGAGATACAGCGGTAGTGTCCCAGACAACCACTATTCGGTTCTACCCCCTCCAGTCGGTGGTTGGCCTATTTATAAGGAACCGTTGTACACTGAACCAACCTTCTCTAATATGCCATGAGGATTGTGTCAATTGCGTTCGGCTCTACGTTTCCGTCATATACTTGTAGCGCTGGTGCATGTACCGTTCAAATCTCAAATTGCTTAGCCCGCTGCTAGCCTCGTGACTCTCCGATGTCCACTTCTTGTTAACTGATCAAACACTGGATAGCGGCATCTAACTCGTCTCACAAATATGTCAGTTCTCTCGCCAAGAAACGATTTCTCTGCTTTCTTACTAAATTCATCTGAATACTTAACTACTGAATATTTTACCGTTCGCGACACCTTCCTTACCGCTGGGAAAATTTTGTAAGCACGAACCTCTGAGGTTACAAAGTTTTCGTCATCTACTACCGTGTACCAGTGGTCTTTGCCACCTTTTATTTTCAACATTATGTTCCACATCACAATGTTTATAGTTTCTTTATCTCACCTCAATATCTATGAGGACACCCATTTTACAAACAGGGCTACATATTGGTTGCGGTATATGGTACCTTTCAACAAATCTCTGCTATTCGAGGTCACTGACCTCTTTCGTTTCGTTGCTTGGTGTGAGTACACTCCTTACATTTCACCTTACGTCAGATATAGGTCACTCTTTTCACTTCACCACAAGAGTATTCAAGGCATTACATATTTGCACATGGACTGACACAAATATAGGTCATCTAATGACCTCGATACATTGCACATTGCACTTATAGCTAAAGGGTAGGTGGCAATTTATCTCTTGACAGACAGTATCGGTAGCGACTCCAGCACAGCGACTCTATAGTAAATTGATTTCTTAGGATGGCTAGGATGTGTGGCTGCTGTGTACGGACGCAGGAGGAGCTGGCCACTCTTCGCGAACAGCTGAGCGTGTTGATGGCCGCGGTCAGCCGTCTTCAGGCCGCTGCCTCGGAGTGTAGCGGCAGTGGGGAGTCTGGTGCGTCGCATGGTGCACCCCAGGTGTTAGATGCTTCACCCACTGTCCCTGCTGTCGAGACATCTTCGCGGGTACCGGGCGCGGTTGGGCCACCCTCTCCCCAAGGGGAGTGGCGGGTTCAGCGGCGTTCGCGGCGCACGAGGCGGAGGGTCAATGTGGAGGCTGGCCGTGTGGCATCGCCCGCTCTGCCTGTGAGTGGACATGTGGCTGCTCCTTCAGCAAGGTCCGAGCAGGCACACGGGGGGAGGGGTTTATTAGTTATTGGGAGCTCCAACGTTAGGCGGGTGATGGAGCCCCTTAGGGAAATAGCGGAAAGGTCGGGGAAGAAGGCCAGTGTTCACTCTGTCTGCTTGCCGGGGGGTCTCATCCGAGATGTGGAGGAGGCCCTACCGGCGGCGATAGAGAGCACTGGGTGCACCCGACTGCAAATTGTTGCTCATGTCGGCACCAATGACTCTTGCCGTCTGGGTTCAGAGGTCATCCTCAGTTCGTACAGGCGGTTGGCGGAGTTGGTGAAGGTGGAAAGCCTCGCTCGCGGGGTGGAATCAGAGCTAACTATTTGTAGTATCGTTCCGAGAACCGATCGCGGTCCTCTGGTTTGGAGCCGAGTGGAAGGCTTAAACCAGAGGCTCAGACGATTCTGCGGAGAGCTGGGGTGCAAATTTCTCGACCTCCGCTATCGGGTGGAGAAATGTAGGGTCCCCCTGAATAGGTCAGGCGTGCACTACACGCCGGAAGCGGCTACGAGGGTAGCGGAGTACGTGTGGAGTGCACATGGGGTTTTTTTAGGTTAGAGAATTCCCTCCCTAGGCCCGACAAGACGCCTCCTGAGACGCGGCAAGGCAGGAGTAGGCAAAATGCAACAAGGAATAACAATATTAATGTGCTAATAGTAAACTGCAGAAGCGTCTATAGAAAGGTCCCAGAACTGCTCTCATTAATAAACGGTCACAACGCCCATATAGTACTAGGAACAGAAAGTTGGCTGAAACCAGACGTAAACAGTAATGAAATCCTAAACTCTGATTGGAATGTATACCGCAGAGATAGGCTGGGCAGTGAAGGGGGAGGCGTGTTTATAGCGATAAGAAGTGCAATAGTATCGAAGGAAATTGACGGAGATTCGAATTGTGAAATGATTTGGGTGAAGGTCACGGTTAAAGCAGGCTCAGACATGGTAATTGGATGTCTCTATAGGCCCCCGGGCTCAGCAGCTGTTGTGGCTCAGCACCTGAAGAATAATTTGGAAAATATTTCGAGTAGATTTCCCCACCATGTTATAGTTCTGGGTGGAGATTTTAATTTGCCGGATATAGACTGGGAGACTCAAACGTTCATAACGGGTGGCAGGGACAAAGAATCCAGTGAAATATTTTTAAGTGCTTTATCTGAAAACTACCTTGAGCAGTTAAACAGAAAACCGACTCGTGGCGATAATATATTAGACCTTCTGGTGACAAACAGACCCGAACTATTTGAATCAGTTAATGCAGAACAGGGAATCAGCGATCATAAAGCGGTTACTGCGTCGATGATTTCAGCCGTAAATAGAAATATTAAAAAAGGTAGGAAGATTTTTCTGTTTAGCAAAAGTGACAAAAAGCAGATTACAGTGTACCTGACGGCTCAACACAAAAGTTTTGTCTCAAGTGCAGATAGTGTTGAGGATCAGTGGACAAAGTTCAAAACCATGGTACAATATGCGTTAGATGAGTATGTGCCAAGCAAGATCGTAAGAGATGGAAAAGAGCCACCGTGGTACAACAACCGAGTTAGAAAACTGCTGCGGAAGCAAAGGGAACTTCACAGCAAACATAAACATAGCCAAAGCCTTGCAGACAAACAAAAATTACGCGAAGCGAAATGTAGTGTGAGGAGGGCTATGCGAGAGGCTTTCAATGAATTCGAAAGTAACGTTCTATGTACTGACTTGGCAGAAAATCCTAAGAAATTTTGGTCCTATGTCAAAGCGGTAGGTGGATCAAAACAAAATGTCCAGACACTCTGTGACCAAAATGGTACTGAAACAGAGGATGACAGACTAAAGGCCGAATTACTAAATGTCTTCTTCCAAAGCTGTTTCACAGAGGAAGACTGCACTGTGCTTCCTTCTCTAGATTGTCGCACAGTTGACAAAATGGTAGATATCGAAGTAGACGACAGAGGGATAGAGAAACAATTAAAATCGCTCAAAAGAGGAAAGGCCGCTGGTCCTGATGGGATACCAGTTCGATTTTACACAGAGTACGCGAAGGAACTTGCCCCCCTTCTTGCAGCGGTGTACCGTAGGTCTCTAGAAGAGCGAAGCGTTCCAAAGGATTGGAAAAGGGCACAGGTCATCCCCGTTCTCAAGAAGGGACGTCGAACAGATGTGCAGAACTATAGACCTATATCTCTAACGTCGATCAGTTGTAGAATTTTGGAACACGTATTATGTTCGAGTATAATGTCTTTTCTGGAGACTAGAAATCTACTCTGTAGGAATCAGCATGGGTTTCGAAAAAGACGATCGTGTGAAACCCAGCTCGCGCTATTCGTCCACGAGACTCAGAGGGCCTTAGACACGGGTTCACAGGTAGATGCCGTGTTTCTTGACTTCCGCAAGGCGTTTGACACAGTTCCCCATAGTCGTTTAATGAACAAAGTAAGAGCATACGGACTATCAGATCAATTGTGTGATTGGATTGAGGAGTTCCTAGATAACAGAACGCAGCACGTCATTCTCAATGGAGAGAAGTCTTCCGAAGTAAGAGTGATTTCAGGTGTGCCGCAGGGGAGTGTCATAGGACCGTTGCTATTCACAATATACATAAATGACCTGGTGGATGACATCGGAAGTTCACTGAGGCTTTTTGCAGATGATGCTGTGGTGTATCGAGAGGTTGCAACAATGGAAAATTGTACTGAAATGCAGGAGGATCTGCAGCGAATTGACGCATGGTGCACGGAATGGCAATTGAATCTCAATGTAGCGAAGTGTAATGTGATGCGAATACATAGAAAGATAGGTCCCTTATCATTTAGCTACAAAATAGCAGGTCAGCAACTGGAAGCAGTTAATTCCATAAATTATCTGGGAGTACGCATTAGGAGTGATTTAAAATGGAATGATCATATAAAGTTGATCGTCGGTAAGGCAGATGCCAGACTGAGATTCATTGGAAGAATCCTAAGGAAATGCAATCCGACAACAAAGGAAGTAGGTTACAGTACGCTTGTTCGCCCAATGCTTGAATACTGCTCAGCAGTGTGGGATCCGCACCAGGTAGGGTTGATAGAAGAGATAGAGAAGATCCAACGGAGAGCGGCGCGCTTCGTTACAGGATCATTTAGTAATTGCGAAAGCGTTACGGAGATGATAGATAAACTCCAGTGGAAGACTCTGCAGGAGAGACGCTCAGTAGCTCGGTACGGGCTTTTGTTGAAGTTTCGAGAACATACCTTCACCGAAGAGTCAAGCAGTATATTGCTCCCTCCTACGTATATCTCGCGAAGAGACCATGAGGATAAAATCAGAGAGATTAGAGCCCACACAGAAGCATACCGACAATCCTTCTTTCCACGTACAATACGAGACTGGAATAGAAGGGAGAACCGATAGAGGTACTCAGGGTACCCTCCGCCACACACCGTCAGGTGGCTTGCGGAGTACGGATGTAGATGTAGATGTAGACAGGCGTATTTGCCTTCGTCTTTCTGATGAGTATTTGAGTTTGACTACGTTCCTTCCACAACACTCGGTAGGTGAGAGGGGTGCGTTGTACGGACCTCAATTCGTACTCTGCTACATCTTCCTCCTCTCCGCAATGTTCAGTCTGATGCGAGGGAGTGTACCTCACACTGCTCTTAGGGTTGCTATTAGCTACTACTGTATTCGTCACACACTCTGGTACAGCAACTCCCTCCCACTTCACAAAGCCGTTTTCCACACCTTCCACAACACTCACATTAAACACGGAACAACAGGTTATAATTACTAGACAGATTAGTACCGAATCAGAGTATCCCCACACGGAATCCGCGCTCTTCGACCATCCCCTGAAGGTCGTCCGTTGTTGGTATTCTAATTGACTTGTAATTCGTCTATTTTATGTCCTGCTACTTTTAGATCATCTAAATTCCTGGCTCTAATGATGAGAGTGTGGGGAATTGAGTCACTTTTTGTTTTTCCTCGCCTGTTATGCAACAATCTAAGTCTATGGTTATCTTAGGAACTATGTCTATCTAACTGATATTTTGTGCGAATGATATGGTTGGCCTGCAACATAATACGTTCACATTTACTGACAAAACTTACCACTGCCGCACAGAATAAGGTCGCTGGGCGACGATTCATTACATAATATTGTTAAGGCTTCGTCTTTTGGGGCTACGTACAACCACTAGTTGTCTTGTATCTGCGTCCAGATACTTTCGTTTAAGACAATGTATTTAAGATTGCAATCTTTGGGAATTTCTCTTACTGGTTGTAACGTACGAGCTCCACATCGCACGTGATCGTAAGTAAGCATTAAGATGAAATTTTGTTTACAGATCTGGTTTCTCAAAGTGACCGTTACACAGCGTAGCTGGCCTCTGGACATTTTACCGTTTTCTGAACGTTCTGGCACTCTCCAGTGTTCACACTTTCTGGAAGCAACTTGTTCACACGAAGCGCAACTGCTCTATTGGCCAATACTTTGGTTTGCTCAAATTTTTTCGTGCAGTTCTTGTAGATTAAAATGACTCACAATTCACCAAATTGTACTATAGAGACTAACTGTACCATGGTCGTCGTAATATCCCAGGCGCAGATTTAAACTGTTGCACTTGTATGTCCAGCGGCGGCGTGTCTCGTTCAGCGAGGCGGTCAGCAATGTACTTCTCATAATGGTTGACATCCACAGTGCCTTCACTGCTGGCATCTGCAACAGAAAAGGCGTTCTAAGCCTCCCAATTCCATTCGCGCAAACTCTGTTTGCTGAACACTAATTCACTCTGACACGCATTACACTTCATATTGCTAACCCAACCGTGAGTATCTTCTGGATACTTTTGTAATTGTCCCCAAGACTAAAAAAAAAAAAAAAGAACTCTTTCAAGCGATCTGCATTTCTTTCCTTTCAATCTAATTAGTACTTTGGTCCCTGCACATCAACCACAGTGAACGGTGCTCGCCATTGACCGTCCAGCTTCTTACCGTGCCTTCTACGCGAGCTCTCATCATACAATAACACGCGGTTATGCTTCCTAAGTTACTTTGGGTTTTGAGTTTCGTCGTAATTGACCTTATTTCTCTCGTTGCTTGCCTGTGTCGCCACGCGGGCATCCTGATGCAACATCTGCGTCCGTTGTCGGATCTCGGTCACGTAATCCTCGCCTCTATCAACTACACTCCTGGAAATGGAAAAAAGAACACATTGACTCCGGTGTGTCAGACCCACCATACTTGCTCCGGTCACTGCGAGAGGGCTGTACAAGCAATGATCACACGCACGGCACAGCGGACACACCAGGAACCGCGGTGTTGGCCGTCGAATGGCGCTAGCTGCGCAGCATTTGTGCACCGCCGCCGTCAGTGTCAGCCAGTTTGCCGTGCCATACGGAGCTCCATCGCAGTCTTTAACACTGGTAGCACGCCGCGACAGCGTGGACGTGAACCGTATGTGCAGTTGACGGACTTTGAGCGAGGGCGTATAGTGGGCATGCGGGAGGCCGGGTGGACGTACCGCCGAATTGCTCAACACGTGGGGCGTGAGGTCTCCACAGTACATCGATGTTGTCGCCAGTGGTCGGCGGAAGGTGCACGTGCCCGTCGACCTGGGACCGGACCGCAGCGACGCACGGATGCACGCCAAGACCGTAGGAGCCTACGCAGTGCCGTAGGGGACCGCACCGCCACTTCCCAGCAAATTAGGGACACTGTTGCTCCTGGGGTATCGGCGAGGACCATTCGCAACCGTCTCCATGAAGCTGGGCTACGGTCCCGCACACCGTTAGGCCGTCTTCCGCTCACGCCCCAACATCGTGCAGCCCGCCTCCAGTGGTGTCGCGACAGGCGTGAATGGAGGGACGAATGGAGACGTGTCGTCTTCAGCGATGAGAGTCGCTTCTGCCTTGGTGCCAATGATGGTCGTATGCGTGTTTGGCGCCGTGCAGGTGAGCGCCACAATTAGGACTGCATACGACCGAGGCACACAGGGCCAACACCCGGCAATATGGTGTGGGGAGCGATCTCCTACATTGGCCGTACACCTCTGATGATCGTCGAGGGGACACTGAATAGTGCACGGTACATCCAAACCGTCATCGAACCCATCGTTCTACCATTCCTACACCGGCAAGGGAACTTGCTGTTCCAACAGGACAATGCACGTCCGCATGTATCCCGTGCCACCCAACGTGCTCTAGAAGGTGTAAGTCAACTACCCTGACCAGCAAGATCTCCGGATCTGTCCCCCATTGAGCATGTTTGGGACTGGATGAAGCGTCGTCTCACGCGGTCTGCACGTCCAGCACGAACGCTGGTCCAACTGAGGCGCCAGGTGGAAATGGCATGGCAAGCCGTTCCACAGGACTACATCCAGCATCTCTACGATCGTCTCCATGGGAGAATAGCAGCCTGCATTGCTGCGAAAGGTGGATATACACTGTACTAGTGCCGACATTGTGCATGCTCTGTTGCCTGTGTCTATGTGCCTGTGGTTCTGTCAGTGTGATCATGTGATGTATCTGACCCCAGGAATGTGTCAATAAAGTTTCCCCTTCCTGGGACAATGAATTCACGGTGTTCTTATTTCAATTTCCAGGAGTGTATGTTCACGGGTTTTTACTGTAGCCATCTGGATAAGTTACACTTTATAAACAATTCAAACGGAATGTACACTGCGGTACTATGCGGGATCGTGTTGGACATGAATGTCACGACGGGCACACATTGGTTTTGCCCACGGCTAATATAGTGCCGTAACATTCCGGTTAGTGTACGACGTGTGCCCTCTAGGGCGCCGTTTGATTGACGATGGTAAGCGGTTATCTGCACTTTGTCTATTCTCAACATCTTACAGACCCGCTTCATAGTGTCACTTATGAATTTACTACCCGTGTCGCTGAGCAGGGCCGTAGGGATTCCAAATTTCATAATCACATTTTCCGCTAACTTACGCGTGACCTTGTTGGCGTCCTGTCGGTCAATGACTCGTCCAAGACAAATTTTGTGAGTGAGTCCTGAAATGTCAGTATATATTGGTTCCCGGATTGTGTTAGTGGTAGTGGATCTATGATGTCAATATCGCATCTTTAAAACACGGATTCCGGTGTCAGAGTTAATTCTAACGGTCACTTCGTTTTCAGTTGGGTTATTTTGCTTTTCTGACACACTCGCATTATTTCATAATTTTCTCCATGCCTGCCTTCATTCCAGGCCACGCACAATACTGCTTCACTAACTCGTTAAGTTCTCCCCATTCCCTGGTGTCCGCCTATGGGGGATATAAGCATTTGCGTTAACACTGCCAATTTGTTCGAGGGACTCATCACACTCTCCCCGCTTATCTCTGGTGTGTTGGTCGACCCTTCCCTGTCCTGCGTTTCGGTGGCCGCTGCGTGGCAGCTATCACTGCTCCAGTTGACTTAACGTGCATCTCTACTGAAGCGGACTCGACCTGCTTCCTCCACGCTCACCCTTCTCTTCGGCGCGCTCATCTGTACTCTGTTCCAGCTGCGTATCCCCGTCAAGTATACTTAGAACACAGGAAAGGGCATCGACTACTCGATTCTGCTTACTCTTTTAGTACAGCACCTGATAGTCATATTCCTGTAACTTTAGACGAAACTTCATCAGCACCCGGCCGGGGTGGCCGAGCGGTTCTAGGCGCTACAGTCTGGAACCGCGCGACCGCAACGGACGCAGACTCGAATCCTGCCTCGGGCATGGATGTGTGTTATGTCCTTAGGTTAGTTAGGTTTAAGTAGTTCTAAGTTATAGAGGACTGATGACCACAGGTGTTAAGTCCCATAGTGCTCAGAGGCATTTGAACCATTTTGAACTTCATCAGCCTAGACGACGGATCAGAAATACTGCCTAACCACGCCCCTGGATTGCGGTCCATTATTATCTTCAATTTCCTCTCGAATAGGTATGACCGAAAATATTCGCCAGCCCATACCATTGGTGGCAACTCGCCCTCTACAGCACTCTAATTTTGTTCTACTTTGTTAAGCGTCCTGCATATACATGCGATCGGCAAGTATTTTGTCATTGGTCCTTAGCTGATACATGAGCCTAGCCAGTGACAGCTTGCACCAGCCGTGACCAAAAATTGAATTCCGGATGCTGTAAAATCAGAGAGCTAATTAGTTTCTCTTTCAGCTGCTGGAACGCTTCCTCCTGGGATCCGTCCTATTTATAAATAACTCGTTTCTTCAATAGTTCGTGCAGCGGCTTAGCAATTTTGCTAAAATTGCTCACGAACTGTGTCGTCGTTTTTGGCTGCAGATATTTTTCTATTGCATCCACCTTGGTGGGGTCGGGTTTTAACCCTTCTCCCGTTGGTATGTGTCACAGAAACGTAGTCTCTTTGCAGAGAAATTCACATTTATCAACTTGTAACTTTAAATTTCCCTTCAGCAGGCAGTCGAACACCTCTTTGACATGGGCTCTGTGCTCTTTTAGTGGCGAGCCCACGAGTACGATATCATCAAGATATATGAGTACTTCGTTTCCTTGCACGCCCATCAGCATGGTATTCATTAAACCCTGAAACGTAGATGGAGCCGTCTTCAAGCCCATCGCTATTTTATTATATTCGTCATGTCCCGTTGGTGTGCTGAACGCCGTCTTCTCCCTATCCTCCTCACCTAATAGTAGTTGATAATAATCTATGGCGAGGTCTAGTCCTGAGTAGTACTTTGCCTTTCCTAGGCTACCGATAATCTCATCTGTTCTGGCCAACGAATTAACCATATTTAACGATATCTCTTTTGATTCCTGTAATGTGTTACCGCTCGCCATTTTTGTTTCCCATTTGCATTGGTTTTTTTTGGTAAGACGATGAGAGAGAAATTCCATGCACTAGTGCTGGGAGAGATTATGCCATCGGCCAACATTTCCTCTACCTCGTGTTGCAGTGCTTCCTGCTGCGCTTGTGGGATCCGGTAGGGCCTCTGGTTTATTATTGTTCCTTTCACCTCTGGTAGTAAAGGGATTTTATACATTACTAATGTAGTGTGAGTGAGCACGTCTCCCAGTAAATGAAAAACATCGAAATAAGCTGAGCATAGCTCCTCTTGTGTTATTCGTTCTTCGCGGTTCAAATGGGCGGTACGCATATTTTCCTTTAATAAACTCTGGTGTGATTTTATTTTCCTTTTCCATACCGGCGGTGTAAGTCGGACTTTATAACTGCTCGGCGCTGGGACTCGCTCCGCAAATACCTTGGTTGTCGGCTACCTGACAGAGTGTTCTGTGGTGTTCAGTATACTTGTGTACACATTCCATCTCGAACTGTCACTAAGGCTTCGGGTATTTGGACCCCTGGTCTAATCTCCTATCTCGGAATAACCACTTCGCTGCCTTGCCTGCACGACACTCAGATCGTCCTGTGCTCCAATAACTACTTCGGGCTCACCCTCACCATGGTTATTATGTGTCCGGTTAATCTTCAGCCTCTGTTCGGATAACATCTCGTCGCTTCCTGAGCCTTAGCTGTTGGCAACTTTCCTTTCCTTGCTCACTTGCAGCTGGTGATAGTAACTTAAGTGTCTGTCAGGTGGTTTGCTTAACGCATCTGCCCTTACTCCAGACTCATGTGAGCCGCTATCTGTGGGCAGCTGCACAGCAATCGCCTTTACTTTTGTACCATTTCCGTTACTTGCCATTCTTTTTGTGTGGCCGCCGTACCCCGGTTACTACCACACTTTGTTGCTAGTGCATGGCTCTGTCTCGTTTGGCCTCTTGGTTTCTATTATTTTGTATCGTGATTTTACCGATAGTTGCATCTCCCTTAGCTTCTCTCAGTTGAACCCGTTCGCCCCGTGCTCACATTTTTCTGCTTGCATAATCTAACGCAAACTTGTTCTTTTCCAGAAACTCTCACCCCAGTATTCCATCAAACGTAAATCAATTCAAGCATCCACGGCTTGGAATTGTGTGACCCAATGGTCCCCGCTCTAGTCTGCTATCTTACTGACAGTTGCCCCTCTGTTCGGATCTCTTCGTTTACAATACTCGTTATTCTTACTAGCTCTCTGGGGTTCAATTTCACGTGGTCACCCAAACATTAGCCTTTATGAGGTTTACATGAGCGTCGCTATCAATTAATAACTTCGTTTCTGTGCCAGTTACGTGTCTGCTATGTAGCCATACAAAGTCATTCTTTCTGGTGCAGTAAGCAGTTATTATTCCTGACATAGCGTAATGGGACTGCTATATTACGACCGTTTCCCATTTGCCAGTGCGTTCTTCCTCGGGCCGGGGCATGTATGCCACACAGTGCTTCTCTTTCTCGGGCAGTATTTTACATTCTTCGGACGCAGCTGAATCATTAGCCTCTGTTTAAGTTAGCTTCTACCCTAGAGCTCGTATCATAGTCTTTATTTTGTGGTTATACAACTTTTGAAAAAAAAGACTGCTCTTCCTAGTTTCCCAATTAACCCATTACTGCCTACCACTGCTCGTCTCCCATGACATGTTTCGTGGTTTCTCTGAAATGGAATTGCGTGGTGTCCACCTGAGAGCCCCATCGAACCACACTTTTGTCTTTTCTTTGCCGACTATTGAACATCTAACACGCGAAAACATCAAGAGTGCGTTTGTTCTCATAATTCTCTAATAATATTACCCTCACTTCGGACCAAGTCTCCGTATGATCTCGTACTAATTATTTAGTGCTAGCAGAGTCCGTCATCTGTCAAATGATGTATTTTTAAAATACTGTCTTAGCTTTAGCTTCTACTAATTTACATGCACTGTCACAGTTATCGAAGAATTCCGATAACTGTTCTCGATCTCCACGAAATTTCCGAAGAACTAATTTAGTGGCCTCACAGTAACTCAGATATACTCTATCCGCGTCGGGGGCTGATGCACTAGTGGGATCGTTTCCTGACGCTATAGGCAGTATTATGCAGTACACTTGTTTATCATCGTTGGTGAGGTGAAGTCGACGCTCAGACCGACGGCGCGATGTGTTTTCCCTTGCTGGGCTGAGCCTCCTGCTCACGGGCCTGGTACTGCGATGGCGCATTGCAGCACCCCTCTGGAATTGTGGTGGCGCGATGAGACGTCCTCTGGTACTGCGATGCCGTGATGCGACGCCCCTCTATCTGTTCCTGCAACGTAAGTTGCTATTCCACCACTCAATTTGAATTTGACCGCACACTTGCCAATGCTTTTTACGACCCCCTGTTGTGTCCTGAGAAGGAGTTAGAAAGACAAGCGTAAAAACGATAGGGCAGCGTACCTCGATCGAAGACTTCTATGAGTCACTGTTTGCAGGTCGCCTACTGTTGCCCCACCTTGGCTGAAAGTAGACTGTTGAGTGGTGTAGAGCACGGAACTCGGTAGGATTCGGTCGGGAACTGGATGTAAATCATATACTGGTAGGAAGGAATACTTTTCTTGGAAGTACCCCTTGGTTAACTTTCTATGTACAAGTTAGTATTTACAAGTATGCATAAGTGCTCATATTAGATGATACTACTCATGTCTTCAAAGTATAAGTCCTACTGTTGTGGAGGCGTAGAACTACCTGTTCCAAATAATAAGTCCAGCCCTTGACCCCGAGCGATGCAGACGTAGTTTCCAAGACAACTACCAACCTACTCTCCCCGTCCAGTCATTGCTGGCCTATTTATAAGAAGCCGATATCCGCATGACGTCCGCCATACTTTCCGTCTTATGTTTGTCGGCGTTGGTGCCTGTACCGTTCAAAAGTCAAGTTGCTTGTCACGCTGCTAGCCTCCAGACGCTCCAATGTCCGCTTCTTGTTAGATGATGAAACACTGGATAGCGGCATCTAACTCGTCACATAAATATTTCAGTTCCTCTCACCAAGAAGCGATTTCTCAACTTTCTTAGTAACTTAAGCTGAATACTTTGCTATTGAATATTTTACCCTTCGTGACAAACAACATAAAACGTTTAGAAAAGTGGTCCTAAAATGATTTCAACAAATAGGGACCAGGGACCAGTTTCACGCATTGTCAGTGAGAACAGGTTTCAAATTCGACAGGAATTCCTACTATCAGTGAACGAGATCCATTTCAACCTGTTTCCAAGCAAACATTCTGAAGAGAATGCAGTGGACATTTGGAGTCGGGTAGGTCCTGAAGGCCTTTTCTCAAAGCTGCACGTAAAACTATACGTCCTCAATAGACCAAACAACACACAACTAGGCAGTAGCTGACTGGAAATTTGTACTGTTGTTCTAGTGGCATGATTTTACCTTTTTCAAATGACGTAAAGCGTCGAGTGCAACGAGTGCCAATATGCCGTTAGCCTGCAGTGTGTTTGTGTGTGGAGCACTGTTTAGGCAGGAGGTGGTCCGCTGATGTTTTGGAATTGTTTTTCGTACCATGAGTTGAACCCACTCATTCAGGTTCCCATGAACACGAACTTGAATGATGATTTCAGAGGGCTCGATGCCCAAGTGTGTACTCTCTTCTGTGCTGTAGACGCACACCTTCTTCGACATCTCAACAGTCATGTTAAAAGGGCGGCACAGATGGTTGGTTTGACTGACACTCAAGCACAATATCGCGCATCGACTAGCCCAGTTGCAATCCTATAGAAACAAAGAGGAAAGAGAGGAAGGAAGACTGGGTTTCACGTCCCGTCGACATCGAGGTCATTAGAGAAGGAGCACAAGCTCGTACTTAACCAAAGAAGGAGAAGGAAATCGGCCCGCGCTTTCATAGGAACTATTCTCGCATTGCCCTAGAGCGATTTAGGGAAAGCACGGAAAACCTAAATCTGGATGGCCCGACGCGTGTTTGAACCGTCGTCCGCCGGCATGAAAGTCCAGCGTACTAACCACTGCGTCACCTCGCGCGCTCATAATCATACAGAAAATATCTGGTACTATTTGGAACAGCGTGTGAAATGTGGAAGCCTACAGGACTCTCTTCCTCGCCGATTTGAGGTCATTACCAATGCTAGAAGCGATGCTATGTTGTATTACAATAACGTCTCCCGGGAGTGAAGGTCGGTTTCCGCATCCGATATCTGGATGCAACCATGTAAGGTAGGTATGTGGTACTAACATACCAAATAGTTATGTGCGATGCTATGTGGTATTACACTGAAGTCTCCCGGGAGTGAAGGTCGGCTTCCGCATCCGATACCTGCTTCTGTATTGTGAAGGAGAGGCGAAATTAGTGCGCTGGAACACCACTGTGTTGTTACCACACACTTTAAATCGAACTGTTTCAAGACACCTGCAGCAAGGCACTCCGAAAACGAAGGAAATACGGCTGATTGTAGGTCCAGGATGGCTGGCCATAAAGGGGAAGAAAATGAGCGTAGAACGTCGTCGACGCGCCGCTCAAGTGGGATATCAATCTGACAGTTGGCCGCCATATGGCCTGACAACAACGAATCGTACTTTGGGGTGCCATTTATTTTCATAGCAGAACCCTTTTTGTCACCGTCTGCGGCACACGTACAACACAGTGGAATGTCGAGGATTTTCATTCCTTTGTGTTGCTCTTTTGGCAAGCCATTCTGGGCTTACATTTCTGTACGGCGAAAGCTTCTACTACTTCTTTTGGTGCTTTCCAAATCCTGCCTTGGTCAAGGAGGGCGTCGGATCTCTCTCCAGTTGAAAATGTTTGGATAATTATAGACAGGACTCTCCAACGAACTCGGGGGTTAGGACGATGTAATGCAACAGTTGGATGGAATTTGGCTCGATATCGCTCAGGAAGATATCCAACAACTCTATCGATGAAATTGAAGTCGAATAACTGCTTGCATATAAGGGCTAGAGGCGAACCAACGCATTATTGAGTTATACATATACATCTACATACATACTCCGCAATCCACCATACCGTGCGTGGCGAAGGGTAGCTCGTACCAGAACTAGCATCTTCTCTCCATGTTCCACTTCCAAACAGAACGAGGGAAAACTGACTGCCTATATGCCTTTGTACGAGCCCTAATCTCTTTTATCTTATCTTTGTGGTCTTTCCGCGAAATGTAAGTTGGCGGCAGTAAAACTGTACAGCAGTCAGCCTCAAATGCTGGTTCTCTAAATTTCCTCAGTAGCGATTCACGAAAAGAACGCCTCCTTTCCTCCAGAGAATCCCACCCCAGTTCTGAAGCATTTCCGTAACACTCGCGTGATGATCAAACCTACCAGTAACAAATCTAGCAGCCCGCCTCTGAATTGCTTCTATTTCCTCCCTCAATCCGACGACCTGATAGGGATCCCAAACGCTCGAGCAGTAGTCAAGAATAGGTCGTATTAGTGTTTTATAAGCGGTCTCCTTTACAGATGAACCAAAACTTCCCAAAATTCTACCAATGAACCGAAGACGGCTATCCGCCTTCCCCACAACTGCCTTTACATGCTTGTCCCACTTCATATCGCTCTGCATTGTTACGCCCAAATATTTAATCGACGTGACTGTGTCAAGTGCTACACTACTAATGGAGTCTTAAGAGATTACGGGATTCTCTTTCCTATTCATCTGCGTTAATCTACATTTATCTATATTTAGAGTTAGCTGCCATTATTTACACCAAGCACAAATCCTGTCCAAGTCATCTTGTATCCTCCTACAGTCACTCAAGGACGACACCTTCTGGTACACCACAGAATCATCAGCAAACAGCCGCACATTGCTATCCTCCCTATCCAAAAGATCATTTACGTAGATAGAAAACAGCAGCGGACCTACTACACTTCCCTGGCGCTCTCCAGATGATACCCTCATCTCTGATGAACAATTTGTTAAGATTTTCCTTTTGAATAAATCATCGAATTTTTCTGAACTTGTAATCATTTATTTGTCTGCACATATACTTCACATTTAACTATTTCCGTCCCATTCGGGTAATTTCTTATTAGTGCAAATTTTCTGAAAAAGAAAAAAAAAGTTGCCATTAGAAAGACTCGAACCAGCGAATTTACGGTTACAGAAGGTCATCAATACACCCTCAGTTACAGGCGGTATTGTTGGAAGTTTTCTTTTTTTCTATTTTCTTTCTGTTTTACAAACGTATTTTATGAATTACAACGTCTTACA
Organism: Schistocerca gregaria; assembly: GCF_023897955.1. Taxonomy (NCBI): domain Eukaryota; kingdom Metazoa; phylum Arthropoda; class Insecta; order Orthoptera; family Acrididae; genus Schistocerca; species Schistocerca gregaria. The sequence goes on along the minus strand of NC_064920.1, from coordinate 904,963,983 downwards.
AATGCTAATGCATAGGTTTCCGTTATCAACACATCGTTAACTACATTAAGGAAGAAATTAATAACAATGTTGATGAAAAGGTAAACTACGAGTACAGCAGTTTGGGTTTTATACCTACAAGATTATTATATAGTCTACTTTTCAAACAGCATAAATGGTTTTTAAGTTCTCCTTGCTGAATATTATAGTTATGCTGCGTTGACATATTGTTTGAACTGATTGTAGATGTAAATAATAGAAACTTAAAAAGTGATCTACTAGTTTTGATTTTTATCAATTCGCATAGGCACTGCCAAGTAAAAACCTTCTACTCCCTTCTCCAGTTTTACCCTCTACCAGTCCTAATTGCCTGTCTTCCCATTCCCTTGTTAAGCGCAGTTTTCGCAGTATAACCACGGGCTTTCTGTTCACCTGAAAACTAAAGTAGGGCGGACAGGACTAATAGTCTGCTGATTTCTTGCATACTCATCTGCTGTGGGGTCTTTGTTGTTCGTTCCCTGTAGCGTGCATCTTGACTAAACTTTGAATTTAAACAGCGCAGCAGAGGGATGCTTCTGACACAGTACGAACAAACGGAATCGGGAAACCAATGAAACAATTTGTTTTACTAAAGGTAGTAAAATCTTGATGATTTATCTCATTATCTCTGGAAAAGTCTGTGTTTTTGACTGTTCTGGGGATTTCGTATGGTAGCGAAATGTGTGTAACGGTTTTGAACATTTGCAAGTCAATTTAAAAAGGAAGGGAATTTCTTACAATAATCTGAATACCCACACAAAGTACAACAAACATTAACGAAACCGTTATTACATGAACAATGGTCCCTTAACAGGTGTAGTGATGGAACTCTAACCATGACTCACTAGGAGCGTTGGTATGTGCGTCTTCAGCGGGGGGGGGGGGGGGGGGGGGCGGGGGGGGGCGGGGGGGGGGAGTTGTATCTAACAAAACATCACAAAAAATACTCGTTTTGCATACACACAGTCAAACATCTATGTATGGAGGCTCTAAGCCTTTAGGATGACATCCCAATACAATTAACTCATACAGACCAATGATAATGGGGATGAATTTACAGTGGCATAGATTTGGACATCAGAAATTTTCCACAATATTTAATAAATTCAATAACCTCATTTAAATTGGCATCCCGCCACAAAAACAGGGCTTTTTTTCTCCATACAATGCTTTGATCTATTCATGCTGCTACCTGTGGCTACGAAAAAGATTTTTCATTGCACATGGCGATCACGTGACACAAAGATTGAGGCACTAACACACAGGGAACGATTACGAAGTCCCTGAAGATTAGATGGGTGGATCACATAACTAATGAGGAAGTATTGAATAGGATTGGGGAGAAGAGAAGTTTGTGGCACAACTTGACCAGAAGAAGGGATCGGTTGGTAGGACATGTTCTGAGGCATCAAGGGATCACCAATTTGGTACTGGAGGGCAGCGTGGAGGGTAAAAATCGTAGAGGGAGACCAAGAGATGAATAGACTAAGCAGATTCAGAAGGATGTTGGATGCACTAAGTACAGGGAGATGAAGAAGCTTGCACAGGATAGAGTAGCATGGAGAGCTGCATCAAACCAGTCTCAGGACTGAAGACCGCAACAACAACAACAACGATAAAATTAGCGGAAACAAACACACACGATAACAGTTGGTAGATCGCTAAGGCAGTTATCTAATTAACAGCTACGGACTTTGCCCAACACGGTTGTGACGCTGAAATTCATTACTCAAGATCACCAACTTGCTTACCTGACGAAACTTTAATTTAAGGTATTTGATATAGTGAAATATGTTGCTTAGGGGTTGAGAGCCATGAAGAGATAAAGGTTAACAGCCGCAAGTGCCGAAGGCACACGACTGTGCTTTGTAGAACAAAAGGCAAAGTTAAGTTCGTTCACCTCTCAGTAAATACATCAGGATTACATTACGAATAAAATCGCAAAAGGTTTGAAATGCGTTATTTAAATAGCTGAATGATCACCTAAAAAATAACAGTTAAGTTATCTGAAACAAAATCATGCCAACTCATTTTCCGGAGAAACTGGGCATACTCATAGTACGATGGCGAATTGTAGAGTGATTTAAAAAGCGCTGGCTAACGACAGTGCCGCAAAGATCCGTTTCTTTCCGGAAAGGTGGGGCGGACATATAGCCAATTGTACATAAGAGAAAATGGAAGAGCTCATAAACATGCGGTAACTACTTTGCCAGACATCTTTGGAGCAGCTCTAGAAAGACGGCAACTATACGCGGTAGTAAAGAGTCTCCCCCATCACCCAGCTATTTAAAATCTCGCTCACTCTTGCATCACACTTGCAGATACTATTTAGGAACAAGGTCAAGTTGGAAACAGGTTCCTTATTACATTACTGGCCATTAAAATTGCTACACAACGAAGATGACGTGCTACAGACGCGAAATTTAACCGACAGGAAGAAGATGCTGTGATATGCAAATGATTAGCTTTTCAGAGCATTCACACAAGGCTGGCCCCGGTGGCGACAGCTACAACGTGCTGACATGAGGAAAGTTTCCAACCGAATTCTCATACAGAAACAGCAGTTGGCCGGCGTTGCTTGGTGAATCGTTGTTGTGATGCCTCGTGTAAGGAGGAGAAATAAGTACCATCACATTTCGAACTTTGATAATGGTCGGATTGTAGCCTATCGCGATTGCGGTTTATCGTATCGCGATATTGCTGCTCGCGTTGGTCGAGATCCAATGACTGTTAGCAGAATATGAAATCGGTGGGTTCAGGATGGTAATACGGAACGCCGTGTTGGACCCCAACGGCCTCGTATCACCAGCAGTCGAGATGAAAAGCATCTTATCCGCATGGCTGTAACGGATGATGTAGCCACGTCTCGATCCCTGAGACAACAGATGGGGACGTTTGCAAGGCAACAAGCATCTGCACGAACAGTTCGACGACGTTTGCAGCAGCATGGACTATCAGCTCGGAGACCATGGCTACGGTTACCCTTGACGCTGCATCACAGACAGGAGCGCCTGCGATGGTGTACTCAACGACGAACCTGGGTGCCCGAATGGCAAAACGTCATTTTCGGATGAATCCAGGTTCTGTTCATAGCATCATGATGGTCGCATCCGTGTTTGGCGACATCGTGGTGAACGCACATTGGAAGCGTGTATATGTCATCGCCATACTGGCGTATCACCTGCCGTGATGGTATGGGGTGCCATTGGTTACATGTCTCGGTCACCTCTTGCTAGCACTGACGGCACTTTGAACAGTGGACGTTACATTTTAGATGTGTTTCGACCAGTGGCTCCACCCTTTATTCGATCCCTGCGAAACAGTACATTTCAGCAGGATAATGCACGACCGCATGTTACAGGTCCTGTACGGGTCTTTCTGGATACAGAAAATGTTCGACTGCTGCCCTGGCCAGCACATTCTCTAGATATCTCAACAATTGAAAGCGCCTGGTCAATGGTGGCCGAGCAACTGGCTCATCATAATACGGCAGTCACTACTCTTGATGAACTGTGGTATCGTGTTGAAGCTGCGTGGGCAGCTGTACCTGTACACACCATCCAAGCTCTGTTTGACTCAATGTCCAGGCGTATCAAGGCCGTTATTACGGCCAGAGATGGTTGTTCTGGGTACTGATTTCTCAGGATCTATGCACCCAAATTGCGTGAAAATGTAATCACATGTCAGTCCTAGTATAATATATTTGTCCAATGAACACCCATCTGCATTTCTTCTTGGTGTAGCAATCTTAATGGCCAGTAGTGTATTAAGATGAATAAGACCATATTAGCACAACACATAAAACTTTCCAAAGACTTTATCAAGTAGCCCAGAAACCACCTGTGTAACCTGTAATCGTAATAACAAAGAAACATCAATGGAGAAAACTGAAAGAAGTCTGAAGTAGACGGCTTTCCAACTGCACTTAAAAATGCACGGAAGTCTTCCTATCTTTAAAACTGGCTTATCGAGTTTCTTTAGAATTGTGTTGTACTACTTTTGGAAGTTATGTCATGGCACTGAACTTCAAATTCTGTAAGTATACAGATAGTAAATGAGGACCAGTCCATAAGGCCCCCTTATTGCATAAATACTATAAGTAAGTTAAAGTCAAGTGGGATCAGAAGTTTTCAAAATTTGAACGATGAAGGTTGATGACTTGAGTGGACGAATCAGATCTGAATTTACTACATGTAGCCTTATTGCCTTTCAAGCCACTCAGAAGATTACCTGTTGCATAGCCAAAGCAAAAAATGAAGATGGTATAGTTTTGATAATTTCATTTAACTTCTTTGTGATACTTCATACATATACGATACTTAAATACTGCGTTGACAGATATTATTTGTGATAGATAATTTGGAAATTATAGGACTTTGCTTTAGAAAAAAACGCACTATCATGTCAAAAGCCAAGTTACAGCCATTTGGGGCTTCTTGGGTTGATTTTAATGTACCATTACAACAAAGTTATAAATTACTGGCCATGGACGTTGGACGACATATGCAAAAACCGAGAAGTCGAGATTTAGAAAAGGTTTGAAGGTAAACAAGAAATGCCGAATGCGGAAAGGGCCCGATCAAATGAAACCAAGTCGGGAACGAGATCGACCTGAAAGCCACAGCGAACGACTGATCCTTAGAAGTAGTTCCTCGGTCCTTTCGTTCAGTTCAGTGCACCGTTTCTTTGGACCCATTCCCTAGTTCTCTAGTTCAAAATCCCGCCCGGTCATCGAAAACTAGATCCACGAAGCCTCCCTTAAATCTCGTAAGTTGAAAGTAGGAACGGCTTTTAGGGTAATATCGTGACCGTGGGTTATACCGTTCCCTCCTTGATAAAGACCTGTCACAGAAAGCACAAAAGAAAAGAAGAAAACCATAATTCCGAAATGCGGGAGACGTCAGTGTAGAAACTGGTGTAACTCGAAGTTCGTCTCCCGAGAAGCTAATCTCCGGAAATAACGATCCAACAGCTCCGGTATATGAGGGCTAACGACCAGCAGCGGGGAAATGTAACAAGTCGAGCGATTTTACGACGACGGAGGTCATTCGTTTCAATTATAACAGGCTGAGATATTATGAACAGCATATTGCTGTTGCTGAATGGGGATTCACATACCGGGCAAGATGGCAATTAAGGAAACGGTGAATAAGAGCAAAATTTACACCATCCTCAATGGTAAAATCTAATTAAAAGATTGAATGGCGAGTAATGCGAAGCTTTCGAACGATGGTGAATAACGATTTTCATTCAAGACAAAAGGAACGTCTGAACAGAGCGTCGGCAGCAAAACGAAATAACCACGCCACCATTCTGTTTTATGTCCTATTTCCTCTTAATGGTTGCTCTACCAGCTGTGTACACAGATTGGAATTCCAACGCAGATGGAACATTCAAGTGGCATTAAATACATCTAGCATTCTTTTGTAAATCGGAACACAAATTACCTTTGGCGGTAAAGGAGGGAAATTGCATAATCCCGGTATTAAAGCTTTCTTATACCGGTTCTTCGTACAACCCAATAACGCTGAATCTCAAGTACGATTTCTCAAACGAGTTTCTATGTCAGGTAGTGCCGTGCCTTGATTTTATTATAAAACCCCTCTGTGATTCTGGAACTCATAAACTGGTTGAGGATGAGCAAGAAAATGTTGCTGGACTGTCAAGAGACACAGAAAATTGTTTTAAAGACGCAAGATACAGTGTTGCAGTAGCAATTAATGATGCCTGCAGAACTTGAGAGTCATACATGTTCCAGTTTCATATTCATTTGTCAAGTGCAGGCAAAGAAGTCGTAAGGCATTACGTACTCGGAGACCCCGAATTATTGCTAGGAGGCCTTATCGAAAAGGCCTTTTTGGTCCACGCAAAACATCCCCTTCTCACGTGGAGTATGAGTTGTGTATTAAGTGTGTCTTTTGAGTGTGTAGCGTGAAGTCATTACTGTGTCGTATGGTGAAGAGGCAAGGGAGGGGTGAAACCTGCTGCCACTTTGTGCCTACACCCCATCCGACGGACGAGTCACTGTGAACACTATCAAATTACCTCGCGTCACCAGACACTATGGAGAAGTTTACAAATAAATCCCGAACATTGGTGAAACGTATGGTGATCAGGACCTTTACGCCACCACTTGTCCTCCCTTTCCTGTTTTCTTCCATCAGCACGCTTTGAACCAGCTATTCCAAGACGAGTGTGACTGTGACGGTATGATTTGTCGACCACAGCTATGGAGACGATGTGTTTGTAGGTGTGTGATTCCCAAGCCGAGTCATCTAAAGACACTAGAAGATCAAGTGAAAGGTAGAATGAATATTCCTATTAAAAATTTAAGAAAATTGAGATTATGTAGTTAATATGTCCAAATTATTCGATACTCTTCCTAAAACAAGAAAAAACATAACTGCAAGATTTAAGCCACTATAGCCTTAAAATAGTTGTTTTTGCTTGAGAATGCTAAGCACATTAAGGAGATGTGAAGCGAGAGAAGTAATTCTGAAATGAGGAGTGGTGGCAATACTATTACGTTTGTTCAAAAGGTCTACTTAATTCTTGCACTGTGTGAAATACGTGTATATAACAGCCAATGAAAAGACTATTAGGATATAGCAGACGGGCTGATCACCGTAAAACATTCTTTGAAATTAAACATTCATTCTTCAGAGGTAACGCGACTATCACCATTCCCCCATCAGGGAGTTGCCAAGCCTTTCAGCGAATTCTCCTCCGAGCGATTGCACGGGGTTTAACGAGGTCGACAACGACTAACTCTAACATTCTTTCTCAATTCGTGTGAGAGGTGCTTAGCGCGAACAAACTGTTTACTGCAATTAATTGGTAGAAACGTGAGTAATATATATAGAGTGTAGAAAAGAGATATTCTGGGGGAAAGACGAGCTCTGTTAATTTCTTAAGCAAATAGTCATTAACATTTCTGTAGCTAAAATCTAACCGTAATCAATTACATTGAATTTGTGATTATAGTACACAATAATACCTAGAGTCTGACATAATTCTTCACAACTGGTGCCAATTTCCACCTTGTCTCACTCTTTTAACTTTAAATAAAAATAATTATTTCAATGCTGTGGGAATTATGTAGAAGTTTAACTAAGAAGTATAAATCTCTTATGTAATTCTTGTCTACCTTATGAATTTTTTTGCTATCTGTAATATATTTCCTCTAAAGAACTTCAATATATTACTTACCTTAGACCACACGAATGATGCGCTGTGGCAACATTTGCCAAAGATTATGGAGTTTGTTCATAAATTATTACCTGCCTATAGTTTTACACAAAAGCAGATTCAACAAATTAAAAATCTTCCTAGTGCCGAAAAGTTTTTATTTTAGTCCCTTTTTGGCAATTCTGTGCAACCACACTATTTGGCAAAATAATAATAACAGCGAGCGTGAAAAACAGAACAGTATGTTTGGCTCCCAGAAACAAACTTACTTGTGACGGTTCAAAGTTAATTTAGGATAAAATTAATAGAGTCCCATCTGCAGATCGGACACTGAAGAGTCATCCATATAAATAAAATTTTAAATGGTCGTTTGTTCAAAACCTCAAATCTCCGTACATTAATCCCATTACTTTGACATTTTGACACAAAGCTGCATTCGGATCCGCTCATGTTTTTACATACCAACTGGAGCGTCATGTTGTAATATACACTAAGACGACGAAAGTAACTGATAGCAATACTAATATAAGGTATAATGAGAAAGAATATGTATAGGAGAAACAATCGTTCTAATGGTTAAACACACTGCAGTGGTAGTTAAAAGTGAATGCGAGAAAAAAAAACCGTCCTCCTTGCAGTCAGTATTACCCGAAAACCTGTACAGTATTGTTTAAAAAATGCATATTTGTATCCATATGAACGTTTATTAGAGTAAACTGTAAAATTTGTTAGTAAATCGCTGGAAAAGTTTCCATATTGCATGCTATTTATACATTTATACGTTAGATATATTAAAACATATATAGCCTATCTCCGTCGGAACGTTTATTAAATTAACATACAAAATTTTGAAGCAAATCAGTCAAGAACTTACCGAAACTTTTGAACAACTTTTCCCCTTTCTATATTAAATATGTATTTATTCACTGAGGTGACAAGTTGGGGTTTGGCTCCTAACATCGTGTCGGACCTCCTTTTGCTCGGCGTAGTGCAACAATTCGACGTGGCATGGACTCAACAAGTGGTTGGAAAATTATCGATTGGATTCACGTCGAGTGATCCGGGTGGCCAAATATTTAGCCCGAATTGTCCAGAATGTTCTTCAAACGAATCACGAACATTTGTGGCCCGGCTTGCATTGTCATCCAAAAAAATCCATCATTGTTTGGGAACATAAAGTCAATGAATGGCTGCAGATGGTCTCTAAGTGGCCGAACATAAACATTTTCAGTCAATGATTGGTTCAGTTGTACCAGAGGACTCAGTCCAAATCCACGTAAACACAGTGCACACCATTATGGAGCCACCATTGGCTTGCACAGTGGCTTGCTGATAACTTAGGTCCATGGCTAGGTGGGGCTGCGCCACACTCGAATCCTACCGTCAGCTCTTACCAAATGAAATCAGGACTCATCTGACCAGGTCCCATATTTCCAGCCGGCTAGGGTCAAACCAATATGCTGTGGCAAACATATGAACTCAATGCCTCTGGCACCTAAGAGGCCACCTCGTACTGTTTGTTCTGTTTTAGGGCGCAAGAAACAACTGGGGTCATACGCGGCCAGGTCAAAATAGAACACAAACGAGGGAAACGACTGTATGTCAGTCTCAATGGATAGAATAGGAGACAGCTACTTGTAAAAAAGGCAAGCAGAAAAACGGCTAAAAAGCACCATACAAAAATGGAGGTCCAAAACTAAAAATTAAATGGCTTTCGCCATATTGCTTCGGAGGATAAAAAAATTAAACCCAGTCGACAGTCCATGCGTCATACGCTAAAACTGCTAATAAATCCGATGGAAAACCTAAGCTGGAAGGTAAATTGGTAAAAAAAGGGCATTCCACCAGGAAATGGCGGACAGTTAACATTTGGGCGCCACTGAGCAAATGACGATGGCTAAAAAGGGAGTGCCCAATACGCATCTGATTTAAAATAATCTCCTCCCACTGTGAGGCACATCCGACCCCGTTGTCCGTCCGAGAGCCATCAGTGTATACAAAGGTACTACCGCTAAGTTCCATGGTAAGTTCGTGAAACTGAAAGCGACAGACCGAGGCAGGAGTGGAGTCCTTAGGAAGCGAATGAAGGCCAAGGTTAACATAGTCCGCACCACGAAGCCAAGGAGTTGAAGGGTTCACAACTACTGAGAAAGTTGCAGGTAGCGTGAAGTTAAGCTGCCGTAGCAAGTGGCGAAAGCGGACTCTAGGAGGTAACAGAGAAGAGGGACAAGCCCATACTGACGATCAAAGGGATCCTCAAAGATGGAGGCATAGGAGGGGTGGCAACGCATGACAGACAAATAGCATGCATACCTGCTGAGGAGAAAGTCACGGCGGTAAGACAATAGTATTTCAGCATACAGACACTCAACAGCGCCTGGCGCTCTGCCCAATACAGTGCATTCCTGGAGAATGGTGAAATAAAATTCCTGGTTTCGTCGCCGCGAACGTAACGAATCAACGCGTTGTGGAAGTCAGGATTTGCGCAGAGTACTCATCATGACAAGGCAAACTGATATTCCTCATTGCATAGATAACAAGCTGTTCACGTTCTCAATGAGATGCCGGCAGTCGAGTTAAGTAAGGCAGATCCTGTTCAGTTTACATGGTTCAGGGCCGCGTACACCCTTTGGCGGCAGATATCGATGGCACAGATACATGTGCCACGGTCAGAGAACGCAACGGAGTAGACTTCAGCAGTTGGTACCGCATTGACAATGTTCCGGGAGATATAAACACGATCGAGGTGGCAGGAAGAATAGCTAGAGAAATGCGCAAACCCTGGATGATCATCATGAATATCCTCCCAAGAAAGTGTCAGACCGAAGTGCTTGAGAACTGCCGCTATGGCCGCGCACGGAGAGTGATGAGGTAGTTAGTCTTTGGATGCCTGGGTGCAGTTGAAATAACCCCCCATCATCAGTGCATTCTGCCGACTCAGGAAACGAGGCGTGACAGTCTCGGAGGAGAAAGTGGAAGTTCACGGTGGCAACCCGAACCAGACGTCGCTTAGACGTTGACGATCCTGACGCCACTAATACGTGAGAGCCATACCTCTGACATTAGGTTGGTTGGTTGGTTTGTGGGGATTAAAGGGACCAGACTGCTACGGTCATCGGTTCCTCTGGCATTTGGGAAAGAGGAAAATGTATCAGCAAAAGTACCGTGATGTAGGAGGATCACCACTCCACTACCAGTATGGAAGCATGGGAGATATGTGCTGTAAAACCATGGGGAACGCAGAAAGTTGGAAGTGCACCTACTGAAAGAGGGCAACGTCAACACCCGCAAGTCAGAGACTAAAGTCAGTGTTTGGTGTACGTGAATGGTACTGATATTGACGGTGGTTATGCAGTAACCCTGAAAGGTGCCACAGCCAGAAGGAAAGGCGATTCAAGCCGGGGGAAAGCACAGGAAGTTCTCTGTTAGACCCCATGGAAGGGAACATCACTGTGACTGGGACGACGCCGATCTACCAAGGCACTGTACATCTCCAGAACGCCCATTCTCAGCATCGACGTCGTACACCCAGGAGACAGATGTGTCACTGGGCGGGTTCAAACACTAAAACGTGCCCTTAGAAAAGTTTATGAATTACTGTGCTGGTAAACCCCTTAGGTTATTTGATTTTTAAACATATGAGCAGAACTGAACGTACTCAGACATATCGCTCTTTACTTATTCTGATCAACATTAAACTGACACACAATATTTTTAGCGCAACGCAATCTGACTTTCAATAGTCCCTACAAAAGAATGGCCCTGATTAACAATAACCTATACCTTTCATGAATCACTTACCTCACAAAAAACTTCGTTGCTCGTACTACTGCAAAACAGCGAGCGCCAATATTGCCAGCTAAATAAAAGATTCTAACTACTGAAGGCACTAACTACTGATAGGCATACTAAGCAAATGAAAGATTTTTATAGAGAACAAACAATGTATTTACCTTAATAGTGTTCGAAAGTCATATATATATGTATCAGTTCATGATATACAGTATTACAAATTTACTCTTTGTGGCGGACACACGTCCAGATCGTCCTCTCTTAAATTCTACCATCCACCACTGCTGCCGGCTCACCTCCAACTGCGCAACGCTACATTCTGTTCACATCCAACTGCCCAACACTACAATAGAGAATATGTCAACAATGCCAACCAGTCACAGACTGCACACAGCACAGTCAGTGATTTTCATATAGAGCGCTACATGGCGTTACCCACATAAAAACCTAAACAGCCTACTTACAACACTAACAGAGGTGCAGCTACATGTAGCATTAGCCAAAGAAAGGGACGGAAGCAGGGAAAGACCTTGTGTCATCACGAGCCAGGACTTCAAACGACAGCGTGGCATCACTAGCAGGGTCGTCATTCTGCCCACACATGCGATGGAGGCAGTCATCAGAAGGGATACGGCGTTGTCTCTTCCGTTTCCTCTGCGACCGCTGCTCCCTAACATGATACGCGTCGAATGGCGGGTGGCTATCGTCCAGTATGTTGCCAGACGTCAGAAAAGCAGAATTCGTTACAACTCCACGAACAACAACGGCGGCCATCGTCCGCTGGTACTGGCTCCGGCGGAGACAGGCGAAACGTCTATCGCATTGTCGAGAGGAGTCGACGCCGGTGCCACCTGTTTCAGAGTGCGCACAGGAGATAGCCCCGCCTCAAACACTTGAGATAGAGTAACGCAGTCGGCGCCGCAGGGAGAGCGACATCTCCGAGCGGCGTCTGAACCAGTCTACGTCGGAGACATTCAGAACGGACATGGCCTTCCTCGCCACAACCGGAAAGAGTGCTTATATGACGATAGATCGGCAGCCGGCAATTACAAAGTAGGAAGTGCTTCTTCCATTCAATTTTTATCTTCCAGACACCTTTGAGTACACGGTATGTTTCGAACGTCTTCCACGTTTCAGCAAAGTACTGACGACATTGCCGTAAAGTTTAAACGTGGCTACCACAACGTTCGACGGCACCTCAAACGGGGGTTCGAAAACCCGTAACGTTCGGAGGACAAATCCAGCGTGATCAATCACTACATTTAAACGTGGCTACCACAACGTTCGACGGCACCTCAAACGGGGGTTCGAAAACCCGTAAAGTTCGGAGGACAAATCCAGCGTGATCAATCACTACATTTCCTATATGGCCGTCAGAGTATTTGAACTTGAGATCGTTAGTAGCATGGCGCCACACAACGTCGATGCATAGCTTTACATTCACTAGCTTTATGCACACAGCGCCACTAAGGGTGGAAAAATGAATGCCGAGAAAATATTGCTGCGGGAGACGCATTTCCACCCGTACAAACCGTTTAGCTTCATACGCTACCCGGAAGTAAAGAAAACGAGCGCGCGCGCTCGCAAGCAGCGCAATATGCGAGACGCAAAGAAGGTGGCTCGCCTCACCACTGCCGAAAGCACATTCAGCCACTAAGCCACCTTGGCACAGCGATTCACATAATTGCACGGATTATCCTGGCACGCCTCATTTCTCGATCCAAATTGTCACTGCCGTCCCAGTCTATATCAAATTCCCCCTTACCCATTAACAGAACTGCCGGCAATGACAATTTGGATCGAGAACGGAGGCATCCAGGGTAATCTGTGCTGTTGTTTGCAGCGCTGTGACAAGGTGGTTTAGTGGCTGACGCATCTGCCTTGTCAGCTAGAGAACCGGGTTCGATTCCTGGCCTTCCAACAAATTTTGACTCGTCGCTCCATTCTGTATACATAAAATCAAAATACTCAGTTTTTACTGTCGATGTTGGTATATAGGGTGTATCGCTTAGTTGCAATTTTCTCCACCTGAAAATTAGATCCTGGATTTCCCGAATGGTCAAGAAGTTTAGGTCGTAATTAATCTTCTCCTATAAAACGATGTATCCGAAACGCGCAAATCTGCTTTATAACAATTTATTGTATCACAAGATTACGTCACACACAATTGAGCCTTCCAAAATGTGTAACAAAACTGACTACTATGAAACCTGTTACAAAACGTACTGACTCGGGCTTGAGGTTTACACAGATTCTAACGATCGGAACAATGCTGCTTACATTGTTTACCATGGTAATTTTGATGATTTCACTTAAAAGTTGTACAGTTTTAGAGGATGAGTTACAGAATTTAGATTAATTAATCATTACAAACATTCCAGACTAACAAAGAAGTCAAAGAATATCATTAACGTTGTCAAAACACAGAAAATGTAGTTGTACAATAACGTACGATTTATGAAACTAAATACTGATGTATTTGCAGAATGGATCTTATTACTAACTTGCTTACATTAAACTGAACGGCAAGAACAAATAGGTTTTACTACATAAATGTTGTAAATGCGTGTTTAACTATTTCTTCACATTCATTGAGTAACGCTTCAAGTAAAACTTATTCTCAATAACCATTTACTTTTAATTCATCATAACTCTGTTCAAAGTACCATAATGTCATCAGTTTAGCCAGTCAATAACATCCAAGACGCAGTCATTACGTTTCGCAACATCGCGTATCAGTCTGCTGTACGCAGACCTGGGAACCATCGCAAAGACGACATTCTCCCATTCCCGTGTCCAGTGTCCAGTGTCGTCATTGGGGGGCATACCTGATAGCGCGCCTTTCTCCGATGCTGCGTCAGGGGAAACTGCAACAATGGTCGCCCCGCTGACAGTCGGTGGTGCTCGAGACACTGTCCGCTGGATACTCGTCTTGCTGCAAAACAAAAGCCCGCTTTCTGAGTCAAGGTATGTGACGTGGTTGTGCCATCTTGCACAGCAGTCGTAGGATGATGACCCGCACTCTCTAGAGGCCACAATTCTGCTGCTGTCGAATTCCGGCACTTGCTTTTACAGCTTTTTCCTCTTTACTCGATCATCTGACAAAGTACAAACATTAAAATGTGATTTGAGAACAAGAGCTCGCTACCTAATCTTTTCTTATTTAACTTGAGCCGTGGCGCCATTGAGTTAGTAGATCGTTCTGTTTGGCGCCACTCTCAGGTGTAGTACCGACTATTCCACTTGCGGCCCCATTGCCAATATCTTTGAGGAAGAGTTGGTATCTGTGGGTTGAGCCCTTAGAAGGTCTTTGCTTGCCGATATATATACCAGTTTCACTGGCCCGAGGGGGAGGCACGAAGTTTGGGGAATGGCAGTAGCGTCGCGATAAGAGGTAGTCACGAGGTCCGAGCGGCCGAAGCCACGAGCTGCACAAGGAGGGCTGGAGCAGAGCTAAGATAACGAAGTACTTTATCGGGGTTAGCGTCGAATACAAGCAGCAGGCCGACATCCCGTCCGTTGGTTGGCAACATTCGCTTCGGACGACCGCTCGTGGCCTGGCTGCTCTCTTCTACCTGGCTTTCACCGGCGCCTCTCAGTAACCGCTGCGTCGCATCGTGGATCTATAGAACTGTTTGCTGATAAAGGGGATGGTGACTTGGGCCATTGTCAAACTGCCTTCCTTATTGTTTTCTGGTTTGTACCAGACTCTCAGAGTTTTACTTGGTCGGCCCTTTGGTCGTAAATATAGGCTAGTAGTATTGTACTAAGACACTAGTTGTCGTTTGAAACTTTGTCCCGCTGTTATATTGCCTTTCCTTTCAGGTTTTTACCCTATCGTTAATTTTCTAATGAATCAGCCGGAACAATTGTACTAAGGCACAGGTTGCCGTTAAACAAAGCGGGATCCTGTGGTGAGATTTAGATGTTAACCGGTTCAATTCTTCGATTTTAATTGCATTTCTCAGACAATTTATAATCTGAATAACCTGTCGTACTAACCTATTCGGTGCTGTGTTTGAAAGACCGGGCCATTTTAACTGGATCTTGTGGTCCCACCGAGTGCGTTAGCCGCGCTGAGTGGCCGCGCGGTTTAACGCATCATGTCACGGACTGTGCGGCCCCTCCCGCCGGAGGTTCGAGTCCTCCCTCGGGCATGGGTGTGGGTGTGTGTGTGTGTGTGTGTGTGTTATACTTAGCATAAGTTAGTTTCAATTAGCTTAAGTAGTGTGTAAGTCTAGGCACCGATGACCTAAGTAGTTTGGTGCCATAGGAATTCACACACACACACCACCACCACCAAGTGAGTTCTATTGTAATAATTGTTGACAAGTAATGTTTTAAGACGTTCCTTCAGAACGGTCTTAATAACTGACAAGCAGTTTAACATTGAAAATATTAACATCCAACTGTCACCAGGGCTTTAGTTAAAATAAAATTTTCAGAAAGGACGGGTTGAGATCCAGCCGCACCTCGGTTGCCTATTGAAATTATGAGGTTTCTAACACTCTGCGTGGTGTCTGTTTGTTCTATATCGTGTCTCCCTACCAATTTCGCGCAACGACGCTCTGAGCGTATTTTTTTAGGGAATTGACTAGTTTGAACATGGGACCTGTTGCTGGTAAGGAGATGCCAGACCACACATGACATGTAGAATTCAGAAGAGTTCAGTGAGGCTAGCGATGATATAACCAAATACTTAATGATTTCAGCGTCAGCTCCACTGCACTCGCTGTAAAAGAATTTTAATACTAACTAAATTTAGTGGAAGGGGTTCAAGGCTTTCCTATTTTTAATTACCTGGTAAAGCAGTTAAGTTTACCATTGGTAAAATTTTATTCTACTCACAAAACATTGTTTATAAATGGCACTATTGATAAAAGGAGATGTTTTAATACAGGATGGTAAAAACCAATTACGTTCAACAAAAATGTGAACGAATATTCCCTGAATCGGTTTCCAAGTTCTACAATGGATCGAAGGATGACCTATGTCATATCACATCTATAATCTAGGTTTAAATTAAGTTTCACAGAAGAGAAAACTATCAAAATGGTCTACAGTGACCATCAATTATCTTTAATTACTTATCTAACTTCTCGTAAATTACAGTGGCTGATGTGGCTTCTCAATAACTATGTAACAGAAAAATCATCGCGTTTCAGATTTTTACTTCAAGTGGCAAATGTGAACGCCATGAGCTTCAATTGACGATCGACACTAGTATTACGCAAAAAGGGGGTGTGACAGATGAGACTTCTGCAGCTCTGAGTGAAGCTTTATGCGCTTTTATGCGGCATCGCGTATGTTCATTACCTTGTCGGTGCTCGTCAGGGGGCGGCGGGCGGCACAACTCCGTCCAGCTCGCTGTCTCGGAGGCACCCTACTTTTAACTTCTCCTTACTACAATTTACCGAAGTTGGTTTAAAAAAAAAAACTATCTGGGTGTGTTTTCATCTGACCAATCAGGGTCTCAATGCTAACCTTAAGCTCCGCCTACAAAAATTCTGTCTATCCAATGAGAAATGTTATACTTTTCGTGGTGGGGCAATGTTTTTAAAGTTTGCTATGTAACAGAGACGCGAAAAAGTCTCGCGCGAAAACTTGTAGCTGATGTGGTCCTTTAGTGTTATCGTAAGATTTATACTGTTCTTCTGGAGGGCTCTATCTTTTAACATGGGCTGAGGGGGGGGGGGTGATCCTAATGTAACAGAGACGCGAAAAAGTCCCACACTAAAACTTGCAGCTGGGGTTGTCATAGTGGTTAACTGGCGACGTGGGTGTCCAGTCCGTCCCTTATCGTTGGGCCTTCTAGCTTAACACGGTTCTGCTCTCGGCTTCTGTTCTCCTTTCTCCCCTCGGAACTGCATATGTCTCATGGTGAGAAGGTATGACATGCATTTAGGCATTCTTGTGTTAGTCTGTGGTATTCCATTTGCTCACTCGTTACTCGTATTACTTTGGTTAATTTAATGTCACGATTTATTTGGAGCTATGTGACATACTACTGGATTTGCTTATCATGTCAGGGGTTTCATGGAAGGTGTTGGATTTGCCTAACACCTTACAGGTTGGTTGCTTTGAAGTGAGTCTTATAACTATCGTATTGTTTCCTCATCTGTTTAACCTTTAATCACAGATGCGCATCTTAACAGCGGACCGTTGAACATACAGCTTTCAATGTTACGTCATCTGTTTTTAGTAACTGTATCACTCTTGTCATCAATGGTGCTTATATAGTTTTCATGTGTTGCAAAAGACAGACTGGTCCAGCGCGGTAATAAACACCGCTGTTTCACCCAATATCAAGCGGGCTGCAGGTCTTGCCGTCTTGTAATCATTGTTATACTGTTTGCTGTTTTGCAATTCAGCACTTTAGATTTCTTTTACAAAAGCTTATTCAACTTAAGGTTTAAGGTCAAAAGAATTTTGCAAATTTGTTCATTCTGTTAAAGAAAATTTTATGGTTATAAATTGTTAAATAAACAGGTTTGTGAAAAGAAAGTTAAATTGGTGGGTCCTCCCTTCCAAGTTTTCATCAAAACCAGTAAGAACCACATATCATAACTGCTGCGTCGCTGAAAGAACGTGCAGTATGTAAAAAAGGCAACGTTTCAGAAGTGCTCCTTCGGAAAACGTTTTACTAGAAGCACAAAAAATAAAACAGAACTTTTTTTGATTTGCAATTTTTTATGCTGTTGTTCTAATACGATTGCAGGGAAACTCTTGGTTAAAATCGTTTGTTTATTTCAAATTGTTACACATTACACGATCAGGTGATTACCTTTTCATTATTCATCAGATTTATTATAATAATCAGTGCCCATTGTTCAAAGAATTTGCAGTGAATTAAGAATGCGAACTGCGATCTCTAATGAGGGAGAACCATAAAGTGTCAGTCTGTGCCCGCATCTCGTGGTCGTGCGGTAGCGTTCTCGCTTCCCGCGCCCGGGTCCCCGGGTTCGATTCCCGGCGGGGTGAGGGATTTTCTCTGCCTCGTGATGGCTGGGTGTTGTGTGTTGTACTTAGGTTAGTTAGGTTTAAGTAGTTCTAAGTTCTAGGGGACTGCTGACCATAGATGTTAAGTCCCATAGTGCTCAGTCTGTAATTGTTACATTTCGAAATGCGTCCCTCAACTACCTGTAGAAGTAGTTCCAAATCTTGTATATTCATCGGCATGAAATTTCCGAATCTCAAATGAGATTGTGACCATGTCTTCATTATCGTTAAATGGCCTACATATTTTTCTTCCCAGTCTACCAGTCTTCCGTATAATTTCAAAGTGTCCAAACAACTAACGTCTTTCGCGCCACTATGCTGCGCTTTCTTTTATGCATAAAGAATTGACACCCGAAGGTTTTTGTTTCGTATACTTTCCTCGCAATACAGATGTTCTGAAACGATTGCAATCAACTGGATGTCACTTAGGTGACTTGCGTGTCCCTAGCCAGTTATCCGAGCTGTAAAGTGGAGCTACAGGATAACGTGGAATCCGTTTCTGGCGAATCTCCACATGACAGAGGTGAATGCTAGGTTAAAAGCAGGAGAGAAAATAAATGACCCTGCCAGGATTCGATCCTTCAACCTTCCGGTATCTAGCCAGGAGCTTTACCGCCTGCTCTCTTATTTGCGTTATCTCTTTTTTATTTTTTTATTTATTTTATTTTTCCATGGAGAATCCAGACGACATAGAGGAAAATACAACTTTTTTGACATATACATTTAAGAATAGCAGCCACTGTCCCGAGAACGTTGGAGTCGCATCATCATAGGTGAAGAGGGTAAATATGAGGGTAAAAAATAGGTGAGAAATACGACGGGAAACTAATTGATTCACCTCCATCGTGGCAGACGCACGTGGGAGCTGACTGGGCAGGGGACAGACACCTTAGACAGGTGGCACTGAGGTTAGTACACCGAACTCGCATTAGAAAGGACGTCGGTTCAAAACCACGCTAGTCCTTCCAGATTCAGATTTTCGTAATTTCCCTAAATCTCTGCAGGAAAATGTCAAGATGTTTCCTTTGAAAGACATAGCCGATTTCCTTCCCCATCCTTGACACCATCCGAGCTTGTGCTCCGTCTCTAATGACCTCGATGACGAAGGGACATTAATCCTATTCTTTCTTCCTTTTTAATAAACAATGTGACTCTCGAAATACTAACCCGTAACCGAAAATGTAAGTGCTAGTGAATGTCGGCGCATTCGGGCACCAGAATGTTTACAGGAATGGGAAAAGAACTATACTCGCGCTCCGTACGTACTGGGCACACCCCGAAGTTGAGTCGGGGCGCTAAATTTTCGCATGAGATAATTGGCGAAAGTCTTCCGATACTGGAAACATCGTTGCATCTCGTCACGAGCATTTTGTAGAAAACTCTCGCAGACGAGAAAGCGTGTATTTCCGCTGCTGGTGGTCGGTTTGAACACAACCTGTTATGGTCAGTTGTCTCGTTCCTGGTCAGAATCCACATAACTAGTAAATTCACTTGTGTTATTAGCCGGCCGCTGTGGCCGAGCGGTTCTAGGGGCTTCAGCCTGGAAGCGCGCTGCTGCTACGGTCGCAGGTTCGAATCCTGCCTCGGCCATGGATGTGTGTGATGTCCTTAAGTTAGTTAGGTTTAAGTAGTTCTACGTCTAGGGCACTGATGACCTCAGACGTTAAGTCCATAGTGTTTAGTGTCATTTGAACCATTTGAACTTGTATTATTCTTTAAAGTGTGCTACCACAGGCATTATACAAGTGTCGGTGTGGGAACTCTTCAAAATATATTTCGTTACCGACTCGCATTACACTCCTGCAAAGAACGCCGCTGACATTCTAATTTACCCTACGTTTAGTTTAATAATGTCAGAGGTATCGCTCCATTAAACAGCGTGTGTGTTTGCACAATTAATACAATTTTTTACTGGGTTATCAAAAAGTCAGTATAAATTTGAAAACTGAATAAATCACGGAATAATGTAGATAGCCGGCCGCGGTGGTTCGCGTTTCTAGGCGCGCAGTCCGCAACCGTGCGACTGTTACGGTCGCAGGTTCGAATCCTGCCTCGGGCATTGATGTGTGTGATGTCCTTAGGTTAGTTAGGTTTAAGTAGTTCTAACTTCTAGGGGACTAATGACCACAGCAGTTGAGTCCCATAGTGCTCAGAGCCATTTGAACCATTTGAATGTAGATAGAGAGGTACAAATTGACACACATGCTTGAAATGACATGAGGTTTTATTAGAACCGAAGAAATACGAAAGTTAAAAAAATGTCCGACAGATGGCGCTTCATCTGATCAGAATAGCAATAATTAGCATAACAAAGTAAGACAAAGCAAAGATGATGTTCTTTACGTGAAATGCTCAATATGTCTACCATCATTCGTCAACAAAAGCTGTAGCCGAGGAATAATGTTGTGAACAGCACTGTAAAGCATGTGCAGAGTTATGGTGAGGCATTGGCGTCGGATGTTATCTTTCAGCGTCCCTAGAGATGTCGGTCGATCACGATCCACTTGCCACTTCAGGTAACCCCAAAGCCAATAACCTCAAGGACTGAGGTTTGGGAACCTGTGAGGCCAAGCATGAAGAAAGTGGCCGCTGAGCACCCGAACATCACGAAACGACGCGCGCAAGAGACCTTTCACGCGTCTAGCAATATGGGGTGGTTCTAACAAAACCCCATGTCATTCCAAGCATGTGTGTCAATTTTTACCGCTCTGTTTACATTATTCCGTGGTTTTTTATGTTTTCAAATTTATACTGACTTATTGATCACCCGGTATATTTCGTAAACCACTCGCATTGCAGTTCTGCAAAGAATGCCACTGATATTCTAATGTACTTTACTTTTAGTTAGATAGTGTCAGAGGTATCGCTCCATTAAAAAAAGTCTGTGTTTGCACAATTAATACAGATTCTAGATATTATTACAGTCTAACAATACGAGTCCCTGAGTACCGATGCATTCTATGAAAACCGCATATAAATGGCACTTACCATTTCCGCAATATTCGCGACGCACATTTTAGGTGATTGAGCCAGTACAATTATTTCATCAGTCCAAATGGTTCAAATGTCTCTGAGCACTATGGGACTTAGAACTACTTAAACCTAACTACCCTATGGACTTTACACACATCCATGCCCGAGGCAGGATTCGAACCTGCGACCTGCGACTGTAGCGCCTAGAACCGCTCGGCCATCCCGGCCCGCTCATTAGTTCACCTCGCGTCAAGTATGTCATAAGTATCTTGCTATGTTAGTCGCAAAACGCATATAGAAAGTGGCTGTAATAATATGATTATCAGTGTAGGTAATTTGTAGGGAAGAATGGAAGAACAACACGGTGTCATGCACCATTCGACATACATATGCCGTACTTCGCTCTTTCTGTAAGCACGATATTGATTTATGGTCCGATCAGGCGCATGCAGCATCTCTGCAGCAGTCGCCTGTTGTCGCGTGCACGCTCCGTGAGAAGCTCAAGGCTAACGAGGAGGGCCCCCGGCCGCGGAGGGCGCATAAACCCGCGCGCCCGTCGTTTTATCACCGCGGCCACTTCGATAGCGTCCCGTATAATGTCGCCCGCCGCGCGCTCCGCCATTACTCTGCGCAATTGAGGGCATAAATTGCCAGGCACACAGATGGCGATACGGGAACTGTCGCTGCGACCGCGCTCACTGACAAATACGCAAGCAGTCTAGTCTACGAAAGGGAGCTCGAACGCTTTTGTTGCCACAATGAGTTCCTACACCATCTCTCTAAACAGTGCGATTACTTCTTGCGTAAGATTTCAAAGTTCTTCATTTGTATCTTCGTTGATTTCCTTACTTTACATATCATTATGTCGCTAATGGCTCAATCACCAGGGTGATTGTACCATCGTAAGCAGTACAGTATCTTGACGGCAGCATAAATTGGATTTGTGTGTTCACTATAATGGTATCGTTCCGAACACATTATATGACGCAGTTAACGATTGCATGCTTCATGGACATCCTGTGTAGAATGCGAAAAATATTTGTGTGGAACTACAACGCTAGTTGGTATGTTACTGAATAACAACAAAACTTTATGCCACTCGTTTGAGCTGGGTCAATTAGCGTCTCTGTTCATTTTAAGAGAGAAGATAAACTATCTCTGCTATTGAACGAGTATGTCTCCCTTCTTTAATAACTATCTGTTTGTTTAATATTTGTGTAGCGACTTAAGTAATTTGAATGCCCCTAGTGTTATCTGACCCTAATGAGCGTTAGCTGTAATTATGATGACTTAATTTATACTCCTGTTATTTCAGGCGATGTAATTGCTAGTCAATGAAGCCCTCACAGCAAAAATAGATTGTAAATTCCATCCACGTCAGCGGGATATTTGCTCCAAATAACGGTGCTACGGTTGTTACGGAAATAAAACACAACTACTAAAGCGCAGTGATTACTTTCCTATCGACAGTAACTGACAATTAGAGCTTAAAAATGTGTCTAGGGCGGCAGTGCATCTAGTGCATTAAACCGTAACATACAACAGTAACGCCTATAAATGACTAAAAATCAATTTACGTCTCCGGGATCATTATCACCAATCAGTATAATTGTCCGTCTTGGTCGCTGTTTACATCTCTTTATTTTTCCTAAATACGTATTAACGTGTTTCGGCTACACCCATCCAGTGTTGCGAACTCAGCTGAATTTCGGCTGATTCTGGCAGATTTGTATTCCTTAAGGCCGGAAAATATTATTCTCTGCTGCAGCCGAAAATCTGGCAGAGTTCTTATGCTGATGTATTTTAATAACTGAAACGCAATCAGATAATTTAATTAATCTAATTTAGTTAACTTAATACACTCTATTATTGAAATACTAACGTTGAGTTAATAATGCTATTGTTATTTTGGGTGGACCTTTTGAATATGTACCTTAATACACTGTTAACAATAAGCATTCTGACTGTTGTTGCCTACTGCGTGATGCAGTAACAGACTGCAGCTGGATCACAGCTCGAATAAACAAATACACTTACTACAACACAGTTTGCAGTGTTATTGCATCCATTCTTATTATCTGCGATACATTAACAGTAGTCTCTTAACCTTTTCAATGCATTTATTTAACTCTTTTTGACTGCTAATAAGAAGTCAGTTTCCTTAGACGTGTGTAGATTTTGTTAAAAAATGCGGAAGAAACCTCCATATATGCATCAATGTAGAAATGAATGTCTAAAAGATAATGACTGGCTACGAAAGGTGCTGCCAGATAAAACAAA
Organism: Schistocerca gregaria; assembly: GCF_023897955.1. Taxonomy (NCBI): domain Eukaryota; kingdom Metazoa; phylum Arthropoda; class Insecta; order Orthoptera; family Acrididae; genus Schistocerca; species Schistocerca gregaria. The sequence goes on along the minus strand of NC_064920.1, from coordinate 904,940,733 downwards.
GGTGCGATGTTTCCTTGCCAATGCCTTCTCAACTGCAAGTATTCGTGACAGGGATCATTCTAAATTCAATAAAAAAGGAAAAGCTGTTAAATAATTTTCTTGTGTTACACAGTCTAAACTGAATTTTCAGCCTACAGTTTCGTCAGTCACAACGGCTACAGCCGAGGCGGAACGGCTTTATTTGTGAGTGTGCATTGCGCTAAGGACAAGACTCACACCCATGCCCCAGGGAGCCGCGTGTACAGTGGCAAGGCGCCTCAGACCTCTCAACTACCTCGCGCAGCAGTGAAGTGATAAAAAATGTAATAAATAAATATATACATACACTGAAACGCCACAGAAACTGGTATAGGCATGCATATTCAAATAAAGGGACGTGTAAACGGTCAGAATGCGGCGCTGCGGTCGGCAACGCGTGTATAAGAAAACTAGTGTCTCGCATATTTGTTAGATTGTTTACAGCAGCTACAATGGCAGGTTCTCAAGGTGACTCTGAACGTGATACTGTAGTCGGCGCACGAGCGATGGGACACAGCATCTCCGAGGTAGCGAGTTACAACGTGACCATTATCGCACGAGTGTTTACTGTTTACAATAACGATAGGAATGTAAAAAATAGTAATAAGATAAAGATTCACCATAGTTAACCGTAGTTTGGTACACTAAAGATTGTTTGAATGTATTTAGACCGCACAATAAAAAGCTGTCATCAGCTGCAAAACAAGCAAAAATTAAATTTGGTAAATGACTGTAATTACTTTGAAATCACACAAATATTGTGCAAGAATCATAATGAAGCATTTGGTCAAAATCCATTTGCGCAAGATTCGAAAACACGTGTAACCTGAAAACTAAAGATGTGAATCTGGAATGCAGTCATGTTAATTACAATTACTATCACTAATTGCATGCAATGACTAGTAACACTTCATGGAAAGTGTAGTGCATAATGTAACTCACAGTTGGTGTGCAGCAACCAACCACAAACTGATTTCAGGTTACTTTATTCAAAAAGTACCGTTCCCGGTTCCGAATTTTTTACAATTCGTCATCAGGCTGTTTTTTGCTTGCTCTCATTATTACAGATTATACATTGGTCTCCAGTGAGTTGCACTTAGATAAACAATAATTTACAAATTGCAAACGTGTAACCAAAATGGCTACGCTACATATTTGTACTGGAATGCAACTTACTCGAAGTATCCATAGGGCACAGTTGTATTAGCAGTTTCCTTGCAATGAAATACATTTTCAAACACCTATGTGTTCTCACAGTAACAAACGTTGCACTGCATTATAAGTCACTTTCGTTTGCTCACAATACGAATTTTGTGATTTGCATCATATATTACGATTTATAGCACACGAAAAAAATGCACAGTTTCAAAAGTACATAATTGTCAAAGATTTTACAGTGCAGTGATACAAAGGTATGTGTTGTTTTCTGGCGGAGGAAATCAATTTACTGTTTTGTTGGACTAAAATAGAGATTTACATTAAATTAGTATTGACAATTAATATTAATAAATGACAAAATATTAAATTGACTGTAGATCATGAAACAAATTAGAGCATAAATTTTCTTGATCTTAAAATCAGTAATGTTAACCATAAATATCGGTTTAGCATCCACAGGAAACCCACCACCACATATGTCAGTATTTGACAACGCCTCATGTTATTCCAGCCAACACAAAATATCATATTGCAGAGCAATTGTAGATGAAATGCAAATTGTACCTATGAATCACACAGATCAAAAAAAGAACTCAGTTTAATTAAAACAGTTGACAAAAGTATGACTAAGACTCGACAACAAAATAAAAACAAAAGCCACAGCCCCACAGAACAGTAATTCACGCAACATTCAATCCAAAACAGATCAGCCTCCTACAGAAGCCAAACCTACATGTACTGTTATCCGACACATAGGGCCAGTATCTTACAAATTTCCAAATCATTTAAAAAGAAGAATATTAATATCAGCTTGTCTACTACAAATAAATTACAACAAAAGTGATCCATGATGTAAATCTTTCCAAGGCCACCTACAGTAAATCAGGAATACACAATCTCCAATGTGATTCACACCCAAAATTCAACACTGTTTAGTTAGGTAGAAGTTTCCAGATTAAGTACAAAGAACATCTCCATGCCTGAGGGCTTGGAAACTTGAATAAATCTACATCTGCAGTCCTCATTGCAGGAGAAAACGATTCAGTGACAAACATTGAAAGCGGTATGAAAATAATACATCTAGCTGAAAAATGAGGCACTGTGAATATATTAAAGGAAACAGAAATAAATACACTCAAAAACACTTCCTCTGATAATACCTTAATAAGCAACTGTATGGGCTAACACTGCTTTCCTGAAAAACTTCCAGAAAGTACTTTCTGTGCTCCAATATAAGTAATATTTTTACATCCCTCTGCAGATCAAGTAACAAATCTTATAATATTGTATGCATCTACAATAGTCTGTATTATTTATGGCACAAAATTCTAATAAATTATAATGTACACTCTATTATAATCAACGATGTTCAAATAATGATGATGAAATCCCATACTCTTTGGCAGAGCGTAGGGTAACGGTGCGAGAGACCCGCACCGCCGTACTAGGCAAGGTCCTAGGAGGTGGTTTGCCATTGCCTTCCTCCGACTCTATTATCATCAACGATGTTCAAATAGCATCTAAGAATTCACACACGTCTTGCCCACACTCTTATCTCTTTTGTTAAATAAAATGAGTTTGTAGCGCTATGACTCACAAAATCCCAAGTAGTTATCGTTTCTGTCTGTATTTAATGCCCTAGATTTAACGTGAAACACTATTTCACTCGAACAAAACAGTAATTAACGTTTCCTTCCCCACGAAAGAATACCATATCTCTGTATCATTGCTTTGTATCACCTTTGACTAATACGTACTTTGCAAACTGTGTATTTGTTTTCGTTTGCTATAAATCGAAATATGTGGTCCAAAACGCAAAATTCAGTTTATGACCGAACGAAAGTGACTTAGAATGCAGTGTAACGTCTGTTACTGTGAGAATACAAACATCTTTGAGAATGTATTTCATTGTAAGAAAGCTGCTAATACAGCTGCACCAGATAACATTTTTCGTAAGTTGAAATCCAACACAAATATGAAGCGTAGCCATTTTGGTAACACGTTTGTAATTTGTAAATTATTGTTTATCCAAGTGCAAACCACGGGAGACCAGTATATAATCTGTAGTGATGAAAGCATGGAAAAACCGTCTGATGATGAATTGTAAGAACTTCGAAACCGATAACGTTCCTTTTTTAATACAGTAACCTGAAACCAGTTTGTAGCTGGTTGCTACACACCATCAAAAATTAGTTGTATGTATCTGCCACGGCCTGCAACCATGCCAATACACGACAAAAATGCACTCACAGTAACGCTGTCTGTTTGGGTGATTGCATAATTGTGAACAAATTTAATAGCTATTGTTTACTGATTACTTTTCAAATAACGCCGCCAAAACTTCCATCCATGGGAACAGCTATTTGTCAATACTAATGTTACTTAAACATATGCAAATAATATCATTTACAAAACACGAAATAAAGTTATTTTGTCTATAAGGGGACCATCGTACTTGTAAAGGGCTTTTAGTTTGAAATGATTGTCTGGAGCAGTAGTTCAACACTACATCGACAACTATAATTAATACTGCTTGCTATCATAATAATTACTTAGTTGAAAATCAACTGAACATTCAACTGAATTTGTTTTCTTTTAACTATTTCTTTCACTCATGACTTTCTCAGTAGCTGTGGTGAAGAGGATACGACCCTGCTAATGATTTTAGACGTGATCAGTAAAATTTCACTTGCAAAGTTTATGCTTCAACCAAACACACTCCAACACTCCTTCCCCCCGCCCCCCCCCCCCCCCCCCCACAAAAAATGCTATTATGCCGGAGTGCCTAACACACAATATCAAGGTGTATCTTACTTCCTACAGAGTTGCTTGTGGTGCAATGTAATGCTTATTATGAACTTCGTTATTGAGAACAGCCTCTCCTTGATCAGCTAGTAGTCTGAATGAATTGGGGGCTGACAGTATTCTTCGATAATTCCAAAATCGTCCTGCGGCCGAGTATTTTTCCCATATATGTGTTCACTCAATTATATTTTGCCCTGTCACATAACACCATTTCCCACAGAATCTCCATTTGGCATTTCCGTGTCAACACACACGCCTGTGCCATACCACAGATGCTTCACAACTTCCTCTACCTTCACGCCTAGGACTATACTCTAGCGCCAAGGATGTTATTATTACATGAAAGATATTCCTTTTGTTTCGTGAATAAACATTTCCCTGGCATTGCCAGCGTGCGTACTACAACGTTTTGATATAATTATTTCGTACTTATCCCTTCAGCATGCATAACATTTTCATAAACACTAGTCACTGACAAAATTCTTCTATATATATAGTTACAAAGATGGTTTTAAACTCATGAAATTAAGTAGCTAAAGATGAAAAGATGGACACATAAACGGGCAGGGAGGAGTTGGAGAGAGTGAGGAGGGAGGAGATGTAATGGAGAAAGGGTGGAGGAGGCGGACTGAGAGAAAGGGCAGGAGGAGATGGAGAGAGAGAAGGGAGGATGATAAAATTGACAATGAGAGGGAGAGGAGTTACGGGTCAAAGAGAGGGAGAAGGAGGATGACGTGGACAAAGAAAGGGAGAGAGGGCGATGCACAGAGCCATGATGGAGAAGATTAGGACGAACGTCCAATTCCCATATCTATTAAAACGTGAATTTTCTCTTTTCTTTATTTTCCATGTAAGCAGACTGAGCAGCGGCAGCGTACGGCTAGCAATTTGATAAAACACATAATAAGGGTTCAAATGGCTCTGAGCACTATGGGACTCAACTGCTGTGGTCATCAGTCCCTTAGAACTTAGAACTACTTAAACCTAACTAACCTAAGGATATCACCCACATCCAAGCCCGAGGCGAGATTCGAACCTGCGATCGTAGCAGTCGCACGGCTTCGGACTGCGCGCCTAGAACCGCGAGACCACCGCGGCCGGCACATAAAAAGGGAAGACAAAGGAAAATTTGGGACTGCAAATAAATTTCCAAGTACGAATTGTAAGATGCACACAAGAACTTCGTATATAAAATTATATTTATCATTTTACAGTTGATGATTTACACATGCAGGGATGATATACATTGAAAAAAGCAGGCGAATCAGTATTTTCGGCATCTATCTTGTACACTTATAAACGCAGCAGTTCTGTAATTACCTGGTTGTTTTAAAGTTTCTACAGAAAGACACTTGGTACATGTTCATGAAAGGTTATCTCCCATGCCGAAGTTTGGCAACAAACCACACGTAACATGTCATTTGATGCATTCTGCTTGAAATATTTATTCCTTTTTCTCTCTGTGTGTGATGTGAACAGTTTTGAAGCTTTCTAATCAAATTCTTTACTGGACGATAAAAACAGACATTGCAGGGTTGCACTAGCGGATTGCATCTGGAGGAATGGGGAAATGATTTTAATACCACGCTCGTTGACAATCTTACTTCATCTAGAAAAATCTAGACTTTTTTGTCCTCGCCACGAGTCGATTAACAGAATATATTTATTCTTCTGCACGCATCAGTTATTTTGTTGTTGTTGTAGAAGACTGTTGTAAGCGTTCCAGATTTTCATGATGTAATGGCGACATTGCTATATTTTTCCCCTTAATCGTCAATTGCCTTTCCTTTTCGTGCCTTTTGCCAAGTAAAGTAATGTAAAGATGTAAAAGTAAAGTAAAAGGTGTCCACGTAGAGGATCCACCTCAGTACCCTCGAATTAGCGTTCTGTGCTTTTCCACTGAGCCGACCGCCTTCTGACAACGACACTAACATGAATGGTTCATGCCTCGCTCGATTCGCGCCATATGGCCATAAGGAGCTACCACTCTGTCGCTTTTATTTCTAGCCAAGTCCAGCATAAACGATAAATTTGGAGGATACCGGTGATGACGAGTTGGCACGGTCGCTTGACTTTTAGAATCCTTCTACAGCACCATATCTTAGTCGCTTCGGTTATCTTTTCCATTTTTCCACTATCCATGATTCCTTTCCGTGCAAGGTTGTACCCCAAACGTACATTCTCAGATATTTCTTCCTCAAAATAAGGCCTACACTTGACACTTGTAGACTCCTTTTGGGAAAGAATGTCCTCTTTGCCTTTGCTGGTCTGCTTTTTTGTGTTCTCCTTGCTTCGTCTTGCTGTTATACGTTATTTTGATTCGATGGCCCTCAGTTATGATATTAAGTTTGTCACTATCACATTCTGCTACTCCTGATTACTTTCATCTTTTTCTGTTTACCCTCAATGCACTTTCTGTGCTGCGTAGATTGTTCGTGCAGTTAAGTACCTGCTATTATTCTTTCTTCCTCGCTCTCACTTTGTAGAGGGACGTCGGAAACGAATCTAACATTCACGCTCTTTCACTCCGAACTAGAATCACGTCACTGAACCTTCCATTTCCGTCTTTGCTTCTCCGATGAACGGAAGAGCAGGAAGACTTCATATCTGTCGTACAGTCTCTTTAATCCGATAACTCTGTTCTTGGTCTTCATTTCATATTGTTCCTTCTTTCCTCTTATTCATGTCGTATATTACCCGTCTTTCGCTGAAGTTTAGATCTATTTTTGAGAGAATGTGAAATATATTACACAATTTTACGTTGTCTAACTTTAGACTAACACTAGAAATTACAGGTAGAGCAACGTAATTGTTTATTATTGTGCCGAGAAGGAGCAATCGGTAAGTAAAGCTAATATTTGCATTGCGCTGGAAATGCCATTATCATTTTTGGACGGTTTTACCTTTATATGATATGTTTTAATGGCGTCCAAAATTTCTGGGGATTTAATATGATTGCCTCTAGGTGCTACTTGCTACTATACAAATTCTTGTTAAGAGTTGTTGTCTAACAGTAACTTCGCCAACGTTCCATTCTCTTCTGGAACTGACAAGCGCAAAAATTGAGTCCATTGAGTTCCCAAAAGCGCGTCGCTGTGTAACGCACTAGCACGTCTTTATAGCAGAGCTGTGTTCCGGTGCGATCACCTCAGGAAAGAGCTTTTTCTAGAGAATCGGTTCGTCACGCACGCCATTCGTTTACAAAGGAACGACGCCTCTGGCTTTCGCTCAGGCTATAGGACAGAAAAGACCCATTAGGCACAAAGAAAGATGGTGGTTAACCTGTAATAAATGGATTGTAATGTCATTGGAACAGCTGAAGAACTGAATAAGGAGTTATTAAGAAAACAGTGTTCGGGTTGTTAGTAGCTCAAGAGGTTAAAATCAACAATCGCAGGTGAATTATAAGGTACAGTTTCATAGATATTTCATAGAAAATTTAGTAATTGTATAGAGTAACTTTGTGGATTAACATAAATCATAATTAAAATAGTATTGCAACAGTAGTGATGACTGGGAATGCGTAATATGACTGTTAGTGACTAGATTTACATACTTCCTTCATATGGTTATGAAATATGAACCGTGCGAACTTAGCCATCTATTTGAAGCGAAATGGATAGTAATTCACTATAGTTCCTTCTCTAGATTGTCGCACAGATAACAAAATGGTAGACATCGAAATAGACGACAGAGGGATAGAGAAACAATTAAAATCGCTCAAAAGAGGAAAGGCCGCTGGACCTGATAGGATACCAGTTCGATTTTACACAGAGTACGCTAAGGAACTTGCCCCCCTTCTTGTAGCGGTGTACCGTAGCTCTCTAGAAGAGCGAAGCGTTCCAAAGGATTGGAAAAGGGCACAGGTCATCCCCGTTTTCAAGAAGGGACGTCGAACAGATGTGCATAACTATAGACGTATATCTCTAACGTCGATCAGTTGTAGAATTTTGGAACACGTATTATGTTCGAGTATAATGACATTTCTGGAAAATAGAAATCTCTCAGTAGGAATCAGCATGGGTTTCGAAAAAGACGGTTGTGTGAAACCCAGCTCACGCTATTCGTCCACGAGACTCAGAGGGCCATAAACACGGGTTCCCAGGTAGATGAAGTGTTTCTTGACTTCCGCAAGGCATTCGATACAGTTCCTCACAGGCGTTTAATGAACAAAGTAAGAGCTTATGCACTATCAGACCAATTGTGTGATTGGATTGAAGAGTTCCTAGATAGCAGAACGCAGCATGTTATTCTCAATGGAGAGAAGTCTTCCGAAGTAAGAGTAATTTCAGGTGTGCCGCAGGGGGGGTGTCGTAGGACCGTTGCTATTCACAATATACACTCCTGGAAATTGAAATAAGAACACCGTGAATTCATTGTCCCAGGAAGGGGAAACTTTATTGACACATTCCTGGGGTCAGATACAACACATGATCACACTGACAGAACCACAGGCACATAGACACAGGCAACAGAGCATGCACAATGTCGGCACTAGTACAGTGTATATCCACCTTTCGCAGCAATGCAGGCTGCTATTCTCCCATGGAGACGATCGTAGACATGCTGGATGTAGTCCTGTGGAACGGCTTGCCATGCCATTTCCACCTGGCGCCTCAGTTAGACCAGCGTTCGTGCTGGACGTGCAGACCGCGTGAGACGACGCTTCAGCCAGTCCCAAACATGCTCAATGGGGGACAGATCCGGAGATCTTGCTGGCCAGGGTAGTTGACTTACACCTTCTAGAGCATGTTGGGTGGCACGGGATACATGCGGACGTGCATTGTCCTGTTGGAACAGCAAGTTCCCTTGCCGGTCTAGGAATGGTAGAACGATGGGTTCGATGACGGTTTGGATGTACCGTGCACTATTCAGTGTCCACTCGACGATCACCAGAGGTGTACGGCCAGTGTAGGAGATCGCTCCCCACACCATGATGCCGGGTGTTGGCCCTGTGTGCCTCGGTCGTATGCAGTCCTGATTGTGGTGCTCACCTGCACGGCGCCAAACACGCATACGACCATCATTGGCACCAAGGCAGAAGCGACTCTCATCGCTCAAGACTTCACGTCTCCATTCGTCCCTCCATTCACGCCTGTCGCGACACCACTGGAGGCGGGCTGCACGATGTTGGGGCGTGAGCGGAAGACGGCCTAACCGTGTGCGGGACCGTAGCCCAGCTTCGTGGAGACGGTTGCGAATGGTCCTCGCCGATACCCCAGGAGCAACAGTGTCCCTAATTTGCTGGGAAGTGGCGGTGCGGTCCCCTATGGCACTGCGTAGGATCCTACGGTCTTGGCGTGCATCCGTGCGTCGCTGCGGTCCGGTCCCAGGTCGACGGGCACGTGCACCTTCCGCCGACCACTGGCGACAACATCGATGTACTGTGGAGACCCACGTGTTGAGCAATTCGGCGGTACGTCCACCCGGCCTCTCGCATGCACACTATACGCCCTCGCTCAAAGTCTGTCAACTGCACATACGGTTCACGTCCACGCTGTCGCGGCATGCTACCAGTGTTAAAGACTGCGATGGAGCTCCGTATGCCACGGCAAACTGGCTGACACTGACGGCGGCGGTGCACAAATGCTGCGCAGCTAGCGCCATTCGACGGCCAACACCGCGGTTCCTGGTGTGTCCGCTGTGCCGTGCGTGTGGTCATTGCTTGTACAGCCCTCTCGCAGTGTCCGGAGCAAGTATGGTGGGTCTGACACACCGGTGTCAATGTGTTCTTTTTTCCATTTCCAGGAGTGTACATAAATGACCTGGTGGATGACATCGGAAGTTCACTGAGGCTTTTTGCGAATGATGCTGTGGTATCTCGAGAGTTTGTAACAATGGAAAATTGTACTGGAATGCAGCAGGACCTGCAGCGAATTGACGCATGGTGCAGGTAATGACAATTGAATCTCAATGTCGACAAGTGTAATGTGCTGCGAATACGTAGAAAGAAAGATCCTTTATCATTTAGCTACAAAATAGCAGGTCAGCAACTGGAAGCCGTCAATTCCATAAATTGTCTGGGAGTACGCATTAGGAGTGATTTAAAATGGAATGATCATATAAAGTTAATCGTTGGTAAAGCAGATGCCAGACTGAGATTCATTGGAAGAATCCTAAGGATATGCAATCCGAAAACAAAGAAAGTAGGCTACAGTACGGTTGTTCGACCACTGCTTGAAAACTGCTCAGCAGTGTGGGATCCGTACCAGATAGGGTTGATAGAAGAGATAGAGAAGATCCAACGGAGAGCAGCGCGCTTCGTTACAGGATTATTTAGTAATCGCGAAAGCGTTACGGAGATGATAAACTCCAGTCAAAGACTCTGCAGGAGAGACGCTCAGTAGCTCGGTACGGGCTTTTGTTGAAGTTTCGAGAGCATACCTTCACCGAAGAGTCAAGCAGTATATTGCTTCCTCCTACGTATATCTCGCGAAGAGACCATGAGGATAAAATCAGAGAGATTAGAGCCCACACAGAAGCATACCGTCAATCCTTCTTTCCACGAACAATAGGAGACTGGAATAGAAGGGAGAACCGATAGAGATACTCCAAGTACCTTCCGCCACACACCGTAATGCGGCTTGCGGAGTATGGATGTAGATGTAGAATTTAAATCTAGGACACACAAACACAGTTCTTAAACTTTCAGTGTTTACCTGTATGCGAATTCTCCCCACCTCGTTCCTCCCCCCAATCTCCACCACCGACTAAACGATATCTGACTGCCTTTAATTAAATTTGCGACCGGCTTGTCCACTGAAATTTAGGACGAGTGGAGGTGGAAGCTTACAGTATGCACGGTACGCGACTGGCTGACTAGGAAATAAAGCACTTAAATGGCAGTAAATTAGCATCTGCAGACTACTTGGTTTGATATTTCACATTTCCCAACAACGTAGGTCACAAACAAAACTAATTGTCAGTATTATTTAATTATTTTTGGAGCACTGAAGACATAATATAGTTTTTATCTGGAATAGACTGTCAGCATGTGGACAGACGCAGACAATTTCATAGAGTTTCGCAGTCAAGTTGCCACGTAATCGTGACTTATTTAGTCTCATAATCGAAAAAAGGGCTTTCACACAAATATGTCGCTCTAAATATTGTAGTATTTTGCAACCTCTTTAATGAGTCGTGGAAACTCTACCCGAGGAAAGCAATGAAGACGTCCTGGACAGTTTCATCATAAAAAGGTTTGTCATTAAAACTGGAATTACCTTGCAGGTCGATCAGTTACATCGGCATATGCACGGGGGCGCTCTCAACTGAAACGGCAAACGGTCTTGAAAACTAAACGGAAAAAGGGCACAATGAGTCCTCAAACCACAGGTTTTCCTTAACGCCAATGAGCTTAGAGAATCTGAGCATCTTTGTCAGAATGTGTTCTTCTACAAAGCGTTTTTCTTTTTCAAATAATCCCCATAAAATCAGAAAGAAGTTGTCCTGTAACGTCTTACTGTGGGCAGTTTGCAGTCAAGTCCACTTAAAATGCGACATGTGCCTTCATAAATTTTACTATTCGCACCACCAATTCTTCACGTGCGCCAGGCTTGCAAATTTCGCACGAAGTGCTTCTTGTACAGAACAATTACTCCTGTCTGTCGAGCGTTGTAATTTTTTGTTCTTTCATTGCCAACTAACTCTTTGAACTCACTGTACATGGTATTGTAATGTCGCTTAATAGCAAATAGGAAGTACTTGTCACTTATGCCAACTGAGAATTCTCACCCTCTCTTCTGCTATTCTCATTCGTTTTAAGGAACTTTGCCGTCCGCTGTGGCAGAGCTGTTCTAGGTTCCTCAGTCTGGAACCGCGCGACCGCTACGGTCGCAGGTTCGAATGCTGCCTCGGGCATGGATGCGTGTGCTGCACTTAGGTTAGTTAGGTTTAAGTATTTCTAACTTATAGGGGACTGATGACCTTAGATGCTAAGTCCCATAGTGCTCAGAGCCATTGGAGCATTTTTTTAAGAACTGTGACGATAGGTCGCTAGACGGACTCTTTTTGTGCAAACAGTCACTGGACCTGTGAACGTCCCATACCACGAACGAATAACGAAGGATAAACACCTCTGACAGAAAGATTCTGCCGAACTCTGACAGTTGTGCCGATCGAAAAATTCCGCATCGCAATGCTAAATGAAATGACGCGCTGTACAGGGTACTTCTGACGAGGGCCGAGCAATACTGTGTGACACGGTGGGCGCTGGCCGGCAAGCAGCTCCCGCGCGATGCACGCTGCACGCCGTGGTCTGCCCTGCTTTAAAAGTTTACATAAAATGATAACTCTGTTCAAAACCATTGCCATGAACGTTCAAGCTGTTTTCTTTACTAAAAGAAAATTTAACACTCTATTCTGAACTGGACGTTAAGTTTTAAGAAATTAATTAAAAGAAAAAGAAAAATACAATGTGATGTGTCCATCGACAGAGTGGAATATAAGGTCACAGCGTGGAAAATTAATGAACCATCAACACAGCCTAAAATTCACTTGAAACTTAAACGTTTTTCAACAAGTCAATCTTAGCTAACTGTAATTAAACAAAAATTCTAGATTTTACAATTTTAGTTGAAACCCTAAACTGGTAATAATGCAAGAACGTGCTGTTCAACTGTATCAGATTTAAATATCCACACTTGGCTAAATACTCAGTGAGATAACCTCAGAGTAACTCACAATAATTTACAGAACCTGTAACAAATACGCTATGTGATCAAAAGTATCTGGACACCTGGATGAAAATTACTTACAAGCTCGTGGCGCCATGCATCGGTAACGCTGGAATACAATATGGTGTTGGCCAACGCTTAGCTTTGATGACAGCTTCCACTCTCGGAGGCATACATTCAATCAGGTGCTGGAAGGTTTCTTGGTGAATGGCAGCCCATTCTTCCCGGAGTGCTGCACTGAGGAGAGGTATCGGTGGTGTCGGGGAGGCCGGACACGAAGTCGGCGTTCCAAAACATCCTAAAGATATTCTATGGGATTCAGGTCAAGACTCTGTGCAGGCCAGTCCATTACAGGGATGTTTTTGTCGCTTAACCACTTCGCCACAGGCCGTGCGTTATGAACAGGTGCTCGATCGTGTTGAAAGATGCAAATGTCATCCCCGAATTGCTCTTCAACAGTGAGAAGCAAGAAAGTGCTTAAAACATCTATGTAGGCCTGTGCTGAGATAGTGCCACCACATGGGGTGGAACCAACCCCCCCCCCCCCTCCATGAAACTCACGACCAGATCATAACAGCACCGCCTCCGTATTTTACTGTTGGCATTACACACGCTGGCAGATGACGCTCACCAGGAATTCATGACACCCACACCCTGCCAGAGGTTTGCCACATTGTGTACCATGATTCGTCACCCCACACAGAGTTTTTCCACTGTTCAATCGTCCAATGTTTACGCTCCTTACATCAAACGAGGCGTCGTTTGGCATTTACCGGCGTGACGTGTGGCTTATGAGCAGCCACTCGACCATGAAATCCTAGTTTTTTTACCTCCCGCTGAACTGACATAGTACTTTCAGTGGATCCTGATGCAGTCTGGAATTCCTGTGTGATGGTCTGGATAGATGTCTGCCTATTACACATTATGACCCTTTTCAACGGTCGGCGGTCTCTGCCAGTCAACAGACGAGGTCGCCCTGTACGCTTTTATGCTGTACGTTTCCCTTCACTTAACACTGCACTATCACACTGGAAACAGTGGACCTAGAGATGTTTAGGAGCGTAGAAATCTCGCTTGCAGAAGTATGACACAAGTGACACCCAATCACCCCACCACGTTCGAAGTCCGTGAATTCTGCGGAGCGTCCCATTCTGCTCTCTGACGATGTCTAATTACTACTGAGGTCGCTGATATGGAGTACTTGGCATTTGGTTCAAAAAATGGTTCAAATAGCTCTCAGCACAATGGAACTTAACTTCTGAGGTCATCAGTCCCCTAGAACTTAGAACTACTTAAACCTAACTTACCTAAGGACATCACACACATCCATGCCCGAGACAGGATACGAACCTGCGACCGTAGCTGTGGCGCGCTTCCAGACTGTAGCGCCTAGAACCGGCCACTCCGGCCGGCGGCAGTTGGTGGCAGCACAATGCACCTCATACGGAAAATGTACGTTTTCGGGGTTGTCCGGATACTTTTGATCACATGGTGTATCTGCTTGTCGAAGCATAATCTTAATGCTTCATGACAATATCAAGACTCAAGGTTGCAGCAAACAAAAAAATGGTTAATGATCAGAATCACGTAATGATCAGAATCACGTAATGATCAGAATCACGTAATGATCAGAATCACGTAATTATAAGTGAGGCGACTCTCAAGAGTGTCAATGAAGCTACCAACAAATTACTCAACTTAAGCAGACGGTGTCATATTCAGCCGTTAATAGTACGAGAATCTGCAAAATTTTGAACAGATTAAAACAAGTATACAATAAATTCCCTTAACGTAAAGCGATTTCTACAAGTAGCTAACCGCACACAAAAACACTCAAGCTGTATCACCTACAAGTTTAAACCGAAATCTTTAGTTATCTGTGTTCTGTACACATAACACTTTAGTTTATACGATGACAAGAAAATAACGTGCCCGGCAGCCAGGACACTGTAAGACTAAACACTACTTAGAACACTGTAAGTTATTTAAGTACTTAATAAATCTTTTTGAGATTTCACGCCTGCCGCTGTGACCGAGCGGTTCTAGGCGCTTCAGTCCGGAACCACCTGGCTGCTACTGTCGTAGGTTCGATTCCTGCCTCGGTAATGGATGTGTGTAATGGCCTTAGGTTAGTTAGGTTTACTTAGTTCTAAGTCTAGGGGAGCGATGACCACAGATGTTAAATCCCATAGCGCTTAGAGCTATTTTAAGCAATTTTTGAGATTTCACATAAATAAACACTCTTTATTCAGGATGCAAAGAACTAGTCCGTCAGTACAGAAAAAGTTCTCGGTGATTTTTTGGTGGATGCGAGTATTGCGCTACGCGATTTGAATATTACAGTTTCCTCTCACTGTAACTATAACAATTTCGTGGCAACAGACCACCGGAGCCAGGCAGTACGACCACTACTCAAGTGATTCAGCTCTGGCGTAAGACGTATGATCAAAAAGAAACGAAATTTTTTGTAAATATTTTCAAAATTTTTTATTATCTTGTTCGTATACATGTTAACAATATATGTTTCTATTTTCAGCTCTTTTGGATATTAGTTTATTCTTAGCGGTCGGAAAGATTGTACATATTTTCAAGTGCTCGGTGAATATTTACTTTCGAAAAACATGGATTAAATAACTTGCATTAAATTTTGCTTGATAACTGGAATAAAGTGCAACACCGCATTGTAAATGCTGACCGTGCCTTTTGATGAATCTGCAATGAGTAAGAAAATAGTTTACGAGCGGTATAAACGTTTTAAAGAGTGTCGAGAAGTCGTTGAAGACGAGGACCGCCCTGGATGCCCTACACATCAATTGCTGATGACTATGTGGAAAAGTAAAGGAATTGGTTGTAGAAATACGCCGAATCACCATCAAAGAAGTTTCTGGTATTGTCAGCACGTCCTTTCACGCATGCTACGAAGTTTTTTCGGATGTTCTCGGCATGAACCCCTTAGTGGCAAAGCTTGTTCCGAAATTTGAATTTCGACCAAAAACGACATTGCGTAGACCTTGCTCAAGAATTGTGGAATAAACCGACAACGATACCATACTTCTAAAGATGATTATAACAGTTGACGAAACGTGGTAATACAAGTAGACGTCGAAACCAAGACCCAATTGTTCCACTGGAAACTGCCTGACGAAGCATGACTGAAAAAATTCAGTAATTTTGATAACACGGGAAGGTTCTTCTCATTGTTTTCTTCGATAGCAATTCGATACTCCATCATGATTTTCTGCTTAATGGTCGTACGCTTAGTAAGGAATACTACCTGGAAGTTATGTGCCATTTTCAAGAAGCAAACCGATAAAAACAGAATTGTGGCAAAACCACATGTGGAAATTCCAACATGATAGGGCTCCCGCTCTCATCTCAATGCTTGTTCGTGATTTTTTGGGAAAAAAAACCTGTTGTATTGTCTCAGCGTACGTATTCGCTGGAAATGCCCCCCTACGACTTACTTCTATTCCCGAGGCCGAAGAGAGCCGTGAAAAAAAGTCGTTCTGCCATCACTGATGTGATAAAAACAGGATCACCGAAGGAGCTGAACACCATAAGGAAAACTAATTTCCAGAAGTGCTCCCAAGAGTGGAGAAACTGCTGACACAAATGTATTATATCCAAGGGGGATTAATTTAAAGGGACAAAGTTGATGTAGAAGAATGAATAAACATTTTTTAAGAAACACAAAATTATTTTCCAGTTTCATGACGGTCCCGCACAATTGCACATCATTGTGCTTACAGTACACCAGCAAGATAGGTTCACCAATCACATGAGTGAATACTGCACTCGTTACAAGAAAACCTGTATCAGCAGACGCCGACCTTCATTTGACATACACACGGCGGATCGAGAGTCGCAGCACCGGTAGCCAACTTGAAGCCTTGACGGCCGGAAACTCGCTGTCGAGGCACTGGTCATCTGGCTCTACAATCAGTCTGATCTCCGGATTCACCTCGCACACTCCTAAGTTGTACATCTCTCTGCTCTCGCTGTGCTCTGGAGGGAAATCTAAAGTCCACAATCGATCAAAATGAAGAAAAAAAAAGGGGGAGGGCAGCAAGATGCGGCAAGATGGACAAGGTCGAATGGAAGCAAAGACTGCTAGCACACGGCTCAAGAACTAATGAGTGGCCATGCACGTCACATAAATTAGATGGCTATGGAGGATGAAATCCCTAAGTGTAAGCGCTGTGGTGACGGCAATGAAACAACACCATACCTAGTCAGAAGGCACAATACACTACTGGCCATTAAAATTGCTACACCACGAAGATGTCGACCTACAGACGCGAAATTTAACCGACAGGAAGAAGATGCTGTGATATGCAAATGATTAGCTTTTCAGAGCATTCACACAAGGTGGGCACCGGTGGCAACACCTACAGCGTGGAAAGTGTCAAACCGATTTTTCATACACGAACAGCAGTTGACCGGCGTTGCCTGGTGAAACGTTGTTGTGATGCCTCGTGCAAGGAGGAGAAATGCTTACCATCACGTTTCCGACTTTGATAAAGGTCGGATTGTGGCCTATTGCGATTGCGGTTTATCGTATCGCGACATTGCTGCTCGCGTTGGTCGAGATCCAATGAGTGTTAGCAGAATATGGAATCGGTGGGTTCAGGAAGGTAATACGCAACGCCGCGCTGGATTCCAACGGACTCGTATCACTAGCAGTCGATATGACAGGCATCTTTTCCACATGGCTGTGACGGATTGTTCAGCCACGTCTCGATCCCTGAGTCAACAGATCGGGGACGTTTGCAAGACAACAACCATTTGCACGAACAGTTCGCCGACGTTTGCAGCAGCATGGACTATCAGCTCGGAGACCATGGCTGCGGTTACCCTTGACACTGCATCACAGACAGAAGCACCTGCGATGGTGTACTCAATGACGAACCTGGGGGCCTGAATGGCAAAACGTCATTTTTTCGGGTGAATCCAGGTTCTGTTCATAGCATCATGATGGTCGCATCCGTGTTTGCCGAAATCGTGGTGAACGCACATTGGAAGCGTGATGGTATGGGGTGTCATTGGTTACGCGTCTTGGTCACCTCTTGTTCGCACTGACAGCACTTTGAACAGTGGACGTTACATTTCAGATGTGTTACGACCCGTGGTTCTACCCTTCATTCGATCGCTGCGAAACCTACATTTCAGCAGGATAATGCACGACCGCATGTTGCAGGTCCTGTACGGGCCTTTCTGGATACAGAAAATGTTCGACTGCTACCCTGGCCAGCATATTCTGCAGATCTGTCACCAACTGAAAAGGTCTGGTCAATGGTGGCCGAGCAACTGGCTCGTCACAATACGCCAGTCACTACTCTTAATGAACTGTGGTATGGTGTTGAAGCTGCATGGGCAGCTGTACCTGTACACGCCATCCAAGCTCTGTTTGAATAAATGCCAAGGCGTATCAAGGCCGTTATTACGGCCAGAGTTGGTTGTTCTGGGAACTGGTTTCACCGAATCTATGCACCCAAATTACGTTAAAATGTAATCACATGTCAGTTCTAGTATAATATATTTGTCCAATGAATACCCGTTTATCATCTGCATTTCTTCTTGGTGTAGCAATTTTAATGACCAGCCGTGTATATTCGGATAGTTAAATCTGATGAAATCCTATCTAATGAAGAATGGTCTACTACTACTCTTTAAGGATACTAGTTGGCCTTACTAGAATCACAGGAAGCAAAACAGCACAATAAACTCAGTTTCGTTGTGGGCGATAGTGGGCGAAGATCACTGCAGTGTTTGTCTCCCTGCACAAATCCAATCAAATGAAATCAGTTCGATACTCGTTCCATCTGGCATTGGCTGGACTTCCTAGTAGGGCCACCTGGCAGCGTGACAGTGGAGCAGGGTGGCACATGACAGAATCCAATACTTGGTGGACGCCGAGTCGGTGACTCCCCAGTTTAATAACCAGCCTGACTGTGATTTTGGTTTAGTACATGCGGTATCCATACACCTGATTCTTGAACTTTCCCCGTGCACGCAAAGGTCCCACGACGAATGAATGACAGCAGTTCCTCACATTAGACAGTTCTCGAGTACACTGACGTGGATCATTGTGCATTACTGAGTTTAAACGATCATCAAACACCGAAGATCTTCCTAAAAGTGGAAGTCACAGATGTAGAAACGATCCTCCTTAAAAAGAGAAAACTATTTTCTTGCCTTGCTCTGTACTGTAGCATTATCCACAAAAATATCGCAAATATTTCTGGCTGCCTCCGTTGCTGTCACCCGTGTATTGAAGTCAAACAGAAGAATACGTCGGAAACGTTCCGATTTCTCGACTTGGCACTCCATTTCTAGCTACCAAAGCTCCATTCACTATCTCTAGATAACAAAATTACAATATGCATACTCAGATAGCATCAGGGAACCGCAAATAAAAGTTGACAAACGATAATTTTACCATAATAACCGGAGTACCAAAATGCAAAACAAAAACACTACGAACGTATGCACCAACTTAATAGAACAGAGAGAAAGAAAATAGCAAATAGATAAAGAAATGAATATTGTCGTAAGTAGTACTCGTGCACTGAGGAAGAGGAAAAAGAATAAAACTTGAAACGTCCCCTTAGGAAAATTATACTTGACTGTGCTTAAACTGACACACAATATTTTTAGCGCAACGCAATCTGACTTTCAAAAATCCCCACAAAATAATGGCCTGACTAACAATAACCTATACCTTTCATTACTCACTTACCTCACAAAAATTTTCGTTACTCGAACTACTGCAATACAGCGAGCGCCAATGCTGTCAGCTAAATAAAAGATTCTAACTACTGAAGGGACTAACTATTGATAGGCGTAGTTACCAAAATGAAAGATTTGGTAAAGAACAAACAATGTATTTACCTTAATAGTGTTCCAAAGTCATTATATATATATATATATATATATATATATATATATATATATATATATATATATATATATATATATACGTGACGACATAGGAGCACGTTGCAGAACATGCACTGCCGTCATTGGTGGTCATACGTTATGTTAAGTAACATGTACTAAATTTTGTAACGTCCAGGGAAACGTAATAAAAAGCGATCACTATAGTGTACTCATAGTCTTTGAATAAACTTGTTATTTCTGTTCGTTTCATTGCCTACTTCCTTCAGCTACCTACTGAACTACACCGTAGACGTTTCTAGGTATAATCCAGCTTTCATCGAACTGCGTAATTTGGAAGTAACACGTCATGCGAAAGTTACTATCGTCCTGAAATTTTGGGCGTCACTGTATTAAAGGACAAATGGAGGTGTGAGGTATCGTATTTTTGTCAATGATTCTGACGTTTCGGGCGAGGAGTAAAACTGCAAGGAGAACAGATACCAAGGCTGATGTTTACAGGCAACGTAGGCCTCCTCACCAAATAAAGGGGAACCTTATTGACACATTCCTGGGGTCAGATACATCACATTATCACACTGACAGAACCACAGGCACATACACACAGGCAACAGAGCATGCACAATGTCGGCACTAGTACAGTGTATATCCACCTTTCGCAGCAATGCAGGCTGCTATTCTCCCATGGAGACGATCGTAGACATGCTGGATGTAGTCCTGTGGAACGGCTTACCATGCCATTTCCACCTGGCGCCTCAGTTGGACCAGCGTTCGTGCTGGACGTACACACCGCGTGAGACGACGCTTCATCCAGTCCCAAACATGCTCAATGGGGGACAGATCTGGAGATCTTGCTGGCCAGGGTATTTGACTTACACCTTCTAGAGCACGTTGGGTGGCACGGGATACATGCGGACGTGCATTGTCCTGTTGGAACAGCAAGTTCACTTGCCGGTCTAGGAATGGTAGAACGATGGGTTCGATGACGGTTTGGATGTACCATGCACTATCCAGTGTCCCCTCGACGATCACCAGAGGTGTACGGCCAGTGTAGGAGATCGCTCCCCACACCTTGATGCCGGGTGTTGGCCCTGTGTGTCTCAGTCGTATGCAGTCCTGATTGTGGCGCTCACCTGCGTGGCGCCAAACACGCATACGACCATCATTGGCACCAAGGCAGAAGCGACTCTCATCGCTGAAGACGACACGTCTCCATTCGTCCCTCCATTCACGCCTGTCGCGACACCACTGGAGGCGGGCTGCACAATGTTAGGGCGTGAGTGGAAGACGGCCTAACGGTGTGCGGGACCGTAGCCCAGCTTCATGGAGACGGTTGCGAATGGTCCTCGCCGATACCTCAGGAGCAACAGTGTCCCTAATTTGCTGGGAAGTGGCGGTGCGGTCTCCTACGGCACTGCGTAGGATCCTACGGTCTTTGCGTGCATCCGTGCGTCGCTGCGGTCCGGTTCCAGGTCGACGGGCACGTGCACCTTCCGCCGACCACTGGCGACAACATCGATGTACTGTGGAGACCTCACGCCCCACGTGTTGAGCAATTCGGCGGTACGTCCACCCGGCCTCCCGCATGCACACTATACGCCCTCGCTCAAAGTCCGTCAACTGCACATACGGTTCACGTCCACGCTGTCGCGGCATGCTACCAGTGTTAGAGACTGCGATGGAGCTCCTTATGCCACGGCAAACTGGCTGACACTGACGGCGGCGGTGCACAAATGCTGCGTAGGTAGCGCCATTCGACGGCCAACACCGCGGTTCCTGGTGTGTCCGCTGTGCCGTGCGTGTGATCATTGCTTGTACAGCCCTCTCGCAGTGTCCGGAGCAAGTATGGTGGGTCTGACACACCGGTATCAATGTGTTCTTTTTTCCATTTCCAGGAGTGTATATATATATGTAATCAGTTCATGATATCCAATATTAAAAATTTACTCTTCCTGGCGGACACACGTCCAGATCGTCCGATCTTATAATTCTGCCATCTCTCTCCCCACATCCACCACTGCTGGCAGCTCACCTCCAACTGCGCAACACTATGCACTGTTAACATCCAACTGCTCAACACTACAATAGCAAATTCCAACAATGCTAACCAGCCACAGACTGCACGCATCACAGCCAGTGATTTTCATATTGAGTGCTACGTGGCGTTACCAATATAAAAACCTAAACAGCCTATTTACATAGCCCCCATGCTCCCCACAAAAATTTTACAAATTGTTTTGGGCAGTGGACAATACAGATCTGAAAAAAAATTTCATAATTGCAATAACAAAGAAATCAAATGCACACACGTATTGATACAGTGATGGTCAAAAGCTAAAATTTTCTCACAGCCTATAAAGACAGTCTAGATCATTCATCACAGTATTAAGTACAAATTCATGCACAAAGTCTGAGCAGTAAAAGAAAATGCACACGGAAGTAGTGGTTTTCCGTGCAGTCTTGAAGAAGTAGTGTTTTCCTTCCAACGGAAGACAGTGCTGACTCTTGACACGCAGACAAGTAATGAGCCACAACACAGGTAACTCGCAGCAGAGTCAGTCGAAGTTTTGAAGAATATTTGTAGGTAGGTCCTCAAAGAGCAGACCCACTGTAGTCCTGGTAGAGAGTATAGTATTGGTGGGCCACCAGATGTGCAGATCCACTGCAGTCCTTGTATAAATTATGGCATTGGTGGGCCATCAAAGGTGCAGAACACACTGTAGTCGTTGTACAGACGGCCAGCAGCCATCTCTTGCGACTGTGCAGGTGCAGTATCACCATCGAAGAGTCTTGTGGACAATATAGCAAGTCCATAAACCACCACTTGTGCACTCACAAACTGTTTGGTATGTCCTTAGAACCAGCAATGCTGTTAACCAGTCCCTTGCTGAATTATCAACACACGTGCGAGCACTAACAGTCCCTTTTTTCATATATTGTGCATATATTATGACCTACAGAAACGTGTGCATTGAAATGAAACTTAATTTGAAGAACTGGTGTCTATACAATTATAAATTTACAACATAAGAATAGAATTACAAAGGTACAAAATACATCATTAAAGAACATAACAATACAGAAACAATTTGTGGTAATACGGGCTTTACAAAAGAAACGAAATAAACACATACATCAATATTACAGGAATTATGACATAAGTAAATGCATAAAAGATCAGAATAGCTTTCGAAAATAAGGTCTAAACATTTTTACAAAGCAAATAACATATTATTAATGCAAAATTATATTTGAGGATAACAGTATTCCTCATCATAGTGAATGTAGCTTAGTTATAGACAAATTCTGCAACATAAATCTTATTAGCTAAACACATAAAGACAGGAAAAACACAAATACACAAGAGGAAAAGGCAGGGTTTGTTTTCAGTGAGACGTCTGGTACTGCAGTCCAACCCAAAACTTCATTCCATAGATCTTTCCTCTTATTTCACTTTTTTTATACCTTGTCAATGCATTACTTACATTTCATCGCAACTCATTCTCTTATATAGCCTACCCCCTCTTAAGCTAACTTAAATCTACTGAGCTCAGATGCTAAGGGACGAGGCAATGTAGCAGCACAAAACAATTAATGGTAATGACAAAAAAGCAAATTGGCTAAGCAAGCAGCAGTATATCTAAATTAGCAAAGGAAATGCAACATTACAACTAATATAAGGCAATGTGCAGCAAACAAGGAAAATAAATCAGTAGTAAAAATGGCTTAATACAATGTAAAATTCAGTAGAACTATGCCTGGCAAACAGCAGCAGCAAATGCAATAACTAATATCTAAGCAGAAAAAATATTACAGTAAAGATGGCCATGTCTAATAATTATGTCACAACTTAACCCTAGAGTGATGCATCACCTTGACTTACACTACCGAAACAAGTTAACAGGTTAGCAATCATTGACAAAAATTATGTATGCAATTCCTGTGAAGGGAAATGTCTATTTGTGCTCTCTTTTCTACGAAAGTGCATCATAAAATTATTCTTTACTGGGTCTGTAGACAGAAAATCGTGATCAAGAAAGTACTACACTGTTACGTATTGTTGTGCTACGAAAAAGGCTGTCTCAATGTACCTATACCACAAAAGTTACTATTAAAACTTGTTTCACTTTCCAGAATAATACAGAAAAACTGTGCAGATATAAAACAGATACACCACAAAAGCAATAATGTAAAATGTATCACTCATTAGTAACGTCGTGATATAATCGTGTAGCTATCAAAGAAGCCATATTCTAAGTAATCTTTAATCTCACAGAATGTACTTAAAATAAAGAATATCTTTTCAAGTAAACCAAAATGTTGCATTAAAATCTCATTAGCAGTATATGTTCTAAGTATGTAAGTCTTACAGTTGTTACGTAATCGTGCAACTAACAAGCAAGAATGTACACACACAGTAAGTAACACTGTGTTCTCTGTTCACTATAACAATGCATTTGTAATTACTTGTCTAAATAAGTTCCCTAGGTTCTTGACTGGATAGTTAATTTTAAAACATAGTTGCATGTTAACAGTTTCTAAGTGTGATAAAGAGTACTAGTAACGTGAAGTGAAAAGTTTTATAGCAAAGACTAAATTAAAAAAAAACAGATTATCTCTCAATAAACGGTTTTACATATGAAATGTGGTGTAAATCTTTACTCTTCCTAGTACCCAGAGTTACAACTTGAACGCAATTATCATGTTGTATACGTCGGTAAGGAATGCTAAAACTAGTCTCAAGGTTTGCGTCTATGTTATTTTTCGCTGAGCCAGACGGTGCACGTGGTTGCCTGCGGTGCGAGTCATTGTCTGTCTCTTTGTTGATGCGCGTCGTTATTAGGATTAGGGTACCTAACTTCTACAAATTCACCTCGTTGAGAGGGCCATGCCCTGTTTGAATCCCGCCAGTTCTGATGCAATTCAGGTCTATCGTTACGATTATATCGTCTGTCGTCATGTTGGTAGATTCCATAATTTCTTTCTTGTCGGTCACGTGATGGAGAAATTCTCCCTGAATAGTAACCGCGCGCTGAACTGTTGCGTCTTAAGTTATTCTGTCTCCCTTGATAATAATTATTGTTGTTCCCATATTGTCTGTTTCTCTCATTGTCTCTGTGATAGGCACTACCGCGGAGAGGTGATCTTTCCCTGTAATTATTACTACTCTGCAAACGGTTGTCATACGTGTGGTGTCTGTTTTCTTCACGATTTGCGTTGTAAGAATAGCCTTGTCTTCTTTCATCGCGGATTTGTGACGCATGTGACCTGTAATTGTTGTGTTCCTGTTTTCGCATCCCGCGATTGTCAGTGTCAATTTCTAATTCTTGTAAGAGTCCCTGAAAAGCTTCAATGTCGTCTTTTCAACGCACTGCCAAAATAATATGTCGTAAATGTTCAGGCAATTTGATTAAGCAAATGCGGATGACTTCTGGGGGGTTGTATGGTTTTGAAAGATACTGATTCTTATGTAACATGTCTTCAAAATATTTCACAAGGCTGGAAAATGCAGATTGTTCGAAATGTTTCATCATTATGATGCTATGTTTTACTCGGTCTTGTGTAGCTTGAGACCAATATGCTGAGAGGAAGGCATGATAAAATTCTCCTTCACTGTGACAATCGTGACTGACCGATCGCGTTCTTACAGCTGGTTCATTCTCTAAGTGGCCACACATAAATTCTAATCTGTGCTCCAATGACCAGTTGGGAGGAAAACAATGAGAGAATTGCTGGAGCCATGCTTGTGGATGAATGTAGTTGCCAGACTTCTCAAATGTTTTGAATTTATGTGTAGTAATGAAAAGCTTATAGTCAAAATCATCATGTCGGCGATTCGCAAATCGGTCATTGTTACTTCTTTTCGGCGGTTCCATCTCAAAATTCGGTGTACCTTGCCAATTTATTCCATAATTTCCGAAGTGCCCTGTGTTATTATTTTATGGCTGTTCGGTGTTTCTATGTGCCTCTTCCCGTATTGGAGCGCGAGTGTCCTCTGAAATATGTGATTCTTGTATTACCTGTGTCATCTGATCTTGTACTTCCCGGAACTCTCCTTTGTACTGTGTATTGATTTGATTCTGATTTTGTTTGAATTTCTTAATTTGTTCATAATCTTCTGTGTCAGTGAAGGCTACAGGTCTTGTGTCATTCATATCATCGTCTACCTTTGTAGATAAGTTAGTGAACTGATGCGAAAGTTCGTCTACTTTCTCTGAACCAAGTTTCAGAGTGTCCATTTGCGTTGAAATCGTATCTACTGTGTCCTTTAAGTTTTCCTGAGTTTTTGCAAGTTGCGTAACCGAATCGGTAGATGCAACTGAGTCAAATTTAGCTTGCAAGGTGTCGTGATTCTCATGAACAATAGTTTGCAGTTCTTTGGTGGCTGCTTCGTGATTCTGTAATGCAGTTTCATGACGTGAAAAAATAGGTTGAAAATGCTCACAAATTTTTGTTTTTACGTCATTACAGACTTTTTGACATTTCGATTCGATTTTAAGTAACTCAGCAGTTAAACCTTCATGTGTTTGTTCAAGCGTTTGTTCCATTGAGTCTAACTTCAGAAGCTGTTACTGTGTTTGTCTCTGATTTTGTTCCATTGTGTCTAACTTATGTTGTGTTTGTCTTTGATTTTGTTTCATTTGTTGCATTAGTTGCAATAATAATGTATTAGTATCTGTAATCTGTTTCTCTATGCTTTTTGGCAGTGCATTTTCGCCGGCAATATTCACGTTCTAACAAGCCTAGAATGTGTCTTGACTCATTTGAGTAAACGGTGAGAACCCAAAACCTGAATCTGCAGTATTTGCAAGATTTTGTCCTGTCATATCGGATTCCTGAGGTGAGCTGTTGCTGACCGAAGCATCGATAATGCTTCCCTGTTCACTATTTGTTTCACTGTGTGATGACTGGGTGTTGTGTGATGTCCTTAGGTTAGTTAGGTTTAAGTAGTTTTACGTTCTAGGGGACTGATGACCATAGACTTTAAGTCCCATAGTGCTCAGAGCCATTTGAACCATTTGTTTCACTTGTACGCCATTATTTCCCGCCCGCTCCATTTCCCTATGCACAATTACCAAATTACTACTTTGAATGTTTGCTAATTCATTACCCAGTTGTGCTGATAAGCTACGCTCGTCGTCACTATCATTTCTCAATTTACTCTGGAGCCTAGTGTTACATTCTTCACACGCCATAATTATCATGTATTTCACACAATAACAAGAAAAGCACAATTTGTAGAGCAAAAATAAGAAAACACATCAGCATAGCACTGACAATAATATCTAGTTAATTGCAAGCGCACCTGCCAAATACTTGGTGCAAATCTACATGCATGCCACAACTGTTTTACTGTACAACAATGAAAAATTACAACTACAAAGGAAATTCTCTCTAAAATACGCGCTAGCAATAAACAATAGCTACACTAATTACACAAACTACAAGAAAAACATCAGAAGATTCCAGTGAGGTATTCTCGGCTAAGGGTCGACATATGAACCGTCCCCTTAGAAAAATTATACATGACTGTGCCTAAACTGACACACAAGATTTTTAGCGCAACGCAATCTGACCTTAAAAAATCCCTACAAAAGAATGGCCCTGACTAACAATAACCTATACCTTTCATGAATCACTTACCTCACAAAAATCTTCGTTACTCGAACTACTGCAATACAGCGAGCGCCACTACTGCCAGCTAAATAAAAGATTCTAACTACTGAAGGCACTAACTACTGATAGGCGTAGTTAGCAAAATGAAAGATTTTGATAAAGGACAAACAATGTATTTACCTTAATAGTGTTCAAAAGTCGTAACATATATAGCAGTTCATGACATCCAGTCTTACAAATTTACTGTCTCTGATGGACACACGTCCAGATCATTCACTCTCAAAATTCCGCCATCTCTCTCCCCACATCCACCACTGCTGGCGGCTCACCTCCAACTGCCCAACACTACAATAGCAAATTCCAACAATGCTAACAAGCCACAGACTGCACACAGCACAGCCAGTGATTTTCATATAGAGCACTACGTGGCGTTACCAGTATAAAAACCTAAACAGCCTACTTACAAATTCAATTTCAGTATGCAATATTCTGTTGATTGGCAGCGGCCTTGCCGCAGTGGATAAACCGGTTCCTGAGAAATCACCGAAGTTAAGCGATGTCGGGCGTGGTCGGCGCTTGGATGGGTGACCATCCGGGCCGCCATGCGCTGTTACCATTTTCGGGGTGCTCTCAGCCTCGTGATGCCAATTGACGAGCTAGTTGACCGAATATTAGCGGCTTCGGTCAAGAATACCATCATAACGACTGGGAGAATGGTGTGCTGACTCCACGCCCCTCCTATCTGCATCCTCTTTTGAGGATGACATGATGGTCGGATGGTCCCGGAAGCCACTCGTGGCCTGAAGACGGAGTGTTTACCAAGTGGTCCGCAGAGATTTAATTGTCGGACGTATCGTTAGTGGCTGTATCATACGGCATCACCATGCCACCATAAATCTTCTTGCCAGCCAGATATTGGCTATAAAAAATTGTTGCACCAAACGGTCACTCTGAGGGAAACACCGCCGAAGTGGCAAGCATTAACGACCTTCACTTCAAAGGTGGGTCATTATGTATCTGAAAAGTGGGTGGTTACAAGTCAATAAATCCAGAGGAATTCCGGTGGAACAATCTGCAACATCAGCAGAAAAGAGGCACCACAAAACTCGACGGGCTGTAACATCGTACTGACGTTCTCTGCCAGGTTTATAATACCTTGAAATAGCAGACTAAGCTCTCGCCCAAGTTCTCTTAGCTCCTGCCCATCTCTAAGAGGCACCGTCTCCAGGAGTGAGTTAGCACTGCGCTAAGTGGTGTGCGGCGTGCCTGAGCTGCAAAGTGAAGGGCCGGCTGCGTCCGTAGGTGGGCCGGCGCGGCGGCTCGTAACAAATAAGCCAGCGAGCATTAATATTAAAGAGCTATGATGGAGCGCCGGCCGCTGGTCGCGAATACACGTGTAGCGCGGCGCCCGGCACTGCGTTCAGCGACAAGACAAACGGGTGGGAGGCGGTCACTGGCCGGCAAAACCTAAAACTCAGCCTCCTCCATTCCGCTCTGCTGTGACAGGCGCCAGCCGCCGAGAGCATACACAATCCACACGCCGACCGAGCACCTGCGCTTCCGCTGCGGCCGTATATATTCGTGCTTCCAACAAGAAAACGCCAGAGAGAGAGGGGACGTCAGCATAAACTGCTATCGGAAGACTGGACTTTTCTTTGTCTGCTCTAAGAGGTGGGTCATTTCTGACCTTTTTGTTTCAGCTCTGAATATGCGACAGGTGATTTGATACCCGCCCCCTCAGTAAAATGAGGCCAGTGTTTTAACGACTCCACTACCTTATTGGGATGTACTGCTCCTGTCAACCAATTTCTATTAAAAAAAATATACGTACCAAATAATTACGATCAGAATATCGTTTATTTACAACGGAAAAATGCTCCTATCGGAGCACAAAAAAGATGCATATGCTCCCGTTTAAAAGACTGACTGAGAAGTGGGATACCAGCTGCCTCATTCCAGCTGCCTCAGCACCTTTGATGGATTGACTGATTGATTTTAACAGGAGAGCTAAAACAGCTTAGGTCTAACCCGCCACTGCCCGCACCGAAACTAGGTTTATTGCGCGGTATCGCTCCCTGTATGTCTAGTAAAGCCAACCAGTGCCCTTAAATAGTGCAAGGAGTCCCTCTACCAGTTTTTTGTTAGACGAAATTTCTTCAAGTCTAGTTGTCTCGAAGATTCTGTATCTTATACTCTCCAATGCCATGCATTCAAAGATTAGGTGTGATGCAGTTTCTTCACCCTCATCACAGATCCTACATGTAGGGTCCTCCTCCATTATACCCATTGTGTGTAGGTGTTTTTTGAAGTTCCCATGGCCAGTCATCAGTCCAGTCATGAGTTTGATCTCTTTCTTGTTCAATCCCAGGATTTCAGAGCTTCTTTTAAAACATGGCTTGGGCAACATTACCTTACCATGTTTTTGTTTATGGACCTTGGTCCAATATCCTGCATGCTGTTTCCTAAGCCAGTTCCGTAGTTCTAATTTAATCATAGCCTCGGTGATTGTCAAGACAGGTTCGGGTCCAATAAATGGAGTTGTTGCCCCCATCCTAGCCAATCTATCGGCTTGTTCATTGCCACAGATCCATGAGTGTCCAGGGACCCACACTTGGTACAGCGTATTGCTTTCCCCCAGTTAGACCAGACCCCTTTGGCAATCGGCAACAATCTTAGATCTTGTTGCAGGAGCTGCCAATGATTTCAGGACTGCCTGGATGTCTGAATAGATGTAGATGCTACGGTCATTGTAGCACCTACTCATATTCTCCTCCACACATGCCCTGATTGCAGTAATTTCGGCTTGGAATACAGAAGCCAGTTTCCCTAGAGAGATGCGGCTGTCCAGTCTTGGCTGAACCCCGTACATCCCTGCCCCAATGCCTTGATCTGTTTTCGACCCATCGGTGAACCAAATGATGTCCCCTGTACGGTGTCGAACTGTTTTCTCCCACTGTCCCTACTTCCAGTTATTATGTTGTAAGGCTTATAGAAGCAGCTCGGAGTTATTATATACTCAGCGGGCATTTCCCCAGCCATACCTATATTTACCTCACTCACTATGTTAGTGTGTGATTCTGGACATCCGAATGAGACCCAGTTTTGGCCAGTTTTAAGTCTGTATGCCCCAGCTGCTGCCTCCATCTTAACCCAAAGTGGAGGCAAATCCAGCATGGCTTCCAATCCAGCGGTTGGTGTTAGCCCTTTATGGCGAAGCAGGCCAATCTCTGCACCTTAGCAAGCTCTTTAGCAGCAACCCGCTGTTCTACTTCCTTCCACCACTTTACGGCCCCATAGGAAATCCTAGGTGTAACCACTGTAGTGTATATCCAGTGCATACCCCTGAGGCTTAGGACCCAGTTTATGCCACAAGCACGCCTAGTACTCATTAAGGTGCTTTTTGCCTTGGAGCAGATACTCTTAATATGAGGGGTCCAAGTTAGCTTCTCATCCAAGGTTAGGCCTAGATATTTCACTGTCCCCTTCACAGGTAGAGTTTCATCGAAGAGCTTTAGATTCCAACTTGCATGCTGAATATATCTCTCCGTAAAGGGCACCAAAACAGTCTTCTTAGGATTAACTCTCAGATCCCGTTTAATGCACCATTTTTGCACCATGTCCAACGCTGCTTGTGCCATATTCCTGACTGTGTCAGTGAATTTGCCAAGTATTACTATGACAAGGTCATCTGCGTATCCTTGGCAGTACCTTTATAAATTTTCGAAAAAAATTTGACATGCGAACACATTCGAGCTCTTTTTATCATGCAGGTCACTTCTGGCTCCCACAAGCTACCGTAACTGTATCTCGCACACACCTTCTAGACCATCGCTGTAGGTTGCTCATACCCGTCAACTTCCAGTTGCCCTTTCTCACTCACTCATTCACTGTGGCTGTTGCAAAGGTGACAATAACAGAGAGACACAAAGAGTTAATTAGAGTAATTGTCTCCTTTGTCACAGCCACAGTCCCCTTCGTGCTGTCAAACTAGTAGTCTTCTCTCGCTGACACTGTCTCTTTCTTGCTTTCTCTCACAGCCAACATCTCATTCCTTTCTTCCTACTACTGCTGACTCTTCTCATTGTCACTATCTCTCGCTTCCTCGCTGTCACTGTCATATACTCTGTCTCTCATTGTCACTGGGTCTCACCCACTTACACTTTTTCTTTCCTCCACCGCAGGCCGTTGTGGCCGAGCGGTTCCAGGCGCTTCAGTCTGGAACCGCGCGACCGCTACCTCGGGCATGGATGTGTGTGATGTCCTTAGGTTAGTTAGGTTTCAGTAGTTCTAAGTTCTAGGGGATTGATGGCCTCAGAAGTTAAGTCCCATAGTGCTCAGAGCCATTTGAACCATTCCTCCACCGCCCCCCTCGGCCCCGCTGTCTCCGCTCTTTTCCTAGCACTGTTCTGTCACTATGTTCCACTGCTACCGTTTATCTCTCTTCCTTTCACACTACTGTTTGTTTCTGTAGCACAACCACTGTCTACTATCCTCCAGTCTTTATTACTTTTCTTCGTCACTGCCACTATCTCCTTCTCTCTCAGTATAAAAAAGCGCTAGTATGTCCGAGTGCCAATATTTATTGACACACAACTTTCAGTCAGACTCTTTTAAACACGAACACATTCGCTTATTTTGTTCTCCGATAGGAGCATGCTTGCTCTGGTTCTTTGTGTTCCCCGCTACAGCCGTGCATGTCATTCATACGGAAAGAACTTTACGGGTCAGTATAATTTTCATACTTTACTAGTGTGAAATTGTAACGCAAAACTAATTTTACACTTCAGATCGGATTTTACGTGCACAAAAGTTTTTCATGTGCTTCAGTACCATATCATACCGTTACCACAACCCTTTTTATTTTAATTTTATAAACTACGTTTTTTCCTCACACAGGATTTTAGGTACGTGTTTTACGTGTACAAGTAGAGCAACTTTCAATATCTGTATTTAGGAAACGGATAAGGACAGTGAGAAAATTAAGGTTGTTCAAGAATGGGATCTTAGAAACAAATCGTAAACATTTCAGCCATTTGCTGTGAGTAGCCGTCTTGGAATCCGCGGCTCGGTTTTGGTACCCAAAGCCCGTGATTTTGGGGTGCTTCTCGATAACGCATTTCTGAAACCGGGATGATGGCACTTCTATATAATGTATAGAGAATAGAGCGTTAAAATTTGAGCAATTTAATGAGCTTAGTTATTTAGATATCCGCTGCTGACGGCGAGAAAATGGTAATAACGCTTTACTCTCGACACCAATCATGAAAACAGTACAGACTCAAATTTGCGTTAGAGTAACTTCAGATATACTTACTTTCGTTGTCAGTGATCTTAGTATGGTCAGTGAATAGAAAAAAAGAGAAAGAAACCTATGACAATCTCTTACAGTCATGTAGTACAATCTCCACCTCAACTATAACTTTGGACCCCGTAAGTGAGCGCTACAACGCACTACAGTCGTAGAAGTACCTCAGTGTATCAACAGATGTCCCCGTCTTGTAATAGCATCGGCGGTTTCATACGAAATGCACTGGTACTTAGGCCGTTTTCAAATGTTCACAGCTCAAGAATAGAAGCCACTATGTCAGTTAGAGCTTATCAGACACGCACAAATCTAATCTACTAAATATGCTACGCGATCTGACGATTGGCTAAGACCCAAAACTAGTGACGGTATAATAAAATCTGGTATGGTAGGAGCTGTGAAGCAGTGTAACGTGCCGAGATAGCATGAATTCAGATATCCTTCCAAACAAATTTATTAACAACAGTTCTTACTCAACAGTTATTAGAAGACATTGCGTTTTAGCCCAAAACAATTACGACATCTATTAAAAGCTTCAACTCCAGTTCGATAACTTTTTGAGGTAAAAGATTAAAATGTCCATTGCTATTTCCAAATACATGCAATAACCAGTAAACAAATTACAGTAACAAACTGACCGCAAATCAGACCCAAAAACAGTATTCAGATAAATCCAGTTTATCGAAAGCACCTGAAGCACACAACAAATGACAGCGGAACCTCTTTATCACACCTTTTGTGCGCGCTTTTCTTGCTGTGCCATAGCTGAAAATTTGCTCATTTACTATACAGGAATACTGTACAATTTGAAGCAAGTTTAGGTGCAAAATTCTTCAGATGAACGCCCATTTAAGAAGCGTGAATTGTAGAGTGAGATTTGCACTCTGCAGCGGAATGTGCTCTGGCATGAAACTTCCTGGCAAATTAAAACTGTGTACTGGACCGAGACTCGAACTCGGGACCTTTGCCTTTCGCGGGCAAGAGCTCTAGCATTTGAGGTACCCAAGCACAACTCACGACCCGTCAGCAAAGCTTCAATTCTGCCAGTACATCGTCTCCTACCTTCCAAACTTCACAGAAGCTCTTCTGCGAACCTTGCAGAACTAGCACTCCTGGAAGATAGGATATTGCGGAGAAATGGCTTAGCCACAGCCTGGGGGATGTTTCCAGAATAAGATTTTCACTCTGCAGCGGAGTTTGGAAGGTAGGAGACGAGGTACTGGCAGCACTGAAACTGTGAGGGCGGGTTGTGAGTTGTGCTTGGGTATCTCAGATGGTAGAGTACTTACCGAGAAATACAAAGGTCCTGAGTTCAGTCCGGCACACAGTTTTAATCTGCCAGGAAGTTTCATGCGTGAATTATTCAATTAAAAAAGGTAATTTTTTAACTCAAGAAACAAATCTGCAGTATAACAATTCATCCGCTGCTACCTCAGCGGATTTACAGATCCGTAATCTTGTGCACACTTCCTGGAAATACATTGCACACATCATTAATTTGGAGTGATGACACCTGAAACATAACCCAGTTACCACTGATCCCACACATGGATACAAATAATAGGCTACACCAACTTTGTAACACGAACACTAAAACAAACAAGTGATTAGTCACGAATGAGTGGAAGTAATGGCGCCTCATAAGAGCAGACTCAATTCCAGTTCTGCAAGATGAACATCTAAAACACACCATGGGCAAGTACTCAACAATAATGTTACTCAGATCCTTGAAGGTGTCTTAGGCATGCAGCCGGGTTGACTGGTCGTTGTAGAACGAATTTTCGACGGCGTAACGTGCCATCATCATCAGGTTACTCCTGTTGACTGATGTACTAGGCTGGCGGGTGGTGTGATACCTGTCGCCTCTCCCCTCCACTGATTGCGCGTATGGACCGAGGGATGTGCAGGCCACGGTGGTGGGGGTAGCTTGCGCTGACGAGATGATTGATGGGCGTCAGTACGCATGCCACACAACACATCCCGCTTTTGGGAGTGTGTATACAAAGAAGCAATTTAAATCCGGCTACACGAGAACCTTACTAACAAGCACAACGGATTTCAACTCAGTCAAGCGTGGAATCCAGCAATAAAAGTTCTGCAGGAGCAGAGGAAATGGGCACCACACCCGCCGAAGGCGGCATGCGTACTGACGCCCATCAGTCATCTCGTCAGCGCAAGCTCTACCCCCACCACCGCGGCCTGCACATCCCTCGGTCCATACGGGGAGTCAGTGAAGGGGAGAGGCGACAGGTATATATACCACACCACCCGCCGGCCTACTACGTCAGTCAACAGCAGTAATCTGATGATGATGATGATGGCTCGTTACGCCGTCGCAAATTCGTTCTACAACGACCAGTCAACTCGGCTGCATGCCAGACAGACCTTCAAGCATCAGTGGAGGGGAGAGGCGACAGGTATATATACCACACCACCCGCCGGCCTACTACGTCAGTCAACAGCAGTAATCTGATGATGATGATGATGGCTCGTTACGCCGTCGCAAATTCGTTCTACAACGACCAGTCAACTCGGCTGTATGCCAGACAGACCTTCAAGCATCTCATTCACCGGAAAAATCTACGAACACACACAAGGTTACTCAGCTACACGTAGAGTTACCAGTACAAGGGCGCAGCGACAGTGTAGTGGCGGCTGTATGGACCTGCAGTCGTCGCTTTAACCACCGCTCCCCTTTGGGCAACGCCAGTATTGTGCATGCAAAGGGGAGCTCCTTTCCAAATTACAGCTTCCCGAGCAACAGCTTCTAACTACGACTAGGCCGCACTGTCATTCCAGGTGCGGCCAAGTCGTTCTCCGTCACATACTGGACCGCCCCGCAACACAGGGCACCGCTCCCCACATTCCTCGTGCCGCTGCTAAGTCAAGACTTCCCGCTGCCCGAGCCACGCTCCCTCGCGGACCACATTCACACCACAAGCCTCTCTGGCAAAGAGATTCTACACAGCCAGTAATTCCACCAGAGAGGCACAAAGTTTAAAAGGAAAAAAATGCGGAAGATTTTGACGCACGGCACGAAATCATTTCAGAAACACTTGTTGCTGATTGCATTATTTCCTACAGTATAACACACGAAAACAATGTGATTAGTCAGGTGTGCAGCTGAGTACCTCCGCCTCACAAAAAATATTGTTATTGGCGAAAATTTGTATTTAAAACGTCGTAAATCAGGTAATAAATTGACATTCGTAAGATAAACAGTTATTGTTTGCTGTGATGATATATTTGATATTATTTATGCAAAAGAGTTAGTTGCCGGTTCTATATATAATTAGTAATTTTCAAACGATACCATATGTAAATAGATAATTTTA
This sequence comes from Schistocerca gregaria, assembly GCF_023897955.1. NCBI lineage: Eukaryota > Metazoa > Arthropoda > Insecta > Orthoptera > Acrididae > Schistocerca > Schistocerca gregaria. The sequence goes on along the minus strand of NC_064920.1, from coordinate 904,904,923 downwards.
CACGGTTTGAACTTTGCCTCCATCACTTATTACAGGACAGCGTTAATTAGAGGCCCTTAATATGGGTACTTACAATTTATTCGAATATCATTATTTGTGATACTTATAGTTGTAGATGATTTGGAGACAACTAATTTTATACGGAACTCTTCGGTTCGGAAACACTTTGAAACTGGTCCTAGAGTATAGTCAAATATAGTGCTAAATACTTTATCAGCCAAGACTATTAACTATAATTTTATTTTTAGTGCCATGTTTCGGCAAGTCTAATTTTCTATCATCTGATGATATGCTAATACATCTCATTACATCGCTATTATTATACTGAAACGTAATTGCACAAGATCTAACGATGGAAACTTACATTTGACGAAAATTGTCAGAAATAAAATTATAATAAGTGATCTTGGCTGTTCAAATTTTTACTTCTATATTTCACATTAAACTAGATCGCTGCCATAGGTGAAAGATGTTAACGACACGTAACATTGAATAATTAACTGTCGCGCAGTTATTTTCTTACACAATATTTCGTTTTTAAGATTTCAGCTAATTAGAAATTTTCATAGTATACACACAGATTTTCAAAAGGACCTCGTAACTCGACAATCGGTGGTGTAGCTTGCGAAACAATTATTAGATAAGATATTTTTCTTAAGCAAACAAAAGAGATCTGCGAGAAATATCCAAACCCGGATGAACTTGTAAATAGAAAACAAAAGCCATTTATATGTGTCCGAATTTAAGACGTTTCACTGCTGTTGTGCTCACAAGTGTCGGAATACCTTAAAAGGTTAGGATGGAATGTAAGTGTTGTTCCTTATTAAATACACATAAACGTAAACACGTGATTCTAACGGAATCTCCGAAATCTCTACTTAAGCAGCAAACAGTTCAAAGTCATTGTGAGAAAAATGGTCGTTTGATAGATGAGTAGCTATGTTGGTATGCATGCTTGTTAATTCAGAGCAACAGAATGCAAATGTCAGAAAGTAACTACTTAAAAGGGAGTTCAGCCACTTTCAATCTGTAATGTAGCTTGATTTGCTGCAGACCCGAATTCATATATTTGCTTACGATGCACTTGCTCGACTAAACTGTTTGCGTAATCTTTACTTTTGCAGTTATTGTAAGATCACATCACCCCTTACTTTATAACTTTAGGTTGTACGATATTTCAATAAGATTTCAGCATTAGACACTGAGTGACAAAGTTAGCATATTGCTCTGTGATTCGCACTTGGGATCGTGATGCACTACTCACTTATTCAGCCTTCAGATCTGTTGTAGGTGGAAAGTGAAGCCGGCTACATTACCCAATGTCTGTTTATGACGTCGATGTGCAAGCCAGTTACTTGGCCCCACACGAAAGCGCACATCCAAGTGAACTTATGGGTAATTTTGTACTTAAAATGAAAATGTACCGCTTCAAAAAGTGATTGTTAGATTATGATAACTGAGAGAGTTTTTTCTGTTTATTGTAGTGGCGTAATAATGGTGCGTTAAGAGATATTAGAATGAATGTTGAGTTAAGTGATAATAGAATTCCGGATACCTCCGATCTTTGATGGTGTAAAAGGCAGCTGCATAACATCTGATGCAGAGTGGCTGAGAGCCAGTTCATGTAATATGCATGTAGGACGTGATAAGGTAATTCAGTTTATTAATGTGTAACTTCGTTTTGAGTGAGAGAGGTAAAGTGTGGCGGTTCATGTAACATGCATGGAAGTTTCAGTCAGAAAATTCAATTTGTTATTATATTTGTTGTGAGACAGAGTGGCTCACGGAGTGGTCTGTGCATCATTTATGTCTGCAATGAGACACTCAGTGTCCTTGTTGTGTGACTGTTTCTCTTGAGATGTTTTTAATGGGGCTGCATGTATTCAGTCTCACAGAGATGTATGCAGAAGTAAAAGAAATCATTTTTTTAATTAAAAGTGAACTGTGAGAGCTGCGGCACTTAAATAGTTCCCAAAAGCTACTGCCCACTTCTTAACTACATTACCACTATTTTAATGAGATGAAAAATGCCATTGCCATAAATAAAAACATAACTGTACGAACATTCATCGTTTCAGTGTACGGTTCCAGGTCGACGCTTCCCTGCGAACCCACTCTGAATGAGTGCGATTTCCAAAATCATTAACCAATAAGGTCACGACAACGCACGGACCGTCAATTCTTGACATGTGGAATAAAGATAACGTCATAAAGGAGCACACTACGGCGTTTCAGAACCATTTTTAACAGTATGAAATGTACTGTCTAGTTGATGGCAAACTGAAATCTGTGCCTCGGATTGAGAAACGCATTGTGCCATGTTGTGGTATCGTGTATGAGGGAGTCGGCTGGTACAGTAGGAAACGACTTGGGGTTATGTTAGTTGCAAATGACAGACAATTCGAAAACAAGCCGTTGCTGCCCCAGGTAGTCATTTAAACTGACGAAACTACACACAACAGCTTCCTTTTGCGTTCTCCAATACAGACACGGCTTGCTGATGCAGTCAATCTGCAGGACGAATAATAGCATGATCTTCCATTCACCAGTGGCTTCTTTCTCGTGTTATTTTGCACCATATTAACTTTTTTTGTGGTTTCTCACAAGCTTGGTGATCTTAACCTCACGGGGAATATTCGGTTTGTCTAGCTCGCGTCGTATTACACAAGCAGAAATATGTTACTGAAGAAGATGATAGACTCCTCGGGTTTGACAACGGCCCTTAAATAAACATGATTCGATATTTCGGCGATCTGTCTGTTGTAACGGAACAGGCTGTATTGGGTCATGTGGAGTACCCGATACAGAAGATTTCGTAATATGCGATACACGCTGTAACATATAGGGACACTTAGTAAATAAGGTCAATTAGTGCAGTAGTGTGAAATTAGTAATAACGAAAATGTTAAACTGTGTCACAGAACAACTAATGTATGTTTTTAATCAGGTAATGGACAGTTAGGATGAATCATTATCACTTTAATATGAATTTCGGGATGCTTTGAAGAGAAAGAACAATTTCTGGAATCAGTGTTATTAGTGTACAAATGTTAGTAACGTTTTACATTCAGTTTTGTAATTGTGATTCAATTAGTAAAATTCATTGTTTACCATAACGCAAATTAACTGTATAAACCAATAATTTTGGAGAAGCTTCATGCCTATGTATCTCTGCAAATCAAGAAAACATATTCTTACGGAAATCACCAACTAAAAATCTGTAATTAAAATCGTAATTAATGTTCCTGGAACATCTATAGAGAAATTCAATGCAATGTCCACATATTACGAAAACTGGGGAATATTCGTTTAAACTGGAGACATAAACTGATTGAGAAAGACAATTTGTGTCATAAATAATGTTAGAAAAGCGATTCATTAATTTTTTGTAACACGATCTAAAGATTTTGTGATGTATGTAATTATTCCGAATTTTAGCCTTCGAATGTATTAAAAAGTCATTTTAAACGTTTGAATTGTAATTTTGATGTTGCAGAAATGTTACTAGCTCAAAATTGTTTCATAAAATAGCATAATTAATTAAATTACGTAAAGGTACTCGAGAATGTTTTGGACTGAATAATAAGAACTTAATTGTTAACTGTACGTATGTTTCAAAATTACACTTGTAAAAGATCATTAATTTCGGAAATGTGCATTATCATTGTACTCGTCTTAATTTCTACTGAAACTCTGTATTGTCAGTTTTTACTGGATTAACTTATTGCGATTGTAACATCAAACATGAAATAACATAATAATGTCAAAAAATATAATTGTCAAAAGATGTATAGATACACTTTGTCCAAAGCCTTGGGCAGAGGGCAACTGGTGTACTATGTGGTGTGTTCCGGTTCCTGCAAAGTTGTGAGAAATAAACAAGTGCTGTCAACATATTAATTGGTGTACGTCTGGTTGTGACCAAAGACTTTCTGCAGCGAAGTTATTACCTCCAAAAATGTAAAACATGGTATGATGAGCTGTACTATGTTAAACCTGAATTGATGGGACTGCTACGTTAGATTTGGTGAATGGAGCTGGTATGAGGATTTACATTAGATCTGTTGTTGTAGCTAGGCTTCTGGACCTGGTTACATTATACTGTCTACCATTTTCAGGAGAGAGACGCTGCTGCTGCTGAGTCCTCTGAAGGCTGATGTTTTCTTTTCTTTGTTTTTCTTTTCCTTTATTGCCCCATGGGACGCAGGGGGGCTGGCAGCGGCACAATTCGCTACTCTTGAGGTGTCAAATTACGTAGAATGCCACAGCGGGACATTACATATACAAATGTGGGGATAAAAGATGAAATGTACACATGAGAAGGGGGAGCAATTGGAGGTTAAAATATACAAAAAAGGGGTGATTCGATGAGGCTCGTTTACGTAAAAGCCACATACAGTTAAAATGGCATTCGATGAAGACCTAGCATGGGGACACTCGCGGCACGAATAGCACTATTAAAACCAGTGTTTACAGTATGGGACGACGACACTGAACATTTAAACGTTCATGGTGGTGTCTGTATGTACTATATCGTGTCTCCCTACCACTTTCGCGCAACGACGCTCTGAACGTGTTTTTTAGGGAATTCACTAGTTTGAACCTGGGACCTGCTGCTGGTAAGGAGAAGCCAGACCAAACATGACATGTAGAATTCAGAAGAGTTCAGTGAGACTAGCGATGATATAACCAAATACTAAATGATCTCAGCGTCAGCTCCACTGCACTCCCTGTAAAAGAATCTTAATACTAACTAAATTTAATGAAAGGGGCTCAAGGCTTTCCTATTTTTAGTTAGCTGGTAAAATAACGTCGAAAAAGCAGTTAAGTTTACCATTTGGAAATTTTATTCTACTCACAAAACATCGTTTATAAATTGCACTATTGATAAAAGGAAATGTTTTAATACAGGATGGTAAAAACCAACTGCGTTCAACAAAAATGTGAACGAATATTCCCTGAATGGGTTTCCAAGTTCTACAATCGATCGAAGGATGACCTATGCCATATCACATCTATAATCTAGGTTTAATTTAAGTTTCACAAAAGAGAAAACTATCAAAATGGTCTACAGTGACCCTCAATTATCTTTAATTACTTATTTAACTTGTCGTAAATTACAGTGGCTGATGTGGCTTCTAATAACTATATAAAAGAAAAATCATCGCGTTTCAGATCTTTTCTTCAAGTGGCAAATGTGAACACCATGAGTTTTAATTAACGATTTACACTAGTATTACACAAAAAGGAGGTGTAACAGATGAGACTTCTGCAGTTCTGAGTGAAGCCTTATGCGCTCAAAAATGCGGCATCGCGTGCGTTCATTACCTTGTCGGTGTTTAGGCAGCGTCAGGGCGACAACGGCCGGCGCACCAGCCATCCAGCTCGCCGTCTCGGAACTAACTCTCCTAACTTCTCCTTACTACAATTTACCGAAGTTAGTTTAAAAAAACTATCTGGCTATGTTTTCATCTGACCAATCAGGGTCTCAATGTTAACCTTAAGCTCCGCCTACAAAAGTTCTGTCTATCCAATGAGAAACGTTATACTTTTCATGGTGGGGCAATGTTTTTAAAGTTTGCAACATAACAGAGACGCTAAAAAGTCTCACGCTAAAACCTGCAGCGGGTGTGGCCCCTTTAGCGTTATCGTAAGATCTATACTGTTCTTCTGGAGGGCTCTATCTTTTAACATGGGCTGGGGGGTGGTCCTTGATGTACCTGAGACGCGAAAAAGTCTCACGCTAAAACGTGCGGGTTGTGTGGCCCTACTGGTTAGCTGGCGCCGTAGGTGTCCAGACCTTCCCTTATCGTAGGGCCTTCTAGCTTAACACGGTTCTGCTCTCGGCTTCTGTCCTCATTTCTCCCCTCGGAACTGCGTCTGCCTCATGGTGGGAAGGTACGACATGCATTTAGGCATTCTTGTGTTAGTCTGTGGTATTCCATTTGCTCACTCGTTACTCGTATTACTTTGGTTAATTTAATGTCACGATTTATTCGGAGCTATGTGACATACTACTGGATTTGCTTATCATGTCAGGGTTTTCATGGAAGGTGTTGGATTTGCCTGACACCTTACACCTAGCATGGGGACACTCGCGGCACGAATAGCACTATTAAAACCAGTGTTTACAGTATGGGACGATGACACTGAACACACACTGCTCTGATGTTACACACACAGTGAGCACCAAAGTAACTGCAGTAAAATTTGAAGGGCCTGCCAAGGGAGGGGAGGTTGGAGGGGTGGGAGAGAAGAAAGAGAGATGGGAGGTTAACAAAGAAGAGAGGGCAGGAAACGGAGGAAGGAATGGAGTTGGTAGCATACCAAGGGGCAGGAAATGGGGAGGGAGTCCAAAGACTGGGAAGGAGAAGTTAGGAGGACAGTGGGGAGGAGAAACCAAACAGCAGAGGGGAGGGGATGGAGAAGGAGCCTAAAAAAATGGTTCAAATGGCTCTGAGCACTATGGGACTTAACATGTATGGTCATCAGTCCCCTAGAACTTAGAACTACTTAAACCTAACTAACCTAAGGACATCACACAACACCCAGTCATCACGAGGCAGAGAAAATCTCTGACCCCATCAGGAATCGAACCCGGGAACCCGGGTGTGGGAAGCGAGAACGCTACTGCACGACCACGAGATGCAGGCAAGGAGCCGAAGGGAGGAGGGAAGGGGAAGAGAGAGGAGGGTCAGACGTGAAAGGAAGGATAAATATCGGGGTGAAGCACATCCGGCATGGGGGGACATTCGACATTTGGGCGAGGAGGTGGAGGGTGTGGAGATAAAGAGAGAGGGGCCATGTTGGCAAAGGTGCGGCAGCAAGTGGGGAGCAATGGAGACAACGGGGGGGGGGGGGGGTGAGGAGGATCTGGGTGGAAGTTGGTGTAGAGGAGAAGATGTGGGAAGGGGATGAGGTTATAGAGGATTGTCGGGGGGGGGGGTTGCGTATGGAAAGTGAGGCAGAGTGCATTCCATTCAAGGATTTGGAGGGATTTATAGAATTAAGGAGGGGCAGAGATCCATGAAACATTGGCGTAACAAGGGATAGGATGGATGAAGGATTTGTATGTGTGAAGGATCGTGGAAGGGTGCAATCCCCATGTCTGCTGTGTTGTGAGTTTTACGTTGGATGGTGAGGAGTCCAGGCGAGGTGACGGTCAAGAGTGAGGACAATGTATTTCAAGATGGGGGTAAGTTGGAGAGGGGAGTCATAGATGATGACACAGAAATCAGGGACCCAGAAGAAAGAGGTGGTACAATGATGGTTGCTTGGGTTTTAGAAGGATTGATTCAAGGAGTCACTGATTGCATCAAGTGGTAAATTGATTTGAGTGGGTTTAGAGGGAGCTCTAGGACCGTAGAGGGATAGGATGGAGGGCAAGGAAGATAGTGTCATCAGCATATTGAAGGCCATAGATGGGTCGGGGTGGTTTGGGTGCATCAGCGGTGTACGGAAAGGACGGAGCCCTGGGGCACACCTGTGATAGGGTAGAAGTTTGAAGCCTGATGCAAAAGCTACCACCTTTATCTACGTCTAGACCTCGGTGCCATACATGGGGCATGCTCTGACCACCACAGACGCTGCCCCAAAAATGCGTTTTTACACTAAAACACCAGAGCCATCTAAATATTGCGCACAGAGACTATCCCCAAATACTCGAACCAATCATACCAAAAATACAGAGTTCCTCGTTAGAGGAAAACCCTTGTCTCTATTAATGAATTTCTCTGCCAACCTCATCTCAATTGATTCGTTTTTAACACTGTCCCAAAGCCAGATGTACTGGCAACTATCAAGGTCTCCTCAAATTTCAGCCCATGTCCCTAGTTAAACAATGTTCCGCCACGGCCGGTATTTCAAGCTATTGTAGCATTCCGCGACAGCGATGACCGCACGAACCAGTCCCAAACTATGTGACCGTATCGGACTATGTAAACCTTCCCACAGTGGCACGGAATTTTGTTCATGCCAGGCTACCTAACTCCTAAATCATCCTTGTTAGAGCCGAGCAGTTTCCTAATCTGGGTAGGTGGACAGAATGTTAAAAATTTCGCAGCAGCATAAGGAATGGAGGTCACAGACCTATGCTCCGCTTCATGCACAGTCGTTGATGGACCAAAATCCACAGCCCTATGAATCTGGTTCTCAGAGTACACGTTTTCCTAAAACACAGTTACCAAGAGCGCAAGTTTCTGTGTTAGATTATCTACGTTAGAAATAACTTAAGAGTGTGTTCCGTTCACCAGTCAGGATTAGATCACTACTCTGTTCTGTCAAGGTTTCCTTGTCAACGTGAGAAGGCTTTCATCGATTGGTCGAATCGCACAATACAGGACAGTTGCATGGAACATTGCCGTCATTCGAAACTACAACAGCCCAAAAAATTGGTGGTAGCGGAACTCTGTTTAAAAGAGGTACATGGGATGAAATTTGATACGATCATGATAGTTGCTTGTTTTTGGACGGTGTTTATAAGGATTCCAAAAAAAAAAAAAAAAAAATTGGCTCTGAGCACTATGGGACTTAACATCTATGGTCATCAGTCCCCTAGAACTTAGAACTACGTAAACCTAAATAACCTCAGGACATCACAAAACACGCAGTCATCATGAGGCAGAGAAAATCCCTGACCCAGCCGAGAATAGAACCCGGGAACCCGTGTGCGGGAAGCGAAAACGCTACCGCACGACCACGAGCTGCGGACAAAGGAGTTCATCGAAATCGCGTTGACACAAAGCTTTTATAATATATTCCTGACATTGCTCCAGAATAGAGGTGATCTGCAACGTAATAAACTCAGAAGAAAAACTTCAAAAAGCCAAGATCGCTAGTAAAGCATTTATTTGGATTACCGGTTTCGGTACGACTAAGTTACCATCTTCGGATCTTAGGCTCTACAAATTAACGTAATGTCCTCCATCTATGCCATGTATCGTGTCATTTGACGAATATGCATGTGAAGATTATAAAAAATCACCGGATATTGGCATGTTAAATTTAAATTAAACAATATGTACAAACATAAAGATAGTGCTCATGCTCACACAACAACTGAGTCAGATGAAATTCCAGAACGCTATAGGTATCAAAACCGTCGACTGTAGTGCTTTGCCCTCGAAGTATTTGCTTCACCATGGAAGTAGACAAAAATAGAGACTTCTCGGTTTTAGAAGTCCTTTGAACACGTGTGCTCCAACTCAACTGACCCATATATACGAGCTGCAATGATTCATCCTAACGCAGTAACGTGTTCCGACCCTCATTCATAGGGAAAGAGTTATCTCAGATCCACAGAGTTTATCTGGAGGGATTTGCCACCTTCATTCTGTGTTTGTTCAGAACGGGTATTCTGACAAGTAAATTCGAAATGTATTTCAACCAGCATGACCTAAACCTCAAAAAAAGATTAAAGGGAGAACTCCACGGAGATGGGTTTTCTACCTTGTGCGGTTGGTTGGTCTTTCAAGAACCGAAGGTATTTAGGGAACATCAAATAAAGTTTGTCTTCTACCCTGTAGTTCATAATTTTGTGAAAAAAATGGGGGACGAAGGAGATCTGAAGACGGACCTCCTACCTCGCACCCGAACAATGTGACCAATGACCCACTACGCCATTAGTATTCAGGTACACTAGATATTGTACATCTTTAACTCGGACCGTTCACTTTTTCTATTTTGCTTCTTTTCTCAGAGTTCAGTACACTTTCTTCCTGTTGTCACGCTTGATCAGCTTTCAGCTTTTGCGCGCTATCCGGTGGACCATCTTACCACTAAATATGAGGTGGACGTGATGTGGAGTTGCCCTTGTAAGTAAGCAGAGCATCCGTGCCTGATCGAGACTTGATTCAGTACTGATAGTCATTTCTGACTAGGTATAAAGAGACGTGAAATGTTTGTTTTTAGCCAGTCTCAGTTGTTGAGGTCTTCACTCCTGAGACTGGTTTGATGCAGCTCTCCATGCTACTCTATCCTGTGCAAGCTTCTTTATCTCCCAGTACTTACTGCAACCTACATCATTCTGAATCTGCTTAGGGTATTCATCTCTTGGTCTCCCTCTACGATTTTTACCCTCCACGCTGCCCTCCAATGCTAAAGTTGTGATCCCTTGATGCCTCAAAACACGTCCTACCAACCGGTCCCTTCTTCTTATCAAGTTGTGCCATGAACTTCTCCCTAATTCTATTCAATACCTCCTCATTAGTTATGTGATCTACCCATCTAATCTTCACCATTCTTCTGTAGCACCACATTTCGAAAGCTTCTATTCTCTTCTTGTCCAAACTATTTATCGTCCATGTTTCACATCCATACATGGCTACACTCCATACAAATACTTTCAGAAACGACTTCCTGTCACTTAAATCTTTACTCGATGTTAACAAATTTCTCTTCTTCAGAAACGCTTTCCTTCCCATTGCCAGTCTACACTTTATATCCTCTCTACTTCGACCGTCATCAGTTATTCTGCTCCCCAAATAGCAAAACTCCTTTACTACTTTCAGTGTCTCATTTCCTAATCTAATTCCCTCAGCATCACCCGACTTCATTCGGCTACATTTCATTATCCTCGTTTTGCTTTTGTTGATGTTCATCTTATATCCTACTTTCAGGACACAGTCCATTCCGTTCAACTCCTCTTCCAAGCCCTTTGCTGTCTCTGACAGAATTACAATGTCATCGACGAACCTCAAAGTTTTTATTTCTTCTCCATGGATTTTAATACCTAATCCGAATCTTTCTTTTGTTTCCACTCTCAATTAGAAAATCATAACTTCAAAATAACATCTTTGTTTTGGCCCGGGATTAATAGGTAGCAACGTCTGTTCCTGTTAACTAACGTCGATAGCTGTTAAATACGGTTTCATTCAAAGTAAGAAACTCTAAATGACGTGACATTACGTTTTGTTTTGGATAGGGATTCGAACATGGCATGTAATCGGATTGTAAACAATAAATAAGGTATCGAATTTTTTCACCAGGAGCGAGATGTTTGAAACTGAAATGACGAGACGAATTAAATTTTTTTTGCTTCTGGGGATTCGAATGCAGCCGCTATCTCCGTTTGTTTCTAGTCACGAATTATAAATATAGGTTTCATGCACCAGCAACGATATGTGCACGTGCTAAACTTGAAATGATGTGGCAAACAGTTTAGTACTGAATGGGAGTCAACATCGCACATACCGTCTTGCACTACACTATCGAAATCTTTTTTACCAGTGGCTAGGAGTGTATGTTTAAACTTGAAATAATGGAGGAAAAGTACTGTGTGTGGGACTCGAAATATCACTTATTGTTACTGTTGACAACGCACAAACAGATGCTAAAAAAATCTGAATTATTTTTCACGAGCGGTTTGATTTGCAGGTACAAGAACTTGAAAAGAAGTGAAGAAAATATTTGAATTGGCTGGTATTCGGACACAGACATGCTGTTAGAGGGACACCTTGATGAGTTTGGGTTCTTAAAACTACGAATTGACGGAACTGTATTCAAACCAAAAATTGATGGAATTGTATTGTCTCGAAGGGACCAAATCCTGCAAAAGTGAAAAATCTGAGTTTGAATTCCAGTCCAGTGGCAATATCTTCAACATCTTAAGTTCTAATAAAACATAGAACAAGCGACTAGCGACATTACAAAGCGATTGGTTCATCAAATAAAACAAAGTTAGAGGTGCAATAAAGCGTAATGGTGACAGGGTTTCTATATGCCGCAACTACCGCATCTGTCATGAACCATGTCCCAACTTAGCTTACAGTTACTGGCGAAAGTATATCTTGTTAGATAGCTGGCTGGAAAACCTTTTAGGGAGCAAGAACGTTTTTAGTTATCACAGAACATTAGTAGTCCATGCTCTTTCCAAATATCCTATTTAAAAATATAATTAATTTTTAACTAACGATTACGGAATGATTATTGTGGTAGAGTCACGAGCATCAGTTGTGTAAAATACTAATCAAATTCTTAACATTCTAGAAATGTCACTCATTGTAATAAATTTGAGTTGGAAGTGTTTCGGACTATATCATCTCTAATATCGTTTTTTCCTGATATTTGCAATATTGTGGTATTAATTTACATCTGGGGTTATTGCCACTCACCTGTGGTAACCACTTTGTATTGACAAAGAAATATACGTATAATAGATTAGAGGACATGCAAAAAATTACGTTAGTGGGCTGCATGCAAGTTATGGCATTCACACCATTCCGATACTTTTCAGCATGATAGTATCTCATTATCTAAGTAAAGCTTACATCTTTTCATCTTTAAAAAAAGCCACAAAATACACACAGCGCTAATACTTGTAATTATCAAATAATCATTAGAAACATTTTGTAAAACATCAGTCTTTTTACAAATTTCATGCTGTCCAACTTTTCTTATCTTGTACTAATCTTCTCAGCTCGACGTAACATCTACACAAACATTCTCTATAATCTGTTTCACATATTGTAGTCTTTGAATGGGTTTTCTATTTCCCCGTCTTTTGTTAATTACCGTCCTAAATTAACCATTCCACAACAAACGTCGCCTTGATCTGTCCATCTGGTAACGGTTTGCCAAATATTGTATCACTCACTTATTCTTTTTAGTAATTATTCATTCCTTTCTTTGATAATCGTCCATAATCTTATTTTCTATATATGAGAATCCTTTCACTTCTTACACTGCTTTGTCGTTAACATTTTGATGTTAAGCAAGTCGTTATTCACTTTCATTTGTGCTTTGTTTTACCTAAACAACATTCTGTGCTAAGTGTGCTGTCGATTCCATTCGATACCTCTTCCAAGCCTCCCTTTATTTGGTGAGGTCTACGTTGCCTGTAAACATCAGCCTTGGTATCTGTCCTCCTTGCAGTTTTACTCCTCGTCCGAAACGTCAGAATCATACGATACCTCACACCTCCATTTGTCCTTTAATACAGTGATGCCCAAAATTTCAGGACGATAGTAACTTTCGCATAATGTGTCACTTCCAATTAACGCAGTTCGATGAAAGCTGGATTATACCTAGAAACTTCTACGGTGTAGTTCAGTAGGCAGCTGAAGGAAGTACGCAATGTAACGAACAGAAATAACACTTTTATTTAAAGACTATGAGTACACTATAGTAATCGCTTTTTATTACGTTTCCCTTGACGTTACAAAATTTAGTACATGTTACTTAACATAACGTATGACTACCAATGACGGCAGTGCATGTTCTGCAACGTGCTCCTATGATGTCCTGTAGGCCCGTAAGGAGTTCTTGCGGCAGAGCGTTCCATTCTTCCACAAAAGCGGTTGAGAACTGCTGGTTTGTCGTTGGTGGAACTGGACGTGCTGCAATACGCCACACCATCGCATCCCACACCTGCTAGACGGGATTTAAGTCGGGGAATGGGCAAGACAGTCCACTTGGTGAATATCCTTTGGTTTCACGAGCTCCTTCATCGGCGCTGTTCGATGTGGACGTGAATTGTCGTCCATAAAAATGAATTCAGGACTGACAGCATTGCTAACAAGACGCATAAAGGGGAAGGATTACAGTGTCAGAATAACGTTGACCGGCCTGTGTATTGTGCCAAAGATTTAGAGATCAGTACGCCCATGCAACAAGATGCCTCCTCACACATTAACAGCGCGACAACCAAAACATTCACGATCAACACTGTTCCCGATGTTCCCACCCTTCGCCATGTGAGGGACGGCCACCAATGACGAGCAAGATCGTTTTGATGGAGCGGGTCTTATGGTGTGGGGAGGCATAATGTTGCGTGGGCTTATTGACAAAATCTTTGAACACGGTAGATTCACCGGTCACCCCTTATTGTGACACTGCACTCCATCACCATACGCGTCTTTTCAGAGGTGTATTCGACTGTCACTTTATTTTTATGGATGACACAGTGCGACCGAATCGAACAGTGCAGATGGAGGAACACTTGAAACGAGAGGATATTGGGCGAATGCACTGACCTGACCGTTCCTCCCTCCCCCCCCCCCCCCCCCCCGACTTAAATCTCACTTAGCACACGTGGGGTTCGTTGAGGGGACCTATTGCAGCACGTCCAAGTGCGCCAACGACCATCGTAGCTGATAGCGGAATGGAAAGACCTACTTCAAGAAGTTCATACCGTCCTCGTGGCCATCGTGGTACCTCGTTGCAGACCTGTAGATTTCTTGTTGACACAGCAACCACTTCGATCATCCTGGCCTGTAGATAGAAGATTGATGTATCGCTGAAACTGGTTGTGTAAGTAGGCTGTTTAGGTTTTTATGTTGGCAACGCCACGTAGCGCTCTCTATGAAAATCACTGACTGTGCATTGTGCAGTCTGTGGCTGGTTTGCACTGTTGGAATATTTGCCATTGTACTGTTGGGCAGTTGGATGTGAACAGCGCGTATCGCTGCGCAGTTCGAGGTGAGCCGCCAGCAGTGATAGATGTGGGGAGAGAGATAGCAGAATTTTAAGAGCGGACGATCTGGACGAATGTCCGCCAGAAAGAGTAAATTTGTAATACTGGATATCATGAACTGCTATATACTTTTGAACACTATTAACGTAAATACATTGTTTGTTCTCTATCAAAATCTTTCATTTGCTTAGTACTCCTATCAGTAGTTAGTGCCTTCAGTAGTTAGAATCTTTTATTTAGCTGTCAGTATTGGCGCTCGCTGTTTTACAGTAGTTCGAGTATCGAAGATTTTTGTGAGGTAAGTGATTCATGAAAAGTATAGGTTATTGTTAGTCAGGGCCATTCTTTTGTAGGGATTATTGAAAGTCAGATTGCGTTGCGCTAAAAATATTGTGTGTCAGTTTAGTGTTGATCACAATAAGTAAAGAGCGAAATGTCTGAGTACGTTCAGTTCTGCTCAGCTGTTTAGAAATCAAATAATGTACGAGGTTTATCAGCACAGTAATTCATAAACTCCTCTAAAGGGGCGTTTCATATGTCGACCCTTAGCCGAGGATACCTCACTGGAATCTTCTGATTTTTTCTTTTAGTTTGCGTAATTATAGAGAGAATTTCCTTTGTAGTTGTAGTTTTTCATTGTTGTACAGTAAAACAAGCACTGAAAGACTTCAGTCGAAACAAGGCCCCCGAAGTAGACAACATTCCATTGGAACTACTGACAGCCTTCGGAGAGCCAGTCCTGACAAAGGTCTACCATCTGGTGAGCAAGATATATGAAACAGGCGAAATACCCTCAGACTTCAAGAAGATTATAATAATTCCAATCCCAAAGAAAGCAGGTGTTGACAGATGTGAAAATTACCGAACAATAAGTTTAATAAGCCATAGATGCAAAATATTAACACGAATGGAAAAACTAGTAGAAGCCGACCTCGGGGAAGTTCAGTTTGGATTCCGTAGAAATACTGCGACACGTGAGGCAATACTGACCTTACGACTTATCTTAGAAGAAAGATTAAGGAAAGGCAAACCTAAGTTTCTAGCATTTGTAGACTTAGATGAAGCTTTTAACAATGTTGACTGGAATACTCTCTTTCAAATTCTAAAGGTGGCAGGGGTAAAATACAGGGAGCGGAAGGCTATTTACAATTTGTACAGAGACCACATGGCAGTTATAAGAGTCGAGGGCCATGAAAGGGAAGCAGTGGTTCGGAAGGAAGTGAGACAGGGTTGTAGCCCTCCCAGATGATATTCAATCTGTATATTGAGCAAGAAGTGAAGCAAAGAAAAGAAAAATTCGGAGTAGGTATTGAAGTCCATGGAGAAGAAATAAAAAAGTTGAGGTTCGCCGATGACATTGTAATTATGTCAGAGACGTTAAAGGACTTGGAAGAGCAGTTAAACGGAATGGACAGTGTCTTGAAAGGAGGATATAAGATCAACATCAACAAAAGCAAAACGAGGATAATGGAATGTAGTCGAATTACGTCGGGTGATGCTGAGGGAATTAGATTAGGAAATGAGACGCTTAAGGTAGTCAAGGAGTTTTGCTATTTGGTAAGAAAATTAACTGATAATGGTCGAAGTAGAGAGGATGTAAAGTGTAGAGTGGCAATGGCAAGGAAATCATTTCTGAAGAAGAGAAATTTGTTAACATCGAGTGTAGATTTAAGTGTCAGGAAGTCATTTCTGAAAGTATTTGTATGGATTGTAGCCCTGTATGGAAGTGAAACATGGACGATAAAGAGTTTGGACAAGAAGATAATAGAAGCTTTCGAAATGTGGTGCTGCAGAAGAATGGTGAAGATTAGATGGGTAGATCACATAACTAATGAGGGGGTATTGAATAGAATTGGGGAGAAGAGGAGTTTGTGGCACAACTTGACAAGAAGAGGGTAGGACATGTTCTGAGGCATCAAGGGATCACAAATTTAGCATTGGAGGGCAGCGTGGAGGGTAAAAATCGTAGAGGGAGACCAAGAGATGAATACACTAAGCAGATTCAGAAGGATGTTGGATGCACTAGGTACTGGCATATGAAGAAGCTTGCACAGGATAGAGTAGCATGGAGAGCTACATCAAACCAGTCTCAGGACTGAAGACAACAACAACAACAACAACTTGGTAAAAGGTAGGTTTTTAAATTAAAATACTTAAGTAGGTACGTTTCAACATGTTATTTCGGTTGCTGCAGTGTGATACATGTACCTTTGTGAGCTTATCATTTCTGAGAACGCATGCTGTTGCAGCGTGATTAACCTGTAAATACCACATTAACGCAATAAATGCTCAAAATGATGTCCGTCAACCTCAGTGCATTTGACAATGCGTGAAACGACCTTCCTCTCAACAGTGAGTAGTTCGCCTTCCATAATGTTCGCACATGCATTGACAATGTGCTGGCGCATGTTGTCAGGCGTTGTTGGTGGATCACGATAGCAAATATCCTCCAACTTTCCCCACAGAAAGATATCCGAGGACGTCAGATCCGTCGAACGTGCGGGCCACGGTATGGTGCTTCGATGACCAATCCACCTGTCATGAAATATGCTATTCAATACCGCTTCAACTGCACGCGAGCTATATGCTCGGCATCCATCATGTTGGAAATACATCGTCATTCTATCATGCAGTGAAACATCTTGTAGTAACATCGGTAGAACATTTCGAAGAAAATCAGCATACATTGCACCATCTGGATTGCCATCGATAAATGGTGACCAATTATCCTTCCTCCCATAACACAGCACGATACATTAACCCGCCAAAGTCGCTGATGTTCCACTTGTCCCAGCCATCGTGGATTTTCCGTTGCCCAATAGTGCATATTATGCCGGTGTACGTTACAGCTGTCGGTGAATGACGCTTCGTCGTTAAGTTGAACGTGTGCATAAAATTTGTTGTCGTCCCGTAATTTCTCTTGTGCCCAGTGGCAGAACTGTAAACGACGTTCAAAGTCGTCGCCATGCAATTACTGGTGTATTGAAATATGGTACGGATGCAGTCTATGTTGATGAAGCATTCTCAACACGGACGTATTTGAGATTCCCGATTCTCGCGCAGTTTGTCTGCTACTGACGAGCAGATCAGCCGCGACAGCAGCTAAAACAAATACTTTGGCATCTTCAATTGTAGTAGGTCGTAATTGACGTTTCGCATGTGGCTGAACACTTCCTGTTTCCTTCAATAACGTAACTATCCGGCGAACGCTCTAGACACTTGGGTGATGTCGTCCAGGATACCGAGCAGCATACATAGCACACGCCCGTTGGGCATTTAGATCACAATAGCCATACATCAACACGATATCGACCTTGTCCGCAATTGGTAAACGCTCCATTTTAACACAGGTAATGTATCACGAAGCAAATACCGTCCGCACTGGCGGAATGTTACGTGATACTACGTACTTATAGGTTTGTGACTATTACGGTGCCATCTATCACAGAGCGAAAAATGTGGTCCATCTAAAACATTCATATTTCTTTACGTACTACACGAATATGTAATAAAAATGAGGGTTTCTGTTTAAAGAAACGCAATTGATATCAGTTTGATCTATGGCAACGCCATCTAGCGGGCCAAGCATTGCACCATTTGGTTTTCCCCTTCGAGCTAGACGAGTTTCGTTCTTTGTAGTTTTTTCGTTTGTTGCTTATTTCGTGAGATATTTGGTCCGGTCACTATCAATGGACCAACCTGGTATCATTTTTTTTAAGGAAACTTCCAAGTTTATTAGATGACCACAAATTTCGGCCACAGAACGTGTGTAACTACACAGTACTGGTGTCCACGCCGTCCAATCCCCAGAAAAAAAAATATTGGCAGAGAAGGAAAAGAGCCAAATTGGAAAGCTTACTTCCACAGAACGTAGAGATTTTGTGATAGTTCGCGTAAAAGTAAATAATACGTAAAATTTTGTGATCGCCCTCCGCTTCTATTCCCTCGTAAAATTTTCCGGTTCAGTTTTATGTGAGTTGTTACTGTAAGTTTTTGCCAACGGACCTGAATGAATAAAGGGATCAGAATTTTTAATTTCTGTAAAGCACTCTGCAAAACATGTATAATTTTCGGTAGAAGATAAAGTATTCCTTCTTTGGAACAGACACGAGAACGGGATATACACTGACCAGCCAGAACAATGTGGCCACCGATCTGCTGTCGATACAAACCCATCCAGGTGACAGCAGCCTCACCTGGCTAGTCAGACACACGCACAGTGCATGTAGCGTAGAATGGGGAACGTACGTGATCTATCCGAGTTTGACCGAGGGCAGACTGCGATGGCCAGAGGCGCGGCACGAGCATTTCGAAAACTCTACGCCTGGCGTGTGTTCGAGGAGTGCTGCGGCGAATGTCTTCAAAAAGAGCGAAACCAAGGTGAAACTATGTCCAAACATCATGGGATTAGGCGGCCAGCTGGCCACCCTTCATCACAGATGTCGGGCGTCGTAGCCTTTGCAGACTAGTAAAACAAGGTAGGAGGCGAAATGTGGCGGAACTTACTCAGTATTAATACCGGGCAAAGTACAAGTGTCTCCGAAGACACAGTGCACCGAACACTCCTGGGCCTCCACAGCCGCTGACCCATGCGTGTGCCAATGTTAAGACCACGACATCGGCAACTACGACTGAAATGGATGCGGGACCATCGACACTGGACGTTGCCGCAGCGGCAGAGCATTGCAAGGTCTGATGAATCCCGATACATTCTTCATCATGTCGATGGGAGCGCGCGAATCCATTGTCTTCCAGCTCATTGACACGTGTACTGCGGGACGGAGACAAGCTGGCGGCGGCTCCATCATGCTGTCGGGAACTTTCATGTGGGAATCCATGGGTCCAGTGGAGCTTGGGCAAGGGACCATGACGGCCAAGAGGTGTCCTACAGTAGTTGCAGACCACTCACACTATTTCATGACGGTGATGTTTCGGACGATTGTGACATTTTTCAGCGCCACGGCACAAGGTCAGGAGTGTGACGGAGTGGCTTGCGGAACACAGTGGCGAGTTCCACTTGATCTGTTGGCCCCAGATCGAACACATCTGGGTTGTGATTGAATGTAAATAATTCAACGTCCCTCTACCCGGAATTTACAGAAATTAGGTGACTTGTGTATGAAGATGTGGTGCCAACTCCCTCCAGCTACCTATCAAGGCGTCACTGTCTCCAAGCTACGACATGTCGGTGCTGCTATATCCGTGCCAAATGTGGACATACCGGCTATTAGGTTGTTGATTATTATGTTCTGGCTGATTAGTGTATCTTCTGAGTATCGAATTCTGTACAGAGACTGGAATAGTTCTTTTGTCATTGCAGACTCACTACTTACCTATTTCGGTTTCATATGTGGGAGTTTAGGGACTCTTCTTAACTCTGCAATGAATTCGCGAATGAAGGGTCATTGAGGAAGAAGAACGACAATATATAATATTCCAGAAATAGTTGTTACTGCCCTGGCTCAAGCAGCACTATCAACAAGTATTCTGTCATGATACTCTGCAAGTGGAATTTTGCCTTTCAATGGGTATATGTTTCAGAAGTTGAACTCCGCACCATGGCAGGTTATGGACAGACTAGATCCAGAAAACAAGTCAAATAGTCCTATTAATAAGTTGAGACAATTCTCAGATAGCACTGCAACGTCACCGAAGATATCTGAGTCTTCTTCACCTCAAGTGAAGCGCGCGTCTTACAAGCCCAGCATAACGGAACTTTCCATAAGACGTCCAACAAGAATGGAAGGAGAAATTTCAATTCTTATTACATTCCAGAGCAACTTGTACTTGAAGGAAATTAAATGCTGACAAGAAGTTCCAAAAAGGCTACTACTTCAGTTTCAAGACGACGAAACTGAAAGCGACGAAGATGATGTTCGAAGTAGATTGGTGTTAGCTGCACAAAGGGAGGCAAACCTTACGAATGCCAGAGTTGTTTTTCCACATTACATTTCATGTTTACCACCTACTTTACTAGAAACGTTGGAGTGTTTATACGTTTATGCCTCAGTGTTCTAATATTTTTGTGCTTACTTTTAGGTTTACAAATAAATGTTAAATAGCAGTTAAAATTACATATTTCTTCATGATGTCTTGAAAATTGCAATTGGTAGTAAATAATCACTACGACAGATATTATATAAATAATCTACGTCATAACATATTTTGAAGAAGATATTACGAAAATACAACTGAAATCTACAACCTGATGAATATGTAGGAATTGACTCCAATGTGTGCTACAACTGGCTCACATCTGGCGACAAATGTAATACATCGCAGTCAAGAGTATAATATTAAATACTGTATAAAATATATATATTCATCATAATTATATTCATAACTGCTAATAAAAGAAGATTTTATTCTATTAGTTGCATAATTATCCTGTGTATAAGTACATCGTTCATTACAAAACAAACTAAATGTTATTGCAACTGACCCCAGAATTCCCTAATGATCTACCAAGTCTTATGGATTTATACAATCTGTAAGCTTGTGCTTCACTCAGGAAATTTGTAGAGTCATAAGTAAATACTAAAAGCAGGGAAACGTGTCGAAGAAGAAAATGCACGTGAAAATTATTTGCGAACGTGCAAGTAGACAAGGGATATCCGCCCAAGCAGAAACAGACTGGAAACGCCATAATCAAACTTTAATAATTCAACTCTTTATTATATAGAACCAATCAGAATTATTAAGTTCGTGTATTTTCAAATACTGGTGTTTCATTTGAAATGCGACATTCTGTCTGAAATGCCTTTTGCTTTCTGCAAGTTACTACATAATTCAATGTGCATTTGTGTATAATCGTCATCTTCCCTCATCTGTATTCAGGGGCAGACACGAGCTTGCATATTTAAAAAGATTTCAGCTTTGCGGTAGAGTCCGTTTTGCTGCATATTGACTCAGAAAATTGAGTTATTGTGATTGTACCATTCATACATGTATTTTCAGAATGCTTTTGAGCATATTAATTCTCTTCAGATAAACAAAATACGGTATTAGTTGCATAAACTGTCGAAAGCCGGTTTTGCTAGAGCTGCGTGCGGCTCCTTTCGCAAAGGGTCAAAGCGAGGAACGCAATAAGCGCAGTCCTCGTAAACTGAGCAGCGCGCTCACGTTTTCTGTGAGTAATTTCGCGTGACCGCCCGCCCAAGTTGGCCGGCGCCCAGATGGCTTTCCGATCGCGCCCGCGCGGTCGATGGTCCACGTGCGGCGGCCGCTCCGCTGACCTACTTCCCTCCTCTCCTCTGCCCTCCTACTTCTCTCCTCTCTTCAAGGAGATGGCCCGCAGCGCTGGGCCCGGACCAGGGCGTGCCTGCCGGCAATCGATAACAGCTGTCGGCCTGCAGCCGCCGCTGGCTCCAGCTGTAAAAGTGGCCGTAGCTGCATGTTAGCAATGGAGATATGTGCCTCACAGTCTGACTGTGCTCTTATCGATATAGACTGAATGATCAGAACTATCTGGACATCCCTAGGTAAAGCGTAAGTGACCACTACTTGTCACGAGAGCCTGACACGCCATTTTAAGAGGATGCGGGGTGTATCGTGCTGTCAGTAGAGAAGCACTAACAGTAAAATCTGTTGGTTAGGAGAGCTCAGTGATTTCAGACGAATGTCACCTGAGTAAGAGATCCGTCAAGGACGTTTAAACCCTTCCAAAACTGCCCACATAGACGTAGGTGATGTGATTTTGGAGTGAAAACGTGAAGAAATGACTACATCTGAACCAAGACCAGGAAGACCTCATCTACTGACGGACAGGGACCGTCGAACGTTGCTAGGTGCCAAAAAATCGCATGAAATCAATGGAAGGAATCACTAGAGAGTTCCAAAATGCTACGAGCAGTCCAGATAGCGCAATGGCTGTGCGGACCAAGTTAAAAAGAGTGTGCTACTATGGGCCTGCGGCTCCTCCTAAGCCACACATATCTGTAGTCAACGCTAAGCGGCGGTTGAGGTAGTAAAAGAGCGACGCAAGTGGACAATGGACAGCTGGAAAGCAGTGATTTGAAGTGATGAGTCACACTATAAACTGTGCCAGTCCGACGGAAGGGTTTGAGTCTGGCCGGCTTCTGTGGCCGAGCTGTTCTAGGCGCTTCAGTCCGGAACCGCGCTGCTGCTACGGTCGCAGGTTCGAATCCTGCCTCGCGCATGGATGTGTGTGATGTACTTAGGTAAGTTAGGTTTAAGTAGTTCCAAGTCTAGGGGACCGGTGACCTAAGATGTTAAGTCCCATAGTGCTTAGATCCATTTGAGACATTTCGTTTTAGCTTGCGCAGAGTCTGAGCACTGAAGTAGGGATAAGATAGAGGTATGTTTCGGTTTACGGTCAGAACGCCTTATTCGGCTTCCTTTGGAAGGAAAGAATGCATTTAACAAAACGCCGTAGAGAAACAATTCGAAAACGATGATCGTTTGTTTCAGTACGACACTGCACCCTGTCATAAAGCAATATACACTACTGGCCATTAAAATTACTGCACCAAGAAGAAGTACAGATGATAAACGGGTATTCGTTGGACAAATACATTATACTAGAACTGACATATGATTACATTTTCACGCAATTTGGGTGTTTAGATTCTGAGAAATCAGTACCCAGAACAACCTCATCTCGCCGTAATAACGGCCTTGATACGCCTGGACATTGAGTCAAACAGAACTTGGATAGCGTGTACATGTACAGCTGCCCACGCAGCTTCAACACGATATCACAGTTCATCAAGACTGGCGTATTGTGATGAGCCAGTTGCTCGGCCACCATTGACCAGACGTTTTCAGTTGGTGAGAGATCTGGAGAATGTGCTGGTCAGGGCAGCAGTCGAACATTTTCTGTATCCAGAAAGGCCCGTACATGACCTGCAACATGCGGTCGTGCATTATCCTGCTGAAATGAAGGGTTCCGCAGAGATCGAAGGATGATAGGTGCCACGGCTCGTAACACATCTGAAATGTAAAGTTCGTTGTTCAATGTGCCGCCAATGCGAACAAGAGGTGACCGAGACGTTTAACCAATGGCACCCCATACCACCACGACGGGTGATACACCAGTATGGGGATGACGAATACACGCTTCCAATGTGCGTTCACCGCGATGTCACCAAACACGGATGCGACCATCATGATGCTGTAAACAGAACCTTCATTCATCCGAAATAATGACGTTTTGCCATTCGTGCTCCCAGGTTCGTCGTTGAGTACACCATCGCAGCCGCTCCTGTCTGTGATGCAACGTCAAGAGTAACCGCCGCCATGGTCTCCGAGTTGATACTCCATGCTGCTGCAAACGTCGTCGAACTGTTCGTGCAGATGGTTGTCCCCATCTGTTGACTCAGGGATCGAGACGTGGCTGCACCATCCGTTACAACCATGCGGATATAAGATGCCTGTCATCTCGACTGCTAGTGATACGAGGCCGTTGGGATCTAACACAGCGTTCCTTATTACCCTCCTGAACCCAACGATTCCATATTCTGCTAACAGTCATTGGATCTCGACCAACGCGAGCAGCAATATCGCGATACGATAAACCGCAATCCCGATTGGCTACAATACGACCTTTATCAAAATCCGAAACGTGATGGTACGCATTTCTCGTTCTTACACGAGGCATCACAACAACGTTTCACCAGGCAACGCCGGTCAGCTGCTATTTGTGTATGAGAAATCGGTTGGAAACTTTACTCATGTCAGCACGTTGTCGGTGTTGCCACCGTCGCCAACCTTGTGTGAGTGCTCTGATAAGCTAATCATTTGCATATCACAGCATCTTCTTCCTGTCGGTTAAATTTCGCGTCTGAGCACGTCATCTTCGTGGTGTAGCAATTTTAATGGCCAGTAGTGTATGTGAGGCATATGATTTGTGGACAGTAGCATTACTGAAGTGAAATGGCCCACCCGAAGTCCCTACCTGAACCCAACGGCACACCTCTGGGATGTTAGAACGTTGACTTTGTTCCAGAACCCAGCCTTAAACATCGCTGCCTTTTCTGGTTTCGGCTCTTGAAGAAGAATAGGCTGAAATTGCTCCAAATATATTAAGATATCTGTTAAACAGTATCACCAGTAGAGTTTAAGTAGTCATAAAGGCAAAGCGTGAACACACTCCATATTAATGTCCACGAGCAACAAGAAATTAGATCTACTTGATTTTAATGAACATGGAAATAATCTTGAATGCTCATACTGCAAGTGTTTCCTGTACAACTGAACTGGCTGTGGCTAAGCCATGTCTCCGCAATATCTTTTCTTCCAGGAGTACTAGAACGTGCGTGCGTGTGTGTGTATGTGTGTGTGTGTGTGTGTGTGTGTGTGTGTGTGTGTGTGTGTGTGTGCGTGTGTGAGCAGCGGTGTTACCCTTCTGGAAGTGCGCGGTGCCGTAACATAGAAGGAATGGCAACAGAGTGAGCTGGATATTGTTCTCAATTAGTGGAGTTCTGATTCACCCTGAATCTGATGTCATCGGTCCCAAGACTTACTTTAACTTATGCTAAGAATGAAACACACACACACACACACACACACATACATGCTCAATGGAGGACTCGAACCTCTGGCGGGAGCAGCGGCACAGTCCGTGATATGACGCCTCTAACCACGCGGCCACTCCGCCAGGAGTGCTAGTTCTGCAAGGTTCGTAGAAGAGAGTTCGGAAGGCAGGAGACGAGGTACTGGCAGAACTGAAGCTGTGGGAGCGGGTGCTTGGGTCGTGCTTGGGTAGCTCGGTCAGTAGAGCACTTGCCTGCGAAAGGCAAAGGTCTCGAGTTCGTGTCAAAGTCCTGCACACAGTTTTAATCTACAAGGAAGTTTCATACCAGCGCACACTTCGCTGAGGAGTGAAAATTTCATTCTGGAAACTGAATTAGTTTGCAGGTTCCCACCAGCATTGAGGGTGAACGTTGAGGAGCAGGAGATTAGTGTTGATCACCCGTCGACAAAGAGGTCATTAGAGACAGAGCACAAGCTCGGACTCCGGAAGGATGGAGAAGGAAATCGGCAGTGCCCTTTTAAAGGAACCATCCCAGCATTTGCCTTAAGCAATTTTAGGGAAATCAGGATGGCCGGACGCGGATTTGTACCGTCGCCCTTCCGAATGCGAGTCCAGTGTGCTAACCACTGCGTGATCTTTCAGAACGTCACCACTTGTGCAGGTGCAGCGTCAGAATAATCATTAAAGAAACGTTGAGCAAAGATTCGGAACGAAAGCTAAGAGCCAATACGCCTGGGCGCAATATCACTGTATCACATGAACAGAAAGAGGTTACTCCAAACGTAGACTTTTGTGGAGGACATAACCGCACTCTTGCGATTGCAGTAGTATATACCGACGTGGAATTAAGCTTAGCTGAAATGAAAAGCGCCATACAGTCTTCACGGAATTAAAAGTTTGGACTTTGTCCTTTACAGCACAGCAGCATTCTGTGAAAGGTGCTACGAGGCATGTTCAGGTTGAACCAGAACTCCACTGATTGAGAACAATACCCAGCTCATTCTGTTGCCGTTCCTTCTATGTTACGGTATCGTGCTCTTCCAGAAGGATAAAACCGCTCTCTCTCTCTCTCTCTCTCTCTCTCTCTCTCACACACACACACACACCTCTCTCTCTCTCTCTCTCTCTCTCTCTCTCACACACACACACACACACACACACACACACACACACACACACACCACATTTTCCAACGAGTCCTCCAAGGTGATAATCAGCCACCGTTGCCAGCATGATTACAGACTTGTCCTTCAGTGACCACAGGTGAAATATGCGATGGTGTTTCGTCAGGTCTACGTAATATCACTCGGCTAATTGGGATATCGGATGCAGTCAACGTGGAATATCCCCCAAGAGGACACACGACATCTACATGATTGAAGAATAAGTAACTCGCTCTCCACACGAATGTGCACTGTTTAGAAACTTCCACTTAGAGACAGCTCGGAATCTCAGCTAATATGAGCGTTGTCCGTAAAGGGGAAGGTGCTGTATTCGATTCCCGATCAGGTTCATAGTTTTCATCTGTCAGGAAGATTGATCTCTATGCTGGACTACATTGCAGCATTGCAGCATTACGTATATTGTCACTGACGACGAACTGTACATGCAGAGAAAACGAAACGGAACTACTCGCGTTAGACAATTCTTCATCCAGGTGAATTGGTGATCAATTGTTTTTTTTAAATATTAAATCGTGTTCTTATGATGTGGTTGTAGTTAATCGAAAGCCCTCAGCCCAGTGGCAGTGGAAGAGCAGTTTATCAGACTTGCTCTTGCTCTCCACCAAAATATGTCGTGTACAGGATCTGACAGAAAAGATCGAAACTGATGGTGGATATCTTTGTGCTAACTAGATGCGCTCAGTTAGCGTACCTTATCAACAAGGTTGGATCAAACTAAGAACACGGGTCCCGAATCGTTCCACTGAACAAGATCTTTCTGT
The DNA here is from genome assembly GCF_023897955.1 of Schistocerca gregaria. Taxonomy (NCBI): domain Eukaryota; kingdom Metazoa; phylum Arthropoda; class Insecta; order Orthoptera; family Acrididae; genus Schistocerca; species Schistocerca gregaria. The sequence goes on along the minus strand of NC_064920.1, from coordinate 904,878,073 downwards.
CTGTCCTGAAGACAGTGTAAAGGCACAGTCTTTTTTGAGAAATGCAAGAAAGTTTTCGTTCTAAACAGCTCGTTCTCTGCCTCTGAGTCGATCAAGGAAATTGAAACTGATAATTTGAGTCTGGAATAAGTTTACAGATATTTGCGTGTTCATATTAAACGTCTGTATCGCTGCTTTCTCCAGCCTGTGGGTCAGTGACAACTAATGCCATTTACTGCGTTTGCATATTCCAAATTCCGAGGGTAGAAAGCTCGTCTTCAAGCCCCAGGATCGTGTTCTATGATTCATTGTCAGAGGTTTCTAATTTTTCTGATCCCAGATCTCCCTGTAATCTTTCAGCCTTATTCTGAGATTTACTTGTACCTAAGTTATTTGTTTCGAAGGGCTCAAATGGCTCTGAGCACTATGAGACTTAACATCTGAGGTCATTAGTCCCCTAGAACTTAGAACCACTTAAACCTAACTAACCTAAGGACAACACAAACATTCATGCCCGAGGCAGGATTCGAACCTGCGACCGTAGCAGTCGCACGGGTCAGAACTGAAGCGCCTAGAACCGCTCGGCCACCGCGGCCGGCTATTGGCTTCGTCTTGATGTGACATACCGAGAGGTAACCCGCCTTTCTAATACTTCAAACTTTTCCTGTGGTTCATTATCGCTTACTGTTTTGATGGTAGATGCTTCTTCCAAGGACGAATTAATATTCGCGTGGTTGCGTAGTATCCTGCCTGCAGGATGACGCGGGAAAAAAATCATTTTACAGGAAATGTATTCGCGGTTGTAAATACGGGCAACCACCAGCCGTATAACGGAATGACTAAATTGAAAATTTATGCCGCACCTGGAAGCCAACCAGGATTCCTCACTAGTCGCAAGAGGCTACCTTAAACACTTTTCTAATCTCATTTTGTTCGCAGTATTCTTCCCGAGCGGACGTCCCACGACACCTGTTCCAGTTCGTCGTTAATCTATCCACTCTGTTTTTCATTACAGAGGGCAGCTAACCCTCTGACCGAACTCCCTGAGTTACCGTGTCGGCAACAAATCAGCTATCCGTGCACGCTTCACGGCTTATCCCAAACTCGCATACGTCGTCGTCCATACGCCTTTAACCTGCACTCATGCACTTTCTGTAATTTCCGTACATGGGAGACATTAGATCAGAAGTCACTAGCCTGGTATTGGTGGGTAAATGCTATACTGCAATGCCTGTGTTTGTAAGAAGTGCGATGCCATGTTTCTTAGACTCTGCAACGTCGTATGGCTATTATTATGTCCACAGCTCGTGGTGTAGGGGGTAGCGTTGCTGCCCCTGGATCACGTGGTCCCGGTTTCGATTCCCGACTGGGTTGGAAATTTTCTCTGCCCGGGGGCTGGGTGTTTGTGTTGTCCTCATCATTTCATCATCATCATCATTTGTGAGAGTGACTAGATTGGATTGTGAAAAGAAAATAGAGTGTGTAAAAATTGGGACTTTGTACAGGCGCTGATGACCGCGCAGTTGAGCGCCCCACAAATCAAATACTATCATGGTATGGTTATGTTTCACACTCTACACTTCAGTTTGCCGTGGGCTTAAATATATTCCTATCAGTCTGAAGAGATGTTTCCTCACGATGTTGTAGCGTGTATCTAGGTTTAGCAAGCAGGTTAAAGTAGTGGGAATAGCTTAATAGGCTTATTGGACATTAAAACCAATAACTACGAAAATAATGTAAGACTCGATATCGTCTGTGATGATAATAGTATCGCACAATAGGTGGAATTTTACGAAGATGCTTGCGCCTGGAAGATTCTGATAGATTAAAAGTGTGTCTTACACAGTGTCACGTATCAGGGACTGTTCTTTTCGCGGGGAATGCTCTTACAGCATGTCTTGCTGAGGCCGCTATAGCATGCTTGTGCTGTGGCACTGGACTTTGGACGTAAGCAGTTCACATCGTCGTGGGACAAGAAATTATTGTTATGAGTGTTTATCAGACAATGTTATAGGCAGACGTTGTGCTAACGCTGCGATTTAAATTCCAAACCACACCGGATGAGGGTATGGAGGATATACGCTTAGTGGTCCTGTCACTGCTGTATGAGAGATGAAGGCTACCTTTAGACTGAGCAGTTATTATATTTCAGCCAGCTAACCTGAAAACCGTCGCTTTGGCGTCAAACATAGGGGCCAGGACTGAGCGGCGGGACATATGAAGTAGCCTAATAAACAGCGCTTTTAGTTTGGTCCCCGTCTCTTTTCGACCATTTGGAGGTGGGTGTATTTGATTGTATTGTCTATGTATGTGTGTGTGTGTGTGTGTGTGTCTGTGTGTGCATGTAAGTGAGTGTGTATGAAGCGAGTGCAGCAATTCAGTGATTCGGTCCAGCTCTTAATACCACACTTATTTTCCCGAACACAAGTAGAAACGGCAGTCGCTTGAAAGTATTTGAACAAGTCGCTCATAGGTACAGCACTTTCATTGCTGGCAACGTCGGAGCACAGTGTGGCACGCAACTGCCGGAGCAGCGCCCCGGCGTTTCGCGACGTAACGCAGCCGAGACAGCTTGGTGGGCGCGGCCAGAAGCGCCGCGGCTCCTCTGGTGAGTTAGTGCGGCCTAGGCGCCGCTGGGTTGGGCGTTGTCCGCGCCGCGCCAGGGCTGGCCACGCTTTAATTACGGCGGACCCCCGTGGTGGCGGGACACCTGCCGCCAGTGCTGCGAACCCACGTAATTTATCAGCACTGGTCTCACGGATGGCGAAAGCGGCCAAGAAGTAAAGGACATTTTGTTTCTTCGTGAATCTGGCGAGAGGTGAAACAACGCGCGATGCCTTTTTGAGGGAACAGGGAATATATACGTGGTAACATTGTGCTGCAATACAGCAAGCGATAATCAGTATCGCGTTTTCTGCCGTTTCTTACAGTTTCCATAAAAAACTGGTAACAGTCTTTTAGGTATCCATTTAGCTGGAGTTGGAAGCTTCTGTTTCCGTTTTAAATTGCGGTTTTTAAACCCCACCTTTAGTCCAGTCAGGTTGTTGGTATACTTTGCAAAATTTGGCGTAAGTGATTTAATTTTTGTCACCCTCATACGGTTCGAAAGATACGAAAACCAAGTTTTTCGAACAAAATTCATTTCGGCTAAACTCTCAAAATTTCGGAGTTGTTTCAGTTTTCTCAAAAAATATCTGTGTCTTGTGTTCCTAGAGAGCTTTAGCGTCTGTATCCTTTTCGAAGAGACACAAAATTATTTACGTATTCGATTACTACAGCTTATTTAATGCATGGAATTCCTAGGACGCTACAGTTCGTGAAAAAAAAAGGTTTTTCAAACGTTGTGCAAAACGGAAAAAATCCTCGTTTTTTACAACTTTTAATTCAGTTTCTGTTTATTTATAAGGCGCAGTCAAATAAAAAGATCCATTAAAAAAATGGTTCAAGTGGCTCCGAGCACTATGGGACTCTACTGCTGAGACCATAAGTCCCCTAGAACTTAGAACTACTTAAACCTAACTAACCTAAGAACATCACACACATCCATTCCCGAGGCAGGATTCGAACCTGCGACCGTAGCGGTCGCGCAGTTCCAGACTGTAGCGCCTAGAACCGCTCGGCCACTCTTGCCGGCGGTCCATTTTCACGTATACACTTTATTATACAGCCTAGATAGAGCTACATATAATGACCACTACTGCTTAGGCACTTATACCACGTTGGTACGAGATGATGAATACCCTGGAAGAAGAACTTATCGGGTTGAGTATGGAACCACTCTGTCACAGCTTGCTGTACTTCATCCGATGTATAGCGGTGCCCCCATAGGCGTTTCGTGGGTGATCCAGAAACGCGATGGTCTGTGTTTGTTTGGGCAACATGAGACCTGTCGTGCAAAAAGACGATGCCCTTTGTGAAATTACCCCGGCGCTTATCCTTGATTGCTACCCGCTGCCGTCGGAGAACGTCGCAATATTTGTTGGCATTTTTCGTTTCTTTATTGTTTCATTTACCAAACATGTTTTGACACCAGTGTACCATCCTCTGTGGGGCATCTATTTATTTCTGTAAAATATCATACATAGTCAGTATGACGTTAGCAGCTGATGTTGCGGGACGGATTTTTTATTTTTATTTTTTATTTTGTATTTTATTTATTTATTTTTTTTAAGCGACCACGCTTGCTTCTACTGCATACTCTCACATTTGGGTTCCGATTGAAGCAGTGGGCAAATGGAGTCATCTCCGGCAATGATTTTGGAAACGAAATTGCCGCCATTGTTCTGGCATTGCGTCAAATGGTTCAGTGATATTTCCATTCTGTTGTGTCACTGTTCCTCGAGAAAAATATGGGGATACAATGAGCACAAACCATCCGGTAACCGAGTCTGTTGCCACAATGTCATGCACACTGTCATGGAGCACAAATACTTGAGCACTAACGGCATCCAATGTGACCCGTCTATCAGTTTGAACGCAATTACCAATAGCAGCAGTTGTCTCATCAAGAATATGATTCGTCGCCTGCCCGGATCGTGCATGATCTATCAGTGTCTCCCTGCACCATAAAACACCGACACCACTTACGCACTACTTTGTCTGAAACACATTTCGCACCATACACGTCCTGCTTTCTCCTGTGTATGTGCACTAGACGGACACATTCCGCGCGAGGATCACACCCCGTTGTTCTTCCTTGGCAACGTTCATCACTGACACCTCCATCGCTGTGACACACAACGCCACGTCTTACCTGGGGAAGAGAAAGGAACTGTGATACGTAACCAAGCTCTGCTAACGTGCCATACTACGCCCATGCGCAATAAATGTAACACAAATTATAGTCTGCACATAGGAGGATATGTGCAATTTTACTTTTTCAACTGACTGAACCTTATAGTAGAAATATATCACATATTACGTTACATACTGCGACTGAGCAGGTCACTTTGCGGTATTCAACCACTCTGGGTGTGATCAGCCTTTGGCGCAGTTGAGGGGGATAGGTAGATATATTAGTCTCTCCCTACGTTTTGATCGGCCAAGCCTGCCTAGAGAAGTAGAAACAGAATAAGCAGGTGCAGTGGGTCCCAGATATCACTTTTCTTCTGACAGTGAGTCAGACTCTTCTAGATCAAGGATTTAGACATACGTTTCCACAAAACTTTCCGTAAAACTTACGTCTTATTCACTTACTTCATATAGAATATCTAGGACGATTTCGCATTTGACTCTACTGCTGTCCTTGTAAATGTAAGATATTTCTCCAGGAGTACATTCCGCCATAGCTAAGTGGAAGTTTATTCCAAAGATGGAACCAAGACAATACCGACCAAAGTGGACCGAAGGAACATATAGGCCTTTGGGGAGAAAATCAAGAAATATTGGGAAAGTAAGAAGAACCCTAAGAAATATTGAAAAATCATCTGCTTATCGTACTCTAGTGGGGAAATTCACTAATAATAATAGTAAATAACAAGAAACAGAATGGGAAATGAAACTGGACAAAAACTAGGTATTTTACCATTTTGCATAAAATCTATGAAATAGCTGCTTTTTGAAGAACTGTAGTTCCCTTGGTATTTGGTGCAGAATAAAATTGTAGTAATTAAAGTAGTAGATAATTTTGTGCTCTTTTGAAAAGGCAACAGACGCAAAGGCCCTAGGAGCACAAGAAAGTGAGATTCTGTGAACCAACTGAAAAAAAATTCGAAATTTTTAAAGTTTTTTGATTATAAGGAGTTTAACTAACACAAATTATTTGTTGGTAAAAATTGGTTTTCCAATATTTCCAACTATGTTGAACGAGTTAAAAAAATTTAATTTTCTACCCCTAGTTTTGCAAGGTGCAGTCCTTTTCCGACATTTGAGTGGATTTCCTCTGCAAATCTCATTGTATTTCTTCTTCTATTTACCGAACATGTTTTGACACCAGTGTCTCATCCTCTGTGGGGCATCTATTTATTTCTGTAAAATATCATACAAAGTTCATTGCCTAAAAATTGTAACATGCGTTTCATTTACTTCGCTTCGATTGCTCACTTGAATCTATATTACTTGGTTCAAATGGTTTAAATGGCTCTGAGCACTATGGGACTCAACTGCTGTGGTCATCAGTCCCCTAGAACTTAGAACTACTTAAACCTAACTAACCCAAGGACATCACACACATCCATGCTCGAGGCAGGATTCGAACCTGCGACCGTAGCGGTCACGCGGTTCCCGACTGTTGCGCCTAGAACCGCTCGGCCACTTCGGCCGGCTCTATATTACTTCCGAAACTTGATTTCTACAGGTCCACTTGTTTCTATGCCTCTTATCATTTGACAGCATTCCATCTGCAAAGTGGTCTTAGAGAGTGCTCTTACTTTTAAAAATACTTTTTCGTGGCTAGTGGTTATGCACGTCCTGTACTTACGTATTCGTCAAGTTCTGCTCCTTCGGCGTGTTTTATATTTCTATTGTGATTATATACATTGTTTTCTACGCCTTTTTTACTTTAGCCTCACCTATTTTCACACGATTTTTACACAGAAACAAGATCTGAGAAAGCGTTTATGTCGCCATATTCTTAGAGACATGCTATGTTATTGTCGCTGCTCGTGTGTTCATCGTTTTGTCTCTGTACAGTGTCGCGTTAATTTTGAATGTTTGGTGAAAACTGTCTGCTGGGGGAGAATTTATCTGATCTGTAAGTGTGTGTGTGTGTGTGTGTGTGTGTGTGCGTGTGTGTGTGTGTGTGCGTGTGTGTGTGTGTTTATGCGCACGCACGCCACGCTTCCGGCAAGCTACCGTCCAGTTTCTCTGCTGTTTGGCGAATTGAAGAAGTTCAGCTTTATATATCGTTGTGAGAAATGGCCTGTTTGTGAGGTATACGAATCCAACTCATTGCTGCATGCAATTCTCTTCGTATCGTTCGCTCAGAAGCTGGTTGAGTGGACCTCTATTTGCTGACAGCAGCAATGCCTGGGGGTTGAAATAACTGACAATTGCAGCCCTCGTCTATTTTCCCTTCTGTTAGGATATTTTTAGGACCACAGATCTTCACAATTTTACATGTATACCATTTTACATAGTATACCATTCATTTTAGACATTCCTCAAAGGTGTACCATCAAATCGGGCAACTTCATTCACATACACTTTCTGTCACGATACCTGTCATTCTGTTGTAGTTGCACATTGACCAATCTTATTGCACTGATTTCGGTTTTACATTGTGTCTTGCTATCTAGCAAGAAAATACGCTGAGTTACCTGAGGTGTATCTCCCAAATCAACTGGCATTATGCAGCAAGAGAATAAGTGATGTCGTCAAATGAGGCACATATATTGAGCCGTGTATCGACTCTTGCTACACCTTGTGTTTAGATTGCATTGGCTTTCCTTTTCTTCCCCTGACATGTTTGTTTGATATGTTGTCTGTCATTAAGTGGCTGCTTGGTTGTCTTTTCCCTCTGCTATCGATATCTGAGTTTTTGCTTCCGGGAAACTGCCATGGAGGAAGTGAGATCTTTCACCGGTTGTAACCTCGTGTGGTGGCGCGGAAGTAGGGGTGTTGCGCGAAGAGAGTGTGGTGGACACGGGAGGGCAGTATGGCTCTCCATCGCGAAGCAGGCGTGGTCGGTTGTACCGAGTCGCCAAGTGATGTATGTCGGTTGTGTGTAACGAGCGGGTCGAGTTAACGGAAGAGCTCCCACCGTGTTGGTTGTATACAGAGTCGCCCCACGAGTAGTAGTTGTTCATTTCGCTTCTTTAAATCCTCCATTTCAACACTTTAGTTTAAAAGGAGACACCTAACATGAAGGAGCGGTCACTACCCGTCAACGTTGCAGAGAAGACGTGAACTCCGGTGACAGAGCGTGTTGCGTGACCGTGGCGTATTGGGTACGCTGGAGTCGCGTGCGCGGTCGGATGTGTGGGTCCTTGCCATCGGGGATCGTGTACTGCCTGTTCGAGCTTAATTGCAAGTTAAGTTCGTGGAAGGTTTAATCATTGAGTAATAAATTTTTGCAACCAGCCTTTCTTCTGACTTGGGGCCTCTGGCGACCAGGTTTCCTGTCCATGGCACCGGTATGAGTGAAAACAGTGATCTTTCCTCCTCCTCTCGTTACTGTCCAATGGGAGGTGTATTTTTGGCACTTTAATTGTTTCGCTATTCTGTCGTGGGTCATGAGTAAATTCGAAATTGGTCAGTATTCTGTCTAGCCTGAGCATCCCTGAGTGGGTGATCTGTGCCTGCCTTACATGGGTCTGTCATATCTGTTATGTTCTAATGATATTCCAGGACACTTTTGTTTAAATTTTTTTTAATTCCTCCAAGTTTGTAAATTCCTTTTATTGCCATTAATCGTGTGTTTGCTGAGACCTGTTTAATTTTTTTTAATGGCTGTGTTGGTAGCTTCACTAACTTACCGTACTTTATTAACAAAGTTCTGTACTTACTTTAGTATCCTGTTTACTAATGTTCTTTAAATTTTTTAAATTTTTGTATTGCTATAAATTACTTGATTGCCGTTGGCGGCGTGTTTAAAAGGCTGTTTATTGCCGTACTGCTAGTTTCTGTAAGATACGAATGAAACATTTGTGAAAATCTCAACTCGACAGTAAACTACTAGAAATTTGGCCCCGTTTCCCAACTTGTGGTGTAGCTTGTAGTAACCGTAACCACTGTGTGTGTCATATATGCTCCTGGAATCTAGCGTCACGACATGCTAGTGTCACATGATGTTATCGTGCCCACATTTTAATGTATCCTATACTTAACGTTCCAGGTGATGTTTTCCACGGACAGCATTGCTACTTGCCATGGAATATAAACTCAAATTATTCACATTGAAAGAAAGAATCAATCATGCTTTCACATACACTAGGTGATCAAAAGGATCCGGACACCTGGCTGAAAATGACTTACAAGTTCGTGGCGTCATCCGCCAGTAATGCTGCAATTCACTAAGGTGTTGGCCCACCCTTAGCCTTGATGACAGCTTCTACTCTCGCAGGCATACGTTCAATCAGGTACTGGAAGGTATCTTGGGGAATGGCAGCCCATTATTCACGGATTGCTGCACTGAACATTGATATCGTTGTCGGTCGGTGAGTTAAGGCACGAAGTCGGCTGTCCTAAACATCCCAAAGGTCTTCTATAAGATTCAGGCCAAGAGTCTTGGCAGACCAGTCAATTACAGGGATTTTATTGTCGTTTAATCGCTCCGCTACAGGCCGTGCATTGTGAACACTTGCTCGATCGTGTTGAAAGATGCAATCGCCATCCCCGAATTGCTCTTCAACGGTGGGAAGCAAGAAAGTGCTTAAAACATCAATGTAGGCCTGTTCTGTGATACCATCACCCAAAAAACAAGGGATGTAAGCCCCTCCATGAAAAACATGACCGCACCATAACACCACCGCCTCTGACTTTTACTGTTGGTACTACATACGCTGGCTGTTGATATTCACCGGGCATTCGCCATACCCACACCCTGCCATCAGATCGCCACATTGCGTACCGTGATTCGTCAATCAACACTAGTTTTTTCCACTATTCAATCTTCAAATTTTTAGACTGCTTACACCGAGCGAGACGTCGTTTGGCAGTTACCGGCGTGATGTGTGGCTTATGAGCAAATGCTCGACCATGAAATTCAAATTTTCTCACCTCTCGTCTAACTGTCATAGTACTTGCAGTGGATCGTGATGCAGTTTCGAATTCCTGCGTGATGGCCTGGATAGATGTCTAATACACATTACGACCCTCTTCAACGGTCGGCGGTCTTTGTCAGTCATCTAGACGAGGTCGGCCTGTACGCTTTTGTGCTGTACATGTTCCCTCACCTTTCTACTTCACTATCACATATTAAACAGTGGACCTAGGGATATTTCGGAGAGAGGAAATTTCGCGAACAGACATATGACACACGTGACACCCAATCACCTGACCACGTTCCAAGTCCGTGAGTTCCCCGGAGCACCTCATTCTCTTCTCTCACGATCTCTATTTTTTTAACTACTGAGGTCGCTAGTTTGGAGTACCTGTCAGTAGGAGGTACCTAATACACCTAATATGAAAAACGTACATAGTGTAAACGATTTTCTTCCCCATTCTTGACATCATCTGATCATGTGCTCCGTCTCTAAAGAACTCGATGTCGACGCGACGTTAAACCTAGTCTTCCTTCCTTCCTTCACACAAGCAGTGCACCTACACTAGGCTACACATAAGGCAGGATGGTGACCGGAATCAGAAACATGCCCCAGCCAAACGTCGAATCACAGTGTACTGTAACTTATAAGTCACATTCGCTCACGTTTAGAGTGTTCACGTTATTTAGAGGTCGCAGATAGGGGATGATATACCACGCACACTGGTGGGTCAAAACATGGCCGCTGTCCACGCCGTCAATGAATACAGCCAGGTAGCGTTGCAGGTACGTGACGCGATTCGTAAAATATGCAAGCAGAGAAGAGACGAATAGCGAATCATTCTAGCGACGATACGGAACGAAAGTAGCCATATCTACTGAAATAAGTGATTTTGGCAATTTCTAGCGACTGGGAAAAAGCAGTTAGGTAATAGCAAATCTGGTCGTCTCTCCGAGTGTTGTTGTGAGCGTCAATGGGAAGTGGTTGAAATATGGTGAAACCACGAGTAGATTGCAAGGTGTTGGATGTACCTATCTCGTCGCAGAATGTTGAAGTCTATACTGTAAGACAGTTAATTACAATTATAGTCGGCACGGGGTCATCGAGATTGCACTCTGGATCGACAGAAGAGTGTCACCTGGTCGGGTACAGCGTGTTTGTTGTTGCACCAGTTCGATAGTCACATAACCAGGTGAGTGGCTACTCAAGACATTTACCGGTCGCAGGCTGGTGGGTGCACTATTGTTGTTGTTGTGGTCTTCAGTCCTGAGACTGGTTTGATGCAGCTCTCCATGCTACTATATCCTGTGCAAGTTGCTTCATCTCCCAGTACCTACTGTAACCTACATCCTTCTGAATCTATTTAGTGTATTCATCTCTTGGTCTCCCTCTACGATTTTTACCCTCCACGTTGCCCTCCAATGCTAAATTGGTGATCCCTTGATGCCTCAGAACATGTCCTACCAACCGATCCCTTCTTCTTGTCAAGTTGTGCCACAAACTTATCTTCTCCCCAATCCTATTCAATACTTCATTAGTTATGTGATCTACCCATCTAATCTTCAGCATTCTTCTGTAGCACCACATTTCAAAAGCTTCTATTCTCTTCTTGTCCAAACTATTTATTGTCCACGTTTCACTTCCATACATGGCTACACTCCATACAAATACTTTCAGAAAAGACTTCCTGACACTTAAATCTATATTCGATGTTAACAAATTTCTCTTCTGCAGAAACGCTTTCCTTGCCATTGCTAGTCTACATTTTATATCCTCTCTACTTCGACCATCATCAGTTATTTTGCTCCCCAAATAGCAAAACTCCTTTACTACTTTCAGTGTCTCATTTCCTAATCTAATTCCCTCAGCATCACCCGACTTAATTCGACTACATTCCATTATCCTCGTTTTGCTTTTGTTGGTGTTCATCTTATATACTCCTCTCAAGACAATATCCATTCCATTCAACTGCTCTTCCAAGTCCCTTGCTGTCTCTGACAGAATTACAATGTCATCAGCGAACCTCAAAGTTTTTATTTCTTCTCCAAGGATTTTAATACCTACTCCGAATTTTTCTTTTGTTTCCTTTACTGCTTGCTCAATATACAGATTGAATAACATCGGGGAGATGCTACAACCCTGTCTCACTCCCTTCCCAACCACTGCTTCCCTTTCATACCCCTCGACTCTTATAACTGCCATCTGATTTCTGTACAAATTGTAAATAGCCTTTCGCTCCCTGTATTTTACCCCTGCCAACTTTAGAAATTGAAAGAGAGTATTCCAGTCAACATTGTCAAAAGCTTTCTCTAAGTCTACAAATGCTAGAAACGTAGGTTTGCCTTTCCTTAATCTTTCTTCTAAGATAAGTCGTAAGGTCAGTATTGCCTCACGTGTTCCAGTATTTCTACGGAATCCAAACTGATCTTCCCCGAGGTCGGCATCTACTAGTTTTTCCATTCGTCTGTAAAGAATACGTGTTAGTATTTTGCAGCTATGGCTTATTAAACTTATTGTTCGGTAATTTTCACATCTGTCAACACCTGCTTTCTTTGGGATTGGAATTATTATGTTCTTCTTGAAGTCGGAGGGTATTTCGCCTGTTTCATACATCTTGCTCACCAGATGGTAGAGTTTCGTCATGACTGGCTCTCCCAAGGCCGTAAGTAGTTCTAATGGAATATTGTCTATTCCGGGGGCCTTGTTTCGACTCAGGTCTTTCAGTGCTCTGTCAAACTCTTCACGCAGTATCGTATCTCCCATTTCATCTTCATCTACATCCTCTCCCATTTCCATAATATTGTCGTCAAGTACATCGCCCTTGTATAGACCCTCTATATACTACTTCCACCTTTCTGCTTTCCTTTCTTTGCTTAGAACTGGGTTTCCATCTGAGCTCTTGATGTTCATACAAGTGGTTCTCTTATCTCAAAAGGTCTCTTTAATTTTCCTGTAGACAGTATCTATCTTACCCCTAGTGAGATAAGCCTCTACATCCTTACATTTGTCCTCTAGCCATCCCTGCTTAGCCATTTTGCACTTCCTGTTGATCTCATTTTTGAGACGTTTGTATTCCTTTTTGCCTGCTTCATTTACTGCATTTTTATACTTTCTCCTTTCATCAATTAAATTCAGTATTTCTTCTGTCACCTAAGGATTTCTACTAGCCCTCGTCTTTTTACCTACTTGATCCTCTGCTGCCTTCACTACCTCAACCCTCAAAGCTACCCATTCTTCTTCTACTGTATTTATTTCCCCCATTCCTAACAATTGTTCCCTTATGCTCTCCCTGAAACTCTGTACAACCTCTGGTTCTTTCAGTTTATCCAGGTCCCATCTCCTTAAATTCCTACCTTTTTGCAGTTTTTGCAGTTTATTCAGTTTTAGTGTACAGGTCATAACCAATAGATTGTGGTCAGAGTCCACATCTGCCCCTGGTAATGTCTTACAATTTAAAACCTGGTTCCTAAATCTCTGTCTTACCATTATATAATCTATCTGATACCTTTTAGTATCTCCAGGGTTCTTCCATGTATACAACCTTCTTTCATGATTCTTAAACCAAGTATTAGCTATGACTAAGTTGTGCTCTGTGCAAAATTGTACCAGGCGCCTTCCTCTTTCGTTTCTTAGCCCCAATCCAAATTTACCTACTACGTTTCCTTCTGTCCCTTTTCCTACACTCGAATTCCAGTCACCCATGACTATTAAATTTTCATCTCCCTTCACTATCTAAATAATTTCTTTTATTTGATCATACATTTCTTCAATTTCTTCGTCATCTGCAGAGCTAGTTGGCATATAAACTTGTACTGCTGTAGTAGGTGTGGGCTTCGTATCTATCTTGGCCACGATAATGCGTTCACTATGCTGTTTGTAGTAGCTTACCCGCGTTCCTATTTTCCTAGTCATTATTAAACCTACTCCTGCATTACCCCTATTTGATTTTGTGTTTATAACCCTGTAGTCACCTGACCAGAGGTCTTGTTCCTCCTGCCACCGGACTTCACTAATTCCCACTATATCTAACTTTAACCTGTGGATTTCCCTTTTTAAATTTTCTAACCTACCTGCCCGATTAAGGGATCTGACATTCCACGCTCCGATCCGTAGAACGCCAGTTTTCTTTCTCCTGATAACGACATCCTCTTGAGTAGTCCCCGCCCGGAGATCCGAATGGGGGACTATTTTACCTCTGGAATATTTTACCCAAGAGGAAGCCATCATCAATTAATCATACAGTAAAGCTGCATGCCCTCGGGAAAAATTACGGCCGTAGTTTCCCCTTGCTTTCAGCCGTTCGCAGTACTAGCACAGCAAGGCCGTTTTGGTTATTGCTACAAGGCCAGATCAGTCAGTCATCCAGACTGTTGCCCTTGCAACTACTGAAAAGGCTACTGCCCCTCTTCAGGAACCACACGTTTGTCTGGCCTCTCAACAGATACCCCTCCGTTGTGGTTGTACCTACGGTTCGGCTATCTGTATCGCTGAGGCACGCAAGCCTCCCCACAAACGGCAAGGTCCATGTTCAGGGGGGAGGGGGGTGCAGTATTATGCCATGAGAAATATTCATCTGGGCTCTTATGGGACTTGAGGCATTAATCGATAGCACCATGACAGCTGTGGACCAAATGAACATTATTGCGAACGATTTACACGCGTTCATGCTGGATGCCTTCTCCGACGGTTGCTTCTCCCAGCAGTATAATGCTCGTGTCACGAAAGTAAAATCATGCTGTAGTAGTTTGAGGAGCATGATATCACAATTCCTGTAGATGTCTTGGCCACTAACACCACCTAATCCGAATCCCATGAAACACATCTATCGGTTGCGATCTTCGCGCCCACATCCTACCGGACAGTAATTTACGGGAATTATGTGAACTGTTCGTAGACATCTCGTGCCAGGTACCTCCATCCTACATGTCGAACTAGTGTCGCATAGAATCGATCTTGTATTGCGTTCAAAAGGTGGACCAACACACTGTTAAAAAGGTAACATACTGTTTTGACTGAGTCATGATATAGATCTATTAATTTTATCTTCTTAGGTACTTTTTTAAATTTTTGATTTACCTGTTCCGAAGAAACAACACTTTTGCAGTGCTCGCAGTACATGCACTGATTTTTATATTAGAGGCAAAAGCAGCTCTCCATGCTACTCTAACCTGTGCAAGCTTCTTCATCTCCCAGTACCTACTGTAACCTACATCCTTCTGGATCTGTTTAGTGTATTCATCTCTTGGTCTCCCTCTACGATTATTACCCTCCACGCTGCCCTCCAATACTAAATTGGTGATCCCCAGATGCCTCAGAACATGTCCTACCAACCGATTCCTTCTTCTAGTCAAGTTTTGCCACAAACTTATCTTCTCCCCAATCCTATTCAATTCTTCCTCATTAGTTATGTTATCTACCCATCTAATCTTCAGCATTCTTCTGTAGCACCACATTTCGAAAGCTTCTATTCTCTTCTTGTCCAAACTATTTATCGTCCACGTTTCACTTCCATACATGGCTACACTCCATACAAATACTTTCAGAAACGACTTCCTGACACTTAAATCTATACTCGATGTTAACAAATTTTTCTTCTTCAGAAACGCTTTCCTTGCCATTGCCAGTCTACATTTTATATCCTCTCTACTTCGACCATCATCAGTTATTTTGCTCCCCAAATAGCAAAACTCCTATACTACTTTAAGTGTCTCATTTCCTAATCTAATTCTCGCAGCATCACCCGACTTAAATCGACTACATTCCATTACCCTCTTATATCCTCCTTTGAAGACACTATCCATTCCGTTCAACTGCTCTTCCAAGTCCTTTGCTGTCTCTGACAGAATTACAATGTCATCAGCGAACCTCAAAGTTTTTATTTCTTCTCCATGGATTTTAATACCTACTCCGATCTTTTATTTTGTTTCCTTTGTTGCCTGTTCAGTATACAGATTGAATAACGTCGGGGAGAGTCTACAACCCTGTCTCACTCCCTTCCCAACCACTGCGTCTCTTTCATGTCCCTCGATTCTTATAACTACCATCTGGTTACTGTACAAATTGTATGTAGCCTTCCGCTCCCTGTATTTTACCCCTGCCACCTTCAGAATTTGAAAGAGAGTATTCCAGTCAACATTGTCAAAAGCTTTCTCTAAGTCTACAAATGCTAGAAACGTAGGTTTGCCCTTCCTTAACCTAGCTTCTAAGATAAGTCGTAGGGTCAGTATTGCCTCACGTGTTCCAACATTTCTACGGAATACAAACTGACCTTCCCCGAGGTCGGCTTCTACCAGTTTTTCCATTCATCTGTAAATAATTCGCGTTAGTATTTTGCAGCTGTGACTTATTAAACTGATAGTTCGGTAATTTTTCACATCTGTCAACATCTGCTTTGTTTGAGATTGGAATTATTATATTTTTCTTGAAGTCTGGGGGTATTTCGCCTATCTCATACATCTTGCTCACCAGATGGTAGAGATTTGTCAGGAATGGCTCTCCCAAGGCCGTCAATAGTTCCAATGGAATGATGTCTCCTCCCGGGGCCTTGTTTCGGCTCAGGCCTTTCAGTGCTTTGTCAAACTTTTCACGCAGTATCGTATCTCCCATTTACTGAAGTGATATGGTTGTGCATGCTCAGGGATTGCGATTTGAGGATACCTGGAGAGTGATTCTGATAGCACCCCGTTGGTTTCCTCAAATTAGTTCGGATGAGAACTACACCACGGCTGATTCCTCCTCCCACCACCACTGTCCAAACAGCTATGTACCAAAAAAAACTTCGTCTTTAATAGAATGTGGTAGTATCGCTCTGCTTCTCTTCAGATTCAAGTGCTTTCTGTCCATATATTATGCTTCTGATAAATAAATAGTTAAGTAAGCATTACATTATACAATGCTGTCACCAGGAAACTCGAAGCTTATTCTTTTTGTAGCAGAAACGAACTACGCAAGAGACGAAACAAAGCACCTCATGAACGTTGAAAATAAAAGTATGAATTAAACCCTATCATCAAATTCAGCCTACTAAGAATAAAACTTTTTTGTGCACTTTATACTTTTTAGAATGCATAGTTTTTTCATCATGTGACAGTAAATCTTTCAACCAGGATTCATTGCATGAACTGTCACCTCAAAAAAGGCTTATGTTGTAATTCTTCCATTATTTTTTTTAGTATATGTGCACGTTGTGATCTTTTCGGCAGCCAAGTCTCCATGTAACCTCTTCTACTCATGGGATGACTACTTGCTTAAGAGGCTAAATCGGTAACGATACTATTATTGTGGCCTGAGGCTGAAAAGTAGAGTATAAGAATTTCTTCTAAGACCGCCACTGTGGTCATCTTAGATAGTATGCCAAACGTGTGATTGGAATACTTGTACTGGTAACTTGTTTGTATCCGTATCTCTCTCTCACTCTCCTTCGTAGCATTCACCCGACGTAGAGCGTCCACTGTTTTCAAGATTTAGCAAAATTATTTTATTTTGAGTTGATGGTTGGATGCTCTTCCTGTTTCCCCAATGTCACTTAACCTAAAGATGCAAATTCATGCCCGGCATCTGCCTATGAATCCAGTAAGCTATGATTTGTGTGTTATCGTAATTTAACTGATTGTGTGTCGTATTTTACGAGGCGAAGATTGGGGAGCAGGCCAACATCTGTCTAAAACGACGAGGAAAACCACCTAAAAATCACAAAGAGGCGCTAGTGCTCCTAGGAGAGGCCCAAGACCTTGACACCCAGCAAGGAAGCGCCATGATGAGCCACGTTCCGCATTCAGAAGGACAATGATTCCAGTCTCCATTCCCCATACTAATTTTGGTTGTACGTAGCTTTCCTAAATCGTTTAAGGCCAATTCTGGAATGTTGCCTTCGAGAAGGATACGTACAATACCCTTCCCCAATACGAGCTTGTACTCCATTTTAATGACCTTGTCATCGGAGGGGCGATAAACCAAAAGTAGCCTCCCTTCTCTAGCACACCGGACGGCTCCTGGGCTACGACTGGATCTCCGCAGAATTCATTTTTGCCTCTACTTTGTACCGAGTCTGTCAGTTCGGAGCTACGCTCCTTGGCTGGTGCTTTGAGGATATTTATTGGCTGTTAACGACTCCGCACAGCAAACTACAGTGAGTGACAGATATTAATGCCCAGCTTTCAAAAGGACACTCAGCATCGAAAGGCACGTATGTGATAATCAATGGTAAAACGATACTTCCGTTATATTTGCAGCTGTGGAGCTAGTGGGCTGAACTATCTCCAGTTAATTTGATTGCAAAAGGACAATGAAATGTGGCTCTGGAGACAGGAATAATCATAAGAACAGGAGCGGGCTCGAAAGAGTAAGAGTTTAACATTAGGGAACAGGATTTGCTTGGTACCTTGGCCATAGTCTTCTGTGTGGCTGTCTGTACCCGCGGTCTCGGTAGCTGAATATATTTTACTCGCACGCTGTCACTCAGGCTAGCCATAGCTCGCAAATACATTATAACCGTATCAATTTTATTAAAACTGAATATTTTAAGAGTAATGTTGTCTGCTGACACAAGTGAAATCACGTAATTATGACGTCTTACACTATGTCCGATGCAAGCAGCCCCTGCCGAGGACCGAGGAACTGCGAGGTAATTTTAGTAAAGAAAATGCACAGAAAAAGCGCTTGCTGATGGACCATACAGATAACCTCACTTTTAGAAGACAGCGGTAGACAGAAAAATGGGCACCATTTTTTAGTTACAACTTGCTGATCTTTACGATGGGCGGGGGGACCTTTTCCAATAGAATGCAGAAAATGTGAGTGGATGTTTACCTTTCTTTTCAGCGCACCTTTGTTACAAACAAGAATTTCTCCGCAGCCTAATATCACTACATGTCACCTGTCATTGGCTGACAAAGAAATGCCAACGTCTTATTCTGATGTAAGCCACAAATTAATCATTTAATTTAGACAATGTAATTCTCATTAATCAAAAATAGCGAAAAAGACGTCATTAACGATTATCTCCCCCTCCCTTCCCCTTCCGCCCCCCCCTACCGTCTCCCACGCCACGTCCTTTTCCTTCTCTTACTCTCTCTCCACCGGCACAGACATGAAAAGCTTATGGACCAGTAATATTATACTAAACAATCAGATGTGTTATCCCCCAGTCTTAACTGACATTCGACTTCGGTTGATCAGTAGATTCACATATTTCCACGTAAAACTTCAAGATGAGTCTCTAGAATATTATTTCTAGTAATTATTGAAGTTCTTCGTTAGCAAAATAATGTGAGTTAAGTGCTTAAGGTAGGTTTCATCCTATTCTCTATGCTGTTACAAGTAAAGAAACTAAATGTGTGTAGGCTTCGGCGGCTAGAGCCACGCAACATAAAAGTTTGCTACGTGTATTTATTGAGTTGTTTAACAGATCTGATTAAGGTCGTAAGTCCCTCTCTTTCTTAAGACCGGGGTTTCACACACAGTACCTTTTTTAAATCATTGTTACCTGAGAAATAACTTTTATGACAAATAGTATTAAAATGATTTGAGTGTCTCTGGTGACAATGTGAGTAAATAATATTGACTGCAAACGCATAAAGTTAATGCCGGTTGCTGTTGCCGTCATTCATAGTGATAATAGTAACGAAAATGATATTAATAATGCCAATAATAACCATAATAATAGTGGCAGATATAAGAAGAATTTATAGGTGTACAAAATAGATGTTTCCTGACGTAGCGAGTTCTGGGGAAAGGAAATTTAAGGAGACTGTACCAGCTAAGAATATTGGGAAATGAGGAATATCTGGTTGGAGAGTGAGATGTACAAGGGTAACAAATCCATACAGTAATCATTGTTGTCGCTTAAGTAGCTATGCCATTAACTGCTTTCTGAAACTGGAGGTGTTATTCAATTCTCTAATAAAATGCGGGAGTTTATTCCAGAATGGCGTTCTTCCTACTCAGAAGGACTTCGAGAAAGTGGCTGAACGATGGTACGGGACAGAAAACATTTTGCTCTGATGGGAATGGATGTTTCTGCCGTTTTGTTCAGTCTAGAGCGTTAAGGCCGAGGAAAGATGTGAGGGACTGTGTACGTTGATAAGACAGTAGACAATACAGATGACAGGAAAATCACTGCACTTTTCTTCACGCATCCAAGAGAGCTGTATATATGATGGTAAGACATGATCAAAGAGTCGAACATCACAGATATAACGAACACATGCATTCGTAACTAGTTCCAGGCACCGTGGTCTTTACTGAGGAAGAATTTGTAGGATAACATCGCTTTAATCTATATTTGGAATTATAATTGCTTGTACAGGTTCCTTTTTCAGGTAAAGTGGGAAGAGACTTATATTTTTTTAGGGCATGGGGAGATGCTGATGGCCTCTTGCACATTGCAGTTAAGTGCCCAGTACAATTTAGATTTTCATTTATTATTACTCGTAGACTCTTTTCTGAGGGAGATAAGTTGGTGTTTGTCCCATTTAGGGTTGTAAAGGATGAGCCAGACAGTAGCGGATTTTACTTTATTATGTGAGCCTCCAAACAGTAGCTTCATTTTAACATTGCGGCCAAGCCACGACAGGGAGTGTTAGCTGCCTGTAAATTCTTTCGTCCCACGGTTTAGCAGCAGGAAGTCAGCACCGATGAAGGGCACCTCTGTCATGTGCTTACGAGGTAACGCCGCCCCAGGCGTCGCTTAGCAAGCAAGGCTGTGGAAAGTTCCATGCCGCCCGCACGGTTTGCTCGGTCCTGACCAATCAGGGCGGAGGAAGCCGCGTGGTGTGTCGCATATACCCGGCCGCCCGTCGCCGGGCCTCCTCTCTTGTATTCTTGCTCACCCCCGAGTCGGATGCGCGCCCTGTAGCATTGAACATCTCCCGCTTCTCCGGTGCTGCAGCGCTGTGGACTTAGTTTTGGCAGATAACCAATTTCGGTAGCTTCGCGAACAATGTTTCGCCAAACTCTAAGCTGTGGCTCACCCTCACCTCCCTAGGCCTATGTAACCCCTTTCAACATGCTTTCGCCAATAAACGGCCTTTCTCTAAAAATAATCCACGCCCACCGCCTGCCCATACGCCCGTCCTGTACAACTGGTGTCAGAAGTGGGATCCGTTCCAGTATTGACTGTCGCTACACAAAATTCTTTCCGGCAAGACGCCGTACACTTCGCGCATGAAATGCGCCAATCGGCCGCCACGTTTGCTCCACGTGGGCCGTAGCTGCTCCACTTTTTTTTTTTTTTTGTTTTGTTTTCGTTAGTCTCATTTTGTTCTATATTGTTCGTTGACTTTGTTCTTGGCGGACGTCCTACGACACTTGTTCTGGTTGTTCGTTGATCCGTTAACTCAGTTTTTTTATTACAGAGGAGAGCTAAACCCTCTGACCGAACACGCTGAGCTACCGTGCCGGCGTAAACACGCACAGGTTTCCCGCTGCAGCGAGGCAGCCCACGCTAGTCAGCCGCAGGAGCCGGACGCCTCCGCGCTGCCCGCTGCCTGAGTTCGAGGGGCCTGTGCTGCGCGACCTGCCGGGCCGCCGTCATCCGTCGCCCCGCCAGCCGGTAACGCATTTTCAATGATGAAAGCCATGTGTGTGATATACGTTCTAAGAAATAAACTTGTGCTGGGCTTTCAGTAGTGACATTGTGCATGCAGCAATTGTCTATTAGTTATATTGCTATAAATGTACGCTACAACTAATAGAAACCAAACGGAAAATGTGGTGCTTTCCGTGGGATATCCTACATGTGAGAAGCATTCTGCAGTAACATCTACGAGGAAACGCTTCTAGGTTCTGATTTACACGAAACATGCTTGTTTCAATGTACAATCAAAGACAAAAAAAGCCCACACCGAAGTAATTATCGAAACGGAACGGAAATCGGTAGATGTGATGTACACACAGAGACAAACAAATGATTACAGTTCCAAATAACAGAATGATTTACTCGAGAGAAAGAGATTCGAAAAATGATCAATTCAATAATGCTTGGCGCATCTGCGGCCCTTAAGCAAGCTGTTTTTCGGCTT
The DNA here is from genome assembly GCF_023897955.1 of Schistocerca gregaria. Lineage (NCBI taxonomy): Eukaryota > Metazoa > Arthropoda > Insecta > Orthoptera > Acrididae > Schistocerca > Schistocerca gregaria. Next base: position 904,856,433 of record NC_064920.1, on the reverse strand, counting down.
GGCATTGCCAGAATTGTGAGATGTTCTCCTGAGGGATATCGTGACAAAATCGCTGGTCTTTGGGACAGTTCGAAGCAGGTTTCTTCACTGAAGCTATTCTGCTCCAGTCGACGAGATTCCACGCCGGAAACGTGTCAGGAGACGCCCCGGACAGCTGTGGAAAACCAACCTGACTATCGCCCCCATACGGACCGACAACCTGGAGTAACGGTCTGGTCTTTTCATAGTAGGACCCATCCGGTTGTCATCTGTATCACCACTACAGCACAGCTGTGGATCGACGACATCATGCGCCCCGTTTTTTTTTTTTTTTTTTTTTTTTTTTTTTTTTTTTTTTTTTTTTTGCCCTTCATGTCATCCTGAGCTTACATTAAAGCAAGATAGTGCCCACCCCCACACGGCGAGAGTTTCCATTGCTTGTCTTCTTGTTTTCAAAACCTTACCCTGGCCAGTGTAAGGTCGCCGGATCTCTCCCCAATTGATAAAGTTTGCAGTATTATGGGCAGGGCCCTCCAACTGTCTCGAGATTTTGACGATGTCATGCGCTAATTGGGCAGAATTTGACACGATATCCCTCAGGAGGGCATCCAACAACTCTATCAATTAATACCAAGTCGAATAACTATTTGCATAAGGACCAGAGGTGGACCAAAGCGTTAGGCTTGTTCAATTTATTAATCTCTTTCTGATGAACACATCAGGTAATTTTTTTGAAATTTTAATCAATTGTTTGTCTGTACATGTACCTCATATCTACCAATTTCCGTCCCATTCAGACAGTTTCTTGATGGTGCGTCGTTCCCTTTTTTCTTGGAATGTGTTTGACTTTGTGTCCAACTTTTACATACGTTTCAACCATCCGTTTTTCCATATTGTCTACACGAAAATGTTACTGCCCCATAATCCTTGATATTTCTTGCAACAGGACGCAGTGGCTGGCAGCAGCTTCACTGATGTTCCTCCCGAGCAGTTCAGCCGGCCCGCCTGTCGAAGTGCGGTTGAGGCTAGTGGCCGAGCCGGGGCGTGGCCCATCGATTGCGGCCTCCGTGCCGCGTGGCAGCGCGCAAGGCGGCGCCCGTTGGGTGGGGCTTGGCCTGGCCCCGCTGTCCGAGTCGACTCGCCCGCGCCCGAGGCGACAATCGATACAGCAGCCGGGTCGCTGCCGAGCCACTCATCCTTAAAGGGGTGCGACGCCGGCACTCGACCCGTCTCCGCTTCTCACAAGGCAGCGTCACCAATTTCATTTCGTATTTTAAAGAGACAAAAAGCAGACACGGCACGTATCAGCCTCATCCACAACAATCGATCGACCGTGAAGATTGAGACACAATTCTGATAGTACGCACTTATGACGTTACGAATGTACAGCTTTTAAACTTCGCATGCGCCGGTTGTTGGTCACTCGCTCCGCCCACTGCAGTTGCCAAATGCCAGTTAGCGAAGTGCTGTACAGCTGGAGTGCGAGGTCGCGAAAGGACATTGATGTTTACAGCATTTGACGCCCTACACATTGTCTACGAGACAACCACAATATTAGCTGCTAATGGCAACAGGGACGCGACTGGAGGTGTCCAATGGTGAGCACAACATGAGGCGACGGAGCGTAGTTGAAACATATAGTTGATGGGTAACACAACGGTGCTACAGTGTTAGTGGTGTGGTTACAAAACAGCAATGGCAACGATAAACAAAGCGAACACTGCAATATATCTACAACAATAGTTCCGTAATCTGAAATTCAGAAAGAAACCAGAAGAATTTCGCAGTGTGAGAAGTGACAGATGAAATATTGGCGTTTCTGCAAGATGAGTTTGTGGAATTTGCGGAATATGTACATGAATTCACCGATACCGGAACAGGTGTCAAGCCATGCAGTTCATCATCCTTGTCGGACTGGGAGCCAAAAATTCCGTCTCCAATCAAACGTAGTAGAGGACAATCGTTGTCCAAGGAGCGAGTACTAAACATAGTTACATTAATAGAAGATCATTCGCAGCATAGTAGAAAGAAACGAATTACGAACAGATTTCTAACAATCCGCAGCAATATGACCGTCTAGTGCATGAGGAAAACTGCAGGTAATCAAGGAAGGACAAGGCACACTTGTTACAAAAACTGGTGTTTGCACCTTTCTAGGATGCTTGATACAGTTTACAGGTATGTTCGTGACAGTAACCTACTACATTAAGCAAATCAAATTGCGTAAGATATAGATTACAGTGATGTCAAGGGAAGCAATGAATGGTTGCATAACTTCAAACAGTGCTATAGAAGTGTAAGATGTAACATAGTGAAATTTCAAACCGAGTGTCAATTTGACGATGCACAGCAAACTGCAGAATCGGCAAGAGAATTTGTAGAAGAGATAAACAAATTATCCCATCGTTCAGTAAGGAATTTCTTTTGAACTCTGACCAATCGGGTATTGAAGAAGAAATGCGTATCAAAGAAACTCTGGAGGTTAGAGGTACTAAGACAATTTTACTAAGATCAACTAGCATCAACGCATTAACGCAATCGTATGCAATAATGCCGACTGTTGGTCTGGGTGTTAAATTGGATGGAAAGTTATTTATTGTATTGGTATTGTTGGAGGTACTCCGGCCCCTACGATTCTTTTTCGTGTGCGAGATATTGCAAGGACATTAGGAAATATTTTCACTACAGAAAACAAGAGTGGAGAAACGGGCGTACAAGAAATACAACTCTGAGCACTGCATTTGTAGTTGGTCAACATAACTTGCTTTTACTCGATTCCTGGTCTGCGTATAAAAATCGTATTCCTTTAGAACAACCTATGGCTTCACCTGGAACCACTGGACAAATTCAGCCTCTGGATGTTTCCTTTTCCCGTGCCTATAAAACATATAAACACACTATCTGTAGTTTCCCCTTAAAGGACCGCCAGTTTCATGATAATCTATGCGACAGACTGTTTCGCTTTCGGTTGCACGCCGTCACATTCCGTCGGTTCTCATCACCTCGTTAAAGCAATATATTTCTATATGCATTATTTAAGAGTGGATACCAAGCTGGACATCCGGTACGATTTTTAACTCTCAAGAAGTCAGCCTTCGATCCTGACTGTGCCAATCTTCGTTTTCGGCGTGGCGAACCATTTTTCATTCGGCGTTCAAGATGGAAGTTAATGGTTTTTTTGGACATTTCTTGAGTCGCGGCGATATCCATTTTGTGAAGTGTAATACATACATTCCATAAAAGCGCGATCTCTGCACCTCCAGGACACTCGTTTTCTGTCGGCCACCTGATGCACATGGTGAGTCATTAACAGCTAATATTTTTCCTGTCGTAACCGCTAAGACAACACTTTCTAATAGCCTTACTGAAGACAGAACTTACGACCTCAAGGGCATCCTTGTCAATGACAATCAGAGCCCTCGTATTAGTGGAATGATGATGGCGAGGAAGGAGGAGAGGCGAGGGTATTACGTTTGCTAAACATGTTTTGAGATCTTGTTCGAGTACACATGCTATTTTACGCGAAAAAGAATTAAGTATATGAGTACGTAATATGTCAACTTCACGCACCTATACGTTCAGTATTCTCTTTCGGTAATCTCGTATTGGCAATTTATACTTATGTCAAAATGAATAAACCTAAGGAATTATTGTGAAATGCACCTAATGATTCTCTATTTACGATTGAATCATGCTGATCGGACTGAAGAACGGCGCAAAACCTGTAACAGTTTAACAGTTTCAGAATCCAGAGAAAATAACGGGCAACAGCGATGTTAATGACGAAATAGGGCTTTACCACTTCTTTAGTGACACACTTATTCATCTCAATCATTTCCATTGCAATTTTGAATGGCTGCATATAAATGTTCAAACCAAAGATATCTCTGAAACCTTTTACAAACTAGGAACCTCACACTTTGGCACAATGAACCAAGCACGTTACCAGTGTCAAAACTTATTTCACTGGATGCTCAAAGTGATCTAGCCGGTCACAAGTGTAGCCGCTTCGATACCAAGCTTAGTGAAATACTGACCGCAGTGCTGGTACACGTAACTGCCTATAAAGATGGGATTGCATTTGAAGGATTTTGTTACGCTGGTCGAAGTTCAAATCGCTGCTCAGAATTCGCGGAGAGTTGTTGAAACTGCGCACAGAATCCTTGAATCCACGGAAGCGAAATAATCCAGCGGTTGCCAATGCCTTATCCTACCTGGTGGTATGGGCTAAACATAAATATTCTCGTCGATCGTGAAAGACTGAAAGGTACAAGTAATGGGACAAAGAAAGCCCCGTACTCTTTTCGAGTGTCTTTTATAGCCGCATATATTTACGACTTTCAAGTCCTCATTCTTTGACGTTCAAACGCTACATTTTGTCTGTCATTCCATACCGCTCGTGCAGGTGCCGTAGTATCGCTTGTTGGTTCACCGATATTATGAACAGACTTCTTACTCAAACTACTATATGGTACTTTGCGCCGGGCATTCGGCGCTTGCAGTTGGGCGCAGGGATTGACAAACAATGGCTGCATGCGAAGTTTAAACGCTGTACATTCCGAAAGTCGTAACTGCGTACTACCAGGATTTTGGTCTAGATTTTCGCGTGAGACCAATTGCTGGGGCTGACATCTTGCAAGTGTGTCTTTTTTTCTCTTTGAAGTCTCTCAAACTCCATCTCAGATGCTGTTTAGAAAATCCTCTAATTTTCACCACCTTGTGACATGCAGCTATAGATGAAACATTTAAGAATCTCAGAATCTTGAACATCTACGAAACAGCAACTGTGTATAGTTGAAGAGGTTGAAAAAGCAGCCAACCAGTTGCAAATAAAGGTTTATTAGCTCTTGACCTAGGTTTCGATACCTAGATCAAGGTCTAATAAACCTTTACTTGCAGCTGGTTAGCTGATTTTTCAACCTCTTCATTTAAGAAGCTTTAAAATTCTAATATCTATAACTGCCTGATACCTTGCGATGTACTTTAATACAAGCTCCTCGTGCAGGCCGTGAAGGTCAAAGAAATGTCTTCCAGCCGCCGTGTTTTCCTCGGTCTTGCGTCGTCATGCGGGTATGGAGGGGCGTATGGGGTCAGCACACTGTTCTCCCATTAATTTTGCAGAATTTCCATACCGTGGAGCCACTACTATTCGGTCAGGCAGCTCCTCAGTTGGCTTCACCGGACTGAGTGCACCTCGTACCAGTCTTCCAACCAAGGAAAAATCCTTCGCAGTAACGGGAACCGAACCTGGAACCTCCACATAGCACTCAGCTATGGTGGCAGTGTGACATACTTAGGCATACGCCGAAACATGATGATTAACACGAACCCCTTTACCTAGGGGTATAATGCAATATCATCATGTACTAACAACCGTCATGAAGTTTTAATCACCGCCTAGAAAAAATCAAGTTGCGACCATGGGAATTGCTGACAGTGTTAGAACTTCTCAACTACAGGTTGCTTTGCAGAGAACTTAACTGCAGAGGCCTGCATTTCACCGTTCAAAAACATTCAACCACAATAATCACTTTGTTGACATTAGCAAATGTATGCCACGTAATGGTTTTTACATCGGAGGGTACAAGAAGAAATCACTGGGTGCTCTGTCGAGAGAATACGGGAGGTGAGGCAAAATTTAATAGTACACAGAAGCATCATTTACGACTTAGTCCAGTGCATAACGGACTGGTGTGTTGTAGTGGAGAAAAAAATCCCCTATAGGACAGCTTCACGCAACGTCGTCTGTAGTATGTTCCTGTGACGGTCTGCTATCACGAGCAAAATCTGTTAGCAAAATCACAGCCCAGATAACAGTATCACCTCGCCCGTTGATGCGTTTCCGCATTTTTCGAAGGTTATGAATCCATATGTCTTCACTGATTGCTTTGCTCCTTTATCCTTGTGTCACAAACAGTGATCCATGCAGCGCTCTTGTATGGAGAATACACGGCTAAAGAAGGCATTTGGTTTGGCCTGCCGCAGTTGAAACATTCTCGCCGCCGCGTCGGTTTGGCACATGTTTTGAATACGTGTGAGCAGTCGTGGAACCCAGTGGGGGGGCGAACTTTAACATGTACAAAATGTGGTGCAGCACTGATCCGTGACTTATTTTCACTTACATTATTCCTGCACTGGTGGTTCCCGCGTTGCTCCCTTCAAGTGAAGAAAACGAATTATCGCACGATACTCCACTTTCTGATTGGGCTGTGCAATTTTTTGGCTCCTTTAGTTGCATGTTTACTGAGGCGTGCAGATTTCAGTGTGTATCGGGTCCGCAAACATGAACAGCAATACAGGGCCGGAACGAGTCCAGATGACGATCCTATCACATCTTGTGTCATATTACAAATCCAGCGTTAGGTTACACACTTGTGCTCCTTGCTTCCACCACACCCCCCGCCACTGGAAACTGATCAAGTCACCCAGGGTAATCACCCAGAGAATTGTGACATGTGAGATAAAAATGGCGGGAAGCTACTCTCCCCTGCCCTCTGGTCCAATGAGGATCGAGCTCCCCCCTCACTTCCCTCTATGATAGTATGATTCCAGCACCAAAAACCCACAGTCATTTGAGGTGTGAAGTTCATGAAGGTAAGAAATGAGGACTGTCTTGCCTTCAGATACCTAGTTTCAATTATTTTTCCAGGTCGTCCAGCTGCACATTTTCCACACACCCAGATCATCGTAATTGGAATCATTTTTGTATTTTTTTAGCACAGTGGAGAAAATGTCAAAAACAAGTATTATTGTACCAAATTTTTATTAGCTTCTACATATACATTTACACACAGAAAATAACCCTTTCTTTATTTTTGTTTCATAATACCATCCACTTTAATTTTTATCTTCTAATTTAAATCGCTATTGGACTCTTCTAATTCTTTCTCCAGCCAATAATTAGACAAAGACAAAGAAGCTATGTTTTCAAATTCCAAAACATATCTATTTATTCCCGCCAAATATCTGTTTTATGGCTTTCACAATTAGCTCTGTTCCTCCCAGCAGTTTTTCTAGACGAGGGCATTCCGTGATTTTAATGTTAACATCTTATTTCTTGCGTAACACTCTTGTCATAAAACTCCACATATTCGTAGACGTACGCTCCCAGCTGTTCTGCCGCACAGTCGTGTGGTATATCCCTACAGAACACTATTTTCACGACATTTGCAACCGAGTGATGATTAAATGTTCTTATTCCATTTGTTTCAAGCTCTGCAAACTGTTCTGTCACTAGGTGCACAAAATCCGCTGCTGCATACTTAGATACGATGTAACCATTCCGTGAAGCAGATCCAGCTCGGAATGGAGCTTTATAAATAGGTTTCTCTTGTGTCCTTTAATGCAGTAAATCAATCATTTTAGACCAGGATTCAATTGTATAGCTCTTACAACTGCTATTAACGGTAAGTGCTGATATTTTATATTCCCCAGTGGTAGCCAGATTTCAACACACACACACACACACACACACACACACACACACACACAGACCCCCCCCCCCCACACACACACACACACATACACACTGTGCTTAAAGCAACATGTAAGCCTAGCCTGCACATTTGAAATAACTTTTCCCAGTTGCGGTATATATTCTTCTTTTATCGCAGTTGTCTTCATATATTCCAGTTTTCGTTTTTGGCTACCGTCTTTTACATTTCCAGTTTCATTTTTCGTGCACACAACACAGTAATTGTACTTCTGGGAGTAATTTCCTTATTAGAGAATGGCTCAAATCTAATCGACTCACTGGTTGGTTCGCTTAAGACTTGTTGAATCACACCGTGGGAACCAGGACTAATTCAACGATATTGGATTGAGAGAAATATGTTTCTCCTGCTTTACTATAGCACTTCAGTGTAATACATATATTTTCTCTGTTGGAGTCAGTGTTAAAGATCTCCACGTAGTTTAGAGGTAAAAATTATAAAGTATAGTCAAATGTATGATATTTTCTCGTTCTTGAGAGTCTAGCACACTTACTTGCACACCAGTCAGTTTTCGGATATTCTTGTTACCACAACAGACAAATTGCAGAACGCTGTTAAACACCACACAGCAGCTGCTCTGTATGCTATTAGGTTGCTGACGTCACATGGATGTGAGTGGCACAAAATACAGTGGATCACCCAGTAATTAGTGTTTCTTAAAGTTGAAAACACATAAACAGTTTTGCACAGGGCCAAACACACGATCCATTCTGTATTTGTGTATCATAACTGGAATCCATGGATTACAAATGTAACGAAATTTAGAAGATATCACTGGAAGATCACATTCCTGGAAGTGCCACTTTCGTGGATCTTTAGAGTATAAAAGGAGTCTTGAGCGCTGCAACCACCCTGCCTTTCGTGGTAGTTAAAAGTGTCAACATGCATACCTCCATAAGTGCTAACCACCACTCAGTTTCTAGGGAGGAGCACAAGACCAGCCAATGAACGCTTTGGTTTATGGTTACTACTAGAGAACTTGGACAATCTTGTTTTTGACAATGACTACATAAATTACACCGAAAATGGTACGCCCCTTATCAAAAATGATTTAAATGTGCTTAATCCTATTATACAACCGTTTTACGATGCGTTATGGTAGTTAATATCTGTGATCAAGTAGACTGTCAGGATAAATAGAGTCAGGAGTTCACTACACTCAGCTGGCGGCTACACGGGTAGCGGAGGCTGTGTGGCGTGGACTGGGCGGTTTTTTAGGTTAGAAGGCCTCGGGAAAGTGCGGGATGGGCTGCAATGTCAAAGGGTGCTTGGCAATTACAGGACGTGCTTGGATCAAGGAACAGTCGGAATTATAGTTGTAAATTGTTGTAGTTGCGCTGGAAAAGTCCCTGAGCTTCAAGCGCTAATAGAAAGCACAGAAGCTGATATTGTTATAGGTACGGAAAGCTGGCTAAAGCCTGAAATAAGTTCTGCAGAAATTTTTACGAAGTCTCAGACGGTGTTCAGGAAAGATAGATTAGGCAGAATTGGTGGTGGAGTGTTTGTGTCTGTCAGTAGTGGTTTATCTTGTAGTGAAGTCGAAGTAGATACTCCGTGCGAATTGGTGTGGGTGGAGGTTATACTTAACAGCCGAATTAAGTTAATAATTGGCTCCTTCTACCGACCCCCAGACTCCGATGATACAGTTGCGGAACAGTTCAGAGAAAGTTTGAGTCTCGTAACAAATAACTACCCCACTCATACGGTTATAGTTGGTGGGGACTTCAACCTACCCTCGGTATGTTGGCAAAAATACTTGTTCAAAACCGGTGGTAGGCAGAAAACGTCTTCCGAGATTGTCCTAAATGCATTCTCCGAAAATTATTTCGAGCAGTTAGTCCACGAACCCACGCGAATTGTAAATGGTTGCGAAAACACACTTGACCTCTTGGCCACAAACAATCCAGAGCTGATAGAGAGCATCATGACTGATACAGGGATTAGTGATCACAAGGTCATTGTAGCTAGGCTCAATACCATTTCTTCCAGATCCATCAGAAACAAACGCAAAATAATTTTATTTTAAAAAGCGGATAAAGAGCCACTAGAAGCCTTCCTAAAAGACAATTTCCATTCCTTCCGAACTGACTATGCGAATGTAGACGAGATGTGGCTCGAATTCAAAGATATAGTAGCAACAGCAATTGAGATATTCATACCTCATAAATTGGTAAGAGATGGAACGGATCCCCCGTGGTACACAAAAAAGGTCCGAACGCTGTTGCAGAGGCAACGGAAAAAGCATGCGAAGTTCAGAAGAACGCGAAATCCCGAAGATGGGCTAAAATTTACGGACGCGCGAAATTTGGCACGTACTTCAATGCGAGATGCCTTTAATAGGTTCCACAACGAAACATTGTCTCGCAATTTGGTAGAAAATCCGAAGAAATTCTGGTCGTATGTAAAGTACACAAGCGGCAAGATGCAGTCAATACCTTCGCTGCGCAGTGCCGATGGTACTGTTATCGACGACTGTGCCGCTAAAGCGGAGTTATTGAACGCAGTTTTCCGAAATTCCTTCACCAGGGAAGACGAATGGAATATTCCAGAATTTGAAACACGAACATCTGCTAGCATGAGTTTCTTAGAAGTAGATACCTTAGGGGTTGCGAAGCAACTCAAATCGCTTGATACCGGCAAGTCTTCAGGTCCAGATAGTATACCGATTAGGTTCCTTTCAGATTACGCTGATACTATAGCTCCCTACTTAGCACTCATATACAACCGCTCGCTCACCGATAGATCTGTACCTACAGATTGGAAAATTGCGCAGGTAGCACCAGTGTTCAAGAAGGGTAGTAGGAGTAATCCATTTAACTACAGACCTATATCATTGACGTCGGTTTGCAGTAGGGTTTTGGAGCATATACTGTATTCAAACATTATGAATCACCTCGAAGGGAACGATCTATTGACACGTAATCAGCATGGCTTCAGAAAACATCGCTCTTGTGCAACGCAGCTAGCTCTTTATTCGCACGAAGTAATGGCCGCTATCGACAGGGGATCTCAAGTTGATTCCGTATTTCTAGATTTCCGGAAAGCTTTTGACACCGTTCCTCCCAAGCGACTTCTAATCAAGCTTCGGAGCTATGGGGTATCGTCTCAGTTGTGCGACTGGATTCGTGATTTCCTGTCAGGAAGGTCGCAGTTCGTAGTAATAGACGGCAAATCATCGAGTAAAACTGAAGTGATATCAGTTGTTCCCCAGGGAAGCGTCCTGGGACCTCTACTGTTCCTGATCTATATAAATGACCTGGGTGACAATCTGAGCAGTTCTCTTAGACTGTTCGCAGATGATGCTGTAATTTACCGTCTAGTAAGGTCATCCGAAGATCAGTATCAGCTGCAAAATGATTTAGAAAAGATTGCTGTATGGTGTGTCAGGTGGCAGTTGAGGCTAAATAACGAAAAGTGTGAGATGATCCACATGAGTTCCAAAAGAAATCCGTTGGAATTCGATTACTCGATAAATAGTACAATTCTCAAGGCTGTCAATTCAACTAAGTACCTGGGTGTTAAAATTACGAACAACTTCAGTTGGAAGGACCACATAGATAATATTGTCGGGAAGGCGAGCCAAAGGTTGCGTTTCATTGGCAGGACACTTAGAAGATGCAACAAGTCCACTAAAGAGACAGCTTACACTACACTCGTTCGTCCTCTGTTAGAATATTGCTGCGCGGTGTGGGATCCTTACCAGGTGGGATTGACGGAGGACATCGAAAGGGTGCAAAAAAGGGCAGCTCGTTTTGTATTATCGCGTTATAGGGGAGAGAGTGTGGCAGATATGATACACGAGTTGGGATGGAAGTCATTACAGCATAGACGTTTTTCGTCGCGGCGAGACCTTTTTACGAAATTTCAGTCACCAACTTTCTCTTCCGAATGCGAAAATATTTTGTTGAGCCCAACCTACATAGGTAGGAATGATCATCAAAATAAAATAAGAGAAATCAGAGCTCGAACAGAAAGGTTTAGGTGTTCGTTTTTCCCACTCGCTGTTCGGGAGTGGAATAGTAGAGAGATAGTATGATTGTGGTTCAATGAACCCTCTGCCAAGCACTTAAATGTGAATTGCAGAGTAGTCATGTAGATGTAGATGTAGATGAGGACGATCTGTAATGTCGAAGAAGGAGATGAGTGTGTCATTTATTATCTACGTACTAAATTCTCCTGTAAGACATGGCACCAAGGCGAAGCTAACATTTCTACTATACGGGAACGACAGTGTGACAGCAAGAGGAATAATTGGCAAGGGAGCACTGGAAAGCATTTTTAAGAAATATGAAGATCCTGTGGCTGAACGATATAAACTGAAGGTAGACGAAGTTAAAATGGATTTTCTAATAGAAGAGCTACCTGGAATATTGCAGCAGCGACGTGTAGACGACTATTACCTTTTGGATTTGGACATAATGCAAGATCTCTTTGGGATTTTTAATAAAATCGAAATTTGTGACTATGTAATATAAAATCACGACTTCTACAAGGAACGACACTGACAGTGGAATACCAATGTTATTGTGGTCGAAGATAAAACAGTTTGAGTGGACTGTTTAGTGTGGATGACCTCCAACTGTAAGGAAATATATTCACAAACCCCATTGTGAACATATTTATGGGTAAACACCTCGTGAGTTTTATAAAGTGTCCAGACATGCAACTACGAGAAACTTTTACGTCGTCCTTGACTAAAAACCTTGGTGTTACAAGACTGGAGGCTACAATATACAACTACAGTATGGACCATGTGTTCGACCCTGCGCAAAACTGTTTAAGTGTTTTCAACTGTAACAAACAGTATACGCATTACACTGAAGTGCTATATTAAAGCACGAGAAACATAATTCTCTCAATCCAGTATCGCTTAATTAGGCCTGGTTCCCAGAGTGTTGTTCCACAAGTCTTACGCGAACAAACCAGTGTGTCGATCAGATTTAAGCCATTCTCTAACGAGGAAATTATTCATATAAATACAGTTACTGTTGTGTGTGCGAAAAATAAAACTGGAAATGTTTCCTTGCTATCAACTACCTGGTTATATGAAAACGGAGTCACACAAGCTACATTTAAATGAGTAACGGTTTGAGGGAGGAAAAGGAGAGTATGTTTCTGGTTGGCCAAGAAAGAAAGTGTTTGGCAGCAGTTATCCGCAAAGCAGTACACAGATTCATGTGGCGAGCGTATATGTGTTTACGTGTTACGACTAGTTTCCATAAAAAAAAATTATGGAGGAGTAGAGAGCGGTAGTGCCTGGCGCTAAAACTATTAGCATTTATCTGTCTGCTGTGGCGGGATGTCCTCTCCATGGACGATTGAACGTCATTTGTGATATCTACTAGGTCGGAAGCGATTTCACATATATTGTTCAAATTTGTCTACCCTGTTCTGGCGATATGGTCTAACGTAGTAGGGGTGTGTTTCAGATCCGTTTCTTGTTATATCCGTGATTAAATGAGTTTTCGTGATCATTTGTCTTTATTGAAGGACATCATCTTTACGCCAGTTACTATTATAAGTTTTTATTACATTATACGAAATTTCGGCCTTAGGTTTCAATCCATGTCAACGTAATGTAAGCTGACACATTTGTATTTTTTCCCTTATTGTTATTTCCATTTCCCATCAGGGGTGGGATGGCAGCAGCATAAGCGCTGCTCTTCAGCCCAGAGACAAAAATAGGCAAGGAGACATTTAAAACAATATAGAGAAGACATGGCGAAATATAGAAAACAAAAAAAAAAAACGGAACAGAAGAAAAGAAATCATTCAAAGTGGTCACTGTTAATAGGAGATAAAATTTTAAAAATGTAATTCACACACAAAAAACACATACTTGATTTAAAGGCACCAGGCAAAGTATGGCTGGAGCAGAAAGGTCATAAAACTAAATATAACAGCAACGTGACGGACAGCTTAGCACGGAACAGCCATGGACGATAAACAGGTCGAGCACACAATTAAAACCACAGTTCTTTATGCACAGGAGAACAGCACCAAACACAACACAGACGTAGCACACCGATGGTGATGAGGAAAACACAGGATGGAGATGAGGGAGAAGGGTAGAGGGGGGGGGGGGGGAGATGGGCGGGGGTGTGTCGAAGAGGGCTGGGAAGGAAAGGACGTGCGAGGGACACAGTTGAGGAGGAGGTGCAGGGATGCAGGGAAGGAGGAGGATAGTTCGATCTTGGAGAAGGAGGGGAGGGAAAAGGCCAGGTTACAGTTCGAAGGAAGGGTAGATGTCACAACGAAGCTGAGCAGCTGGGAGGGGGAAGGTGCTGGAAATTGCCCTGATGGAGATGGGGGGTGTAGAGGTGGAGAGAGGGAGAGATACAGCGATAGAGGAGCGGCAACAGGTGGGGGATGAGAGGAAGGAGAAAACCAGGGGGTGGGGGGATCAAGCGTGCACAAAGTATAAACGATGTGGTGATGTTGGAGGAAAAGGAGGGGGTGGGGGAGGGGGACGAGGTCATACGGGAGCCATTTGGAGGAAGGAAGGCAGATACGGAGGCAAGGCGGAGCACATCGCATTCGAGGATTTGGAGGGCCTTGTAAAAGTGGGTGCGTGTGGAGATCCAGGCAACACTGGCATAACAGAAGATACAACAGATGAGGGATTTATAGGTATGGAGGATGGTGGAAGGACGTAATCCCCATGTCCAGCCAGACAGGAGTTGCAGAAGGCGGAGGTAGGAATGGGCTTTCTGCTGGATGGTCAGGAGCTGAGGGGTCCAGGTGAGGTGATGGTCAAGGGTGATTTGCATGTCTTTTTTTTCATTTATTACATTTAGATTCACCCCCCCCCCTTCCAGAAGCGGGGGCAGGCTGGCAGAAGCATAATATGCTGTTCTACAGCCTACAGAAAAACCCAATGAGAATATAAACAAACAAGAAAATGAAAGTAAAATGATGACATTATACACTCCTGGAAATTGAAATCAGAACACCGTGAATTTTTGTCCCAGGAAGGGGAAACTTTATTGACATATTCCTGGGGTCAGATACATCACATGATCACACTGACAGAACCACAGGCACATAGACACAGGCAACAGAGCATGCACAATGTCGGCACTAGTACAGTGTATATTCACCTTTCGCAGCAATGCAGGCTGCTATTCTCCCATGGAGACGATCGTAGAGATGCTGGATGTAGTCCTGTGGAACGGATTTCCATGCCATTTCCACCTGGCGCCTCAGTTGGACCAGCGTTCGTGCTGGACGTGCAGACCGCGTGAGACGACGCTTCATCCAGTCCCAAACATGCTCAATGGGGGACAGATCCGGAAATCTTGCTGGCCAGGGTAGTTGACTTACACCTTCTAGAGCACGTTGGGTGGCACGGCATACATGCGGACGTGCATTGTCCTGTTGGAACAGCAAGTTCCCTTGCCGGTCTAGGAATGGTAGAACGATGGGTTCGATGACGGTTTGGATGTACCGTGCACTATTCAGTGTCCCCTCGACGATCATCAGAGGTGTACGGCCAGTGTAGGAGATCGCTCCCCACACCATGATGCCAGGTGTTGGCCCTGTGTGCCTCGGTCGTATGCAGTCCTGATTGTGGCGCTCACCTGAACGGCGCCAAACACGCATACGACCATCATTGGCACCAAGGCAGAAGCGACTCTCATCGCTGAAGACGACACGTCTCCATTCGTCCCTCCATTCACGCCTGTCGCGACACCATTGGAGGGGGGCTGCACGATGTTGGGGCGTGAGCGGAAGACGGCCTAACGGTGTGCGGGACCGTAGCCCAGCTTCATGCAGACGGTTGCGAATGGTCCTCGCCGATACCCCAGGAGCAACAGTGTCCCTAATTTGCTGGGAAGTGGCAGTGCGGTCCCCTACGGCACTGCGTAGGATCCTACGGTCTTGACGTGCATCCGTGCGTCGCTGCGGTCCGGTCCCAGGTCGACGGGCACGTGCACCTTCCGCCGACCACTGGCGACAACATCGATGTACTGTGGAGATCTCACGCCCCACGTGTTGAGCAATTCGACGGTACGCCCATCCGGCCTCCCGCATGCCCACTATACGCCCTCGCTCAAAGTCCGTCAACTGCACATACGGTTCACGTCCACGCTGTCGCGGCATGCTACCACTGTTAAAGACTGTGATGGAGCTCCGTATGCCACGGCAAACTGGCTGACACTGACGGCGTCGGTGCACAAATGCTGCGCAGCTAGCGCCATTCGACGGCCAACACCGCGGTTCCTGGTGTGTCCGCTGTGCCGTGCGTGTGATCATTGCTTGTACAGCCCTCTCGCAGTGTCCGGAGCAAGTATGGTGGGTCTGACACACCGGTGTCAATGTCTTCTTTTTTCCATTTCCAGGAGTGTAAAAACTGTAAAATGGTGGAAAGTTGTGGAACTTAAAATATAAAAACACTGCAGTGACGATGCAGATGAAGACACACAATAAGAAGACAGGCACAAAAAAGCAAGGTGACAGTCTGGTTTCTGTTTGCGTGAGATAAAAAAACACAACTGGCGATAGTATGGTGGCTGTTCGCAACACTGACAAGGGACGCACAACACTGAATACTCACTTATAACAGCACTATACAGGTGTGATGGCGGCAGGTTGGGGGGGGGCGGGGAGAGGAGGGGATAAGAAAAAAGGGGGAGACGATGGAGGGAGGGGACATAGAAAAGGGGGGTCAGGGTGGACACGAGGAGGAATGGGAAAGGCAGTGGAGAGCAAAAAGGACTTGAGGGAGAGAAGGGAGGCAGAGAGAGGGTAGATGGGGGAAAAAACAGGGTGGAAGGGTGGGAGGAGGGAGCCTGGGGAAAGGACAGAGGGAAGGAGGGGAGGGGAGGATCAGAGTTGATAGGAGGGATAAATGGCATCATCCTGGAGGGGGAGTTGTCGGAAGCCACCTTTGGAAAGGAGATGAAGGGTGTAGAGATGGAGGGTAGAGGGGACACAACAGTGAAGGCACAGCAGAGGGTGGGGGTTGGAGAGGAGAGGAACAACCAGAGGGTGAGGGGGATCAAGGCAGCGGGAGGTGTAGAGTATGTGGATATGTTCGAGGAACAGGAGCAGATGGGGAAAGGAATCAGGTCATAGAGGATGCTCATGGGGGACGGGAGGTGTATACAGAGGGTGAGGAGGAGTGCATGGCGCTCGAGGATCTGGAGGGACTTATAGAATTTGGGGGGGGGGGGCAGATATTCATGCAGGACTGGCATATCAGAGGATGGGATGGATTAACGATTTGTAAGTGTGGAGGATGGTAGAGGGGTTGGAGGCAGTTGTGGGCTTTGGATTGGATAGAGCAGAGATGAGGGATTCAGGTGAGGTGACGGTAAATGGTGAGGCCAAGGTATGAGAGGGTGGGGGAGAGGCGGATAGAACAGGTGCAGATCGTAAGGGAGAAATCAAGGAGCCGGAAAGAGCGAGTGGTAGGCGAGGTCTTGGAAGGATTGATTTTCATGAGTCACTGGTTACACCATGTGGCAAAAAGCTCAACGTAATTGCGGAG
Source organism: Schistocerca gregaria (assembly GCF_023897955.1). Lineage (NCBI taxonomy): Eukaryota > Metazoa > Arthropoda > Insecta > Orthoptera > Acrididae > Schistocerca > Schistocerca gregaria. The sequence goes on along the minus strand of NC_064920.1, from coordinate 904,839,468 downwards.
ATGGCGTTGGGACCTTTGGAGGGTAGGACCGAGGGCAAGGAATGTGGTGTCATTGATATACTGCAGGAGGTGCACTGGAGGAAGGTTTGGGGCATATCTGCCGTGTACATGAGGTAGAAGAGAGGGGAGAGGACAGAGCCCTGGGGCACACTAGCAGAGGGGTAGAAGGTGCGAGAGTGTGCGTTATAGATGGTAACATAGGAGGGGCGGCGGGAGAGGAAGGAGGCAATCAGACGGACGTAGTTGACAGGACGGGCGTAGGTTTGGAGTTTAACCAGGAGACCGGGATGCCAGACACGGCAGTAGGCCTTTTTGTGGTCGGAGACAAAAATGGCGGAGCGACGGGTGTTAAGCTGGAGGCAAAGGAGATGAGAGGCGTAGTAGTTAGTCCTTGGCAGAGAAGGAAGGTCGAAAGCCACATTGGGTGTTGGGGAGGAGGTGGTTTCAGTGGAGGTGGTAATGGGTGCGCCGGGTAAGGATGGATTCCAAGAGCTTGCTGAACACCGAGGTGAGACATATAGGGCGATAGGAGGAGGTAACAGATGGAGGCCTGTTGGGTTTGGAGAACACCAGGATACGGGAGGTTTTCCATAGGTCGGGGTAGAAGCCGGTGGTAAGGGTTTCGTTGTAAACAGTGGCAAGGTTTGCAAGGAAGGAGGGAGGGCAGTGTTTGAGGTGGCGGTAGGTAACGCGGTCGTGGCCGGGAGTTTATATGTCGTCAATACTGTTAAATACACTCGTGACGTTGTTACACAGTGCGAGCACACGTATTCAAACATCGTAAAACAATATAATCTGTAAGTGCACATGTTCGTTAAACCAACACTAGTCACAAATGCATTGGACCACAGCTACTGTTTGCAGGCTACTAATAACCGTTTTGGCGCGTAAACAGATTACGCATCTTGGATAATACAAAGTTATCTTATTAAAGAACGTTGCACAGTGTAATACAGACGTTTTTCGAATTTAAGCATACCTCTCCGACGGAAATCTCCCCTTCGGAATCATACGTCTTCCGAATCTCAACTCAGTTTGTTTCTCCAGAGAGCAGTAAATGATGGCTCTCAGGTTCATGCCGTTTTCAACGGCTTCCTAGAAGTACGTCGTCGAGCGAACAAAATAGTTTTCCCGGACCATGGACTAACTTTGTGACTGGATTCAGAACTTCTTTAAAGATAAAACTCATGACGCTGGCCTCAATGAAGTGAAATCACCACATGGAAAATTAGCATAGGGAGTGCTAAAGGATTGTTATTGTTTGTAGATAATAGGGGAATCGCAACACCAGAGAACTGTAGGGTAATGTAGGAAGATCTTCAGAGTGCAGGAGTTGGGTGTAAGGACGCAGTTGACCCTCATCAGAGATAAATGAACCATCTTACGCTTTAATAGCTGAATGACCCAATACTGTTGTATTTCACATATGTCGACGAATCACTGGAAACAGAAAAAAATGCTAAATCATTCCAAAGCATCAGCCCATAAAGCTTGTTGTTGGAAAAGCCAGACTGAGATTTATTGGAGGAATTCTTTGCAATTACAACCCACTTGAGAAAGAGGTAGTCCAGAATCGCTCGTCAGGGAGATTCTTGAGTCGTTGTCGTCGGTCTTACGAAGTACATGACACAGAGAAGCTCCAAAAAAGAGCAGCGCCTTCGTCACAGGTCGATTTAGAGGGTGCGAGCATGTCAGAGGTGCTCTTAAACTCCCGCTGCAGATGCTACAAGAGAAGTGTTGTATATTGCTTTCCACACACGTCACGGAAAATTACCATGACGCGAAAATGACAGCAATTATCAACAGCTGTTTTTCATGAGCACCATTCGCTAGTGGACTCGATAGGAGGGGAAATGAAAATAGTACCTAATATACATTCCGTAATGTGGTTCGAGAAATACGTACGTGCGTATAGAAGAGATGGTTAATGAGTTCATAAGTTCTGGATAAACCTGTAAACAATTTGGTGACTTTTCGCACAGCTGGGGTAAATGTCGTATAATACTTCGATCGCTGTTTCCCTCGTCTGACAGTTTCAAATACATTCGCCGTGAGTTCTGAGAGCACGCCATGTGTCCCGCAGCTCTGCAGTTAGGTATTCCAGAAGAGTGAGATTCAGTTCACCGTCCAGACAAGCCTAGTTTTTAGTGGTATCTCTGAATCATTCCGTCATGGTTCCTACGAAAGATCTAAGATTGTTTTCCTTGCTGGTTATTGCCGACTCAGAGATACTGTTCTAAACACCTTGAAATCGAAGGAAAGTTAACTCGAAATTTTTTTTTTCGATTTTGTGGATGTTTGTTGCATGGATACTGTTTGATTTCACTTCAGGTATTAGTGGTACAATTCCCAAATAGTTGACGAATGATTCACGAAATGGAACTTTGTACTGTAGTAAGCAATTGAATAATACCCTATATGGGAAAAGATCGTGGTAAACAAATTTGGTGATGCTTCTACTGTAAACAAAATTGTTAAGCTAAGAAAGGAGTTACAAACTATGAGTCAACGACGGCAGTAAGTGTGAAGTTTACCAAAATGCACTCCATCAATCCACAATTAAGAAACCCACAGCAAAGTTAGAGTCCACAAAATCTCGACATACTGGATCGCCTTGAGTGAGCAAAGTCGATGGTGGCGGAATAATACCAAAAATTCCATAAGCTCTTGCAAAGTAGTTATCAGCACAACAATTAATATTCCAAATAGCAATCCATAGCCCTGCCGCGCAGCCTCTTTGAGCTGATAAGGTCGGTATCTTCTCTGGCGGAATCGATGTCGTCGTCCGAGCAAGAGCATAATGTGCGATTCCTGAGACAGCTTGATACGTATTGAAAAGAGTGTATTAACTCTGAATGAGCTGAATGTTGATAGTAACGCTCCCGCCAATGATCAGTTTGAACAATACTCTGCACCTAAAACAGCTATATTTATCCTACGTCATGCACAAATTCTTCCATTTGCAAAACTTTCACAAAAAAGACATTCATATCGCGGTTAGAAAAAGTCAGCTACTTCTTCCGCACCGGACAGATCAGCGCTCCGACCTGAGGCGCAGGGATCATCACCACCATCATCTTCCTCCAGGATTAGGTGTTATGGTCACCTGTTCCGACTTCTGTCATTCACACGTCTGCCGATAATTCATTATTTTAGCCTTACGTTTGTCTACACTATATGATCAAAAGTATCCAGACACCTGGCTGAAAATGACTTACAAGTTCTTGGAGCTCTCCATCAGTAATTCTGGAATTCAGAATGTTGTTGCCCACCCATACTCTTGATGACAGCTCCACACTCCCAGACATAATTTCAGTCCAGTGCTGAAGGTTTCTTGGGGAATGGCAGAGCATTCTTTACGGAGGGCTGCACTGAGGAGAGATATAGACATCGGTCAGTGAAGCCTGGAACGAAGTCGGCGTTCCATAACATCCCAAAGGTGTTCTATAGGATTCAGATTAGGACCTTGTGCAGTCCAGTCCATTACAGGGACGTTATTGTCATGTAACCACTCCGCCACAGGCCGTGCGATAAGAACAGGTGCTCGATCGTGTTGAAAGATACAGTCGCCATCACCGAATTAATCTTCAAGAAGCAAGAAGGAAGAAGGCGCTTAAAACATCAATGTAGGCCGGTTCTGTGATAGTGCCACGCTAAACAACAAGGGATGCAAGCTCACTCAATGAAAAACACGACCACACCATAACACCACCGCCTCCGAATTTTACTGTTGGCACTACACACGCTGGCCGATGACGTTCACAGGGCATTCGCCATACCCACTCCCTACCATCGTATCGCAACATTGTGTAGCGAGATTCGTCACTCCACACCACGTTTTTCCTCTGTTCAATCGTCGAATGTTTACGTTCTTTACACCAAGCGAGGCGTCGACTGGCATTTACCGGCGTGATGTATGGCAGCCGCTCGACCATGAAATCAAAGTTTCCTCACCTCCCGCCTAACTGTCATAGTACTTGCAGTGGATCCCGATGCGGTTTGGGATTACTGTGTGATGGTCTGGATAGATGTCTATTACACATTACGACCCTCTTGAACAGTCGGCGGTCTTTGTCAGTCATCTAGACGAGGTCAGCCTACACGCTTTTGTGCTATACATGACGCTTCACCTTTCTACTTCACTATCACATCGAAAACAGTGGACCTAGGGTTGTTTAGGAGAGTGGAAATCTCGCGAACAGACGTATGACACAAGTGACACCCAATCACCTGACCACGTTCCACGTCCGTGAGTTCCGCGGAGCTCCCCATTCTGCTATCTCACGATGTCTAATGACTACTGTGGTCGCTGATATGGATCAGCAGTGGCAGTACAATGCACCTAATATGAAAAACGTTCGTTTTTGGGGGTGTCCGGATACCTTTGATCACATAGTGTACCTCATTCCAGCTTATTATTAACTGAAAAGATTTTTAAAACTGATCTTTTTGTTTCATTCCTTATTTTACGTATTTTATTACAGTCTTACAAATGTCATTATATACTGTACCTATCTGCTGCCTGTGTACATAATATTCACGGGGCACTGGGTTAGATTCCCATTCTGGTCGGAGATTTCTCCGCTCAAAACTCGGTGTGTGTGTTGTCCACATGATTTCATCGTCATTGATGCGCAAGTCGCACAAGTGGGGTTGATTAAAAAGACTTGGACGAGTCTGTCCAACATGCCAGATGGTGTATCACAGTCAATAATACAATAAGCAAATTTCATTTCATTTATTTATTTTCTGTTTTCTTTTGTTATTATTCATGTTATTTACCGATCAATACTTAGTGTATAAGGCTACAATACACAGTGGTAGATACAGCCGTAACTTAATAGAATTTTATATTTGTTTCCTTATTTACTTTCCTTCCCAAATTTCATCCAGGTGTTCTGCAGATATCTTGAAATTGTTAAACCTTCTTCTCAATATCTTTCTTTTATTGTTAAAACTAATATCAAATGCTATATAATTGAAGTGGAGTATTTCTTCTGAAATTTTGTCACCCTTTATTATGTTCGTCTGGATTCTTCCCTTTGATAGCCATTATTTTTGTCTTATTCGTAGAAACAGCAAAATTGTAGTATATTGCGTTTTGGCTTAATCTAAGTTCTGATAATTGTAAATTAGCTTCTACTTCCTGCCTAATTATCTGGCCATTACCATGTAATAGATTATTCAGTGATATTCAAGGTCCTATTTTAATTCCTAACTATCTCTCATAATTCAACGTCATAACTTGTGAAACGTCCTCTTAGAGAAATTATACACGACTGTGCTTAAACTGACACACAATAGTTTTTAGCGCAACAGAATCTGACTTTCAATAATCCCCACAAGAGAATGGCCCTGACTAACATTAACCTATATGTTTCACAAATCACTTACCCCACAAAAATCTTCGTTACTCGAACTACTGCAATACAGCGAGCGCCACTACTGCCAGCTAACTAAAAGATTCAAACTACGGAAGTCACTAACTACTGATAGGCACAGTTAGCAAATGACAGATTTTAATAGAGAACAAACAATGTATTTACCTTTATAGTCATAATATATATATCAGTTCATGACACCAATTCTTACAAATTTCAAAACTCCGCAATCTCTCTCCCCACGTCCACCACCGCTGGTGGCTCACCTCCAACTGCGCAACGCTACGCGCTGTTAGCATCCAGCTGCCGCTGCCCAACACTACAATGGCAGACAACAATGCAAACCAGCCACAGACTGCACACAGCACAGCCAGTGTTTTTCATACAGAGCGCTATGTGGCGTTACCAATAAAAAATCTAAACAGCCTACTTACAGGTGTTTTGTTTGCATTTGACTGTCTGTTATAGTTGGTGGAACGAAAAATAAAATTAGGTATTACCGTTTTTAATACACAAGAAGAGATAAGAATGTTGAGAAAAAAAGTGCAATGTATTAACCAAATTATAGTCAATTCTGTAGTAAAATATAGGGACGAGAAATTATTAGCAAAGATAATAGTGAAGGAAGAGGCGGAAAGAGTTTGGAGACGTTCACGTAAAAACTAGAATTCGGTTGAAAAGGGTATCATAAAATTCTGTGAGGTGTTTAAAGAAACAGGAGGTCCGAGTAAAGGGACATTAAGTGTAGTGGCCCTACATGGATGACCTTTATAGTGGCCGGGTTGAGTTGAAGCAGTGGGTTGTTGTCAGGATGGCGATCGATGTTTATACAAGAAAACATCTTATTATACGGCCAACATAGTCCAACACTCGTAGTGATGCTCTGCGGTGGAAATGCCTCACTGGATGCGTGCTGAAAGCAGCGTGTGTGGAGTCCCTGATCCAAGGAGGCGGCGAGCGGCGAGCAGTTATTGCAACAGCTGAGCAGGAATGTTGACGTTCGTAGTTCGTGGTAGCATCGGGTACACACGGTGTTCAGTAGCTGCATAGCACGCTGGTAGTAATCTGAGAATGGCCGGGCGTCTCTGGGCCGAAATATGGTGGCAGAATGTTGATGATATCTTGCTCAAACCTTAATAGTCATAATATATATATATCAGTTCGTGACACCAATTCTTACAAATGTCAAAACTCCGCCATCTCTCTCCCCACGTCCACCACTGCTGGCGGCTCACCTCCAACTGCGCAACGCTACGCGCTGTTAGCATCCAGCTGCCGCTGCCCAACACTACAATGGCAGACAACAATGCAAACTAAACACAGACTGCGCACGGCACAGCCAGTGGTTTTTATACAGAGCGCTACGTGGCGGCGGCGTTACCAATAAAAAAACCTAAACAGCTTACTTACGCTTGGTGATCACCATATAAATTAAATAAATTGGATGATATGCTGTACTTATGTCCAACACCTTGTTTATTAAAATTTCATCCGAAATTTTCGAGCCTGAATTTGTAATCATTTCAGTACCTACATAGCCGATAGACTTTTTATGGTATTAATAAGTTGATCAGTAAAACCTTTTATTTCTAGCATTTTCCATAAATAATATTCGATAATTTTTGATAATATTTCTTATTATAAACATATTATAATTGCACGACCCGAAGCCAGATTTTTCTCCTGATATTGTTGATTAAGGTTTTCCAGTAAGTTCTCCTGAAATTGTTGATTAAGGTTTTTCTCCGAGTTTTATATGTCGCATTCATCTATAATTTCATCTGCTGCCTTTGCTATTTCGTTTTCTAAATACAGAAATAACTTTAGTTGTGCTACATTCTTCAACTACGGAACTGTTATTCCTGAACCGTGGTGCCTTTGAGTTAGTAGACTGTTCTGTCTGGCGCCACTGGCTCAGGTGTGGTATCGACTATCCCTCTTGCGGTCTCATTGCCAATATCTATGAGGAAGAGTTGGTTTCTGTGGGTTGCGTCCTTAGAAGGTCTTTGCTGCTGATATACAGGGTGGTCCATTGATAGTGACCGGGCCAAATTTCTCACGAAATAAGCGTCAAACGAAAAAACTACAAAGAACGAAACTTGTCTAGCTTGAAGGGGCAAACCAGATGGAGCTATTGGTAGGCCTGCTATATGGCGCTGCCATAGATCAAACGGATATCAACTGCGATTTTTTAAAATAGGAACCCCCATTTTTGTTACATATTCGTGTCGTACGTAAATAAATATGAATGTTTTAGTTGGACCACTTTTTTCGCTTTGTGGTAGTGGTAGACGCCTTCTCCAGGCTCATTTGTTTGATACGGAGCCAGAGTGTGACCGCTCTTATCACCATCTCTCATCTTACTAATACATTTAGATGGATCGGGGCACGGCGGGCGTTGGTTATGGTATTCTGGCAAGGTCGTTTAGACAATCCTGTTTTGTAAATAGGATAAAACATGTTACCACCACACTCTATTATCCTCAGGCTTCCTTTTCCCAAAGAATTAACCTCAACTTGAATTCAGCATTGATTATTTACCACCATAAATCGCCCAAGAAGTGGGATACCACCTTACCCTGGTAAAACGTAGCGTTTAACTCTGCGCAGCATGAAACATCCGAGGCCACCCCAGCTAGCCTAATTCTCTCACATCCAATGAATTCCCTGCTCTCTAATTTATGGAAGATAAATGATATTTTATCTCTATCTATCATTGTGGAACTTCTTAGGGAGAGATGGGGGCGAGCTCGGGGAAATATTAGGAAGGCTCACGATCGTCACGTCTGTCGCTATAATAGAAGCAAGCGCCCCTTTCAAGGGAAGATAGGAGATCTTGTCTACATTAGGAACGTTCCAGGGTGGACTTCCCGGGAAAAACTTTTAGTGAAGCTTACCCTGCGTTTCGTAGGTCCATATTCCATTGTCAAAATTTCAAGCCCAGTCAATCTTTTGGTCAAGGACCCGGGAAAGGGGAAGCTCATAAGGGTTCATCTCAGTCAGATTAAACATTCCAGTGGAGTGAGGGTTCTTAGCCCTGAGGATGGCTTGTTCAGGTTTGAGAGGGAGCAATTGGGCGCTGGCTCCTCTGAGTTAGTAGACTGTCCTGTCTGACACCACCGGCTCAGATGTAGTATCGACTATCCCTCTTGTAGCCCCATAGCCAATATCTATGAGGAAGACTTGGTACCTGTGGATTGTGTCTTTAGAAGGTCTTTGCTTGGCGATATATACGGGGTTCGCTGACCCAAGAGGGAGGCACGAAGTGTGGGGATTGGCAATACGTTGCGACAAGAGGTGGTCACGAGGTCCGAGCGGCCGAAGTCACGAGCTGCGCAAGGAGGGCCTGCGCAGAGCGAAGATACCGGAGTACTCCACAGGGGTCAGCTTCGACTACAAGCAGCGGGCCGAAATCCCGTCGGTTGGTTGGCGACATTCATGTCACACGACCACTCGTGGCCTGGCTGCCTTCTTCTACCTGGCTTTCATTGATACCACGGCGCCACTCAGTAACCGCCGCGATCCATGCAACCGTGGATCCATGCAACTGCTTGATGATGAAGGGAAGTATATTCTGTAACACTCGTGGCGATTTGTTTCATTGTCTACCGGCCCTCATTATTTTCTGCATTGTACCCAACCCTCAGAGCTTTACTCGGTCGGCTCTTTGGTCGTGAATGTGGGCAGTAGTATTGTACTAAGACACTAGTTGTCGTTTGAAAATTTGTCCCGATATTATACTGCCTTTCCTTTCCGGTTTGTACCCGATCATTAGTGTGGCTCTTGGTCGTAAATACAGACGGAATAATGCTACTAAGGCACACATGTTGCCGTTAAACAGAAGCAGGACCTTGTTGTTGGATTTAGCTATTAACCGGTTCAATTTCTTGATTGAAATTGCATTTCTCAATCATTAGTTATAATCTGAACAACCTGTTGTACTAAGCTGTTCGTTTCTGTGTTTGAAACACCGAGTAATTTTTGGTGTATTTTAGCTGAATCTTGTGGTTCCGTCGAGTGAGTTCTCTTGTAGTGTTTACAAGTGATGTCTTAAGACGCTCGTTCAGAGCGGTCTTAATAACTGGCAATCAGTTCAACTTTGTAAATATTAACAGCCAACTACCACCAGGGATTTATTCTATTGTCAGAAGCGACGGGTTGGTGTCCAGTCGCACCTTTGTTGCGGATTGAAATAATTAAGAAGTTGGTTGCTTTGAAGTAAGCCTTATCATTGTCACATTGTTTGCTAATCTGTTTAACCTTTAAGCCCAGGTGTGCATATTAACCCCGAACCTTTCGACATGCAGCTTTCAAATGGAATATTAAGTCATTTGTTTTGAGTAATTGAATAAGTCTTGTCATCAGTTGTGCTCATATAGTTTTCATGTTCTGCAGAAGGGCACTTAATAATACAGACTGTGTCCAGCGCGGTAGTAAACACCGCTGTTTTACACGATAACGGGCGGGCTGCAGCTCCAGACGCCTTGTAATCACTGTCATATTGTTTGCTGTTTTGCAGTACAGCACTGCAGATTTCTTTTGCAGAGATTAAAAGATTATTCCATTTATGGTTTAAAGACAAAAGAATTTTACAAATGTGTTCACTTTGTTAAAGAAAATTTTATGGTTAAATGCTTCGATTATCTGTTAAACACAGTTTGTATATTGTTAAATAAACAGGTTGTGTGAAAAGAAAGTAGTACTGGTGGGTCCTCCCTTCCACGATTTCCTTAATTCCAGTAAGTACTACGTATCACTTCCAACACGTATTTAAAATGTGGTGAAAACAACATTCTAAGGTGATTCTTCCGTTTTTTGGTTAATTCAGCATTAATTCCGTCTAGGCTAGAAGCTTTCCTATTTCTTATAACACTCAGGGGTGTTCTTAGTTTTCTTACATCTCTCTGATCTACATTGTTATTATCAGTTTTTATACAAACAGCTTTCTTGACTATGTACCTTCGCTATACCATAAACTTCTGTAATACGCTATCCATTGCTTGTCTGTTATAGTATTAATATTTGCTATATCTTTCTCCATTTTATTAATATGTTTCCAATGTTAAACTCTATATTTTATCTTCTGTGAATGTTATGTCCAACATCAGCACAGCATTCACTATGGTATCATTTTACTATGTTTTTGTTTTACTTGTTTTCTCTTTATATATTTCTCAGGTTCCGTTCTTCTGTGCGTGTAAGTGGGTGTTATACACATTTCGTTTTCTTTAGCATTGTTGGTTACTTCTTTATTCCATATTTTCAAACCCTTTTTCTGGTTTTCTACATTACTTTTTCCTTGTACCTTATTACCTATTTTCAGCATTGCTGATTTTTATCTTTCCCATTCTGCTTTAATACTAGCTTCAGTTTTAGCCATTTGCAGTCTTTGTTGATATAAATTCATTATGCATTCTCCCTATAGAAGTCGAGCTTCAAATTTCAAGTTTGGCTTTGAGTTTTCTGTACAGCTGTGTGTTTTTTCCATCTTGCTCATAATTCATTCTTTGAAGTAAATAGTAAGTGAAACATTTTTGTTTGTTCCGCACGGCAGCCTTACGTGGTGCTGTTGGCTTTCCGGAATCGAGGCGTGACGAGCAATATAAAGTCAGTTCAGTACATGATTACTGAGAGGACGTTGTTCATGTATTATTCCCGGGCTCAAACATAATGTGTTACCCATCCTATGCTTGGTCATCACCCAGATAGCCAGTGCAATTTCTGACATTATTGCCACGTGGCATATCGAAGTACTTCATTGGTCGATGTGATAGAAATATGAGGGGCCTTCAATGAGTAATGCGACTCATTTTCTCTCTGCCAGTTTCAGTTGAAAAAATGCGTGACTTGTTGTGGGACATCGCGAAGCATTTCCGCTTCAGCCCCTATGGTTTCATGAAGTTCCAATACTTCGCCGCACTATACGTAGAGTTAAACGTCATCTGTAGTGGAGATGTTTTCCAAGCAGAAAGCAGTCATTGAGTTCTTTGCCAGAAAATCAGAGTATCTCGATATTCACTGGCACTTGCAAAATGTCTACAGAGACATGGCAGCGAACAAAAAAGCACGGTGAGTCGTTGCGCGAAGCGTGTGTCATCATCGCAACAAGGTCGCGCAGATGTGTCCGCTTTTCCGTGCGCCGCCCGGCCGCACACAGCTGTGACTCGTGCATTGTTGGAGCGTGTGGACACTCTTATGCGGGGTAATCGGCAGATCACAGACAAACATTTCGCTGCTCAACCAGACGTCTCTGTTGGTAGTGCTGACATACCAGAGAGGACCTCACAAAACTTCACTGGACTGTTCTTCATCATCCACCCTACAGTCTGGATCTCGCATCTTCGGACTTCCATCTGTTTGACACAATGAAGGATGATCTCCGCGAGAGTAAGTACGTGGATGCTGGGAAACTTACTAAAGCAGCAGGACGTTGTTTCAGAAGTAGATATAGGCCTTCCCAGCAAGTTGGCGTAAAGTCGTGTTATTGGACGGAGATTATGTTGACGAATTTGGTCTTGTAGCCAAAAGACAGGGGAATAATATGGTGTATTGTAATACTGAATAAAACGAACCTTGTTTCAGAGAAAGGGTGTTGTATTACTTATCGAACGGCCCTGCCAGCATTTTTATCTGCAAGAATCAAGACACTGGCGTGTACAAGTGAGGACCACACGAGAGCAGTCTAGAGCATTGTGATGTAAGAAAGCTAATATTCCACTGAGTTTGTTACAACCAGCGTAAGTACAGAAGATTTTCATTTGCCACTGGTACTAGCCCTTGGTACTGTAGCCAAAGACTACATGGTGCTTTTGACAATAATGAATGATCGTTTGTTTCCGAATGAATGGAGACAGTTGACGCTGGAAGAAACATGCCGCGTCTGGTGAAACGGGCCCGGAATGCGGTAGCGTGAAGAATAGCCGGAGGGTTCCTGGAAACGTCGACCTGCCGGGTGATTATCCACTGCGGAGAGGAGTAGAGGGACGCTTGCCAGCAGCGACACGTCCGCCGCAGCTGTGTGTCCCGATCACGGTGCGGACGCCACCAGCATACGGCGCGAGGAGCAAGGCACGTGCTGGGACACAGCCAGTGGACCGCGCTTCCGGCAGGGATGCCTGTCTCAGTATATGCCGCTTTTAATGGCGGAGGATAGCAACATACTATGCTACAGTACTGTTATCAATTTCACGACACAAAGAACTCGATTGATCTATAGTGGCAGTTAGTAACCTCGTACCAGAGTTGTCAGTAGCGAACAAACTACGCAGTCACGCAGTCCTAGCTACTTGTAACCTATTCTACAGTGTCCAGTCACATAAATGCGACCACATGACAGAAGCTGGAATAATCACAGTTCTCAGCGCGGATCGCTGCGTGACGTGCAGAGCCAGTGAGGCTCTCAAATGAAATGAAATGTCGTGTGGCTAGGGCCTCCCGTCGGGTAGACCGTTCGCCTGGTGCAAGTCTTTCGATTTGACGCCACTTCGGCGACTTGCGCGTCGATGGGGAGGAAATGATGATGATTAGGAGAACACAACACCCAGTCCCTGAGCGGAGAAAATCTCCGACCCAGCCGGGAATCGAACCCGGACGTTAGGATTGACATTCCGTCACGATGACCACTCAGCTACCGGGGCCGGACAGTGAGCATCGATAGGGATCTGCAGCCATGCCGACTCCAGTGCAGTCGCCAGCTGCGCTATGTTTACTGCCTTAGGTTCCATGTTACACATACTCCGATCGGGTAGTCCCACAGAGTATAGATTGGTTTTACGTCTTGGGAATGTGTGGTCAGGGGAGCACGGTAAAAGCATCCTGGTGCTCTTCGAACCACACATTTACCGTGCAAGCTAAGTGACACGTTGCGTTGTCCTGCTGGTAGATGTTATCGTGCCAAGAAAAGATAATAGCATTTAGGGATGTAAGTGGTCCGTAAGGATAGACGTATATTTGTGTTGATCTATTGTGCCTTCCAGATTGACGAGATGGCTCAGACCCTCCGGCTTAGACTAATCCGGCGACTGCTGCAAGGTGTTTGCTTTCAGATATTTCACGACATACACGCCAACGACCACCTGCCGATGGAACATAAGACGTCATTATTTTGAAAAGACCATCAGTCGCCACTCAGTGGACATCAATTTGCGTCCCCCGCGAACATTAGCCAGCATGGATGCAGGGAACAGGCGCCTGTTGCGGAGACCCATACGCAGCAATGTTCGCTGAACGGTAGGTGAGTAGACACTGTTGGTAGCCTCGCGGTTCAGCTGGGCGTTCAGTTACTCAACATCGCGCGCCTATTCGCTCGTAGACATCTCCACAGCCGTCGTTCTCCCCTTTCATGTATGGCCCTTGGTGCACCACACTTGATTCAGTGCCAGTTTTGGGTAGTGCCTTTTTTGCCATGCACCACGTACTTTAACCACTGCGGCACGCAGTCAGTTTACATATCTAACCGTTTCAGAAACGCTTCCAGCTTTCATGCCCTTTTGGATGTCAGATAAACCACTCCGTTTGCGCATTATGATGTGTGTTCTTTCTTCACATGCTTTGTGTATCCTCTATAGCTAGTGCTCCCACCTACCGCTCGTGAGTTGTTATTGCACGTTGACATGGAACATAGGAGGTGGTCAGATGAATGTGACTGGAGCGTATATCTAATTCAACCGAATATCTAGGTGGATAGATTACGCTATTATATGAATAAAAGTTCACACTATCATGTAAGAAAAGAAAATGCGAATAGTTACGATTATAACTTTATTTTATGACCCACTTTTTGCCTCACTAGGCTAATGATTAGTGCAGTGACTGGCAGTCGAACGTTAATAAATGTAACGTATTGCGGATAAGTAGACTAAGACATTAATTAATCCAAGTTATTGGGGACCAACTAATGAAAACAGTAACTGTCCTAAAATACTCAGAATAACTATCCTAAATGACGTTAGTGGAATGGCGACATAAAATTTCGTGTAGGAAAAGCAGGTGCTCGTTGGAGATGCATTGGCAGAATCACAAGGAAATGTAATTCAACAGCGAAAGAAGTGGTTTGCAGAACCCTTGTTCGAATGTCTTTAGAGTGTTGCTCATCAGTCGTAGATCCTTACCAAGCTGCATTAACAAAAGTGATAGAGAAGATTTAACAAGGATCCCTGAATTTCGTCATGGAATCGTTTAGTCAGCGCGAGAGTGTTCCAGAGATTCCCAATAAACTACAAGAGAGATGTTGTGCATCACGGAGAGATTCCTGTTGAGATTATGATGGCGTGCAGGTCACGAAGAGTAGAAAAACGTATTACTTCCTCACATACATGTCTCGCGAAATAGAAGACAGGACGGAGGAAACAATAGTTGCACCAGAGGTTTTAACATTACAATGAGTCGCTACTGAAAGTGTATCTCACGTGGAGGATAATAAAAGAAGGAGAGGTACTTTCCACTCTACTGAGTCAATTAAAAGCGGTTTTACAAGAAATGATGAAAGGCCAATGGTGGTTATGAAGATGCTTGCAACTATCATAACCACCATATGGCTTTCAGCATCTTTTTTAAAACCGCTTTTAATCTACTGGTGTAACCATTACTTCTTTCCTCTATTTTCATATTAGTATCTGCTTCCCTAGGAAGATCTTCCTGTTTCCTTGTACGTAGCAGCATCGAAGATCTAAACATTGCAGGTGCGTCAACCAAGAAGTGTGTGGATGATTAGGGATAGGGGGAATGCTGCAGTCAAGTAACAGATATCCAAAATTTAATTAATTTCGGTATATTGTCTCAATACGATAAAAATGCGAGGCAGCCTGTATAGTGTGGGAAAACCGCCAACTCTCAATTTCGGATAAACAGTTCAAAATGGTTCAGATAGCTCTAAACACTATGAGACTTAACATCTGAGGTCATCATCCCCTAGAACGTAGAACTACTTAAACCCAACTAACCTAAGGACATCACACACATCCATGCCCGAGGCAGGATTCGAACCTGCGACCGTAGCAGTCGAGCGGTTCCGAACTGAAGCACCTAGAGCCGCTCGGTCACTGCAGCCGGCGGATAAGCAGTGGCGATAGCATTTTTTGTACGGGAAAATGAACTTATATAAAGTAGAATACAAATGATTAATGGAGAAGTTAGTTTCAGTGCCTCAAGCTTTCGAACTGGACAAATAAAGTATAAAACTACCCTAAGAGAAAGACAGGAGAGGCTGGTTGGCCGATGAGTAATCAAAACTTGTTAAAAAACGGGTGTGTGGGGTAAGCTTACCAAAATCACCTGAGGGTGCTCTTGGCAATCAGCTCATATTTAGATTAGATCCAAAAATGAGATGATTCTTGTGGGTGTGAAGGAAGTCAGAAAATTTAAAATAAAAAACATAAAACACCTGAATATAGTACCCACTACCCCCATCATTCGTCAGGAGATTGTCAAAATACGTGAATACATTACAGTGAAGTGGAACTGCTAATATTTACAGAATTAGTACCCTGTCAGAATGAAACATAGTTATGCACATTAATAAATTTATCAAACACAAAATTGCTAATCTTGACTTGTGACCAAGTGCTGTCAAAATTGAAATATGACAGACATTTTTATTTAAGCTAGCCTAAGAGTCCCTGTTAAGATATTCATATAGAGAGTAGAAGGAGTTTCCTATTAAAAAGGCTTTCAGACTCTGTTTAAACTGTGCTTTACCTTAAACCACGTTTTAATGGTTGCTGGCAATTTATTGAAAATATGTGTTCCTAAATATTGGACCCCTTTTTGGACCAAGAAAAGTGATTTGAGGTCTTTATGTAGATTGTTCTTATTCCTGATACTGATATTATGTGTCGAGCTATTGGTTGGAAATAAAGACATTACTTGCAACAAATTTCATTAAGGAATAAATATACTGAGAAACAGTGGTTAGAACAGGTTTCTACATGACATTCTTGAAATTACACTACACGTGAGTCTTATTACACCCTTTTGCACGCCAAATGCTTTTCCTCTATTTGACGAAATACTCCAAAATAAGATCCCATATGACATAATAGAAAGAAAGTAAGCAAAGCATGCAAGTTTTTTATATTTATGTCTTCTCCATTTATTGTCGAGTTGTAATCCCAGAAATTTAACACTGTCAACCTCTTGAATCTGCATGCCTTCATATATCATGCAGATCTGGAAGAAAATCTCTTACAGGTTGTGAATTGCATATAGTGGGTCTTTTCAAAGTTTAATGACAATGAATTAGCTTTAAACCATTTACTAATACCAGTAAATGTTTGATTAGCAGCCATTTCTAAATATGTATTTGACCCGCTAATCATTGCAATGTTTGTATCATCTGCAGACTGAGAGCGCGCGTAGTGAAGCTCATCTTCTCGCGATACGTCCGAAATGCTAAGACTAAACCCAGCGCTTATGACACTAAGATAGTAGTGATCAGAACATGCTGTAAGGTGACGACAAAATTCGAAACCAATCTACGCGTACGGTCAGCAAGTGGACAAGACGATAGATTACGTAAGAATGGGCTGGAGAGCGTGTCTCAGCTATTTTTATTGCATAGGTGGAGTAACTGCGCCTCTAAAATATAACCCGCGCATCCAAACTAACAGGAGAGGCTCACTGCTCGCTGATCTTTCCCGCCGGCCGCTGTGGTCGAGCGGCTCTAGGCGCTTCAGTCTGGAATCGCGCTGTTGCCACGGTCGCAGGTTCAAATCCTGCCCCGGGTATGGATGTATGTGTTGTCCTTAGATTTAAGTAGTTCTAGGTCTAGGGGGCTGATGACATCAGATGTCACGTCCCACAGTGCTCAGAGCCATTTGAACTAATTTTTTTTTATCTTTCCAGCTAATTCCTTGTGGGGAGGAAGGGGGGGGGAGGTGTCTCAAGCTCTGTGGTTGAGTATTTCATTGTCACCGAGAAAACAACGTGTTCTTTCGCGACAACCAAACGGCATTCCTTTTAATGGTCCACGCCATGTTGAGATTTTATGAATATCATGCTTCACGCGTGTCACAGATTTATTCTGACAACAAACGTACGCAACGGCAACGCTAAGATGAGGCACGACTATGCAGTGGCGGGGCTCATTACTTTCATAACGCATCCGTTTTCTTCGATAAAGTGCTGATATCATAGTAACACTCTCTGACGGAAAAGAGAGATGAAATAATCTTAAATGACGTTCAACCTGCGTCCCGAAATCTGGTTATTTATTAGAAATTTTGAACCTAAATTGAACATATACAAAAATAGATATTCTTACACTGCTTTAATCCCTTATGTATACACACTTTCAGTTCCTAGGGAAAGAAAGAAGGGAACTTCCTCTAACTTGAAGCTATGCATCTATGTTTCCATCTCATGCAAGTGACTAAGTGACTCCTCCACGCCGGCCGCGGTGGTCTCGCGATTCTAGGCGCGCAGTCCGGAACCGCGCGACTGCTACAGTCGCAGGTTCGAATCCTGCCTCGGGCATGGATGTGTGTGATGTCTTTAGGTTAGGTAGGTTTAAGTAGTTCTAAGTTCTAGGGGACTGATGACCACAGCTGTTAAGTCCCATAGTGCTCAGAGCCATTTGAACCATTTTTTTGACTCCTACACTTCATGGTATATGAAAACCAATGAGTCTGTTGATCCCAGTAAATAAAATAAATTAAAATCAAATCAAATGTGCAGCAAAAAATCCCCCTCCAAGCATCGGCATGTCACTGCCAAATATATGCCTGACAGAGGTATCCATTAAAACAGTAGTAAGTCAGTTTAAAGATACATTTGCAAGTTGGACGTTGATATATATTGAAAAAACGTAGATATAAGTTGAGAATGTAAATAAAGAATTACTTAACATATTAATTAGTATAAGTGGTTTTGTCGATTGTAGCATGCAACCGCTGAAACATTAGAATAATTAGGCAGTTCAGTTGTCTTGCCGAGACGACGGCATTTGTTTTGCTCTTGTAGCGGTCCAGATAGGAAGCATATCTGCCATCACCACAGACAATTATTAAGCACTCCGACATTATTCTATTTTATTGAGACGCAATTTCACTAGGCGTACTCATAGTTCTACACAGCATCACAATTAATGTAAGTGTCTATGTAATTTAATTTAGTATAACATTTTGTGAAAACAGTAACATTATTTAATCTTGTTTCATTTATGTTGCAAACTATTGTTCCACTTAAACGATGTCTTGGCATGGCTAAACGTTCCGTGTTACAAATCTTATCAACGGTCCAGTACGAACTAAAACTGTAGAATTATTAAATCTACGAAGTTTTATAAAGAAATTTTTTTAGAAGTGTCCTGTCACGGTCGAACTTACAATGAACAGTCATTGTCATTGTCAAGTGCCCAAAATTTGTATTAAGCATCATTAGAACTTTATACTCTGACACATTATGTGTTATTATTTCTCTGTTGGCTGGTATTCACAAACCAGACCGGAAAAGCCGATAAATCAAATCAGGGCAATATAAAGTTATCAAGGAAACACGAAAGTAACGTACCCGTTTCCATCTCTTCATACTTTCTGCTTAGATTAGTTGAAAACGGGAGCGCGATTTTCAGTTTGCGTCCGCTCGATACGAATTCCATAGAACAAGGAAATAAACTTCCATAATCAATGAGTGTATCACGGAGACTGTCCAAAGCATCTAAAAGGGGTGGTGTAACAGTCGCAGTCATTTAAGTTGTGGTAAAAACAGTTGTCGTAAAATGATCCTAGCCGACGGGGAACGTAGGCGAGTGTCATGCGTTGTCAGTGACACTAGGTTTCGAACCCGACTGGAACTGCGGCTGTCAGTGAATAAAAGTCCATTTCAACCTGTTTCTTACTGAATATTCCGAAAGGAGCTGAATGTGATGGAATGTGGAATCAAGTACCTCGCAAAAGGCCATTGCTCACAGCGACACATACAATATTTGATCAAAAGCATCCGCACACATAAGTAAACAATAGCATGGGCTGTGTCCACCCTTCTTATTTGTGACTGAACACACTCTTCTGGGTACCGTTTAATGAGGTGTCTGAATGTAAATGGAGGAAGAGCCAAGATGGGACAAGGTAGTGATGTTGGACGCTTGGGTTTGGAGTGAAGTCAAAGCTCTAACTCATCCGAAATGTGCTCCATTGTGTTCAGGTCAAGACTCCAGGGACGCCAGTTCATTTCAGGAGTGTCATTGTCCAAAGACCTTTACTCACAGTTGCTAATTTATGACAGTTCAGTTGTCATGTTGGTACAAAACCACCATCGTCTCCGAACTGTTCCTCTACTGTATGCAGTACAAAATTATTTAAAATGTGGTCATATCTTTCCACATTTATCGTTTTCTGAAGCACAATAATGGGACCAAACCCAACCACAGGAAGAACAACCCCATACCGTAATCCCATCTCCACTGTACATCACTGTTGGCAACATATTCTCTAGGCATCAGCAAAACACAAACCCTTTCATCAGATTGCCAAATGGTACAGCGTAATTCATCACTACAAATCATTAACTTCCAGCCCTACTCTGCCCTGTGTCTTGGTTCTTTACAGAACTTCGAGCATCGGTTAGCACTGATTACAGAAATGTGTAGTTTATGAGTATCTGTGCGACCATTACTCTCCATTATTTTTATTCCATATGCGCAGCTGGACTGCTGGTAGGACTTTGGAACTCACGAGTAATTTCTTCTGCTGATTTCATGCGATTGTTACAGCAACCGCTCCGAAATGATCGACGATTCCTGATTTCTGTCCTTTGCTTTATATATGGTTGCTTGCTGTGCTAAAAGATGATACTCGAGTTACAATACAGAATACTTTATCAACAGTTGAAAGATCGTTCGCGATCACTGAATTAACAAACACAAAGTTTACTGTCATGGTAACCAACCCACGGGAAGCGTCATACCGTGTGGCCGTAGGGCGGCGTGCGTGAAGGACTGCACAGCGTGCAGTAGCGTACCACTACGACGACGGTGCGAAGGCGAGTGGAGAGTCTAGGCTTGTATTGCGATTGCAGAACACTGTACTGGAACTCGAACTGGAACGCGAACTCAAACTCGACTGGAACTGGCCTGCTGGAGGCTGTGCCTGGCATTATATACACAGCAGGCGGAACTACGTTCCCATCCACGTAATAGCAGTGCCCGGCGCCTCCGGTTTCCTGGTGCGCACGCTGCTTCGAAGTGTAGCCTGGAACTAACAGGATACAAACATACTGTTTGTATACAGCAAGGTGTCGTGGATGTGACGCCCACCTTTCATGAATACACAACCGGCGGAGAAGGGACTCTTGCGGGCGACGGGTAGGCAACTCCGCACGGAAGAAAGGTCGGGCTGACGGCGGACACATGCAGTCTAATGGCTCTGAGCACTATGGGACTTAACTTCTGAGGTCATCAGTCCCCTAGAACTTAGAACTATTTGAACCTAACTAACCTAAGTACATCACACACATCCATGCCCGAGGCAGGATTCGAACCTGCGATCGTAGCAGTCACGCGGTTCCGGACTGAAGCGCCTAGAACCGCTCAGCCACCGCGGCCGGCCTCTCTTGACATCCAGTGGTCCATTCCACATAGGACTGTCCGGATAATTTTGATCATACATTGTAAAGCTGCACATCAGCCGCTCGCAAATAAAACAGACGCTGGACACTAGTCGACTGTAGTGCTTTAGTGTCGTCAATGAGTCGCGTTTTGCCTCTTTTCGCATGATGAAAGGCCATCGAGTACACTGACAACACAATAAGACATCCAACTCGCAAGGGGTGTAGGGTGTAGCTCGGACCAGACATCAACTCGGTCGGTTCATTACGGTTACCTTGAAGGTAAACCAGAATGATTATTGCAACATTCTACGTGACAAACTGTTGCTCTTACTTTTATATCTTCACGATGAGTAGGCTGTGAACACTCCTATTTTCCAAGATGGGTACAGACGTGCACACAGGGCTACGCGCGTACTTTGCTTTCTTGCCGTATACTAAGACACCTTATCGCACATCGATTTGATCCCAAAAAAATAACCGATGTCATCCCAAACAAAATGTCTGGGACTATTTGGAAAGTCGCGTGAAACGTAGTAATCAATATTTTCGCAATTAGGTAACTCTATGGGATCTAATCATTACCGAGTCTCTTCACCAAGTTATGACACACCTGAAGAAACGTCAGGATTCGTTTCGTCGCCGAACTAAGGCCATTATCCAGCTTATAAGCGATGTTACATGTCATTTGCGTAACGTCTCCCAATGGTGAATAACTATTTTTCTGATCTGGTGTGCTTTCTTTAACTGTGGTTCACCGAATACACTGCCCTTAGGCGGCGTATACGTCATAATCCAATGTCTCTCACCCTAGGAGTGTTGCACCATGCTGAGAAATGTAATCGTGGTCCCTTTGGTGTGGGTATCTAGTGTCTCGGGATACAACAAGTGTATCCCCATGGCATACCACCAAACGGAGGTCCCGTCCTCCTGCAAATGCAACTAAGACGCGGCGTGGCGGGTGAGTCCCTATGCTACCAGCTCGGAAGTGCTCGTGGATTGCAGGGCATCAGTGCCGTGCTCGTCACGCATTATGATACGCTGGTGACCTTATCGTGAAGAGATGTTCACATCAAGCAAATCAGTCAGTAGCGGCTTGCATCAGTACAATCTTCTACAGAAAGTCAAATGGCGAATAAATTAAGTGAATCAGCAGGCAGCGTTTCTAAAAAAAGTATTGTATAGTTGATGATGTGGTTCTAATTAGGTTTTCAAACTTTTTCTTCGGTGTGTAACGTTTCTAATCCTTTGATCTACTCTCTTCTGCACCATCTGAGATGAGCATTTGTAAGTTTTTTGCTGTCTGTTAGGAGTTTTAGGATTTTCCGCCTGTGTTTGAGACTGTTACTATCAGCTTATGTTTGTCACCTCCTGTCAGTGTTTTGAAGAGTCTCTTCCGACCTCTCATATCTTGTCAACACTCCCTCAGTTCTTAGGGGTCAAATCTGCAAGTAACACAAAAACGTGGGCCGTTTCCAGTGGCTACTTCTTCTCAGTCAATACAACGCTACAGAGGGTCTTCGACGTACCAAACACGAGCCATTTCAGGGTGAAAGGGAATAAAGACTACTTTGGTGTTAGTGTCCTCGAGTGACGACAAGTTCTTTGAGAAAACAGCAGCTGTTTGAGATTTAACTTTCTGCTAGGCGACCTCTGACATACTTAACGCTGGATTTCCAAGCGTTTACTCATGGGAGCAGCATTTGTAGCAAGCAATCCAGCTGGTTCCGCAATTTTCTGGCGCCGGCCAATTGTAGGAACAATCGAGCGTCAATTAAATGTTGTACCTCGCTGCAAAAATGGAATTTATAAATGCTACCGATCCGAAAGCAAAATTATGCTGATTATCAGCAACTTATTTATTGCTGCTCTTTATTACATTGACATTCATCGCTCATTCTTCTTACTAATCTAGAGTAACAGTTGTTCTACGAATGTTCACCACTTTCTGTCAGTAACACATTGTCATAAATGAACTGAACACTGCTGAATTTTCTATTCCTTCCTTCTCCCGTATCCTGAATTTCCCTACCACTTCTTTCAATGTCACTTCCACATCCGACTAAAATAATACGGGTGACAAACTAGTTCCTGTTGGCAGTCTGCCAGAAGAAACTTATCGTCCTCAATTTCCACTACAAGATACTCATCTAAAAGTTTTCCACTTTTAATGATGTATAGTAATCACAGCATGCCAAGTTCTCTGCATTCAATACTAGCTTTCCATCCATCAGGTTGTCGGTGGAGTGCGTACTTTTCAGGTTCCAGGAAGTTCCATTAACGCTACGTAAGAAATTTAGTCTTTTCGAGTCATGATATATGCACAATTCTGTGGGGATTTGTTCGAAGACAAAGACTGTTGACAGTTTCGTTTAATGCTCATTGAACGAAACCGGTTCTAACATAATAAACATACATTAACACAGTTGTAGTGGTTCTTATTAGCATTCGAATAAAACGGCTATTGAACACTAGATGATAAAGATTATTAATCATGTTGTTTTCCTGAGCTTTTGTCTTTTTCCCTTTGGCAGATTTTTTTCTGAATCACATATTTCGATTAGTTTGATGATGTGGCTTAGCTTTTCCTATTTCATACTAATCTTATTTCATATTTGTGTACCTATTACAATATACATCTTCTGTAACCATACTAGTAGGATACAGTAGCAGGTATCTCATTAAAACCTACCCGTTCTTCTGGTGTGTTCCATAGCCCTATATTCTCATCCAAAAATACTTCCTCGTTTTGCACTTCACTTGTCCATTCAATTTTTGACATTTCTTCCACATTATCAGATTTTTAGGCGTATTCTTGTTTCTTTGTCTACCGATTTACGATGGTTCATGTTTCACTTCCACACAATGTTGTGCTTCATGAATTTCCTCCTTAGTTCCTTATCAGTATCTGATACCAGTAAAGCTCTTTTACTGAAGAAAGCTTTCTTTTGCCTTTGCTAGTTTACTTTGCGTATCTTCCTTTCGAAGATAAGATATGAGCTTTACACTCAGACCATGCACAGTCCGACGTAATGTTTTATCTGCACGTACATTTCTCCTTCTCCAAACCTTAGACAGGTTCTAGATCATAGCATCTGGGATAATGGAAAAGACAGAGTTGCCTTCTCACAGTCTAACTGTTGGTATTAAAACAAAAAATTAATAAGAATAAACTATTGGCCGTTCCGTTATGAATACACTGCCGACGGTTTTGATCGAAATTGGAAATTTGTGGTAAGGTCTTAAAGGACCAAACTGCTGAGGTCATCGGTCCCGAAGCTTACAAACTACTTAATCTAACTTAAAGTAACTTACGCTTAGGACGACATACACACCCATGCCCGAGGGAGGACTCAAAGTCTTCCATAAAGGACATGGCACTTCCAAAAAGGACATGGCACTCAAAACTTCGTTTCTTAAACCTAAGTGTTTTTTCAGATATGTTGATGACATTTTTATGGTTTGGCCGCATGGAATTGATGCCTTGAATCGTTTTTTGGATCACTTTAATTGTCTACATCCGAGCATTCAGTTTACCATGGAAATTGAAAGTGATGGCAAACTTCCATTTCTTGATGTTTTGGTTGAAAGAAAGGACGATGGGACTTTCGGACACAGTGTGTATCGGAAACCTACTCATACTGACAGTTATCTTCATGCGACCAGCTGTCATCCACCACACCAACGTAGTGGAGTTTTGCGGACTTTGGTAAAAAGAGCTTATGCCATTTCTGACGAGGAACATTTGAAAGAAGAACTTGACCATTTGAAAACTGTTTTCAAACAGAATGGATATACGGAACAACAAATATGCCGTGCTCTTCAGTTTGGTCCGTCACGCGAGCCTATAGAGGATACTTTTGTAGCTGTTGCTTATTTACCCTTTGCGGGAAGTATATCATCTAAAATTTCAAGAATTCTAAGGAGATATGATATTAAAAGTGTTTTTACGCCGGTGGCCAAGACTAGAGCCCCTCTCGGCTCAGTTAAGGATAATTTGGGTTTAAGGAAACCCGGTGTATATGAAATCCCGTGTCACTGTGGAAAGAAGTACATTGGTCAGACTATTCGAACGATTAAGGACCGGTGTGTGGAACATCATCGGCACACTCGGTTGCTCCAGCCCGAGAAATCTGCAGTGGCGGAACATTGCCTTAACGAGGGACACAGAATGATGTACGACAGGACACAATTGATCTCTCCTGCTTCTCGCTATTGGGAATGTATTCTTAAAGAATCTATTGAAATCAGATTAGCAAGCAATATTATTAACAGGGATAGAGGTTTTCCTCTAAGCAAAATATGGAATCCGATGTTGTCGGACATTAAACAAAAACGTTCTTCTTTTCGATCTTTGGATCCTTCCTGATGCGATTTATCGTTTCCGCCGTCTTTCTCCACCGGCGCGCTGCGTGTCTTCTTACCGCCAGGAGGCGCTATCGTCTCGCGCATGCCTGGTGAACGGTTTGTGGTGTATAAAGGTTTCCGTCGTTGTGGCTGGAACTCAGTTCCGGCGAGGCAGTGCACCAGCATTAACTCACCTGAGGATGGCGGCCAGCTGGTCCGCCGAAATATTGTGTCTGGAGGACGAAATGATCCGGCTGCAAACCCGTGAAGAATATCAACATTTTGTTTGTGTTATTTCCAATTTAAGTTGTTCGTAACTGTAATTCTTAGGTACTTACCTGTCTTTACGTGCTTTATATTTGACTGATTTACCGTGTAACCGAAGTTTAACGGGTTCCTTTTAGCGCTCATGTGGGTGACCTCACACATTCCATTATTTAGGGTCAATTGCCAATTTCCGCACCCTACATATATCTTTTCTAAATCGTTTCGCAATTTTTTCATCTTCTGATGACTTTACTAAACGATAAACGACAACAAAATCTGCAAACTACCCAACATGGCTGCTCAGATTGTCTCCTAAATCATGTATATAGATAAGGAGCAGCAGAGGGCATACAACACTACCTTGTGGAATGCCAGAAATCATTTCTATTTCACTCGATGACTTTTAGTAAGTTACTACCAACGGAGATCTATCTGACTGGAAATCAAATAACCGAGACGGTATTTGAAAAGCAAGCAACTTCACTACATGCTGCTTGTGTGGTACAGTGTCAAAAGCCTTCTGGAAATCTAGAAGTACGGAATCAATTTGAAATCCCTTGTCAGTAACACTCAACACTTCGTGTGTATAAAGAGCTAGTTGTGTTACACGAGAACGACGTTTCTAAATCCGTGTTGACGGTGTGCCAATAGCCTTTGTCTTGGAGGTAATTCATAATTTTCGAACACAAAATGTGCTCGAGTATCCTGCTGCACATCGACGTTAATGATATGAGCCTAGGCGTACACCGTTCCAATCTTTGGGTACGGATCTTTCGTCGAGCAAGCAGTTATATAAGATTGTTAAATATGCAGCTGTTGCATCAGCATACTCTGAAAGGAACCTCATTTTATACGGCCTACACAGGAAGACTCGCTTTTTATTAAGTGATACAAGTTGCTTCATTGCTCCAGGATATCTGCTTCTAAGTTACTCATGTTGGCAGCTGTTCTTGATTCGAATTCTGAAATATTTACTTCGTCTTTCTTGGTGAAGGAATTTCGGAAGGCTGCTTTTAGTAACTCTGCTTTGGCAGCACTATCGTCCATAGTATTTCCGTTGCTATCGCGCAGAGAAGGCATTCATTATGTCTTGCCGCTAGCAACGTTTACATATGATCTGAATCTTTTTGGGTTTCCTTCCAGGATTAGAGACAAAGTTTCGTTGTCGAAACCATTATAAGCATTTCGCATTGAAATCCACACTAAATTTCGAGCTTCCGTAAAAGATCGCCAATTTTGGAGATTTTGCGTTCATTCAAATTTGGTATGCTTTGTTCATTGTTTCTGGAACAGTGTTCTGACCCGTTTTGTGTACCGTGGGGGATGAGCTCCTTTGTTTATTAATTTACTGGGTATAAATCTCTCAATTGCTGTCGATACTATTACTTTGAGTTGAAACGTTATCTGGTTTACACTTACATCGTTAATTCGAAGGAATGGAGATTGTCTTTCAGTAGGGTGTAAAAATGAAATTTTATCTGCCTTTTTAAATAGGTATATTCTCGTTTAGTTTTGGAGGATTTGTGAGTTACGACATTTAATCTCGCTACGGCAACCCTGAGTTCACTAATTCCTGTATCCGTTTTGATGCTCGTTGTTAGCTCAGGATTATTTGTTGCTAAGAGGTCAAGCGTGTGTTGACAACCGTTTACTATTTGCGTGCGATCGTGAACTGACTGCTCGAAATAATTTTCACAGAATGCATATAGCACACCTCCGGAATTAAACATGTATTATCGCCAACATATCGAGGGTAAATTAGTCATCACCACCTAAATCTGTATGAGTCGGGTACGGGTTTGAAGTTGTATTATATGAGTTGAGAGGTTGGTGAAAGGTCCAATTACTATTTTATTCCGGTTGCCAAGAATGCGCACTGCCCGTACCATCTCACAGAAACTATCTACTTAAATTTCGCGACAAGATAAAACTATTTCTAACAGCAATAAACACGCCACCGCCAACTGTGCTTAGGCTGGTCTTTCAACTCACTGTCAGGTTTTTCGCTAAAATTTCAGCTGAACTTATCTCCAGGCTTAGCCAGCTTTCAATGCCTATAACGATTTAAGCGTCAGTGCTTTCTTTCAGTGCTTGGAGCTCTGGTACTTTCCTAACACAACCAAGACAATATGCAACTGTTACACTTGTGGTTCCTGTATTTACGTTCTACCTGTATTCGACCTGCACTCTTTGAGACTGAAGTTTGGTATGTAACGTCATATTCCAAAATATTTGATTCGCTGCGTGACATCAAAACTCTCTCCAACATAACAGCTGTCTCTAATTCAATTGCTCGGCAGTGTGTACTGTTAATAGTCATATGAGTTATTTGTAAATTATAAAGCGCAGCAATCAGCCGTCCTTTTTTTGCGGGTTTTATTACGCAAATCCAGATTTCGGCTAGTGCCTAGCCATTGTCAAAGCACTATTTTTTACTCTCGATGCAAGTTAGTTTCCTGTTGTTCGGGCGTCAATCACAGTTCTTTGAATACAACTCTGTGACTAATCTGTGACTGACTGTTGCGCTCTATCATTTATAAATTACATAACAGTCACTGAGTGCATCCATTTTCCTAATGAAAGGTGACCTGATGAGTCATGTAAGTATTTATTCGTGCACTCAGACGTGCGCAACGGTTTTAAGTGATCAAGAAATGATATAAATGATCTTTCTCTGAATGGCGCTAAAATGCTACAAGAGGGGAACAGCGGTACGCTAGACGTTTTAGAGACCGCAGTCGTCTGATTCGCCCCACCTTCGACATTATTGCCCAGACATCCTACGACTGGAAGCTTCCCAACATAGAAGCCTGTTCAAAGAGTATGATAAATGAACCAACAGAGCTGTACAGGTTGGTAGCTGAGCCTGAAATATACCGAAGTGCACTGTGGTTTGGAGTGCACGTTAAATGGTTGCTCTCCCAGGCAGGTTAAGTCAGTTCGAAGATCAGAGAAAGGCAACAGTAACCACCTCTAATGGGACCATTTACCTTATGCTGCAGTAGCTCAAGAAAAGTTGACAACGGTGAATCAGTCAGTGACTTCACATGCACAATCATGACGCACTGTAATTGATTATTTCATTGAACACGATCTCCACAGTGGAGTGGTAATTGCTGGAGGAAAAGGTGTTAAAATGGTCACAGGTATAAATACAGGCATCCCTCCACAAGGTGGTATGGGAGGTGGTGTAGACTAGCGGCCAGGACTGTAAACGGCGACGCTTGTTGACAGCAGAGAGCAGCCGGAAAATATTGTTTCAAGTGATGTGGATACACTTCGATTATTGTGCGAATTGGTGTTTTTTGTTCAGGACTGCAAACGGTCATATACTTATGGTTCGTTTAAAGTAGTTTTACAGTGATATCCGAAAAACAGAATACTAAGCTACAATGAAAAACACATCATCATAAAAATTATTCCATTCCATGTAAGCTTGGTGATACAACAACATCACTGGGGATGATACTACAAAGTCGTAGCTTGCACAATGTTCTTTATTAACTCAAGAACGACGCGTTGCGACCGGTTAGGGCATCGTCTGGGGACACTGCTTCTGCTTCCTAACTGTTGATATTTCACATCTTTTCAGCTCTAAGAATATTTGATAATTTATAAAAATATCATATTCTCAGAACACAATTGCAACAGTAACACTACTCAACCTTGTTAGAACTTGTACATCATTGCGAAATCCTCAAAGAGCTGGAATGATGTGAGACGTCAATAGTTCGGAAACCGAAGCAATGACTCCAGATAACGTGATGATACCCTAACAGGGCGAGACACGTTGTTCTGGAGTTAATAAAGAATACTGTGCAACCTCCGACAATTTTTAGTATTAAACGCGACCACAGTTACCACATGTCTTTTGCTTACATGTGACAGTGGCAATCTTACTTAGGTGGGATATTGTAAACTTCGATTTCAACACTGCAGTATGCCAAGTTTATCCGTTCGACATATCTCCTGTCTCCAACATTAAAAAGGGGTCTGTCTACTCAAGGACGCAAAGCAGCAAGTGCCTGCCTCATCACCAGAACGCCTTACAAGGATCAGTTGAACAAGTCACTTGACTAAAGTGCTCTCAAGAAGAGGTCGTTGTGTTTTTCTGGAGCTGGAGTCCGGCTAGGAGGAAGGGTCAGGAAGAGCAAAGGTCTTCAGTAAAAGAAAATTTCAGCCATAGAACAATCCGATTCTTCGTCAGACTCTTGCGAACTTCCGTTTGTGGACAGCGATAGTGACACGTATAGCAACGATAAGGAATACCTGACGGGAGTGTTCCAACTTGAACTTTTTCTGAAAAACAATTACTTCATGACACTCGCGGAGAATTATGGGTAGGATGTGTTATATGTCAAATGTGGTCACACTTAGATGGCCCCCAGGACTGAAAGATTTATTTACGTTTTGCGATTTCTGCTTAGTTTTTCATTAGATGTCCATTTTAAATGACTGCAAAAGGCAAATTGCTCTTCGTAGACTAGTTACCATTATGTGTAGTTTTATCCGGTTTCATTAAAACAGTTTAAAGATTTCTGTGACTTTCTTTGCCAGGGCCTATAGCTGCACGCCATTATTTTAGTGGTACTTTACCAGATTCTGGTGAATTTTTATTTTCGACTAGGAATACTTTATATTAATCATCGTTTTGTTTTGTATCATTTACCTAGTAAACTTGTTACCATTATTAATGAAGGTCAAAAACTTGTAATTTTTCCAAAAGAACCATTACACCAAAAACAAAGAGGAGTGCTCATATTTAAACCTTCTTCTCTATCATAATAATTTATTATTATGCTTAGTTGCATGTAACGCTTCACAGTAACGGTTTCATTTTCGTTTTCCGGATTATGTTGCATTTTACGTATATTTGTATCTTAATTCGCTCTGCCTCTCACTCGCATTTCTTTGTCAGATTAGGAACTTTATCCCCTTCATTGCAGTTTACATCAGTGAAAAAAGATGTTTTTCCGCTGGGTATGAGTGCAGTTGGCTCTACACGTTTGTAATTTAAATTTCTTGTTTTATATCTATTGCTAAATACATTTTCTAAAATTGGGTTTATTGTGTTTTTCTGAGTTGGAGCAACTGTTACTGAGTTACAACTGGTTGTGGTATGCTTTTTGCTACAAGTGCGAAAATACTCAGATTATTACGACCAGGTTCTGAAATTAGAGATAATCTTCGTTTTATTTGTACATGATGTAGATTGTAGATAAATGTATTCACTTTTTCACTGCAGTGGACTTAAACAATCATATGTTGGTTTTTGTTAATAGCTTTTTGTTTTCATGTGAATTATGACGGCATAACGGATTTATGAAAAAGAATTGTGAAAAACCAAGAAAAGAGAGCAACTTTTCCTAAAATATACGTTCTGTACATTGTACCAAGCACAAGACGTAGCTACTCATATCGATCCAGACAGTAGTCACCGAAGAAAAAATTATTGTTGGCGCCACGGCTACAATATTTACCGGGGCGTTTGGAGTTTGCAGCAGAAAGGAAACGTGTATCGTCGCGTGATACGACAGCGATATCAGTAGCGGCTGAGCACACACATACACACATCTCGCCAGCCACACAGCAATTCAGAAAAATAATACGCTAGTCCTACAACGGACGACCACTCAGCGTAATTTACCTGGGTTTTTCTATTTTACGCATCAAAAATATTTTTCTCCATTACCGTGGTTTAAATTGTATGTGATGTAACGCCAGCGAGGCTTTGAGAAACGTGATAACCAAACATAGCTCCGACTGGTAAACGTTAGAGCAATTCGTTTGAGACTCTGGAAGTTTGTTCAAATGTGAAATACTTTTATTCTGCGCTTAGATGGACTTGATTCTCCAGCAGACGATCACTTCCTATACCAATGGTAGTAGAGTAGCGGGAAAACGCTGCATTCTGGCAGTCCTCATTTGAAATCCTTATGAACTGCCTATATCCTTACAGGCTTAACTATTTATAAGTTAACACAGTCTTTTGCTTTACGTATCATCTCAGATTTTGTCCGGTATTGTGAGAATATTTCTCTCGATGTCAGTCTTTCGACAATTTAATCTGTGCAGAAAGAAGATAAATTCATACCACTGTGGCGACGATAAATTCATACCACTCTGACGTAATCAAACAATTAATAGATATAAACAACAAATATTTCTTTTATTAAAATGGACAAGGATTCACTGTCTGCTTTGATTTACTTTGGGGTTCTTTAAAAAATTGTACTGCACAAACTACATCTTCTTCCGAACAGTGCGAATCTCTCCAAAATACATGATAGGCGGTACCTTCTGTTGTATTTTACGTTATGGTGTCTTCTCATTCCGCTAACGGACGGAGTGTAGGAAGAACGATTTCTTTCTTCTTCGTCTGCTGTTATTAGTTTTACTTTGTTTTCACCCTCTCTGTGGGGAACGATACGGCGGACGCTGCACAATGTTTGTAGATTCTGTCCCTGAAATTTTATAAGAAAGTTTCCGAGAGGTATACTGCGTCTTCCTTCCGGTTTCTTCATCTGAAGTTCCTCAGTAGTCTCCCTCGACGTAAATAAGCTTGTGATCACTCGAGTTGCCCTTCTTTGTCTACATTCGATATCTGCCAGTGTGATATGGATCCCACAATCGTCTGTTATCTATTGTACAAACAGCCAAACTGTAGATTCTCAGAAGTCACCTGGTCAATAAAAGCTTTCCATTTCTTGTATCTATAGTAGTGATTAAGGGATCTCCCCGCTTCATGCCCCACTCCCTTTTACTTACACGTATTTGCTGGTATTGTCAACTCCAGTGGCGACTAATAATTCCTGTAGTCAAATGTTACCAATTTACGTTTCCCTAGAGTAAGAGCTAAGAGTGCGAAACGCCGTAGATAGAAAAACAGTCATAACCACCAGTAGAGTCACTCATTACAAGATTATAATGAGGCTGAGTCATATCAATAGGAGAAACAGGGATAAAAAGAGACAGAAATCGTTCTGGGGTGTTATTCACAACCGCTAATACTTCGTAGGTAGAACCGTTAAGATATATCTACTGGGTTCAGTAAAGATAATCCCAATAAGAATTTGCTTGTGAATTACGTTGACCGGGGGTCTGACTGAAAGTGTTGCTCCAGTGAACTCCGTTTCGGAGATTCAGTTTCAGATGCCCACTGGTTAACGATTGTCGACTCGTGTGAAACCCGTCACTCTTTGATATTACTCTTAAAGAACTACGTCTGACGTGTGCTCAGTTCTACCAATTAATTTTGTTTCCATGCGCAACATTTTCGACATTATTTGTTATACCACACTTATAATACTAACACTAGTATCTTAAAATTTCTTTGTACTTACTGTTTACACCTATTACACTTCACGTAGCAGTTTCAGGTTACATTTCGATAAGACAATGGGCTAAATTGATATTTTGCAGAAAATATTTTTTTAGCTGTTCCGAAGTTTAATTTTATCATAGATCTGTAATATCATTCATGAAGAGGTTTTTTTCCCAAATTTTACCAAGGGCGAGAGTACAGAATTTTTTACTGAATTAAATTCGGGATTTTCCCCCTCAATATTCAGAAGTGTGAAGTTCTCTGTACGCTTTTCGTCTATAAATGAGTAGACATGTTGTTAATTAACGTTATGTTAGAAGGTATGCTTTAAGCAATGTGCACTGTGTCTTGTATTTTTACATATGATACTAAATGTTAGTAGAAATATTTGTTTGCGTTGTATTATTTGTTTGAGGTACTCCTTAGGAAGCGTGCAGCGATTGGAGATGACCAGCAGATGTCTTTACGTCACAACAAATACGTCACGGAACTTCTTACACAGCACGGACCCATTAGAGCGAACCTCACAATAGAATTAAGCTTCGTCAATGAAGATATTATTCAACAAAACAACTGTGAAGACTCACGACAAATATCTACAAATCCTATTAGTGTTGAATATTCTTCCACACTGAAAACATATATATGAACACGTTCATGAACGAAATACACTATTTGATCAAAAGTATCCGGACACCTGGCTCAAAATGACTTTCAAGCTCGTGGCGCCCTTTATCAGTAATGCTGGGATTCAATATGGTGCTGGCGCACCCTTAGCGTTGATGACAGCCGCCACTCTCGCAGGTATACGTTCAATTACGTGATGGAAGGATTGTTGGGGAATGGCAGCCTATTCTTCACGGAGTGCTGCATTGAGGAGAGGTATCGATGTCGGTCGGTGAGACTTGCCATGCAGTCGGCGTTCCGAAACATCCGAAAGGTGTTTTGTAGCATTCAGGTCTATACTCTGTACAGGCCAGTACATTACAGGGATGTTATCGTTGTGTGACCACACCACCACAGGCCGTGCATTATGAACAGGTGTCCGATCGTGTTGAAAGATGCAACCGCCATTCCAGAATTGCTCTTAAACAGTGGGAAGGAAGAAGGTGCTTAAAACATCATGTAGGGCTGTTCTCTGATAGCGCCACGCAAAACAATAATGGGTGCAGGCCCCCATTGCGGTGGGAAGATAGGTCAATTGGGCTACTTCCACTACCCTAACCCCGCCCCTCCCCCCTGCCCTCGCCTCTCCCAGAAAATTGCGGGAATTTCAAATTCCATCAGGACATTGCAACACACCACAGCTAACTCCACTAAACTAAGAAACTGGTGGGAAGAAGGGCACTTGGGCTATTTCTTCTAATCTAAGTCATATGATGGCCACATCTTCCTAGGAATTAGTGGGAAAAGGGCTCAGTGTGTGCTGGATAGAATGGATGTAAATCTTTATTTTGCATGCAGTGTTTATTTAAACAATTTGAGACAGTAGCTCTATCCAATGTGTTCACCATGAAAGCTGGATTCCAACTGACCTAGTACACAGTACTGAGACCAGAGGGCACTGTCATCTCTGCTGTGATCTAATCCAAGATGGACATCGGGGGATGGGAAAATGGTGAAAAAAGGACTCAGCATGTGCTGGGCTGCTGGAGAGAGGAAGGAGTGTCCTTTATTTATTTTGGAGCAGTTATTGTGCTAAGAGAACCTGTTTACGAAAATAGCCCAGAATAACACTGAATGCAGTCCTACCGTTGGTCCTAACGTGGCACCTCATCCATCATACGTTACCCTTCCTGGAAGTCGTCAAGTCTTGCTTCCAACAAACATCTCCAAAATGCAGACATTCGCACCACTATGGAGAGAATCCTATGTCCCGGCACAAAAGATGTCTTGTGAATAAATGGAGGATTATGATTGACTCTTACTGAATTTACCGACCAAATTACTGATGCTGCCAGAGTGTAAGCACTGTCCGCCTTTTTTTCCTTTCTGCAAACGAGACTTCCAGTGGCAAAAAACTATTTTGTGCAGATCGTCACATTGCGCTGATAACTAAACCTGCAAAGTGGCCTACAGATCATAAAATACAAATACTCTTATTCAATTACACTGCTCTTCCGCTGCGGAGAGAAGCTTGAATATTAGAGTGGGAAACCGATCTCCAACCCGAAAATATATAACCGCATACCATGTCGATCTAGTAAACATACAATTCGTATCCTGCACCATACAGATTCACCCCTTTTGCATCATGCATATAGCTATAGACTGCCTCGTACTCGTACATATACCGTGAAGACAAACAGCATAAGCACGTGCACCGTAGGTATACTCATCGCTGCACTAGATATTTCCCATGAGGTCGGGAGGTCATCCAATCCCAACACGTGACTAGAGCGCCCTAGGTGGACCAAAGTCACTCTCAGAACTATTGTACAAAGCCAGGGTCAGCTCTCCTTGGCACAAAGGCGTTACTGTTTCTGGCCCCGACCTGCTTGCTTACCTGCTTGTTGTAGAAAGCATTTTTCACATGGTTTGCCAGAATATTATACCATTTACTCGATAGCAAGCACGTAGCAATATCGCTTGCATAGCAGTATCACTCACGCAATATAATTCCGAAGATACAGACTGGCAATTATTTGTCTAGAAACCCGAAACTTTTGCGAGATGGAGCGTGCTGTAAACCACTGAGTAACTAGAAACTTATCCCGTCTGCAAAGATCTTTACGTGAAAACTCGAATAAAATAAGGCAAACTGATATTTCCTCTCGTGAATACCGATGTTGGTCATGTACCAGATTCCAAATCATCCTTATAATTTACAAAGTGAACTAAGGTGTTTCTCGTGTCAAGAGAACCAGCAAATGCGTCTTTCACCTGTCTTTCACCTGCTAGATGCACACACGTCAATCGATGTTCCCTCAACTGAATAAAGGCACGAAATGTGCAAAAGCAGTCAGCTGGACAATTTACATGGGAGGGAATAATCGTCCAGCACAAACACACGTCCATATCAATCTTCTCAAATTTCCACTCGATCACGAGAGCTATCCAACACCTACCAAGTGTTAGTTCGCTATTCGACCGCCTAGAGGACGACAAGGTTTAGTGCGCTACATCCCTGCATCCCAACAGGCCTCTCCATTCAGTCAGCTCCTACCATTAGCCGGAAAAGTGAATCATTCCAGCCACAGGCCACCGCTGGCGCGCCACACACCCCTAGATGAAATTATCCAAGAAAACCAACACCAACATATTTGATCGCTATACTAACAATTAAATATTATGATCATGGTCTGAACTGGACGACTTCGACAATGAGTGAAGTATTAGAAATACTCCCCGCTGACGGCTGTGGCTCTGGAAACATAAATATCTGTACAATTCTTATTACTTTACGTATTTGCCCCTTTGCTATCACATTATTCCACGGCAAATCCATACCTTCCTTACAACTTTGCAAAAAAAAAAAAAAAAAAATGGCTCTGAGCACTATGGGACTCAACTGCTGTGGTCATTAGTCCCCTAGAACTTAGAACTACTTAAACCTAACTAACCTAGGGACATCACACACATCCATGCCCAAGGCAGGATTCGAACCTGCGACCGTAGCAGTCGCACGGTTCCGGACTGCGCGCCTAGAACCGCGAGACCACCGCGGCCGGCACAACTTTGCACATGTCGGAACACACACATATACTTTATAAGCCTGATGCTCAAGACGAACCTATCACACACCCCGTACTACTAAGTATAATATTCTGCCAATAACTAATTGCTGGCGATACGAAACAATACTGAAAGAAAATCAGCGATGGATGGACATGTCTCATAAGTTTCTCCTGCGAGTGCGATCACTATGTCTTAGAAATCTAGGGTAATCGTCTAACACACCTCTATATGTTAAAAGAAAACGACCATATTACTTTCACAATCGGTCTTGGTTGCACACAAGTATTCATGATAAAAGTTATAACCACTTTATAAATCGACTTATGGCGTTACCTCCAAATGAATAAGTTTTTCCAGACAAATACCACGACACTGAATATAGATGGTGATCGCAGGAGTGTATATTATCAGACGAACAGCGTCCACGATGCAACCCCGTAATAAAAACACGGAATTTTGAAAGTGATTTGGCTAAGGAACGTGGTTTGAAAGCGGTATTTGCAACTCCCTCTTGCTGACATTAGATACTTCTCCAGTATATCTAACGTATTTTGTCTCGATGCCACGTCAGAGGTTCTGCGATACATCCAGTGGGTTATAGGCGAAGATTGATTCAGAAGGATCACAAACATAGATGGTGTGCTGATTGAGATCGTAAGAAATGTACACAATGCTAGCCATCCCCAGAAGGTGTTGGCCCTCCACCAAAACTCAAAAAAGCGATGTCAGGCGATCATTATGTGGTAACCATCAGCATACCGGTGGACGGATGGGATGGAAAACACACCGTCGATGTGCTGTAATAATAAGCATCACAGTAGATTGTGTGAACAATTTTAGCAACCTTACAGTAATTTCAACACCAACCAATGATGCGACATCATGTTTCCCAATTTCAGTATCATAGCTAAACCACCCCTTCTCTACTTTTCAAGTATCATTGCGAATGTATATAGATGACTGTGCAGTACGTCCATTCATTGTTCAATCTCAAACACATACATCATCAAAGTATACCAGACAGGGCTCTACATATTTCTAGCACCTCGAGCATAGTGATTAATTTACGATCGATCTCTATGCGGATGGGAGTCACAGAGCATTCTCGCAGTCTTATGATAAAATTAGAGACTGAAAGACTCCCTCGCACTGTCTTTGACCAACAGACCCTGCAGCACTGTTACCGATTTACTCTGCAGTCGTTAGCACTCCTTATCGATGTAGAGTAACAGATTCGAAAGTGTTAAGATGTAACAGCAGACGGTTAAGAAGAACAAGAAACGGGTGGTTTTTACACATGATGGAGCTCCAGATGGATGGTGTTCGAAGCATTTTATGTTAATCAACTGCGCTATTTTAAGGTATTGTTCCAGTGTCTGGGATCAGTACTAGCAGGGTATAGGTAAGAGAGAATATAAACACACGTCCTCCTAAGGCTACACGGTTCTGCACTTAAAACAGGCTATAATGGTAGCTCACTTGAGTTTCCTACCTATCAGTCGTGTGGAATGCAGCTCTGTTAATATTCAAAAGTAAGAAATATATTTACACCTCTTGACATACATCCTTCTTGCAGGTTTCTCGACGATAAACTATGGTAACAAACTGTAAAACGAAAAAACTACTTCCTTAAAACAGCGGCTCTGTGTGATACATGCACAATATAGTTTTCCAGATACGTATAGCGACCACTGCTCATATAGGTACGAAAAGAGGGTCTCTGTTACTTTCAACTACCTAGTTTCAACTACTTTTCAAGGTCATCTGACTACCCACTTTCCACAACTTAAATACATGCCATGGGTCATTGTGTATAGGAAATGTCTTACGAATTTTGGTATATTAGCGAATAAAAAGATGGAGAATTTGCAACGTAGATAATAGTTAAATGAGCCACACATCTCCTTCTTTAACATTACAGACTGTCCTCTTTCTAAGTGTTCTTGACAGTCCACCTGGTCACAGAATTTAATCACCATAATATTATCGCAAACCGGTTCTGTAATAGGTGTAAGCATTTTTACATCCTTCTCGCTAAGTAGTTTACTATTTGATGTGTAATTTATGTTGCCAATGGCACTTGCCAGATTATCCAGGTTCTGCTGTCATAACTACAGACCGAAGCGGTTGTCCGTTGGTCTTGTCTTCTTCCCTAATAGCTGAGGGATGTTTAGCACTTTGGAGGAATCCATGTGGACAGTTTCAACTACCGCAGAAGACTGATCAGTTGCGGCTGTCAAGCCTTCTTTTATACTGTAAAGATCCAAGTTCATTGCGCTTCCGGTCACGTGATTTCCGGTTCTCGTACGAAATCTTTATTAACTTTTCCATATACATTTACGTAAAGATAACAACTCTTTCCTTATTTTGGTAGGTGTAGCTTTAATAACAACCAATTTAATTTTTAACTTACAGCTTAAATCCACATCTGAATCACCTGTTCCTTTCTCCAGCCAGTAATTTGACAAATACAGAGAAGGTATGTTTTCGAACACTAGTACATATTTAATAACAATTAGTTCTGTTCCTTCTGGTAGTTCTTCTAGACGAGAGCATTCACGGACTTTAATTTTCCTCTTACTTCCTGCATGACACTGTTGTCATAGCACTCAAAATCCTCCTGGATGTATGCTGAAAGCGCAATTGGGCCAAGAGTAAAGCAGAGTGTATGACCGAAAATCACGTGTATAGGTGTCAAGGCGAAGCTGCCTTTTCTCCTACACGAGAAAGACACTGTCACAGCAAGAGATACGGGAAAATCGGCAAGGATGCAATGGAAACTATTTCGAAGAAATATAAAAATCCTGTGGTTATACCACATAAAGTGTAATTATCTGTCTTTAAATGGATGTTACAATGGAGGAGCTCCCTGGAATATTACAACAGCTACGTGTAGACGACTATTATCTTTGGGATTTGGACATACCGCAAGACTTTGCTGGAATTTTTAACAAATTGGAGATATGCGACTACTTAATATCAACACAGCTTTTCTGCATGGAAGGATATCACCAGGGCAGCAGCAATGTGATTGTGGACGACGATAAGACATTTGGAATGGACTGTCTAACATGGTTAAGCTGCAACTGTAAGGATATATAATAAACTTATATGTCAAATCACAAGTCCAGGAGTGAACATAGATATTGGTAACCACATTATAGGTTTTATAAAGTGTCCAGACATGCGACTATGAGAAACTTTTAGATCTTCCTTGGCTAAACAGCATGGCATTACCAGGTTGGAGGCTACAGTATACAACTACAGAATGGATCGTGTATTCGACCCTGTGAACGAGTGTTGACGTGTATTAGACACCAGTAAACAGTATTTACAATGTGCTCCCCTTCACTCTGTGCTACTTGCTTCCATGTGGCGGCAATTAACGGATAAAGTACAGAATAACTGCTGTGTTATGTTTAATAGCGTTCTGCAGTTTGTGTACTGGGGTAATAAAAATACCCAAAATTGACAGGTGTACAAGTAAGTATTCCAGACACTCCAGACAGAGAAAAGCTTATCAGCTATGTTCTGTCTGCATACAATTTTAATTATCTTCCTGTAATCTATGAGGAGATTCTTAACTCTGACTCGAATAAAGACAATATAAGTATTATACTGAAGTGTTATGTTAAAGCAGGAGAAACTTATTTTTCTTAGTTTAGAACACTGTTCTCCACAATACCATCCGATATAGATATTGCGGAATTGGGACTGGTTGACAAGAGCAACATCATTGCACAAGTCTTAAGAAAAAGCGAAAATGTATCACAGAAACTTAAACCATTTCCCATTAAAGCAGTTACATCTTCAAGTACAGTTAATGTGTTATGTGCACGGTAAAGGAACTGGAAATGGAAGACATCGAAGTAAAGAAAAGAAAACTAGAGTATACAGAGGAGACAACTGCTATAAAGGAAGAATATAAGCTGCAAATTCAAAAGGAAGAGGCTATAGCGGATGTGCAGACCAGTTTTACGTATGGCTTTAAACACAGTGGATGGGGAAATGTAAATACGACTGGGGATACAAGATAATAGTGCTTACTGTAAAGAGCAATGGTAAGTGGCCATATGCTGGAATACCGGCCGAAACCGAAGGGCTAGAGCATTTTTACTATGTTAAAGGACACACGAAAAATCTGTTTATCAAACTCCAATCCTCCTTAGAGCTGCTTAAAAAGGATGTATACATTATATCGAAATATGTCGGTCTTAATGTTACACATTTAGCAACATAACATGCGTCTGTAGAGCTTAAAACCAACGGAATAACAACCTTTAATGGAAATTCGTTTGCAAAAGTTGTAAATTTAAAGTTCTGTACCGAAATTCCGCAAGAATGTGCAGCAGTGGAGCATGCAGCTTACACCCAGGAGGATGAGGAGTGTTATAACAACAGTGTCGTGCAGGACATAGGAGGAAAAATTAAAGTCCCCGAATGCTCTCGTCTAGAAGAAGTGCTATAATGAACAGAATTAATTGTTAAAGCAATAAAAGAGGTAGTTTACAGGAAACAAATTGATATATACTGGAGTTCGAAAACATATCTTCTCTGTTTTTGTCAAATTACTGCCTGGAGAAAGAAATATAGTATTCAGATGTGGATTTAAGTTATAAGTTGAAAATTAAATTGGGTATTATTAAAGCTAAACCTACCAAAAATATGGAAAGAGTTGTTTTCTGTACGTAACTGTATATGCAAAAGATTTGGTACTAGAAAATTTGCTTGCCTCATTCACTGATCTACCGAAATTCCTAAGACATTTCGTATTCACAATGATCCATGGGCATGTATTTCGGTTGTGGAAAGTGGATAGTCGGATGACATTGAAAAGTAGTTGAAAGTATAGCGACCGCCTTTTCGTACCTGTATGAAGCAGACCATCCACCTCTGTCTGCCATCATTCTTCCGCCACTGTGGTCTCAGGACATCTCCAGACCGGTAGCTGTAGGACACCGAAAATTCCAGCCATTTTTCTCTTCTGTTGAACAATGCTTCGAATTCTGTTTGCATAATTGTACTGATTTTCCCGTCTGTGATTAGACAATGCTCTCTTTCCAAACAACAATAATGCTTTTATAATTAACGGTGTTGTCACTAACGGGCATAGACATGATGTGGGCTTTTAACGGTGAGAACGTTAACAGTTTCTGAGACGTATGTTGAAAGCAGGATATTACGATTTCTGTGGAAGGGTAACACGTGATGCCTCGTTAGGACCATCAGGAGGAATGCAGTCGGTGTTATTCTGGGCTATTTTCGTTAACAAATCCTGTTAAGACAGGAATTTCCGTTCAGACTAGCTGAGACGTCACGAAGGCTACAACAAATGCGATGGTTAACTACACTACTGGCCATTAAAATTGCTACACCAAGAAGAAATGCAGATGATAAACGAGTATTCATTGGACAAATATATTGTACTAGAACTGACACGTGATTACATTTTCACGCAATTTGTGTGCATAGATCCTGAGAAATCAGTACCCAGAACAACCACCTCTGGCCGTAACAACGGTCTTGATACGCTTGGGCATTGAGTCAAACAGAGCTTGGATGGCGTGTACAGGTACAGCTGCCCATGAAGCTTCAACACGATACCACAGTTCATCAAGAGTAGTGA
The DNA here is from genome assembly GCF_023897955.1 of Schistocerca gregaria. NCBI lineage: Eukaryota > Metazoa > Arthropoda > Insecta > Orthoptera > Acrididae > Schistocerca > Schistocerca gregaria. The sequence goes on along the minus strand of NC_064920.1, from coordinate 904,797,305 downwards.
CTGGCGTATTCTGACGAGGCAGTTGCTCGGCCACCATTGACCAGACGTTTTCAATTCATGAGCGATCTGGAGAATGTGCTGGCCAGAGGAGCAGTAGAACATTTTCTGTATCCAGAAAGCCCCAAACGGGACCTGTAACATGCTGTCGTGCATTATCCTGCTGAAATGTAGGGTTTCGCAGAGATCGAATGAAGGGTAGAGCCACGTGTCGTAACACATCTGAAACGTAACGTCCACTGTTCAAAGCCCCGTCAGTGCGAACAAGAGCTGACCGAGACGTGTAACCAATGGCACCCCATACCATCACACCGGCTGATACGCCAGTATGGTGATGACGAATACACGCTTCCAATGTGCGTTCACCGCGAGGTCACCAAACACGGATGCGACCGTCATGATTCTGTAAACAGAATCTGGATTCATCCAAAAAAATGACGTTTTGCATACGTGCACCCAGGTTCGTCGTTGAGTACACCATCGCAGGCGATCCTGTCTGTGATGCAGCGTCAAGGGTAACTGCAGCCATGGTCTCCGAGCTGACAGTCTATGCTGCTGCAAACGTCGTCGAACTGTTCGTGCAGATGGTTGTTGTCTTGCAGACGTCCCCATCTGTTGACTCAGGGATCGAGACGTGGCTGCACGATCCGTTACAGCCATGCGGATAAAAGATGACTGTTATCTCGACTGCTAGTGATACGAGGCCGTTGGGATCCAGCACGGCGTTCCGTATTACCCTCCTGAACCCAAAGATTCCATATTTTGCTAATAAGTCATGGCATCTGTACCAACGCGAGCAGCAACGTCGCTACACGATAAACCGCAATCTCGATAGGCTACAATCCGACCTTTATCAAAGTCGGAAACGTGATTGTACGCATTTCTCCTCCTTACACGAGGCATCACAACAACGTTTCACCAGGAAACGCCGGTCAACTGCTGTTTGTGTATGAGAAACCGGTTGGAAACTTACCTCATGCCAGCACGTTGTAGATGTCACCACCGGTGCCAATCTTGTGTGAATGCTCTGAAAAGCTAATCATTTCCGTATCACAGCATCTTCTTCTTGTCGGTTAAATTTCGCGTCTGTAGCACGTCATCTTCGCGGTGCAGCAATTTTAATGGCCAGTAGTGTATTTGTGCAGCACTTTTCTATTTCCGAAAAGGTTCTGAAATGTAATGGACGGCTGTCCCGTTAGGGTCGCGAGGGAGAAAGCAGTCAGTGTTATTCTAGAAAGCATTATAACAGACCTGCAACGTCAGTATCAACAGGTAGAGAGGTATTGTGCCAGCAATGATAAACATGCACGTTTGGTCTAGAGGGTGACGTGGCCCTTGTTTACATAGACATGTGACGTCAGTATAGCACTCGAATTACTCTATTACTCTAACTGTATACCCGAAAATAGATGCGACTTTCACCTGCTGGCTGCTGTCGGCAGGAGCCTGAGAGCAACAGCTCACACCCCTGTATTCGTCCGTCTGGCGGCGGCTCGCGGCGTCGACACCTGTGCACGTTGGACCAGTTCACTGAGGGTGATTCGCTATGCGAACATCCCGCTGGACCACAGGTAAAAGGACATGCGTCATCGCACCAGCAACGGTGTCTATGTAGACACAGGTTTTGAAAGGAGTATCTTAGGTGTTGAGGATGAAAAGGAATGCTGTCGCCTCCTGCTCGCGAGACCAGAACTGACACCTGCGCGTGGTTCGGCAGCTGACGGCCGCGTCTTCAATTTGCGGGGGACGCCGGTGCATCCCGCCTCCTCGCAGCATGTGTGGTGGCGTTCCGTATGGTCCAGGGGATGGCGGGCGGTGCGTGCTTCGCGATCGTAAGATTTTTAACTGTGTGTTTAATGACGGTATCCCTAGTGTTGCCGAAATAAAAAATAAATAAAAGCGATCTATGTAAATGTGATCTGCATCTTTCCAAACAGCAGAGAATGATGAGCAAATCAAATCCAGCCCCCGAAAACTGAATTTTTATAAATACACAATATGCCCTGGAATTTCCTGTCATGAGATTCTTCCTCACCATCGCAGAGCCGCTTATATCCAGATAGAGGAGGGGAGGGAAGAGTGGAGTGGACGAAGAGGGCAGGGAAGGGGTGGCGGGGGTGGCGATCAATTTCCTCAAAAACTCTTTAAATAAATAAATAAACTGTATTCCATACACTGCTATCAATCCTCTAAATTGTTAAAATAAGCAGTATTCCACAAATTGTCTGAATTGTTTAAGCAATATTACTTGCACAGCAATCGATTTCCAGACAAATTCTTTAACTAAATAAATAAACTATATTCTATACACTGTTATAAATGACTAAACAATACTCTATACATCGTCTAAACTGTTTAAACAATATTGTATACGCTACAATCCAATTTCCTCCAAATGACCGATCAACTGAGTTCTTTTACCACCAATTTCTCGGAGGGAGAGTATGAAATGGGAGGAGGTTTACCAGAGGGGGATATGTTAATTAACTGATTAATTTAATTAAGTACTCAGTCAAATTAATAAGGGTGAGAGGGGCTATTCCAATAACTCAGACCTGAAAGTGTACCTTTAGGAGTGAGGGAGGGGGGGGGGGAAGTTTCCTGTGAGGCGGTGGAGGGGTGGAAAGTGGGGGGAGGCGGAGAGGGTGGGGGAACACTAGGTTAAGTGCCTGTCAATCAAAAGAAAAGATCCTATTAGCATAACAATAGGTTAAGGACCTGTCAAAGGAGAACAATAGGTTAATGACATGCCAATCAAAGGAAAACAATTGGTTTGCCCCTGAGTGCATACCCTCCCCTGTTGTAGGCAACCTGCACTAACAAAATTCACCAAAACGTACTCTGTTCCACTACTCAAGACCACACCAAAACACCACTGCCTCCTGTTGGCAGTACACACATTGGCAGATGACATTCACTGTGCATTCGCCATAATCGCACCCTGCCATCATATCGCCACACAACGATTTCCACTGTACAATCGTCCAATGTTTGCTCTCCTTACACCAAGCGAGGCATTGTTTGGCATTTACCAGCGTGACGTGTGACTTATGAGTAGCCACTCATCCAAGTTTCCTCACCTCTGGCCTAACTGTCATAGTACTTGCAGTGAATCCTGATGCAGTTTGGGATACCTGTCTGCCTAACACACATTACAACCGTCTTCAACAGTCGGTGGTCTCTGTCAGTCAACAGATGTGGTCGGCCAGTACACTTTTGTGCTGTACGTGTCGTTTCACGTTTCCACTTCACTATCACTTTGAAAACAATGGACCTATGGGTGTTTAGTACTCTTGAAATCTCGTGTACAGACATATGCCACAAGTGACACCCAATCACCAGACCATGTTCGAAATCCGTGAGTTCTGCGGAGCGCCACATTCTACTCTCTCACGATATCTAATGAACACGTAGGTCGCTGATATGGGGTACCTGGCAGTAGGTGACATCACAATGCACCTAATATGAAAAAGTATGTTTTTGTGGCTTTTCAGATACTTTTGATTACATAGTGTAAATGGTCGTGGTTATACAATCCACGGGAAACCTAGTTCAAAAGAGCAGAAGAAAAAGTAAATGACTAACATATTGCAATTAAAATCTACATCGAAACTATCTGACGATTTTGCCACCCATTAGCCTCTCATAAGATGATATTTTTAGGAAAATGTGTAATATTGCAGTTTTCTCGTACACAACAGCTCTAACAATGTGGTCATATATGGGCTATAAACTCATAATCAGCTTTTTGCAACAAGTTAATACTTTCCATGCAGCGTTTACTGTAATTTTTAAAGGGTTTTTAAGGATTAAGTAATTCGGTGACTCTGGGAGTACACTCAAAGAACTTATTTTCGCTCCAGCTGAAGGAATTCTTAATCCCTGTATTACAGGTACAGTATATGCTCACTTTTATGAATGACGCTCCAAAGGAAAATGAGAGGTATAATATCATGTGATACGTCGCGGGCCGCAGTGACTATAGTCACTTGCCGATGCCTTTTTAACGACACCACTTTCGGTCCTACACCTTCACCAGAAATGGCTATTTTTAGCTGCGCCGCCGCCCGGAACAGCGTGTCGACAATAAAAGCAAGTGGGATGGCCCGTATGTGCGCAGCGGCGCATAGCATTCGGCTGGTAACGGCTGCCGGCGCCGTTAAGTGCACCGACGGCCCATCCGATGCGCACTTTACACGGCAGCGGGGCCGTTCATTGTTCGGGCCGGCCAGAAGGACGTGGCAATTAAAGTACTAAATAATCCGGTGAAAGCAGAGTTTACTCCCACTGGCATTATAGTAGGAGGTAACGTATCTCCATAGTCGTAAAGTAGACACCAATAGGCGGGCAATCTTCGTTTAAGTAAATATAGACTGACACCTAATAGCAGCTGCCGACGACTCTGATCAGTTCCTGTTCCTTCAGCACAGAGCAGGCAACCTGCTGCACAGACTTGTATGTTGGGTTGCGGCAAATCAGAAGATCTCTTCAAACGGTTGACTACTAATAATACACTTACGAAGTCCGAGTCAGGAAGAATGGACGGCAATGAAAAGGGCATAAGTCCGATTCCAGCAGTGAGAATAGCTGGAATTATAATATGTAGCACGTCAGTACTACAAGTATATCACATATTGTTTTGCAGAGTCTACCACTTTCCATGATACTGAAAAAAAATGCAATCAATTTACAAAAAACTCATGTGACTCATCGTGGAATATAGCTGAAACTGAATTATCAGGGGAAACTAAGCTTATACAGGGTGGACCAAAAGTTTCACCTTCGAGTTCCTTTAGAACACCTTTATTATTATTATTTATTATTTCTGTTTACAAAAACACATCTGTACATTTGAATGAATGATTTGGACAGTCATCTGTTTAATTTTCAGTATTTTATATGTCGTCCTTGATTATGAAGACATTATTAAACTCGTCTGCCAAAGCTTGCCCGAGTACTATTGTCTCTTCAGGGGTGACAGCGTTTCATTCCTCCTGGGCACGTGCAATAAGCTGGCCCATCTGCGTATACGAGGCTCTTTGAAGACTGCATTCTGTAGTCTGGCCCACAGGTGCTGTATGGGGTTTAGGTCTGGACTGTTTCCAGACCAGTCACCCCAAACAACAGAGGATGTTCTCTTCACCGTCGTTTTTTATTTAGCTGTGTGAGCTATTGCTCCATCTTGCCTATGAACAGCATTGTCTGTAAACAATCCTGTTGGAAAAACGTCCGCAACTGAGCATTACAGCAGAGGTTGAAAATACCGCTTCAGATGTAAATTTCTTTATTTTCCCACTACCGGTTTCGGACTGTTATAAGCCCATCTCCAGGTATCGTAGCTGTACTGGTGGTCCGAGAGCGACGCTTCTACCTGGCGCGGTGTGCTGCGCTCGTAGGTACTCTGTTACGGTATGCCGAGTTCGTGAGTTAGTGAAATGGCTTCTGGTGCAGTACACAGCTAAGACGATTTCTCCCTGCCACTAGTACACAGATATGCCCCAGAGTCAGGTAACTGGATAGGAGTGGCGAATCTCTATGGCACTGGTACCAGCTCGCATCTTTACGCCTGTGGTGCTTTTGCCCTGGCTGCGTCTTGTTCGAACGACACAGCATTTGTACTGTTTGTTAGGTGGATTACTATAAACTGAGAAGCGAACGTTGGCTGAATCACGATAGCTCCTTTATCATAGATTTTGTATTGCTGTTATATCACTAAACAGATAGATTTTAAATTTTGAGCAGGACTCAGCGGAACGATGATCATATACAAATGTTACACTAGTTGTCACAAAGGTACTGACGTTCCAAAAACTAAACCTTTTTCATTCATAAAGTATTTTTTCTGTCTCTCAAAATTGACAAGTGGCCAAGACACCAAAACTGTGTTATTTCCCAATAACAGACTGTTGCGGTATGTGAGCTGAATGCACGTCACAGAATTAACTAAGAGGACATGGTGTAGCTTCGCGACGCGACTTCCCAGCGTATTGTCTAAGACAGTAGACGTACACCAGGGAGTTGTTCGCTGACATTGTGCTGGATTGGTATGAAAAATCATCGACGGACAGCCGTTACACAGAAATAAGACCATTCCGCAGTCATCTCTCCCGTACTTACAGTTTGTGTAGAATTCGAACACACACAGGCATTGTTGGCGGTGAGAGAAGTGTTAAAAAGTGCCATAGTCGGACCAACCGTGGATCACATATCGAACCTATATTTTACTAGCATGATAGGTACTGAACTACTTACAAAACTCGTGCATTAACAATATTTTGTCAACTCTCTCTGAACTCTGACCAACAACCATTTAACGGGATATCCGGACTAATTTACAAAACAGGCATTTGCAACTGACTGCAGAACGATTCTGCAGCGGCCAACGTACATTTCGCGTAAGGACTGCGAAGACAAGATAAGAGAAATAAGGGCTTCTATGGAGGAATATAACAATAGTTTTTCTCTTTCTTCATTGTCGAGTGGAATACGTAAGGAAATGGGTAGCAGTGACGCATGGTACCGTCCGTCATACACTATACAGTGGCTTGTGGGATATGTATGCAGATGTGGACGAACTAGACCAAGAAACTATTCTACATACAAAGAAGGTGATTTGTGGAACGATGTGGGGAAAAACAGATCCATATTTACACGGCCAGGTAGTTTTAATATCATTGTAAGGCATCGAAACTGACGCAGAGATTGTTACTGATTGCAGGGTGCAACACGCTGTGAGGTAATGGGCGAGTTGTGGAGACATAAAAATATCCGAAGTTCGGAGTTGGCGTGGCCGCGAGAGCCGCTCGGCAAGCCAGTACTCCTCAGCGACCGCGTGGTGCCGTACGTTAACTGGAGCAACAGGGGTAGCCCCAGTACGTGGTCCAGCGACCACGTGGCTGGGAATCCCATGGTGACACTGTGCTGATGAAGGAGACATGCCGGGAGTGCCAAAGATGACGGACTTTGTGAGACCTTAATGGCAGATATTTCACAGTTTGTATAGAAATTAATAGTAGCCAGATGAATCATGATACTTCAAAGAGAAACATATACATTACTATTATTTGCACAACGATTCTGATGGTGTAATCAGATTATCAATGTCTTTATTAGTTATAGATTAGTATATGACGATAAATTATACAAGTAAACACCCATTTCCAAAGTCTAAACGGTTCATCCGGTTTTGTCGATCGACATGTCTTTAGAAAGCTATTAGTGTAAACCTAAATTGGTATACATTACAGGCATGTAACTTGAATAGTTATTGGAGGTCAAAGTGGCCGATTACTATCGATCGCGTCAGGCCATAAGTACTTCACAGTTAAACGAAAAAACGCTAGCAGCATGGTTATAAATATATTTAGTCATCTATGACTTTGTTAATATCCGATGTATACTATTCATGAAGAAATTGGTCAATTATTTACTGTGTTCTAGAAAGCACAGAGACATTAGGCTACTGGCTTACTTCTGTTCTATTCCTTTGATATATGTTTATTTAATTTGCTTATGTATTTAATAAAGTGTGTTAGAACCTGTTTATGGTGCAGCCATAGGAATATTTGTTTAATTTCAAGTTATTTAAATGTAAATCCAGTGTTTCGTACGTTTTTCAATATGTTGGTGAGTGTGCGTTGGCTTGAAGACATGGCAGGAGGGCTCTAGCCAATCACAGCTCTCGTTACTACAGCAGGCGACTACAGAAGTGGGGGAGGAGCATCGTTTTGGAGAAAGGTCACGAGGCAGTTCTGAACTGAGCGGCGCGAGGGGCAGTCGCACAGAACACAGGGAGTGCACGACGTGAAGGCGCGACCTACAGTTGCAGGAAGGACTTGGAAAGTGAAGTAGTTTCGCGCGTGGTCGCGGGGAAAGAAATATTTCGTAGTCCGACTTGTGCACTTGTAAGATTTCCGTGGCTTCTGCAGTGAAGACGTAGTACGCGTTTGGAAATGAATGTCTTGCGAGCTATGTTGTTGTTCATAACTAATTACGTGAAGTAGGAATCTATTGTTTCCCTGTTATTCAACTTACATTTTATTTAATTGCTGGACCATCGACACCAATAAGTGTTTTACAGTAATAAAGGACATTCTTAATGGTACTTCTGCTATCGTACTCATCATTTAAAGTCGTTAAAATAGTATCTGCAGATTTTATTTAATTGCAATCTTTCATTTATAAATGTCTATATTACGTTCAAAAATTGCAATTTCTAAGTGATAGGAAACTTCGACCATTCGATGCATGTGTATATGCATGTTGTCTACTGTAGACTCGGCAGTATTTGGCTTGTAATGGGGCAACTACGTATCCCAGCCCCTAGACAACGTAACCACCCAAAACTTTTAATATTTCATCTCTAAGTCTGTGGGTACGTAGTGGCCCCACCACTCATCATATTCTTTTAATCTGGGGTTGTATAAATGTCAGTGAGAAGTGTTTGAAGAAATCCCATTTGCCTTTGAAGGCTGTCATAACAAACCAAGATTTTCAAGTAACTTTTCAGATTGTGCTAACTTGCTATATCACTCAATTTTCAGATACAGTTGTACCTATTTTTGGATGTAAAGTATGTGATTCAGACTTTTTTCCATTATTGCACAGTGTTATCGGATGGTGCATAAGATCGTAGCGTTTTTCCGTAAGTTTAATAAACAGAACAGATACATATAATAGAGACCATAGTCATCACTAATAAATTCTCCTTCGCTGCTTTCAACAGTCTACCAGCGCTGGGGTAACATTTCGATTCCGAGACTGTACAAATCACATGGTTTTGAGGCCGAAAACGTCGTATAGCATGTTCCGCGTGTATATACTTCCGAAAAGGAAGTTTCTTGCAGGCTGTTTGATAGAGAGCGGAAAAGATGAGAATCTGAGGGCTCAAGAGCAGGTGAATAAGGTGGCTGTATAGTGTTTTCCGTCAGTCAAGCAGGATGCGGGTGGGCGTGCGTTATCGTGGAGTAGCGTCACTTCACGCACTCGTCCTGGCAGTTTGTCTTGGACTGCGCCTACAAGACGTCTGAGATGTTGACAACAGATTAGATTAGATAAAATGTAATTTTCGTTATACACCCTCTGGAGACAGTTGAAAACACACTTAGGTGTATACGATAATTCTTAAGCTATTGTAGCCACACATCATCGAACACAAAAGTAAATCAAAAAACTGTTACACCACATATTTACGATGATCGCATTTCAACATAAAATTTGTGCACAAGTTAAATTGTAGCAATATTCGCATTAATTGATATTACTAATAATATTCAGGCATCAATCAGTTTTGTTAAGCAGTTCATCAGTGGAGTAGAAGGAGTTGGCCACGAATAAACCTTTTAGACTTTTCTCAAACCGAACTTTATTACTAGTTAAACTTTTTTTGGCTGTTGACATGTTATTGAAAATGTGTATTGCTGACTTGTAAACACATCTCTGAACCAAAATAAGTGACTTTAAATCTTTGAGAAAATTATTCTTATTTCTAGTATTGATTCCATGGTTCCACTGGCTCTGAACACTATGGGACTTAACATCGGAGGTCATCAGTCACCTAGTACTTAGAACTACTTGAACGTAACTAACCAAGGACATCACACACATCCATAACCGAGGCAGGATTCGAACCTGCGGCCGTAGCAGTCGAGCGGTTCCGGTCTGAAGCGCCTAGAACCGCTCGGCCACCGCGGCCAGCTATTGGTTTCATGAACTAAGCTGTTGGTTTGTAAGGCTGATATATTTTAATGACAAATTTCATTAAGGAATGATATTGGTAAGTAGTCGCTAATATTCCCAGTTCCTTCAACAGCCCTCTACAGAACGTTCTAGAGGTCACACCTCAAAAAGTAATTCTTATTGCACGTTTTTGGGCTCCGAAAACTTTAGCTTGGCTTGATAAGTTACCAAAGAAAATAACCCCGTAAGACATTATGGAATGAAAAAAAGCATAGTACGCTACTTTTTATTTTTACACTGCCTATGTCTGACAACATTCGGATAGTAAATAGAGATTTGGTTAGGCGCTTCAGCAATTCTGTCGTAAGCCCTCCAAGTTAAGTTTATTACTAAGCTCTGATAACTAGAACTGAAACTAGCCCTGTAGTTCTCCACTGCGTTCAGTACGCTTTTCCAACTTTTTGACTAGAAACCATTTATTAATGTCCATGAAAATTTCATTAGCCGACGTTTCTAGGCCTACTTTATTTAATATTTATAGCAATGATTGTATCATATGCAAACAAAACAAACTTAGCATCTGGTAATGTTACTGATGAAATCTTATTGATATACACAAGAAAAAGTAAGAGCCCTAAGATGGAACCTTGGGGAACACCACATGTTATTGGTTCCGAAATGGTTGATACCTCATAGGTTAATGCACGTCTCTATCCATTCTGATACTTCGTTTTCTGTCAGAGATATACGATATGAACCCTTTCAGAGTATTTCCTGATGCACCGTAACTTTCTAATTTACTTAAAAGAACATTGTGATTTACACTGCCAAACGACTTTGGCGGATCATGAAATATACCAGTGGCCTGTAATTTATTCTCTAATTAATAAAATACATTATCAGTGTATGTGTAGGTAGCCTTCTCAGCGTCGAAACCGATTAGAAATTCGAATTGTGACTTGGATAATATTTTATCTGCGGTCAGATGACGCTGTTCCATCAGATGCTCGCAGGTCTTTGTACAGGGAGTTGCCACTTTGGGCTCATCTATTCCTTTCTTTTCCTTATGTTAGCATAAAGACACCATTTCTCGTCAACGGTAACGATATAGGACAGCGAATGTCGGTGCTGCTGTTTACGAGCCAATTGAAGATGAGCATTAGCTGAGAGGTCTAAGGCGCTACAGTCATGGAGTGTGCTGCTGTTCCCGGCGGAGGTTTGAGTCCTCACTCGCGCATGGGTGTGTGTGTTTGTCCTTAGAGTAATTTCGGTTAAGTAGTGTGTAAGCTTAGGGACTGATGACCTTAGCAGTTAAGTCCCATAAGATTCCACACACAATTTTTTGATGATGAGCAAGCAGAGATGCAAAAAAGGCTAACCACATATTTTTGTGATTTTGGTTTAGAGCTTGCGTTACCAATGCTCTCGATTTTTTAACTTTCCCCGTTGCATGCAAATATCATGCGATGGTGGAATGATCACATTTTCCAGTTCTCGGCTACGCTGACGTGTATCATTATAGATACACGATCTTCATCAAACACCGACGGTCTTCCTCAACGTGGAGAGTCACTAATGTCAGAAAATTAATCCTGAAAACGAGAAAACCATTTTCTTGCATTGCTCTGCCCAGTGGCATTATCCCTATACAAAACGCAAATGTTTCTACCAGTCTCTGCTACTGTCACTCCTCTACTGAACGAAACAGAAGAACATGTCGGAAATGTTCCGATTTCTCAACTTGGTACTTCATTATCTAGCGTTCACAGCTCCACTCACAATCTACAAATGACAATATGACAATGAGTAGAATCAAATAGCAAAGGTGAACGACAAACAAAAACTGCCAATCGATGAATAAACATAGCAACCGGAATAGCAACATGCAAAACAAAAACGCCGCGAACTTATGCACCAACCTAGTATTAGTACTCTGGCGAAGCCCTCTCTTTCTTGAAGCTAGTTTAGAACGTATCGATTTACCTGCTCCTGGGTTATGCTACGAAAATTAGTCTCGCTAAAAATATCACTACAAAGTATATAAGACGACCTTGTTGTTTCTGTTTTATAAGAATCGATGTAATATCAGTCATAAGAGCCGCGGCTTACATTTGGCTAATTTGCAACATATATTATGTCAAACTTATGAAGGTGTACATTTTTAAAAATACCTAATTTATTTTCACACTTACATAAACGTCGTTTATTTTCATTATTTATTCTAAAAGGTTTTTATTTACAAAAGTACAGTTCTATTTAATTGCGCCTTAAATCTTAAAAGTGGAAATACGCGTCTTATTAATATGACTCACCGAATGGTTTGGATGCTTCTTAAATAAAATGTAATTCATACACTACTGGACATTAAAATTGCTGCACCACGAAGATGACGTGCTACAGACGCGAAATTTAACTGACAGGAAGAAGATGCTGTGATATGCAAATGACTAGCTTTTCAGATCATTCACACAAGGTTGGAGCCGGTGGTGACATCTACAACGTGCTGGCATGAGGTAAGTTTCCAACCGGTTTCTCATACACAAACAGCAGTTGACCGGCGTTTCCTGGTGAAATGTTGTGATGCCTCGTGTCAGGAAGACAAATGCGTACCATCACATTTCCGACTTTGATAAAGGTCGGATTGTAGCCTATCGCGAATGCGGTTTATCGTATAGCGACATTGCTCATCGCGTTGGTCGAGATCCAATGGATGTTAGCAGAATATGGAATCGGTGGGTTCAGGAGGGTAATACGGAACGCCGTGCTGGATCCCAACGGCCTCGTATCACTAGTAGTCGAGATGACAGGCGCCTTATCCGCATGGCTGTAACGGATCGTGCAGCCACGTCTCGATCCCTGAATCAACAGATGGGGACGTCTGCAAGACAACAACCATCTGCACGAACAGTTCGACGACGTTTGCAGCAGCATGGACTATCAGCTCGGAGACCATGGCTGCAGTTACCCTTTACCCTGCATCACAAACGGGAGCACCTGCTATGGTGTACTCATCGACGAACCTGGGTGCACGAATGGCAAAACGTCATTTTTTCGAACGAATCCAGGTTCTGTTTACAGCATCATGATGGTCGCATCTGTGTTTGGCGACATCGCGGTGAACGCACATAGGAAGGGTGTATTCGTCATAGCCATACTGGCGTATCACCCGGCTTGATGGTATGGGGTGCCATTGGTTACACGTCTAGGTCACATCTTGTTCGCATTGACGGCACTTTGAACAGTGGACGTTACATTTCAGATGTGTTACGACCCGTGGCTCTACCCTTCATTCGATCCCTGCGAAACCCTACATTTTAGCAGGATAATGCACAATCGAATGTTGCAGGTCCTGTGCGGGCCTTTCTGGATACAGAAAATGTTCGACTGCTGCTCTGGCCAGCACATTCTCCGATCTCTCACCAATTGTAAACGTCTGGTCAGTGGTGGCCGAGCAACTGGCTCGTCGCTGTGGTATCATGTAGAAGCTGCATCGACCTGTACACGCCATCCAAGCTCTGGTTGACTCAATGCCCAGGGGTATTAAGGCCGTTGTTACGGCCAGAGGTGGTTGTTCTGGGTACTGATTTCTCAGGATCTATGTACGCAAATTGCGTGAAAAAGTAATCCCACGTCCGTTCTAGTATAATATAATTGTCCAATGAATACCCGTTTATCATCTGCATTTCTTCTTCGTGTAGCAATTTTAAAGGCCAGTAGTGTATATGTTCCGTCAGTTCTGATCTTCAATACAAACTACTCTTCGCTGATGATCCCACAGAACAGTGAGAAAGTGGCCATTTTCCTTTATTACTGTGTGAACGTCAAGCCATATCGGATACGTAAATGTCTCTGTGTTGTGTGAAATTGATGTTTGTGAAGATCAATTCAAAAATAAAAAGCGTGAATACGAAAGATCTGGCACTAAACGTCAGTTATTTCAAAACTAACACAGAGGAACACATTATTATCCATCAAGATTACGTAGTAGAGGCTACTCCTACACGCTGACATCAACTAAGGCTAAGTGATATCATCAATATACAAAGGGTGGTTCTTATTAACGTTTAAAAACACCCGAAGTGAAGTAGATGACGTGGAGATAAGGAATTTAATATAAGACACATGGGATCACAAACGTACACATGGGGTCACAAACGTCGGGAAATACCCCAAAAGTGGACGATAAATGCTGAACTTATGGCGTCACCAGACGCTGTACCTAGCCGCACGTGTAGCGGTTGAGCCTATCGGCCTGTCGCACTTCATCATCTCAGCCCAAGTCAAGTCAAGTCAAGCATTCTCATCGAGTAGTCAGTGCGTGAGGTTGAGGGTTCGAGTCTTCCGTCTGACAGGTAGAATTCTTTTCGTTTTGTTATACAATTATGTATTTACACTATGGTAAGATTTACTATTGTATTCACCGACCTCTTGCACGCATCTCGTGGTCGTGCGGTAGCGTTCTTGCATCCCACACCCGGGTTCCCGGGTTCGATTCCCGGCGGGGTCAGGGATTTTCTCTGCCTCGTGATGACTGGGTGTTGTGGGATATCCTTAGGTTAGTTAGGTTTAAGTAGTTCTAACTTCTAGGGGACTGATGACCTAAGATGTTAAGTCCCATAGTGCTCAGAGCTATTTGAACCATTTTTATTTACCGATCTCGCGGATCCCGGTAGTGTGTTGCAAAGTGCAATACAAAAAAAAGTCCTGTATTGCCTCACAACTAAATGAATATGAGCTTCCTACTTAATTCGTTAACAGTGCATGACCTAAGTTTCCCTTACTATATAAGGGACAAGAGGAAATAAATTCAAAATAAGAAAATTTTTTGCTTGTTTACATATGGTGACTTCACTTGTTCAACATTTGTCATCCACTTTCGGGGTATTTCCCCAAATTTGCGCCCGATATGTCTTATATTAAATTACTCAGCGTCTTCTACGACGCTTCGGAGATTTTTAAACGTTAATAAAAATCACCTTCTATATTGCTTGCCCTTGAATTTACACTGCAAATATGGCAGTATTAGTGTACTACACTAGACTGCAATAAGACTGTAACTTTAATAAGAAATATCCAAGGAGAGATTTTATACTGTTTGCAGAAAAAACTGTTGTTCCGTAAGGTAATCGTGTCAAACGATATGTAGGTTGCAGACGTTCATCGTTTTCATTCGTGGAGGCGAGTCTCCCATCGGTACAACTGATGGCTTAACTCTGTTGTACTCATTCTGTTACTCATACGTACAGTAAGACGTAAAATTTCATTATAGTCACTACGCGCTCTACGCCTGCGTGTACAATTACATCCGCACTTCGCAAGCCACCCTATAGTGTGTGAACAAGCGTATTTCTTGCACGACCATCACTTTTCTCCTTGCCTGTTCTGTTTCAGAATGGAGCGTGGGAGGAACGACTATCAGTAAGGTCTCGATGAGCTCGAATTTATTTGATTTTCTAGTTGTGGCCATCTCGCGAGACACACATGAGAGGAAGCATTGCGTTTCCCGACTTTTCCTGGAACTTACTCTCTCGGAATTTCATCAATACAATTGTCCGTGATTCATTTATGAAGTTGCCAATGTTTAGTGTTACTCATTATATTTTTATTTTTAATCTCTCCGCAGGGTAGTTGAGTTCTGTTTTCCGTTATTTAAAGCAACAAGTTCTACCTCCCGCTGCCGTACTGTCGAACGTAATTAGCGTTCAGCTCTATTAGCAGCCGCGAAGCGGCAGTAAACTTTGTTATGTACGTGAATGTCGAAGGGTGGGAGTATCTTGGCACGATTTCACAAATAAATTATGTATGGAGGTACACAAGAGAGAGAGAGAGACTAACTAAATCTGCGGAGTGAGGAAATAAATCATTTACTTTGTAGTAAATGGCTATAAAGTGAATTGCAGTCGAACTACCTTGATCACGAGACGTTGCAGCGTTTATTCTTAGTATGGTTAAGCCACTAAGCAGCTTATTTGTCTACAGTCGTCATAAAAAGACGAAAAGTTATAATATACCGTAAATGTGGAAGGTTTTATTCTGCTTCTCTTTCTTTTGTATATACTTTGTTACAGCTGAACTATAACAGGATGGGACGGAGAAATTTTAGTGTATATTAAATTTTATCTGCACATAGACTCTGTGGCACTCACTCCGTCTTCAGGCCGCAAGTATCCCCTCGGGACCATCCGACCGCCGTGTTATCTTGAACAGAGGGTGCGCATAGGAGGGGCGTGTGGTCAGCACACCGCTCTCCCGGTCGTTATGATGGTTTTCTTTGACCGGAGTCGCTATTATTCCGTCGGGTAGCTACTCAGTTGGCATCAAGAGGCTGAGTGAACCCCTAAAAATGGCAACAGTGCGTGGCGGCCTGGATGGTCACACATCCAAGTGCCGGCCACTCCCGACAGCACTTAACTTGGGTGATCTGACGGGAACCGGTGTACACACTGCGGCAAAGCAGTTGTCCACGCTCGGTGGAGAAGTGTTTTATTTGTATCTTGAGAGATTAAATATCCCACTGTAGCTTCCAATCAACGAAAAAGTGGAAGGATTTCATCTTCTATGTGTTAAATCTGTCGGTGAGCTCAAATTACTATATAGATGTAGATAATACCTGTCCTATTTCTATCATAGCAAACGTAATTATGTTCGCAAATGTATCATCGCAATGGAAACTCGAGGTAGGCTTCTACAGCTCAATTGGTGACCGATTATAAGGATTAGTCATAGGGATATCAGTTCGAGGAGTGATAAAAAAATAAGTGAAACTCAACAACGGTGAAAACGAAGAAGAGTCGATCAAGTTCTTGAAAATTTGCAAAGGCTCCAAGCTGAACCCTGATGTACTTCACATACCGACTGATTGGAAGTCAGCACGTGTCATACCCTTCTATGAAAAGACAGGAATTAATTTTCGGAATTGTAATCTTCTATTATTCACTGAAAGAACGGTTGATCCTGTATATTAATCCGCAGTATTGTGTGGTCAGAACGGATAAGATATACAGGTAAGAATGAAATTTTACCGTTCGTGGCCATGCCGTTGTTTCTTTCCGTTTCGTATAACTTTTGTTTTTTATACAATCTGTATAAACATAACACGTTTTGGGACTACCATTCACAGAAAGTATGAAATTTTTAAGAGCGAATATGCAGTACCTCCCAAAATGCAGTGCTTCACTACATACAAATGTAAATCGCAAGTGCCTATCGGTTTTAGTTTGGTATAAATGTTGACACTGATTGACTATCAGCATGCTCAGTCGCTTCATTCACAGATTCACAGTTTTAGAACTCTCCCAGGTCACATCACGACGTCACTAATGTGATATGTGGATCAATGACGTTCTTTTCCTGGAGAAACATTTCTCAGGCGAGATACGAATCAGTGGATTAAACACCGTCTTGCTTCATCTCTTGCTTACAGACACGATTAATGCCTCTTGAATGTAACTGTCACTTCCATAAATACTAACTTTTGATAATATTAGACGCCAGAAACAACTGCACTTCCTGCAGTGGAATATAGTTACTTTTCTACCATCACATCGACGTCAAGTTGCAAAATACAACTCACGTCGAAGCCGACACATTTGACGTTAATCCGTTTTAACGGCACATTATTAAACCGAATGCGAAATGAGCGTCGGGCTGCGGGCAGGGCAGTAATTCATATCTGCCACCGGATATCAGCTCCGGAACCGTGAAGGGTCTGCACGAACAATGACGGCCGTAGCATCTGAAATTCAATGGGCGGCGCAAATAATTTGTACGGGCTGTGCGTTTGAGCGGCCTGCGCCTGCCAAACCAGTTTGTTGTTTCAGTAATGCGTCCTCGGTGGTCCGCGTGTGGCTTGCCCATATTTGTGGCCGAGTGCCGCCGGTCCACAAATCATAGCGCGGTGTAAAGCCCGGCCAGCGGAAAGGACCACCGCGGGTGATAAATCGCCGGACTCCGCCGAGGAGTTCCCGGCCTCAGCGCCGGTAAGCTGCGTGCCAAACTCATATTAACGTCGTTTTATGGGGTAAGCGTTTAACAGTGCTGTTATTCTTATTACACAAACGGGTCTCTTAATCCTCTACCAGTTTCGCCTGTACGTTCTATACAATTTAGTGCCACCAGTTGTGGTTTGAGTCTATCTTTGGGATCATGAACTACTTAAATCTGCGGAGCATCAACACTTTTTAATATATGGCCAGTGAAATACCATCCTCTGACAAAGAAACTGCACTGGTTCCTCGAAAGGTAGTTTAACTAGACTTTAATTATTTTTAGGATTCCGTACTTAAATCGGTAAAAACGGAACCTTACAAGATCACTTTGTTGATCCTCCGTCTGTCTGTCTGTCTGTTAACGCTCCTTTTTCTCAGGAAAGGGTAGACGTATCAAGTTGAAATTTATCACTTGTTAAGGTCTATAGTCCCTTGGCGGTGTACAAAATCTAAGTTCTAAGTCGTCGCAATAGAAAGACAAGGCGATTTATGTCACATATTTTGATACTCGAAAACTCACTCATCAAAACCTGTAGGGTACTTCATGTTGACCTAGAATCATGAAATATGGCAAGAAGCAAGGTTTCACAGAACAGGAAAAAGAAAAGATCTAAAAATTGTTAATTTTTACTTATATCACAAAACAAATTTTTGGTCTATTATCCGTCTGTATGCTCCACTGTTAAAACGCATCAAGCTGAAATTTATCGCACATACTAAAGTCTATGGTCTCTTGTCGGTATAAAAAATTTAAACTTCTGTGTCAACGCAGTCAGAAGATGTGACCATCTATCTCACCTAGTTTGATATCTTTCCAGTATCGTTATCGACAACAGGCCAAAGTCGTCGAAATTCTAGGTCTCCATAGTGAACTAACTACGTATATACATAATTAAGTTTGTACGGCACCGTCAGTGAGCGAGTCCTACTGGCACTTACCCGGAATTTCTCTAAAAGAGATCATTATAGCGCGGCAGCTGTGATTTGTACTACACGTTTCACTAACTCTGAAACAAAAACCGAGTGAAATGGCGCAACGGTAAAACAAAGGACTTGTATCCCCCTTTCAGATACCTCGGTTTAGGTTTTCCATAAGTTTCGCAAATTTTTTATGGCGAATTCTGGGACGCTTCCTTTGAAAGGACAGGATCGATTTTCTTCCCCATCCTTCATTAATCCGAACTTCGTCTCTGCTCACCAAGTCACCGGCGAGGCTGTATGTTTCCTTAGACTGATCGTGTAGGTGCAGTGCACCGTACACCACTGGAACTACTCCTCTTTATTCGTCTAGTACCCAGGAATTTTTTGAAATATCAGGTTTCCCAATAATATGTTATTTATGGACTTCTCTTCAAATCTTTTCGTTGGTACAATGTCATATACAGCACGGCAAAACTCAGAAATTAGTTTAATGCCATTAGTCTCCCTGCCTCAGTCAAAAATCGTCTTCATTACCTTCCCCTGTATTTATGAATAAGTTAAGTTTTCTTCGTTTTTTGTGTTTAGCAGACCATTTCTCCTATGAACCTTACGTTGTGAAGTAACATTAATAATTTTCAATATAAAATTGTGATTGTTGGGACAGATACACTAACTATACGACCGACCTAGTTGGAGGTAATTAAAGCCCGAAATTGCCCTAGGTTGACACATAGGATTGTCTGAACACAAAATAATAATAATAATAATAATAGTAACTTCAGAAGTACTGTGGCCGAGCGGTTCTAGGCACTTCAGTCTGGAACCGCGAGACCTCTACGGTCGCAGGTTCGAATCCTGCCTCGGGTATAGATGTGTGTGGTGTCCTTAGGTTTAAGCAGTTCTCAGTTCTAGGGGACAGATGACCTCAGATGTTAGGTCCCGTAGTGCTCAGAGCCATTTGAACCATTTTTGAATCAGAAGTACTAAAACCGTATTAATAACACTAGACGTGGTTGAGGTTGAAATGCTGTTAAGAAAATGAATACAGACTCTTGAATTACAGGGTTCTGAGGGCGTGAGCGTGTGCATTGACCATTATCAGAGAACAACGAACTGCAAAATCGTTAATGGAATGGTGCACTATTACGATAGGAGGAGGACAATTTATAGTTCTCTGAAGTATGAAAGGCGTGTCATTTCCTCGAAATTTTTAGCAAGATCCTCTTTCAGCTGCGTTTCCAGTCCAAAATATATTTTACAAACATGATTATGTTAAGGGGATGGAGGAGTGACTGTTTTAATCTTGTAGGAGCGATTATTTCCTCCATGGTATTCAACTTGACACGTTGCTGTTGTGGTCTTCAGTCCTGAGACTGGTTTGATGCAGCTCTCCATGCTACTCTATCTTGTGCAAGCTTCTTCATTTCCCAGTACTTACTGCAACCTACATCCTTC
The DNA here is from genome assembly GCF_023897955.1 of Schistocerca gregaria. Taxonomy (NCBI): domain Eukaryota; kingdom Metazoa; phylum Arthropoda; class Insecta; order Orthoptera; family Acrididae; genus Schistocerca; species Schistocerca gregaria. The sequence continues at coordinate 904,777,266 of NC_064920.1, read as the reverse complement.
TGAATCTGTTTAGTGTATTCATCTCTTGGTCTCCCTCTACGATTTTTACCCTCCACGCTGCCCTTCAATACTAAATTGGTGACCCCTTGATGCCTCAGAACATGTCCTACCAACCGATCCCTTCTTCTAGTTAAGTAGTGCCACAAAATTCTCTTCTCCCCAATCCTATTCAATACCTCCTCATTAGTTATATGATCTACCCATGTAATCTTCAGTATTCTTCTGTAGAACTATATTTCAAAAGCTTCTATTCTCTTCTTATCCAAACTATTTATCATCCATGTTTCACTTCCATACCAAGCTACACTCCATACAAATACTTTCAGAAACGACTTCCTGACACGTAAATCTATACTCGATGTTAACAAATTTCTCTTCTTCAGAAACGCTTTTCTTGCCATTGCCAGTTCACATTTTATATCCTCTCTACTTTGACCATCATCAGTTATTTTGCTCCCCAAATAGCAAAACTCCTTTACTACTTTAAGTGTCTCATTTCCTAATCTAATTCCCACAGCATCGCCCGACATAATTCGGCTACATTCCATTATCCTCGTTTTGCTTTTGTTGATGTTCATCTTATATCCTCCTTTCAAGACACTGTCCATTCCGTTCAACTGCTCTTCCAAGTCCTTTGCCGTCTCTGACAGAATTACAATATCATCGGCGAACCTCAAAGTTTTTATTTCTTCTCCATGGATTTTAATACCTACTCCGAACTTCTCTTTTGTTTCCTTCACTGCTTGCTCAATATACATATTGAATAACATCGGGGATAGGCTACAACCCTGTCTCACTCCCTTCCCAACCACTGCTTCCCTTTCGTGGCCCTCGACTCTTATAATTGCCATCTGGTTTCTGTACAAATTGTAAATAGCCTTTCGCTCCCTGTATTTTACTCCTGCCACCTTCAGAATTTGAAAGAGAATATTCCAGTCAACATTGTCAAAAGCTTTCTCTAAGTCTACAAATGCTAGAAACGTAGGTTTGCCTTTCCTTAATCTAGCTTCTAAGATAAGTCGTAGGGTCAGAATTGCCTGACGTATACCAACATTTCTAAGCAATCAAAACTGATCTTCCCCGAGGTCAGCTTCTCCAAGTTTTTCTATTCGTCTGTAGAGAATACGCGTTAGTATTTTGCATCCGTGACTTATTAAACTGATTTTTCGGTAATTTTCACATCTGCCAGCATCTGTTTTCTTTGGGATCGGAATTATTATATTCTTCTTGAAGTCTGAGGGTATTTCGCCTGTTTCATACATCTTGCTTACCAGATGGTAGAGTTTTGTCAGGACTGGCTCTCCCAAGGCCGTTGCTAGTTCTAATGGAATGTTGTCTACTCCCGGGGCCTTGTTTCGACTCAGATCTTTCAGTGCTCTGTCAAACTCTGCAAACTCGTATCTCCCATGTCATCTTCATCTACATCCTCTTCCATTTCCATAATATTGTCCTCAAGTACATTGCCCTTGCAAAGGCCCTCTATATACTCCCTCCACCTTTCTGCTTTCCGTTCTTTGCTTAGAACTGGGTTTCCATCTGAGCTCTTGATATTCATAAAATTGGTTCTCTATTCTCCATAGGTCTCTTTAATTTTCCTACAGGCAGTATTTATCTTCCCCCTAGTGAGATGACCATCTACATCCATAAATTTGTCCTCTAGCCATCCCTGCTTAGCCATTTTGCACATCCTGTGGATCTTGTTTTTGAGACGTTTGTGTTCCTTTTTGCCTGCTTCATTTACTGCATTTTTATATTTTCTCCTTTCATCAATGAAATTCAATTTTTCTTCTAGTACCCAAGGATTTCTACTAGCCCTCGTCTTTTTACCTACTAGATCCTCTGCTGCCTTCACTACTTCATCTCTCAAAGCTACCCATTCTTCTTCTACTGTATTTCTTTCCCCCATTCCTGTCAATTGTTCTCTTATTCTCTCCCTGAAACTCTGTACAACCTGTGGTTCTTTCTGTTTATCCAGGTCCCATCTCCTTAAATTCCCACCTTTTTGCAGTTTCTTCAGTTTTAATCTACAGTTAATAACCAATAGATTGTGATCAGAGTCCACATCTGTCCCTGGAAATGTCTTACAATTTAAAACCTGGTTCCTAAATCTCGGTCCTACCATTATGTAATCTATCTGAAACCTGTCAGTATCTCCAGTCTTCTTCCATGTATAAAACCTTCTTTTATGATTCTTAAACCAAGTGTTAGCTATGATTAATTTGTGATCTGTGCAAAATGCTATCAGGCGGCTTCCTCTTTCATTTCTTAGCCCCAATCCATATTCACCTACTACGTTTCCTTCTCTCCCTTTTCCTACTACCGAATTCCAGTCACCCATGACTATTAAATTTTCGTCTCTCTTCACTATCTGAATAATTTCTTTTATTTCATCATACATTTCTTCAATTTTATCGTCATCTGCAGAGCTAGTTGGCATATAAACTTGTACTACTGTAGTAGGTGTGGGCTTCGTATCTATCTTGGCCACAATAATGCGTTCACTATGCTGTTTGTAGTAGCTTACCCGCACTCCTATTTTTTTTATTTATTATTAAACCGACTCCTGCATTACCCCTATTTGATTTTGTATTTATAACCCTGTGTTCACCTGACCAGAAGTCTTATTCCTGCTGTCACCGAACTTCACTAATTCCCACTATATATAACTTTAAGCTATCCATTTCCCTTTTTAAATTTTCTGACCTACCTGCCCGATTAAGGGATCTGACATTCCACGCTCCGATCCGTAGAACGCCAGTTTTGTTTTTCCTGATAACGACGTACTCTTGAGTAGTCCCCGCCAACTTGATACAATAAGATAAATAACTATGAAGGGCTGTAGTAGTTGAGGGGGCAGGAAAGTCAACAGACGGTATGGTAGCTACTTTTGTTGTCCGCTCGTAGCTAATGTAACTGTATGTGGTACGGAGAGTTGCAATGTGAAAGACGAACATATGGAATACTAGACAGTATGGCCTTGTACGCAAAAGTTCTATCCTTCATAACCGCAGATTGTAAATACTAAGAGTTGTAAGAGTTTCGTTGTGAAATCTAAAGAGTATATCTTTTGCGCTTCTCTAGTGCAGCAACGAAGGAACCCAGCTGTGGAGTCAAGATACTCTAGAATTTAAGCGTACAAATGGGATACGTAAAAAAAGAACGTAAAATAATATTACTGGAAATCGCGCAGAAGCACACTGCTTTTGTGAATAATGGAAACTGCTGGAGCTCCTGCGACATAGGAAGTCGTAGATAATTCAAAAGGTAAGTATAATTACAGACTATTGTTTGTATATTCTGAAGCGTTGACCTGCTCCCTTCATCGATCTTTAGGTTTTTAGTTACGGAAAATGATTTGCTAGTCGCCCCAACCATCAGGTTGACGGCGTAACACATCCTTTACTCTTAATCCACGTCACTCCGGATTCTGTGATGCAGAGCGCCTCGTGACCCTAGTGTTCACAATTCTGTTACACAAGTGGAAAAGCTCTCAAGATAGAGGTGCACAAGTTCATTATTAATTCGTAACGGCCGCAACAACTAGGTTATGGTGGATGGTAACGGAGCTACAATAACATACGTAAAATGAAAACACTGAATGAAAACCCATGCTCCAGATTATTATTATACTCAATCAAATGGTGCGAAATTTGGTTCGTTGCAAGCGTTTTGTGCACTTTATTGAAAAACAGTCTCAGGGGCCTTAAGACAAGGAATCAAATAAATTTAATACTCAAGAGACATCGCTGAAAACTGACATTGACTAGCAACTAGAAGAACAAAGAGTGTGGTTGATTTAAGAATGTAAACCACCACAGGTTCGTTGCTTTGAACATCACGATATACGATCTCTTAAGTGTAATTCATGAAACGAGTGACCACTTAGCTCTGTCAATAAGAGAGGAAATAAGAAGATTAACTCGACTTAGCTAAGCTCGGTTGCCCACTTTATCCATACTACAGTTAATGTTACATCACGTTATGCAATCTGAAACCCATCT